>NC_136432.1:40043013-40789679 GCF_052849685.1 Lactuca virosa
ACATCTATTATAACATTTATATTAACTCTTCATATTTAAATCACAAATCTCTTCAAATACGTTAATGTTTTTAATGAGCAAAACTTTACAACCTTATAAGAGAAAGGAAAATAAAAGGTTATTAGGGATTACTAATTAATAATCATAAGTTAAAAACTCTTGAGTTGTAACTAATAAATATACATAAATTAGAAAACTCTTGAGTTGTAGTGTGAGTTTCAATGAATGCGGTACTTGGAAATGTATATTTATTATTATTATTATTATTATTATTATTATTATTATTATTATTATTATTATTATTATTATTATTATTATTATTATATTCATCTAAATAATTGGTTTTGATGCATCATTTTAATCTCTTCAATTATTAAACATAAAGATATTTAATTATAAATTTATAACATACATAGGTGCATATACATGTTAAACAAATCACATATAATATATATTTTTTCGTAAATGTCATATGTAATTCTTGTCGTAGTAATATTGATAAATTACTGTCATATGAAGAACATATCATGATAAGTCTATTATAATTACATATCAAATGTTTAAAATTATGTTATCTTTTAAATATTGTCTTATAAATATGTTGTGTAGGATAACCGAACAAAAAATGTTATCTTTTAAATATTGTATTATAAATATGTTGTGTAGGATAACCACACAAAAAATAATATAAAATAAACATAATCAAAATAGAAAAACTACAATCAAATAAATAAGAGCATTTGGTGGTTGAATATATAAATAAAGATGTTACATAAACATACATTTAAATCAAAAGAAAAAAACTAACATTCGTCAACTTTGCTCAAACAAAAAAAACCTATATCCATTTTATGAATCTTCTTTCTTCATTTAACATCATTCAACCATAGAAACTTGATGACAATTCTTCACTAACCTGCAATTAAAATATTTTTCTTGAAAAAGAAGAATTAGAAAGATATTCCAAGCAAAACATTGATGTTTGGAGAGTCACATTCAAGATTGAGTAATACACACAAATCACGTATAAAGATTAAACGAGAAACTGAATATAAACAAAGAATAGAAAAGCTTCATTTGTTTTGGTTGAAAGAAAAAATCATATTACAATTACCATCGATGCGACATAACCCATTTCTTTAAATCATCATATTTGGATCGTGAATGCTTCAACTGTATGAAAACTTTTGAATCATAATATCTTCAAATCCTTCTTACATGTAAGATTTTATATAACACAAAACACACAAAAGATTGGCCTTTTTATAGTAAACTTTTTACTAAATGCTAATTAGACATAATATAAGTTATAAAACTTTTGAGTGTTAAATCATAATTAAGAAAACTTTTGAGTTGCATTAGTTAAAAAAGGGGGTTTCAAATGAATGTGGTTTGAGGAAATTAAAAAATGGGGTTTCAAATGCATGAGATTCAAGAAAAAATGTTAGCTTTATATATATATATATATATATATATATATATATATATATATATATATATATATATATATATATATATATATACCACAAATGTATTTTTTTTCAAAAAAAACCCACTTAATTTCTTTGTTTTTTGAAAAGTTAAGGCCTATTTTTTTTATCGAAAATATTTAATAAATATATCAAATTCATATTTTTTTATACTCTTTAAATATAGAATCGTATTGATGTAAAATGAAAAAAAAACAAAAAAAAACGAAATTTCAGTACTAATTCACATTATGAATCTGCTCATATTCACATTGTGAATCTACATGAATAATAGTAAGTCAGATTCATATAGTTAATGTTAAAATTGAAATATTTATAGTTTAGATTCACAATGTAAATCTAAACTAATCGAGTTTTTTTAATCGTTGATGATGTTTATTAATAGATGACAAAAAATTGTGAGTTTTGGTATAATTGTTTTTTTTATAAATATAAACTTAAATATTGAAAAAAACAACAAAACAAATTGAGTTTTTTTTAAAATTGTGTTTTTTATATATTAACATGGATCTCTATGGAAAGATGATGAAAAATCGTAAACAATGGTGTATTTCGTTTTTTTTCGATAAAAAACATGGCTTAAAAAAATTAAACGAAAAAAATGTGGGTTTTATTGGTAAAGAAGTGGGTTTATGGTATAATCTGGTGGATGTGCGTCTAATATACAAGTGTACATTCATTTTCATACGGCGTCAAGTTGAAGACCAGAGAATTGAATCGTCATCCACCGCCGCTTCTTAATCGACAAGTGTTGGTCATTTTTCCTCCCATCTATAAATATCAATCCTCACCAGACATATTCATATTCTTCTTATGGATGTCTTCACTCATCAACAGGTATCGATCCCAACCAAGTTAGTTTATTAGTTTCTGAAATTTGTTACTAAAACCACACTCATATGTTCTTCATTTTCATCGTATTCCGTTTGTTTCAAGGATTCTTTTTTTTTTTATCTTGGTTTATTGTTGTCATTCGGGGAAGGTATTTATAGGGTACACCCAATGGAAAGGTTTGATTTTTTAAGGTCGGGTTTACCTTTTAGAAGTGATTTGGGTTTCTCACAATCGGTCTTCTAGGCACCGCCCCAACATTGAATGTCTCTTATAATTCCTAAAGGCGGAGATTAGAAAAAATGGCCTTGTTAAGATTGAGGAAGAATAAAATTCATGCCTCGTTTGGCGTTACCAATTCTCCTCGCCACGCCAAGTTTCTTCCACTGCTTCCCGGTCCACTATGTTTTTGTTTTCCATAATCTCTAATATTTGTTTTTTTTTTGTTTTCTTCTCAATGATGCTTAGAATGTTAATTTCTTACATGGAGATTGCTTTCATGTTTTTTAAACTTGCAGTTGAATTTTCTTTCAAAGAAATTATCAATTCAAAACACATAATCAAATAAAGGCCTTAGCTTGGTGTAGTTATGTATTTGTCAAGAATTGCTAATTATATTTGCATGTTTTGTCTCAATTAAGTTCTTTGTAATTTAGTTTTTTTTTAATTATTTGGTGTGATTGATTTTTATCCCACTCTTTAATGGGGTTTAGATTTATTTCACGATTCGATGAATTCATGTGGCTTAACGAATGTTGACTCATCATCGAAAAAACTATGTTCTTTGTAATTCAGGTATTTCCTCCAATCTTCAATGGTGGCCGGAGTATATGTGTTAGGGTTTAGAGTATTACTGAAGTTCTTCTCAACATGTATGTGTTTTTTATCACTAAATCTCTCAAAGATGGATTATAATTGCTCTGAAAGTACAATGTTGTGATAGAAGTTGAATTGATCCCTTGGTCCTGCCAAGTGCCAAAAGCATGTGTTGAAGTGGGCTTACTTTCTCTTTTTGGTATGTTTGCATTGTTTATTGCACCATTTGTAGAATTTTTTGCAAGTGGGTTTAAAAACCAAAATCGAAACTTTACTCACATTCTTCAAATTCATATTGCACACCAACCGTTTGATGAAATTTCAAGGGTAAAATCAAAGATTTGTGTTCTCTGTTGTCTGTCATAAGATTTTTTCACTTCATTTTTCAAGTTTAAATTCACTTAAGTTATTATTTGTATTCTTTTAATTGTAGGAACTTAAATAGGGAAAATATCACATGTAGTCGTGTGTACAGGAGGTTTATCTTCCTTTTTTCCTTAACTATTCTCTTCAAGATTTGAATTTCTATTTATTTGATGGAGGATATATTCTTTCAAATGTTTTATTGAATAAATAAAGTACTTAAAACCTTCATCCAATGGTTTGATTATTTTATTTGTAGGCATCTTCCAAAACTATATGGTTTAGTATTCTACATTCTTTAGGTTTAATCATTTATTAAATATTATGACAAATTTATGGCTCAAAATTAAACGAGTGAATGAATTAATGTGCAAGTAGCAACTAACAAGGAGGTATTAAAACTAACAACTAACTAGGAGGTCTCGGGTTCAATCCCAGGAAGAGGAGAAAAAATAATTATTTGTCGTTCAAAAAAAAATGAATGTGCAAGTAACATAAAAACATATTAATGGGTCTTACGAAAACATGTAGATGCTTATTACTTATTACAAGATACAATATTTTGAACTAATGTTAGGTTCCTACAAATGAAATTTTACTTTGGATCAACAAAATTTTACATCGGTTACTACTTATTACTGTATTCTTTTTGTTGTTTTTTTTTCAACTCATTGGTGCTCATTCCTCATCAAGCGATCTAGGGAATCAATTGGAAAGAGACATAACGAGCTATCATAATTATTGACATTATCGTTTTTTTATTTTATTTTATTTATTTATTTATAAATAGTATGATTTTTTTATCATATGTTGCACTTGATTTTGAGATTGTAAGTCTTATTATTGATTTCAAGATATAAAGTCTGATCTTAGATTTCAATATTTGAAGTCTCATTATTGATCATCCTTAATGGCATGCTGCCTTGGCAAGGTTTTCAAGTATCTTCTTGATTCACGTACTAGATTCTTTTATTGGCATATGCGATTGATATCAATTGTTTAAAGATAAATACTACAATAACCTAGAAGTCTGTCAAATGTACTCTGGTTAAAAATTTGGAGCTCCTCAATTTCATTCCTGTTACCCAAAACTCATGGTCATTTATGAAAATATTTTTTGAATATTATTTATCGGACAACAATTAGTAGTAACAAGAAGAAAACAGGGTCAAGCATGGAAAACCAAAGACATAGCAACCTGAAAAATTTCTGATGAATCTTCACCGTAAACATGTTTCAAAAAATATATTACGATTAAAGTTACATGTTTTGCTTCATTCTTGTCCAATTCCAAACCCATTGTCCCTAATCCCAAATTCTGCAATGTATTTCTGTATTGATGATGATGAAACAGGGTCTGAATCTCCATCTACCTCAGTATGTGGCCCCATACCTGCAGAACAAAACAAAAAGGCATCAACCATGAGACACATGGAGGCAGAAGTTTTAATGCATAAGTGAAGTCTAAATGAGAAGATTTTTTAGCATTCCTATTCATTATACAAGAACTAAGGCTGAAACATCCCAAAAACACGGTCCAAAAATTTCATTTTTATTTTATATAAAACCATACTAACTCAAATCATCTCAGAAAAACATAAGTGATAATATCTCAAAACATCATATTGAAAACACTATATCAAAATCACATGTCCAAATATCAGAGTAAATCCTCCCAGGGTAAACACTGTGGTGTGTGCCATGCAGTCATCCCGAGCTCCTTCCCTTACTAGCGGAAGTACCTGAAAACAAAACTGAAAACTGTAAGCACGAAGCTTAGTGAGTCTCCCCAAACTACCACATACCATACACATAATCATATATAACATATATTGGGCCCCGCCCTACTATATCGGGCACTGCCCGGCATCAGACCGCATCTGGCATCGGGCCCCATCCGACATCGAGAACAACTCGGCATACATATGAGCATAACTACTAATACACATAACATAAGCATAACCACTTAACTATAGACATATAAACATTCCTCGGGCCCCGCCCGACATCGGACTGAAACTCGGAAACATACAATCATTCCTCGGGAACTGCCCCGGCATCGGACCGTAGTCCGGAAACATACAAATACATCCATATGCAATAATCATAAAGACATCAAGCATACTAACATCCCTCGGGCATCGTCCCGACATCGGATCGAAATCCGGAAAAACATATAAACCTACATCTGGCCCCGCTCGGCATCAAATCTTAATCCGGAACATACTAACTTACATAACGGGTCGGCCTTGGTGCCTTAGACCCGTTCCTACTAGAGGAAAACTCACCTCTCAAGCTGGCTGCTGAAATCTCGTGTGAGGAATCTCGATTGGCTGCTCCAACGACTCCCCAACTATCATTATCAATAATCACTTAGTCAAAAATTGATAATCCTTCTAAGGGTAAAATGACCATTTTACCCCTGGTCACAGTCATCATTCAGGTCAAAGTCAACATTTTGGTTGACTCAACTCACCGAGTTGAGCTATCAAATCGCCAAGTTCTATAACTCAAAAATCCTGGAAATCAGGATCCAACTCGCCGAGTCATCCCCCCGACTCGTCGAGTTCTATCTGGTACAGAATCGGGACAACACGACTCAACTCGTCGAGTTCCTCAATGGACTCGACGAGTTCTTCAATCTGTATGGGACTTCTTAAAGGTTTAAGCCCCTACTCTTCAGATTTAAGTTTCTTATTCCTCATGCACCCTGTAAATGTCCTTTTAAGGGTAAAGTTCCAACTTTACCCGTTAATTGCCCTTCTTCATGGGTTTAACTCAAACCCTAGTTCTCTAGGACATAGATCTTGGTCGAAGCGCCATAATACTCAAAACTAAAGCATAATAACGTAGATCTAGGCCTTAGACATCATTTGAACACGTAAATCTCCTAACTTTCCTTCCATGCATGGTCTTTTGGGGCTTAAAAGGCCAAAATAACACCTTAGAGCTTGTATGGGGGCTCCAATGGCATAAAGTTTGTACCTTTATGCCATAACAACCCTTAATGATTCCAGATCTGAAGGGATCCTTGCTTGGGACGTCCATATCCCAAGGGTCAAGCTTCTTGGTCCCAAAAACCTAATAAAGTGAAAATAAGCAGATCTAAGAAATTACTAGACAAGTTAGAGGCTTGATTACCAGAAAATGAAGAGGATGAGATATTGTTTATGGATCTACAATCTTTTCATGGAATCCTCTAGCTTCTTCTTCTTCTACAAGCTTCAAATCACACAAAGTTCACTCAAAAATGGCTCACAAACTCCCACAAAGCTCTAGGGTTTCGTGGATTAGGGTTTGAGACTTGGAGGCTGGAAATGAGGCCATAAAGTGGGGATTAAGATGCTTAAATCGGGTGCAAAACCCCGAAATTAGGGTTTCATCCCGGCAGTCCTACTCGTTGAGTCTAGGCTCTAACCTCGTCGAGTAGACGACTTAAATCCCGCGTCCAATCTTGTTTCTACTCGACGAGTCTGGGGCTCCCAACTCGTCGAGTAGCTCTTCAAAATGAATAAATTATAATTAAATGCGTACCAGGAACCAGGCGTTACAAAGGCAACTACTTGATTTTATGGAAAATCCTGGCTTTTCATCCTTCCTAACTTTTACATGTTACACTTTCATATTGACATCGAATATCTTAGACGAGTTATTGTCAACACTGATGAAATGCTCTATCCTGATATGTTATGAGAACTAACTCCCACACTACAATGCTTGATGGATTAGGTGTGGCTGTTTGGTCACGTAGGAAGTAGAACACAAATACTTCAACTTTACCTTCATTATCTATTGCAAATTGATCTTTCAAGCTTATATCTTTAAAATAGCAATGTAATTTCATATTGACAACCAATGAACATGGTTTTGGTTTGTGTTTTGCTATGTCTACAAATCAAATTAGCCCTTTAATTTTTTTTCGGCATCTACTTTGACAAATACAATGCACCTCCACCATTGCAATTTCATTTTCTTTCCTAATTACAAAATTCCACTTTCATTTTTTCTTATCAATACATATTTTGGAAAATCCACCCACCTATAATATTGTATTTTAATTTTTCAAAATGCCTAAATTACCTTTCATGGATGGTGCTTAGCAAGGACCATATATATATATATATATATATATATATATATATATATATATATATATATATATATATATATATATATATATATATATGGAACATATTTTTGCAACTTCGATGAAGAGGCTATATACAACTACTATAAGTCTATAAGCATATACATGATAAAATACAAATAAATAAATACAAATAAAAAAGTAAATAAAAACTTAGGACAAGTTTTGCAACTTCGATGCATGATTTTATTATTTTTATGAGTGTTAATTAGATGACTTTTGTTAACAATCACATGAGCCATAATTGGCAACCACGTGATGAGCAATCCCAAGATCTATAAGTCTTATAATCGACAATTTTGTGAAAACAATCAATTATATTGGTGGATATGTACCCGAAACTATTGGGTGAAGGTGCATGGAAATCGATGTCGATCTCACCGACAAAATCGAAAACTAATATTAGAGAATATGAAATTAAATCACCTCTTATTTTTTATATCTGATTTTCTAATATGTGCCCTAAGGACACATATAAAAAACACATTAATTGAAGTATTAACTATAATAAATATTATCATAATTAAATGTGATGAATATTAATTATATGTAATATTACCATTGTTAAATATAAAATACATTAATTATAAAAAATATATTTGTTTTGAACGGTTAATTATAAAGAATATTATTTATAATTAATGTTTATAATTTATGGTAATATTTCACATAATTAATACTTCAATTAATGTTTATTATATATGTCCTTAGGGCACATATTAGAAAATCTCGTCTTTATATTCATACGAAGTAGACATGTGTAATCTATTAATGTGCATTTTACTATTTTTTCATGATTTTGACACATATTTTAATCAAGGTTAGAAGAAGTGGTGTCATACTTCTCACAGTCTACATAGGCGTCACATAGGATTTATCACATTGCTGTAAAGATTTATCATTTAGAAGATGTAGGTTACCATGCTTGCCATGCTATATTTTTTCTCTAAAACTAATTAACAAAAAAAAAACATTTTAAACAAATTGTTTTCATAAAAATTGAAATTTCATTAAACCAAAAAGAAAATTACAACACACCTAAAAAAATAAGACATAGAATTTAAAATTAGGAAACCTAGAAATTTAAATTACGAAGCCTATAGATTTAAATGGCGAAACCTAGATATTATATTTTTTTCGCAATCTCCTTTTTGACCTTTAATGCCAATATTTTTTTGTGTCCAATAAGGTTATTATTATTTTTTTGTTAAGATCGCAATGACACGATTTTTTTCCTTATCTTGTGCGATAACCAAGTATGCTTTGAAAGTAGAGTTCAAATTTTCCATTTTGATTGTTATGTGCTCGATGTAACTGAACCACCTGCCGTCATTTACCCTTTCGTTAGCTTGGTCTTTTCCCATGGGATGACTAGCTCATGGAACCTCGATTGACTCCTCTTTATTAAGGTCAATCCTGACATGTGCATCAGACGTTTGACTATGAGTGGTTTCATAAGTTTTGGTTCTTTTAGAAGAACCGCCCATGAATGTTTCCGAACTTTCGATATCTTGCCATTTTTTCGAATTCTTCACAACATTCCAAACATGAAGAAATTTGAAAGGTACCCCTTTTTCACTCAGGTAAAGAGCAAGAGCTTTTTAGATTGTTTCATCGTTTGCACCACTTTGCCATTGTCGCTTCACATTCAAAAATACCACATTACACTCCATGACAACTTTGTTGACGTTCCTCCACTTAGAGCACATGTGATATTTCTTTCGGTACACACCAGGCTTCATTTCCGTGAAAATGCCTAGTAACTTTCAGAAAAAAAGTTGGCGCATCTTAGTTTTTCCCGATCATAGGATCTTCCGAAACATCAACCGACGCATGACCCAACGTCGTTTCCTCCTCCGGTGTTCATTTCGTGGGAGGTGCATTTCCTTTTATCATGGCTTCCGATCGATGGTGAACATATTCCGGTGCGAAATCCGTTTCGGGTACGACTTCGGGTTGTGAGTGAGACACTTATTGTACTTGGTTTTGAGTTTGGGATTAAAATTGGAACTGAGAGTTGGGAAGATGGTCAAATGGGTTGAACTCATTTTCCAGTTGAAATTGGAATTGCATTTGGGGTTGGGATTGAGTTTGAAATTGTTGTTGAGATTGGAATTATGGTTGAGATTGAAATTATGGTTGGGTTTGTATATGGTATATGTAGTACGCACTGGGATAGTGGTGCCTAAGAGGTGAATAAATATGTCGATCACTTTGCTTTTAGATGAAGGTCGATGATGAAGGTGATATTGGTTTGTGTTTTGGGTGTTTCTTATGCTAGTTTTTGGAGTTCTTGAGTTGGAAGGGGAATCTATTTTTCACAAATATGAAGAAGTTTTTGAGTGAAAATGTAACCACCCAAATTTACTTTCGTTAAAGATGTTAGCTTCCGTTAGACGAATATTTATTTACATGAGAATATTTCGGTTTTAATGGTACATAATAAAAAAATAAAACAAAAAGCGTGTCAATTAATACCTAAAATAATTAATCGATATATTTAACAGTGATATATATTTTAATTAAGTGGGTTTGTGTAAAAATAAGGTATTTAAAATTCATTAAAACATATAAATGACTTAGAGAGGTTAAAATGTCATTAAAAGAAACTTGATTTATTAAGGAATTTAATAAAAGGTAAAAGAATTAATTGAAAAATAAGGGAGGGACCTAATTGTAAAAAAATCAAATTGAAACCTTCATGTTTTAAGGCTAAAGGATGTAAAAGGTGCTCTCATGTTTTTGTCACATAGACGCCACATCAGTTTTTGTATTTTCTTTTTACAATTTTTATCTATGAATTATGGTACGGTGATAGTTATACCTATGAACATTTTTTTAATTTCAATACAGAAATTTTTTTTAATAAAAACCATAGTAAAATTAAAAATAAAATAAAATAAAAAATTACATTTTATAAATCCTAAAAATAAAAATAACATGAACTTAAAAACTAAATTAAAACCTAAAAATGAATAAAAGAAAAAAAACATGAAGTCAAAAATTGCATTTAAAACCTAGAAAAAAAACATAACATCGTAATTTCATTTACGTTTTAGATTATATTTTTCTCAAATCGATCCTTTCACCACTTTAGCCGTCTTCTGATCGTCGGGGTCGAGGTGCTTCACATCTTGCATTCACAACAAATATTGTGTGAGTCAGACAATTTTTGCCATATGTTTCTCCAAAGTTGTATTCAATTATGTCATTCGTGCCATCATTTCCTCCGATGTAGTTGACCACTCGGTTCCGACCGACGAATTTAATGATGTCGATTTTCCTTTTCCTTTTCCTTTTGCTCGAGCTTTTGCTTTGTCCCTTCCCATGGACGAGGAGGCGTGCATAATTCTTCGATGTTGTCATTATCATCATTAAGATCAACGCCTATATGACCATCTGATGACATTTGTTGTGAGCTCGAATATGAAGATGTTCTACTTCTTTTTAGCAGATTAGCAATGTCTACATGCGTTGCAAGTTCCTTCCACCGAGTACTTCTTTTGACAACTTCCCACACATGAATGAACTTAAAAGGCTTTTACATGTCATCTTGGAATGTCGTGTGTGTTTTTATTAAGAAACTCGCTTCACTTGCCCATTGATTTTTAAAGTTTGTCTAAATTCCATTACAATGTGTCTCGAATTTGTTTACAAGATTCCATTTCAAGTTACATTGGTCGAAAGTCCGGTAATATGGATCTCGACCCATACCCTTACAAAACCGGTATGTAACATGTAACCAAAATTGATCACCCGATTGGCCCTTTCCCATGCTGTCATCTTTGGATATGTTAACCCATGACTTCGCTAATTTCGTCTCTTCTTTTTGACTTCATCTTCTCGCATCTGTCTTCCCTTTTTTGTTATGGTTGTTCTTCGGGTTCGGAATCTGAACTATTTTTGGTTGAGGGTGTGAAAGGCGGTTGGGATTGAAATTGGAATTGGGTTTTCATTTGGGTTTGGGAATTTTTTAGGGTGGTGGGGATTGGAATTAGAACTGTTGTGGGATTAAGATTGTGACTAATAGATAGGAACACCACCTATAAATGCCTTGTTTTAAGATAAACTTTATGGATCCATTTGATGGGTTTTATAGGTATAAATCTATACATGAGGCAGAAAATTACTTAACTCTTAAGTTCACATGCTACCTATTTGGAACTATGTTTTCTCTATTGATAACAATAAACTATGAACATCAAGAGCCCTAATGGTAACCTATTATAATAGAAATATACATTAGATTTGGGTTACATACCTCTTTGAAGAGAATAAAGTTCTCTAAGATCGTTTAGATTCGTAACAGATTTGGTCAAACACAGTCAAAGTAAAGAACACACGATGAATCAAACCAAAGCTGAATGATTAATATGCTCCACCTCAAAAGAGCTCGATAAAGAACTTCGACTGTAGAGGTGTGTTAGGGTTACAATACAATAAAGGAATAATAATGATCAAAAAGCGTACAGAGATCGATGCATGCATGCATCTTATATACTAAACCCTAATGACATAAACACGGCTGGTGTCACACCCCCAGCCATCGGTGGAAACACCGGGTGGTGTAACGTCATTCTTCGTATCACAGTTATATAACATACATTGAACAGTACTAAAGAAAATACATACCTTTATTGATAACTGAAAGTTACATAACTGTTTTTCTAGAACCTATTACATAATATCCGACTATGGCATGCTTCTTAATGAACAGAAAGGTAATAGTAAATCTTTTCCTGTTCGAATACATACCAGCTTTTCAAGTTCCTGAAAACACATGCATTTTAAAATACGTCAACATAAAGTTGGTGAGTCCACAGGTTTTGACTCCATATAAAAATAATACAATTTCCACGTTCAAAAGTATAGTTTTGAAAGTATCATTTTGACTCTCCAACATTTAGTATGTATATTAGGTATAATAGTTTACTTATCAATTAAGTGTTATACCTAAACATTCCTTGAGCCTAAGGTATAAGTATGGGGAAACTTATACTTAACATTAATACTTGTATACGACAAAGTATAATGTTTCTAACAATTTGCTACCATGAGCCTGTAACCGCTGCTATGACATAATACCTCTGATAAAATACACTCATTATTTCCATGAGAAATAACACACTCATGATTTCCATGAGAACAACATCGTACGCTTCATCGACGCCGGAACAATAACAAGTAAAAGGATAATTCGTCACTTGCTTATGATTGACTGTAGCTAACAATCACAAGTGGGATGGTCAACCCGTATACTGATTATACACGACTTCCTCTCTCACACGGGATTAACGGTTACATTTCAGAGGATTTCCACTAAGATCCCCAATCTTAGTTGATGAATACAATTACTCATGTGGACTTCGACGGCTTCCTATAGCTCTAACAACAAAAGCATTTTCATGTCTAAAACCCTAAGTTACTAGACTATGCTTTTAAACAGTACTCCTAACTTCATAACATTTAGGCAGTATAACAGCTATAACTTGAAGTAAAACCAGGTTTTATCTTAACATAAAACCAATAACAACAACATATAACATACCAAGTTTTATCTTGTCATAAAACTAACAATAACAACATATAGCATACCAAGTTTTATCTTGACATAAAACCAATAATAGCAACATACTTCATAAATTAACATATAGAACTTCCGAATATAACTTCGGAACTATATCGCACACAACATATATATAGAATCCTAAGTATAACTCAAGATCTACATTACTATAATAACATGCTAACAAGTTGATAATAGTTGTATATATTCAAAATATTATATTTAGAACAACTATATCCCGGTTAATATAATTATTTACGTTGATACTACTATACCATCATATAGACATAATAGTAACGTATATACAATATTTAGCATGCGTTTTCTCCCGAAAATATTAGAAAGTGGGGCCGTGAAACTCACCCTAGTAGCGTGATTTTATGTAATCTAAGCAGAAACGGTCAGCGGTACGAGGTCGTCGGGGCTCAGGATGCAAGAGGGCTTCAGCAAATAAGAGAAAGGAAAGAAGTTTAGGTGTGAGAATGGCTGGAGTCGGACCTGCTATTTATAGTAAGATTTTTGGCCTCTCACGTCGTGAGCCATGGCTGGTCACCCCGTAGACTTGCCATTTGCGTCCCTAGCTTCGGAAGGTGGCCATGTGACTTCTCACGTCGTGAGATATCCTTGCTCACGTCGTGCTCGTCAGACACCTTCTAGATTCCGAGATGTGGCAAAATGACTCCTCACGTCGTGAGTTTCTTGTGCTTACGTCGTGAGCTCAGTCAGATTAGGGTTTCTGACAGCTGAATCTTCGGAAGGTCGTAACTTTCACATACGAACTCCGTTTTTGACGTTCTTTATATGCACGCGTATGTATTTACGAGTACTACAACTCTCTTTTAGACTCCAATAGCTAATTCTAAGTCTATTTTAAATTCCTCTTATTATAGAGATTTATAGTGTTCGGTTTATCATAACTTCTTCATGCGAAGTCAGATTCAGACGTTCTCTATATTTTTGGAATCGTATGGACGTATACTTTGAGTTGTATCATAAAGAAAGTTCATATTTGTATTAGAATTTATCATGAACTACATAGCACTCTTATCACATTACTAGTTTAACAAAATCACATTACATGATTAACATAATTACGTGTGATTTGTCTATTGACCTATTTTGACTAGTGTTACATTCTCCCCCCGTTAGAATAATTTTGTCCCGAAATTTATCTTATGGATGGGGTTTTTGTCAAACAGTTGGGGATATTTTTCTTTGATCTGATCTTCACGCTCCCAAGTAAATTCAGGTCCTCGTAAAGAGTTCCATCGAACTTTCACTATGGGAATACAACTTTGCTTTAATCGTTTGACTTCTCGATCCATGATCTCAACAGGTTCTTCTACAAAGTTGAGTTTCGTATTGACTTGTATCTCTTCGAGAGGTATAACAAGAGTATCATCGGATAGACATCTTTTGAGGTTTGATACGTGAAAAACATCGTGCACATTACTTAGTTCTTGAGGCAATTTGAGTTGGTATGCGACAGAACCAATTCTTTCTTGAATTTCAAAAGGTCCTATATACCGTGGTTTTAGTTTGCCTCGTTTTCCGAATCGAATTACGCCTTTCCAAGGAGAGACCTTCAACATTACTTTATCTCCAACTTGGAATTCTAAAGGCTTACGTCTTACGTCAGCATAGCTCTTTTGACGATCACGTGCAACCTTTAATCGATCCTTAATTTGCAAAATCTTTTCAGTTGTCTCGTGGATTATTTCTGGTCCAATACGTAGGGTATCGCCCGTACGTTCTCTGGCCATCTGCGTATCTCCAACTTCTGGCCAACATATTGGGGAACGACATTTTCGTCCATAAAGAGCCTCAAACGGTGCATCCTTGATGCTGGTGTGATGACTATTGTTGTAGGAAAACTCAATTAATGGTAAATAAGTATCCCATGCATTTCCAAAGTCTATTACACAGGCTCGGAGCATATCTTCTAAAGTCTGAATGGTTCTCTCACTCTGACCATTAGTCTGTGGATGGTAAGCTGTACTCATATCTAGACGTGTTCCTAAGGATTTTTGTAGAGATTGCCAAAATCGTGAAGTGAATCTACTATCTCGGTCAGAAATAATAGAATTTGGAACTCCATGGAATCTGACAATTTCCTTAAGATAAATTCTAGTCAGCTTCTCCATCTTGTCGTTCTCCTTAATTGGTAAGAAATGGGCGGACTTAGTCAATCTATCGACTATTACCCAAATAGTGTCAAACCCACTAGGAGTTTTAGGTAACTTAGCGATGAAATCCATTGATATCTGCTCCCATTTCCATTCAGGTATTTCCAGTTGTTAAAGTAAACCTGAAGGCTTTTGATGTTCTGCCTTTACTCTAGAACAAGTCAAACATTTGCTCACATAAGTAGCAATTGTTGCCTTCATGTTTGGCCACCAATAATGTACTTTTAAATCTAAGTACATTTTGTCAGAGCCCAGATGCATGGAATATCTGGATTTGTGGGCTTCTTCTAAGACCAAGTCCCTGACTCCACCGAACTTAGGCGTCCAAATTCGGTTCATAAAGTGTCGCGTTTCGTCATCTTTTTGTATAAGTTGCTTTCCATTCCTCGCAAAACTTCGTTCTTGATGTTTTCTTCTTTTAGAGCCTCAAGTTGAGCTTCTCTAACTTGTGCGGTAAAGTTAGAATGGATAGTTATAATTAATGCTCGTACCCGACGGGGTTTAATATATTCTTTCCGGCTCAAGGCATCTGCTACCACGTTTGCCTTTCCGGGATGATAACGAATCTCACATTCGTAATCATTCAACAATTCGACCCATCTTCGTTGTCTCATATTAAGATCTTTTTGGTTGAAGATGTGCTGGAGACTCTTGTGGTCGGTAAAAATAGTACACTTAGTACCGTATAAGTAATGTCTCCAAATTTTTAGTGCAAAAACTACAGCTCCCAATTCAAGATCATGGGTAGTGTAATTATTCTCATGCACCTTAAGTTGTCGTGATGCATAGGCGATAACTTTTCCTCTTTGCATCAACACACATCCCAATCCTTGATTTGATGCGTCGCAGTATACGACGAAATCTTCTGCCCCATCTGGAAGGGATATGATTGGTGCACTACACAACATTTGCTTCGGTTTCTGAAAAGCAGCTTCTTGTTTGTCTTCCCAGTTGAACTCCGTATCCTTCTGGGTTAGTGTTGTAAGCGGCTTGGCTATTTTGGAGAAATTATATATGAATCTACGGTAATAGCCAGCAAGTCCTAGGAGTTGACGCACTTCTGTTGGCGTCTTTGGTGCTTCCCAATTCCTAATTGCTTCGACTTTGGATGGGTCAACATGAATTCCTTCGTTGCTAACTACATGACCTAAAAATTGTACTTCTCTAATCCAAAACTCACATTTGGAGAATTTGGCGTACAACTTTTCTTTTCTTAGTAGTTTCAAGATTATTTGCAGGTGTTGACCATGTTCTTCCTTGGTTCGTGAATATATCAATATATCATCGATAAATACTATCACGAATTTATCCAAGTATGGTTTGCAAACACGATTCGTAAGATCCATAAACACTGCTGGGGCATTGGTCAATCCAAAAGACATAACTAAGAACTCATAATGACCATAATGAGTTCTAAATGCTGTTTTTGGAATGTCATCTTCTTGTACTCTGAGTTGATGGTATCCTGATCTGAGATCTATCTTTGAGTAGTAGCTGGATCCTTGCAGTTGATCGAATAGATCATCAATTCTTGGAAGCGGGTAACGATTCTTGATCGTTAGCTTATTTAGCTCCCGATAATCAAAACACATTCGAAAGGATCCGTCCTTCTTCTTGACAAACAAGATTGGTGCTCCCCAAGGTGAAAAACTTGGTCGGATAAAGCCTTTGTTAAGAAGTTCTTGTCGTTGGCTAGACAATTCTTGCATTTCGGATGGAGCCAACCGATAAGGAGATTTCGCTACTGGTGCTGCTCCTGGAATTAAGTCGATTCGAAACTCGACTTGTCGGACGGGAGGTATTCCAGGTAGATCTTCAGGAAACACGTCAGGGAAATCACATACTTGAGGTATGTACTTGATTTCTTTTGTCTTTCTCTTCTTATCTACAATGTGGGCTAAGAATGCGCTACATTTCTTATGTAGATATTTCTGGGTCTTAGTACAAGATACGACTTTGAGGTTCTTCCCATATTTATCACCATAGATAATCAGGGCTTCGCCGTTTGGTAAGGGTAGTCGTATGGCTTTCTCATGACATAGAATTTCGGCGTAGTGTGAAGATAACCAATCCATGCCAATTATGACATCAAAACTACCGATAGGAATTGGCATGAGGTTGACGTGAAAAAGGTAGTTATTAAGAGTTAACAGACAGTTTTCTAGGATTTCATGTGTTCTCTCGGTTTGACCATTAGCGATTTCTACTTCATAGATTTCTTTTAATTTACTAGACTCATGACTTAACAATTTTCTAAACGTCGGAGTTATAAAACTTCTATCTACTCCAGAGTCGAAGAGTATGGTAGCATATAAATTATCTATGAGAAACGTACCAGATACGACCGAAGGGTCCTGGATAGCTTCTCTTCTTCCGATCACGAGCGCCCTGCCACGCCCTATGTCTCATTGACTCCTTAACTTTTGACATTCTTTCTTGATGTGTCCAACCTCTCCACACTCATAGCACTTTCTTCCTTCACTACCGCTTGTTCCAGTATTTGTTTGCTGATTGACTGTTGCAGGTGTTGTGCTCCTGCAGTAACTAGCAGTATGCCCCTTTTTCTTGCACTTCGTGCAGACAAAACAGTCACCTAGATGATAACGGTTGCACTGATTGCACCATGAAGATTTTGGTTGAGTGGGTACTGCTGTCGTGGCTGCATAATTGGTTGCCACTTCTTGTCTTTTCTCAGATGATTGTTTGGGATTCTTCCTATTAAACTTGCGCTTGTTTGTTCCAGATTTGGGAGACTCAGCCTTTGAGACGACTTCTGTTCCTTGGATCTCTGTGAAGGTTAGCTAATGAGCTATTCTCTTGGTGCTGTCATAGGTCGTAGGATTTGATGTGGTCACCGTGCCTTTGATTTGTGATGCTAAACCTTAGATATATCGCTCAATCTTCTTATATTCAGGGGTTACAAGTACTGGACACATTGCTGCAATATCATTAAATCTAGCGGTATAAGCTTTAATACTCTTCTACTAGCATCATTTTTAGCTCTTCCCATTTCATGGAATTTGTAGTATCAATTCCCATTGTATTCACATGGCTGTTCCACCATGTAAGTGATGCATCAACGAAAGTACATGCTGCAAATCATACTTTACAGTCGTCTGGACAGAAGCTTATTTGAAAGACGGACTCTGTATTTTCTATCCACCTAGTCAAATTAACTACCCCTTCATTTCCATGAAAGCTTTTTGGCCTGTAATTCATAAAGTCTTTGTAGGTACATGTTCTAGCGGTCCCTACATGGCTTTCATTTCTAACTCCATCTCTTGTGACATTAGATAGAGCCGCAACAATTATTTGAGCTATGATTTCTTCCAGTTGTGTTGTACTTATTGGGGGGTTTGGTTCTGGTGGTTGTTGTTGTGGTGCTGATCGTTGGTTAGGGTTTAGCCGAGCACTACTCCTTCTAGGCATTTTGTTTTAGTTCCTATTGTAAATAATAAGAATTTTATGAGTTTTGTTAGTCATTTAATACACGAGTACTAAATACTTCAATTATTCTTCAAAGTGTAAAACATAATGGATAACACAATGATTACTGTAATATATGCTTCATATTATTACCAGCGGTTACATCAGTTTATTTAGGCTTATAAGAGAAAAGTTTCTATAAACATTGCAAAATTTGCAAGGTTTTCTACATCCTTGCTATAAATTTTACTATTCTTGCCATAACTAGTCTGATTTCTCTATTTACACAACCACTAGTTTTAGCTTATCTACCAGAAACCTAAGTGATGACCTAGCACATCAGTGACATTAACCACTTGCTCCTCAAGTGCTTGAGTTCTCTGCTCAAGACTTCCCGTGCGTTCTTAATTTCTTGAGGTTTGATTGTAGAGCTCCAACTCTGCAATCCTTGCATCGTGAGTAATCATGTCATTATAAGCGAAATTTATACGATGATGGACATCCATCACCGATTCCTAATCTCGCGTCCTTTGTCCTTCTAGCCTTCATACTCTTCCAGAGAGATGAGTAGCCCTTCCTTTGACAATTTCCATCTTATCTTCAATTTTCACACTTTTCTCAAACAATTGAGATAAAGTGTTAACTTCAGAAGAATGTGGGAGATGTGGTCGAGATGATTGACCAGTCTCATACATCTTAGCAGCTCTTTATTCCGCCACCCACCTATCAACGGTTTGTGCGATCCGTGCAGGTTCATCTTGAACTCTATGACGTCCTGAAGATGTCGCCTTCTGATTCTTCTTAATCCTTTTCCATATTGGTATGGATTTACGTACCGTGCGTTTCATCTTTGCTCCTCCTGGAACTTAACGATAAAGAGTGTTCATTGGTGGTAAAGATGATGCCACCGATTCTGTCTCCTCCATTGATTCGCTTTCTTCCATTGGTTCACTCTCTTCCCATTCGTTGGAGGGTAAAGGTGCTCCATCGTCAGAAGGTATTGGATGAAAGGTGGTTGGATTTATAAAGTAGTAAGGATCACCTACCATCACGGGGAATGAAACTTCCTCTTCTTCATCCGTATCCTCGATGATTATCCATTCTCATGAATGTGCCATGTCGAATTCCTATACATTTTGATCACCAAGAGTTTAGTCTATCAAATATTAATCCCAAATTAAATAGTTCATATGATCTGATCATAATAAAATGTAGTTGCGCACCTACACCTAGTTGTGATAGGATATATGCACATATAAACTTTAGTTGGAATATTTGATCTAAATCCTTGAGATCAAAAACATTCCGAGTACTAAGGTGTATTCTCATCGCGGGTCTGAGTCTTTATATATGACACTATATTCTTATTTATTGTATTCATGCTTTAACTATTGTTTGTTACTTCAGGTTTATCTGATAAGGCTCTGGCCAGTCAGGACAGTTGAAAGGGCAGGATCATTTTAGCATATAGCCGTTCTAAAATCCAGCAACCCAAATCGACATGTCTATCCTTGTCACCGCTCCCGTAAGTAGTCCTTCAGTAAAATAATTAATAAAACTTTTTATTGTAGGCTAAGGCATATACCTAAACCTAATAGAGTAAGCCCTAAACTATAGACGTGCTTTCCTAAGAAAGTACTAGTTCACTATAGTTAGTAGGTCTGATACCAATTCTATCTCACCCCACCCATCAGCGGAAACACCGGGTGGTGTAACGGCATTCTTCGTATCACAGTTATATGACATACATTGAACAGTACTAAAGAAAATACATACCTTTATTGATAATTGAAAGTTACATAACTGTTTTTCTAGAACCTATTACATAATATCCGACTATGGCATACTTCTTAATGAACAGAAAGGTAATAGTAAAACTTTTCCTATTCGAATACATACCAGCTTTTCAAGTTCCTGAAAACACATGCATTTTAAAATACGTCAACATAAAGTTGGTGAGTCCACAGGTTTTGACTCCATATAAAAATAATACATTTTCCACGTTCAAAAGTATAGTTTTGAAAGTATCATTTTGACTCTCCAACATTTAGTATGTATATTAGGTATAATAGTTTACTTATCAATTAAGTGTTATACCTAAACATTCCTTGAGCCTAAGGTATAAGTATGGGGAAACTTATACTTAACATTAATACTTGTATACGACAAAGTATAATGTTTCTAACAATTTGCTACCATGAGCCTGTAACCGCTGCTATGACATAATACCTCTGATAAAATACACTCATTATTTCCATGAGAAATAACACACTCATGATTTCCATGAGAACAACACCGTACGCTTCATCGACGCCGAAACAATAACAAGTAAAAGGATAGTTCGTCACTTGCTTATGGTTGACTGTAGCTAACAATCACAAGTGGGGTGGTCACACCGTATACTAATTATACACGAATTCCTCGCTCACACGGGATTAACGGTTACAGTTCAGAGGATTTCCACTAAGATCCCCAATCTTAGTTGATGAATACAATTACTCATGTAGACTTCGACGACTTCCTATAGCTCTAACAACAAAAGCATTTTCATGTCTAAAACCCTAAGTTACTAGACTATGCTTTTAAACAGTACTCCTAACTTCATAACATTTAGGCAGTATAACAGCTATAACTTGAAGTAAAACCAGGTTTTATCTTAACATAAAACCAATAACAACAACATATAACATACCAAGTTTTATCTTGTCATAAAACTTAAAATAACAACATATAGCATACCAAGTTTTATGTTGACATAAAACCAATAATAGCAACATACTTCATAAATTAACATATAGAACTTCCGAATATAACTTCGGAACTATATTGCACACAACATATATATAGAATCCTAAGTATAACTCAAGATCTACATTCGTATAATAACATGCTAACAAGTTGATAATAGTTGTATATATTCAAAATATTATATTTAGAACAACTATATCCCGGTTAATATAATTATTTACGTTGATACTACTATACCATCATATAGACATAATAGTAACGTATATACAATATTTAGCATGCGTTTTCCCTCGAAAATATTAGAAAGTGGGGCCGTGAAACTCACCCTAGTAGCGTGATTTTATGTAATCTAAGCAGAAACGGTCAGCGGTACGAGGTCGTCGGGGCTCAGGATGCAAGAGGGCTTCAGCAAATGAGAGAAAGGAAAGAAGTTTAGGTGTGAGAATGGCTGGAGTCGGACCTGCTATTTATAGTAAGATTTTTGGCCTCTCACGTCGTGAGCCATGGCTGGTCACCCCGTAGACTTGCCATTTGCGTCCCTAGCTTCGGAAGGTGGCCATGTGACTTCTCACGTCGTGAGATATCCTTGCTCACGTCGTGCTCGTCAGACACCTTCTAGATTCCGAGATGTGGCAAAATGACTCCTCACGTCGTGAGTTTCTTGTGCTTACGTCGTGAGCTCAGTCAGATTAGGGTTTCTGACAGCTGAATCTTCGGAAGGTCGTAACTTTCACATACGAACTCCGTTTTTGACGTTCTTTATATGCACGCGTAGGTATTTACGAGTACTACAACTCTCTTTTAGACTCTAATAGTTAATTCTAAGTCTATTTTAAATTCCTCTTATTATAGAGATTTATAGTGTTCGTTTTATCATAACTTCTTCATGCGAAGTCAGATTCAGACGTTCTCTATATTTTTGGAATCGTATGGACGTATACTTTGAGTTGTATCATAAAGAAAGTTCATATTTGTATTAGAATTTATCATGAACTACATAACACTCTTATCACATTACTAGTTTAACAAAATCACATTACATGATTAGCATAATCACATGTGATTTGTCTATTGACCTATTTTGACTAGTGTTACAGTTGGACAGGCCCAAACCGTGATAACAATGGACCGAAGGAATAGGCCCAATGACATAACTCTTAGACCCAACAATCTCCCCCTTTGCGTCAATTGAGGCGATAGATCATTTTGGTTGAGTGAGAGTATATTTCTTCACAGTCTTGAATAACTTCGGTATGATGGCGAGAAGAGTCTGACGGACGTCAATATACCACCGAAGCATATCCAAAAAAAATTCTTATCAGCTTCACTATTGTGCTTACAAGAAGTGGAGAACAGGTGTTTGTCATCAAGAGCGAACAAGCACTTTTAGCCTTCGGCTCTGGTGAACATGACTGTGGGTCAATTCTACCCATATGCATCTTGTTTACATCGCTTGCCTTCCCAATTGGTCTGATTGAAGGCTTCTTCCTTAAGGCAGAGGCAATCTCTTGATCCACATCAGAAGAGCTCGATAAAGAACTTCGACTGTAGAGGTGTGCTAGGGTTACAGTACAATAAAGGAATAATAATGATCAAAAAGCATACAGAGAACGATGCATGCATGCATCTTATATACTAAACCCTAATGACATAAACACGGCTGGACAGGCCCAAATCGTGATAACAATGGACTGAAGGAACATGCCCAATAACGCAACTCTTAGACCCAACACTCTGGATTATTGTAGCAAATAATCACACACCTATATCCTTCTTGAAAAGTCTTGGAAAGCAAGCCCTAGAAATTTAATGCCTCTAATGGTTTGTGTCACACCCCCGAACCAGACGGCGGAAACGTCCGAGGGCTCGTGTGACTTAAATTGAAATATCATCACAATGAATATACATGAAACATAACATAAAACATCCCCATGCATTAATACATTACAACCATCATTGTTCACATCCAGTACATTGTTTACATTACATAATCCATAGCATAAATTGTTTGAGAGTCACAAAACATAACATCCTAACACACTTGGTAATTTTCTTCAGCTTATCTGTTACATGAGAATACAATTTATTTTGAAAACGGTCAACATATATAATGTTGGTGAGTTCATAAACAGGTTTGATATGGAAATGTTTTGTGTAGTTTGCAAAATCCAGAAAATCCGATATTTTCTGAAACAACAATTGTTTACGAAATAGGTGTGATGATAATAAGTATATGTGTGAATGATTTCAAAACGTGTAAAAGTAGTATGTATCTCATAATGAATTCTTGTATTACAGTTATCGAAAGTAAAAGTGAATAATGTTATTCCCTCGGAAAACCCGATGTTTTCCGATATAAATAGTATGATCGTTTTGTTTTATTGTATCGTCACAACGAATGAATATGATTTCCCATGATTACTTAAATGGTATTGGATCTCTATGTGAGTCGTTATAACCATGCATAATAATGACTAATTCGTCTGTCTTGGCATTCTTGCGAATGCCGGTATTGATTTAAGATTTTGTCACCCTAGACTGGTCGAGTCTAACTGTAGCGAACAGCTTAGGTGTGGGGGAGTCACCCCCGTATAGATCTATACACAAACTCTCGCTCTCCCTCCAGGAGACTTTGATTATAACTACAGACTACGATCGACACTTATTGGTGTCGCCCGTTATTACTCACTAAATCCAAATGAAATTGAATAACCTTGTTTAACAACCTGATTTATGTTTACTTGAATAAAAGGTAAGCCTAACAGACGAAGAGAAGAGGACTACGGAGGCCCACTAATCACATATGTTATTATAGGCTGTCGAGTACGCGACGGATACATTAGCCCATCACACATATGATTGATTTGGACCTTACTAGCAATGCAAATGGGCCACTACGGCTTAATAGCATGTAAAAGCCATTGAGGGTCCATTAGGCATGTAATTGGGTCACCCGAGGCCCAATAACCATGCGTATTTATTTTGGGCCCAATAATCATGATATTGGGCCACAAAGGCCCAATAACACGAATAGAAGGTATTTGAGCCCAACCATTGAATCGCTTATGTTTTATCGAGTTTAAGCCGTATTGTTGGTATTTTGTTGTTCACTAAATGTTTATTCACAATGTTTAAAAAAAATATCTTAACGTTCGAATTATAACGAAGCTTTAGTTATATATATATATATATATATATATATATATATATATATATATATATATATATATACATATTAAAATCATGCGTTATAAGCTTGATGTTTTTAACCCAAACTGTTGGGTCAAAATATTGGTTTATACTTTGCTTTTCTAGTTGATTGTATTTTTCTGTAATATTTTTATGAGTTTACGGTCAGGTTTACGGCCAGGGAGGTGTTTACGGCCGTAAACCCATTTACGGCCCATATTCCCCAAGTGTATATATAGGTGTTAGGTGGTTGAGGATGGATTTGATGAACAGAAAAGGAGTGTACGGAATAGAGAGAAGAGAGGAGTTTTAGTGTGTGTAAGTGTGTGAATCTTGTGTAAGGGAACTTCATTCTAATCAATACATTCAAGATTCATCATCTTCTTCTTCTCATTCTCTTCTATTTGATCTGACATCATCCAATTGATTGGGATTCCGCACCATCAAATGGATCTGATTGATACACAAGCAGATTAGGGACTTACAATTGGTATCAGAGCTTGGATTGTATCAGTCAATTTTGTCAAATCTGGAGCTTATTTGATCTTATTTTGGAAGGATTCTTGCGTTTTTGGATAGATCGTAGCAAAATAAGGGGGGTTTGTTCTTCGCGTTTTTTATAAAAACGAGTTTTTGATCGAGTTTTGGAGCAAAAAGAAGTGAAAACGTTGTTTTTCACGTAATCTGCGAAGAGTTTACGGCCTTTGAAGGGTTTACGGTCGGCGGCGGCGGCGGCGTTTACAGCTAGGGTTTCCCAGAGTTTACGGCCGGTGAGTTTGCGGCCGGAGTTTACGGCCGGTGTTTGCGGTCCTCGGAGTTTGCGATCCAGCAGCGTTTACGGTTCGCACCTCGCCTCGTTCAGCAGCCTCGGTCTCGCGCCTCGCACCTCGTCCTCGCATCAGCTTCGTATTAAAAAACTAAGGAAATCGCATTGGAGGTGCCGGGGATCGAACCCGGGTCTCTTGAATCAACAAGCACCGTCTTACCAGTTGGGCTAGGCAACACCTTGCTTCAAACCTTTCGATTTTAATTCATAACCATTCCCTTTCGAATCCAGTTTCGCAAAATTGACACTTTCAGCCCAAAAATTCAAAATCTTTTATTTTAAAATTCCATTTTCAATAAAAAAAAATTGAATTTTGACTTTCATTTTTGATTTTTTACTTAAAATTTTGACTTTGACTTTTAAAATTTGACCTTTGACTTTAAACCTTTGACTTTCTCGTTTAACTTTTAAATTTTCAAATTTAGCTTTTCGGTTTGACTTTCAAGTTTGACTTTTGAGTTTGACTTTTTAAATTTGACTTGTAAGGTTGACTTTTGAGGTTTATAGGCAAAGGGCATTTTTAAATTTAAGTTTGATTTTTAAGTTTAATTTTGGCCTCTAGTTGTGCTTTTAATGGCTTTTGAGATCAGCAAGGGAATTGTAGACATGAAAGAGAGTTGTCAGGATATGTTAAGACAAAATTTCAACATGTTCGATTATATCCCTGGAGAAACCCTGGAAGCTCAGTTGCAGCGATTTACTACACTTACTACTGAGATGAATATAGCTGAGATCTTCTTAACTAAATCTGAGATAAACAAAAAGCTACTGAATTCCCTTCCGAAGTCGTGGGATATGAACGTGGCTGTCATCAAGAAGACAAAAGATCTAAATCGTCTTAGTCTTGCTGCTGTAATTGAAGAACTTGACGCTTTGAAGTGTGGAAAAACAATGAGTTCCGCAAACATTCCGGTAAATGAAGTTTCATGTACTCCAGCTTGTGAAACTACGATTAAATTTCTTCGGGAACAAATTGATTTATTAAAAAGAGAAGTTGAGGACCTGAGATATGAAGGTTATCAACTCAGGAAAGGACAGAAACCCCTAAAGGCCTAGTTAGAAACAAAAATAAAAGACTTTAGGAGACTTCAAGAAGCTTATAGCAACAACTGTGAAAATTATGACTATGTTAAGAGACAACTTGCTGAATTAACTGCTGAGCTTGACACATTAAAAGGCAAATTTGAAACTCTAGATTTTGATTTTAGAAAATTTGATGTATCAAGCGAAGTAGTTGCGAACATGATAGACCATTGTTTGCAATTTAAAAATAACCAGCAAAAAGGTCTAGGGTATGATAGTGTTCCTCCACCTTTCAATCATAACTACACATCCATCCCTATGACACAGGAAGAAATTGACAGGGAGGCACATCTTCAATATGGCAAACCAGCTGGATTTGTGTCAGGAGGTATTCAGGGTGAAAATACTAATGCTTCTACTTCATGTGCAGGTAAAGTAGCAGAGAATGAGAACAAGGAGAACACCATTGAACAAGCCAACATCTCCTTGAATTCTAAATCTGTTGCTTCGAACTCAGCTGCTTCTGATAAACCTGTTGTTGAGAAATACATGCCACCAATTCCAGTGAAACAGAGTGCCTATTGTAATTGTGCTTGTGGGAACAATAAGAGACAAGGAAAGGATATGCCACTAGGGGCAGGAAGAAACAACTTCACAGTGAAGAAAAAGACATGTTTTCACTGTGGAACACCTGGACACATTGGCAGAAATTGTCCTAATCGCGCATACGTTCCCTACTATGCACAAGGGTGGCAGAACGCGCCAAGAGGGAGATACTCAAAAAGAAAACCCTCAAGGTCACGTTCAGACAATGGTGACTGGAACGCGCAGAAGGCCAAGAATCAAACCTACAAGGCCAAGAATCCGAATCCCAAGGGCAAGAAGGGAATGTCGGCCAAGAAGCCCAATCCAAGAGATGCTCCAGTGCAACAAAGACCGGTTAGGTCAAAGTCATCTCAACGGTCGACATCAAGATCAAAAGCAAGTACTGAGCCACCCATCAGATCGAAAAAGAAATGGGTTAAACCCAACTACAAATGGGTTCCAAAGGCTCACTCTCCCAAATCTTCTAACGATTCTAATATTTCTTCATCTTCTATTTGTGATAAACAGGATATGTCATGGGAGAGAGTACCGTGCGTTAATGACAAAGGTCAACCCAGTTTCAAGATGGACTGGATTCCAAAGACCAACTGATCCCGCTCTGTGTCGGAGCAGCTATGGAGGCATATCATCAGACTTCGGTTTGTTGGTAGTGGCTGTTCCTGGCACATGATTGGAGGCATCTCTCAACTGTGCAACACTCAGAACTTTGTTTGAGAGTATGTGTCCTTTGCGGGAAAGGAAGAAAGGAAGGGATCACTCATGGGGTTAGTGCTTAACGATGTGAAGAATTTCCGGATCTGTTCTGAGATTATGTGTGCTGTTCTCAGACCTTCTGGATGCAAATTCAATCGGTGACTTACGGTTTGAGTTTTCTTCTCGATAGTCCTGAGCTTTTTTTTAAGCTGATTCACTTTAAAGACTAATTTTTGTTTTAGGATAGTTTAAATTTGTGCATTTACTTTCGTTTCTCTCCTATGCACAAATTTAGGGGGAGAAATAAAAACAAAACAAAAATTAGAAAATTTTAAAAAATCCAAAAACATTAGAAAATCAGAAAATCCAAAAATATGTTGGTTATGGAATGTGCTTGCAGGTGATGTGATGGGAAGTGATATAATCATGTGATAACAGGCAATCTGAATCTGTGTAAGGAACTGAATCTAAATTGTCTAGGCTCTGTGTTCGATGCGCTGGTAGGCACGAGAGATTAAAATGGACTTGACTAGGCATTAATGAACTTAAGGAATCTAGAGACTTGAAAAATCTTGACCTAGATAGATCCATTTAGCCTGACAATACGACGCCCAGATAGGTTGAGCAGGGAGATATACATGATAATCCACCGGTCACACTAAAATAATTTGTATCTAGAACCGTGGTTTAACTCTTCCTCGATGTACGAACTTTGTCCTTAATTCCGGTATTGATGGGGCGACTGGGGAATTCCGATAAAGTAGGTCTGTAGGAAATTATTTTCTTTCTTTCTTTCTGTTAGTCATATGTTACCTCCTCTGCGTGATTGAAATACATCCGACCTCGACTGTAACATATGCAATTCTATTTCTCTGCATCTTCTATCTATGCAATTCTTCCTGTCTGTTAGTCATATGTTGTCTCCTTTGCGTGATTGAAATACATCCGACCTGGTACACAACATATGCACCATTCTACTTCTCAATCCCTCTAAATCTGGTTAGTCATATGTTTCACCCTCTGCGAGATTGGAAGAGATCCGACTTGGGTATATAGCATATGCATTCTAAATCTGACTTCTCTCATAATAATTGTCTGCTCACCTAAAGTAAGGAGTACTTTGGAAGTTCCTGATTATTGGGGTATGTCAGGAAGCGGGAAACATGTTCTAGTACATTTAAAATTGAACAATCACAAGGCTGTCTGTAGATCTCGATGCTCAATTTAGGTGGACAACAATATCTTTGGTCGTCGTCAGCTGAATGGTCCTTAAGGAATATTATCTAGGATCTTAGGATCACATTGTCTTGTCACTTATAGTATGTCCTAATTTTGTCACAATCTCTCGTGTTTAAGTGGACCACAATATCGGCGATTGACCAGATCTATTCATGAAGGGAGAGGTACTGATAAACGGATAAAGGCTGTTTAAAAACATTGATCCCAAATCACTCTTAAAGTTAGATATCATTTTTATTTTTGTTAAATTTGTTCATAGTTTCTTCTAATTTAAATATTAGGGGAGAATTAAAAATTTTAAAAACCAAACAAAAATCAGAAAATTAAAAATCCAAAAAATTAGTATTATTTATGTTTTATTTCTTTTTCAGAAAATATGAAAAATCCAAAAAACATTGTGTGCTAAGTTTTCTTTTAGTTTTGTTTTGTCTTGAAAAGTGAACTCAGATGTAGACGAGACTCATGGAGACTGTATCAAGATTTCGGAGCCAAAGTTTTATCCGTGATCATCGAAGAATTCTCATTCGAAGGAGCAAGAAATGAAGATAATTCTTTCAACATCCAATCTTTCAACCCCAGAAGCAAGGTGAAGCTGCACTTAAAGATTATGTGACGGATTGCATTGAAGCCTCCTCAATCAGTCTGCTGCTATCTTTGTACCTGCTGAAGTGATCCAGTAGATTAGTTCTCTCTGATATTCTCTCTGAAGATTCTCAAGCTGAAAGCACTATCTTTAAAGAATCAGTACATCAAGCCTCCTCACCCAATGTGCGTTCAGAGTCAAATCTTGAAGCAATGCCCAACTGCTCAAGATGAAGTCAATTATTGAAGATTCATCATGTTCATCTTGAAGTTGTGAAGAATTTGAAGATTAATGCTGAAGCCAAGCTCCCAATGAAGATTAACAAGAAAAGTCAGCTACTTTTTAGGGGGAGCTTGTTGGGTCAATTAAGAAAAGAAAAGCTATAAACCAAGGGGGAGATTGTTGGATCAAAATATTATTTTATACTTTGCTTTTCTAGTTGATTGTATTTTTCTGTAATATTTTATGAGTTTACCGTCAGGTTTACGGCCAGGGAGGTGTTTACGGCCGTAAACAGGTTTACGGCCGTAAACCCATTTACGATCCATATTCGCCAAGTATATATATATAGGTGTTAGGTGGTTGAGGAGGGATTTGATGAACAGAAAAGGAGTGTATGGAATAGAGAGAAGAGAGGAGTTTTAGTGTGTGTAAGTGTGTGAATCTTGTGTAAGGGAACCTCATTCTAATCAATACATTCAAGATTCATCATCTTCTTCTTCTCATTCTCTTCTATTTGATCTGACATCATCCAATTGATTGGGATTCCGCACCATCAATTGGATCTGATTGATAAGCAGATTAGGGACTTACACAAACCTTCATAATTGTTTATTTAGATTGACCATTTTGGCCCCTTTTTCTTTAAAATGGCACTTTCAGTCCCTTTTTATGAAAATTGACATTTTTGGTCCTTAAACCATTTTTCTTGACATTTTCCACCCAAACTTTATTTGAATAGTAATTTCAGTCCAATACTATAGCATTTGTCATTTCTAGCCTTTATTTGTAAAAATTTTACATTTTTGGCCCAATTTCCGTAAGTTTTACAATTTTGACCACAAAATCAAAAACTTTGCATTTTTAGTCAAATTTGGTAATAAACTCATTTTTAACCCCTGAAAAAGTTTATTTACGTTTTAGACTCATAGGTTGTTAAGTTTTCCAATTCAGCCCCTCAAAACTTCATTTTTTTCGCAACCTTGGGCCCAAAAACTCGTGAGGCCCAGTTTTAAGCCCAATAAGCTAAAATTTATGTTTTTGACCCCTTTGAAAAGTATTATTTACATAAAATCAACTTTTATACAAATAATCACCTTATAACCCCCATAAAACAATGGACTGAAGGAACATGCCCAATGACGCAACTCTTAGACCCAACACTCTTGATTATTGTAGCAAATAATCACACATCTATATCCTTCTTGAAAAATCTTGGAAAGCACGCCCTAGAAATTTAATGCCTCTAATGGTTTGTGTCACACCCCCGAACCAGACGGCGGAAACGTCCGAGGGCTCGTGTGACTTAAATTAGAATATAATCACAATGAATATACATGAAACATAACATAAACATCCCCATGCATTAATACATTACAACCGTCATTGTTCACATCCAGTACATTGTTTACATTACATAATCCATAGCATAAATTGTTTGAGAGTCACAAAACATAACATCCTAACACACTTGGTAATTTTCTTCAGCTTATCTGTTAACTGAGAATACAAGTTATTTTGAAAACGGTCAACATATATAATGTTGGTGAGTTCATAAGCAGGTTTGATATGAAAATGTTTTGTGTAGTTTGTAAAACCCAGAAAATCCGATATTTTCTGAAACGACAATTGTTTACGAAATAGGTGTGATGATCCATAAGTATATGCGTGAATGATTTTAAAACGTGTAAAAATAGTATGTATCTCATAATGAATTCTTGTATTACAGTTATCGAAAGTAAAAGTGAATAATGTTATTCCCCCGGAAAACCCGATGTTTTCCGATATAAATAGTATGATCGTTTTGTTTTATTGTATCGTCACAACGAATGAATATGATTTCACATGATTACTTAGATGGTATTGGATCTCTATGTGATTCGTTCTAACCATGCATAATAATGACTAATTCGTCTGTCTTGGCATTCTTGCGAATGCCGGTATTGATTTAAGATTTTGTCACCCTAGACTGACCGAGTCTAACTGTAGCGAACAACTTAGGTGTGGGGGAGTCACCCCCTATAGATCTATACACAAACTCTCGCTCTCCCTCCAGGAGTCTTTGATTATAACTACAGACTACGACCGACACTTATTGGTGTCGCCCGTTATTACTCACTAAATCCAAATGAAATTGAATAACCTTGTTTAACAACATGATTTATGTTTACTTGAATAAAAGGTAAGCCTAACAGACGAAGAGAAGAGGACTACGGAGGCCCACTAATCACGTATGTTATTATAGGCGACGGACACATTAGCCGTCGAGTACGCGACGGACACATTAGCCCATCACGCATATGATTGATTTGGACCTTACTAGCAATGCAAATGGGCCACTACGGCCTAATAGCATGTAAAAGCCATTGAGGGTCCTTTAGGCTTGTAATTGGGTCACCCGAGGCCCAATAACCATGCGTATTTATTTTGGGCCCAATAATCATGATATTGGGCCACAAAGGCCCAATAACACAAATAGAAGGTATTTGAGCCCAACCATTGAATCGCTTATGTTTTATCGAGTTTAAGTTGTATTGTTGGTATTTTGTTGTTCACTAAATGTTTATTCACAATGTTTAAAAAAATATCTTAACGTTCGAATTATAACGAAGCTTTAGTTATATATATATATATATATATATATATATATATTTAAAATCATGCGTTATAAGCTTGATGTTTTTAACCCAAACATTCATAATTGTTTATTTGGCCCAAAGATATTTAGATTGACCATTTTGGCCCCTTTTTCTTTAAAATGGCACTTTTAGTCCCTTTTTATGAAAATTGACATTTTTGGTCCTTAAACCATTTTTCTTGACATTTTCCACCCAAACTTTATTCGAATAGTAATTTCAGTCCAGTACTATTGCATTTGTCATTTACAGCCTTTATTTGTAAAAAGTTTACATTTTTGGCCCAATTTCCGTAAGTTTTACAATTTTGACCCCAAAATCAAAAACTTTGCATTTTTAGTCCAATTTGGTAATAAACTCATTTTTAACCCCTGAAAAAGTTTATTTACGTTTTAGACGCATAGTTTGTTAAGTTTTCCAATTCAGCCCCTCAAAACTTCATTTTTTTCGCAACCTTGGGCCCAAAAACTCGTGAGGCCCAGTTTTAAGCCCAATAAGCTAAAATTTATGTTTTTGACCCCTTTGAAAAGTATTATTTACATAAAATCAGCTATTATACAAATAATCACCTTATAACCCCCATAAAACCGACAATTTGTAATTTACACCCAATCTTTGTTATTTTTGCAAAAATGACACTTGTAAGGTTCTTTGGTTTTGTTTTTCACTTTTTAAACTTAAGGACCCTTAGATCTATGATGTATGTTGTTTATTATGTTTTTTTTTATGATTCCTTCACCCCTTTTTACTATAGATCTCGAAATATAACAAGTATTACATAATATCACAACCAAAAACTAAAGAAACCACATATAACATGCAAACACACATAGATCATCACATAATACTTGTATTCTCCCCCAAAAACAAGTAAAAGCCGAAAAAAAGGGGGTATGAACTCACCTTGCTTAGTTGTTTCGGTTTTGAAGAAGAAGTGAACAAGATTTTTGGTCCTAGCAACATCTTGTGTGGATTTCGAACTTGGATGGGTTCACTAGAGTGCATAACCATGAAATTAGGGTAGTAAGAAGGATGAATGAGTTCAAAAGAAAGTATGCTACTTAGATTTGTGAGATCTTACCACTAGAGTGCAACTTGATGTGATTTTTGGTTGAAACCTCCTTGAAAAGCTTCTAGTTCTCGAAAATTCTTGATGAGAGGGGAGGGTGTTCTTGAGTGTGTTATACTTAGAGAGAGTTTTGAAATGGTTTGTGTGTGTGTGTTCCTTCCTTCGGCCGTGAATAAGAGAAGAGAGAGGAGAGAAAGGATTGAAATGACTATTGTGGATGTATGTTGGATCATGCATGGAGATATGAAGGGTAATATGGAGATGACAATCATAAAAGTCAACTCTTCCTATTTTTTTTATATGTAGTTGGGCCGAGAGCGAGAAAGGAGAGACAGGATTTTGGGCCTTTAGTGCTTGAGTTCGATAATATGAAGCCCAATTTGATGGTTTTCGGCCCATTGGGATTCATTAGATTTGTTATGGCCCAACAAGGCCCATTAAGGTAAACCAATCCGTTTTAGGCCCATTATGGCCCAAAATGTTAAGTTTCATGAAAGTGGGTTGAATTAGAGCCCAATTACGAGTTCTAAGCCCAAACTAGTCAAATTGGAGACTTATTGGTCCATTAGGCCCAATAAGAAAATCCTAGTCCTTAATGGACTTAAACCGGGATTTTCAGGGTTTCTAATCTTTTGTTGACTATTTGAAGTGTTAGTATAGAGTGTTTGATGGAATTTTGTTGTTATTGAATAAACATCATGTTTTCAAGTCATGGTTACAATTGTTGCCATTGATAATGATTACATAAGGATAGAACTTCCTAGCCAAATTTGCTAGTTGTGACATCATCCCCCCGTTAGAGGGAATTTCGTCCCGAAATTCTTTTTGAAGGTAGATTTGAGAATGCGAGAATAGGTGAGGGTACTTTTGCTTCATCTGGTCTTCGCGTTCCCATGTGAATTCCGGTCCACGTTTCGCGTTCCACCGAACTTTCACAATCGGAATGCGACTTTGCTTAGTACGCTTCACTTCCCTGTCCATGATTTCAACTGGTTCTTCGATGAACAGGAGATTCCTGTTGATTTAGATTTCTTCCAATGGGATGACAAGAGTTTCGTCGGATAAGCACTTCTTGAAATTGGAAACATGGAACACAGGGTGTACACTGCTGAGCTCGCTAGGTAGCTGCAACCTATACGCCACTGGACCGATTCGGGCAAGAATCTCGAATGGTCCAATGTACCGTGGGTTTAATTTTCCCCGTTTCCCGAAACGAATCACTCCTTTCAAAGGAGAGGCTTTTAACAGCACCCGATCCCCGACTTGAAATTCCAAGGGCTTTCGCCGTTTATCAGCGTAGCTCTTCTGTCGGTCTCGTGATGCTTGAAGTCGAGCTATGACTTGAACTATCTTCTATGTCGTTTCGCGTATGATTTCCGGTCATGTTAATGCATTTTTTGGTGTCTGTCCTCTTGCTAGCTGAGTGTCGCCTACCTCAGCCCAACACAACGGTGATCTACATTTACGACCATATAATGCTTCGAAAGGAGCAACTTTGATGCTTGTATGATAATTGTTGTTGTATGAAAATTCAATTAAAGGTAAGTGGGTATCCCACGACCTTCCGAAGTCTATCACACATGCCCGAAGCATATCCTCAAGCGTTTGAATGGTTCGCTCACTTTGACCATCTGTTTGTGGGTGGTAAGCGGTGCTCATGTCGAGTTGTGTTCCCATAGTCTTTTGAAGTGATTGCCAAAAGCGTGAAGTGAACCTACTATCCCGATCTGAGATGATAGATATTGGCACTCCATAGAGTCTCGTAATTTCCTTGATGTAGATTCTTGTTAGTCGCTCCATCTTGTATGTCTCCTTTATTGGCAGGAAATGGGCGGATTTTGTCAACCTATCAACTATTACCCATATGGCATCAATTCCATCAGTTGTCTTGGGTAATTTGGTCACAAAGTCCATGGTAATCCTTTCCCACTTCCACTCGGGTATTACCGGCTGTTGTAATAGTCCCGAGGGCTTTTGGTACTCTACCTTCACTTTAGCACAAGTGAGGCACTTACTAACGTAAGTGGAAATCTCTGCCTTCATGTTTGGCCACCAATAATATTGCTTGATATCTAGGTACATCTTATCTGAACCCGGATGGATGGAGTATCGTGTCTTATGAGCCTCATTCATGACTACCTCTCTGAATCCCCCAAGTTTAGGGACCCAAATTTGGTTCGTGAAATAATATGTTCCATCCTCCTTGACTTCGAAGTTCTTTTCCATTCCACGTAACGCTTTGCTTGTTCTGTTTTCTGTCTTCATGGAATCAGACTGGGCTTCTTTGATTTGCGATAACAGGTGGGATTGAATGGTTATTGAAAGAGTTTTCACACGACGATTTGAGTATTCTTTCTGACTCAAGGCATCAGCTACCACGTTAGCCTTGCGTGGGTGGTACTTGATTTCACACTCATAATCGTTTAGCAGCTCAACCCATCTTCGCTGCCTCATGTTTAACTCCTTTTGATTTAAAATGTGTTGGAGACTCTTGTGGTCGGTGAAAATGGTGCACTTCGTACCATAAAGGTAGTGCCTCCAAATCTTCAAAGCAAAGACCACACCTCCCAATTCGAGATCATGGGTGGTATAATTCACCTCATGTGTCTTTAGTTGCCGGGATGCATAAGCTATCACCTTCCCATGCTGCATGAGTACACAGCCTAAACCCTGATTCGAAGCATCGCAGTAAACTATGAAGTCCTCAGTTCCCTCTGGTAATGATAGTACTGGCGCACTACAGAGAGCTCGTTTCAGGGTTCGGAAGGCAACCTCCTGCTTTTCTGTCCATTCAAATGGTACGCCTTTTGTGTAAGCATGGTAAGTGGCTTGGCTGTTCTGGAGAAGTTCTGAATGAATCTTCTGTAATAGCTTGCGTGACCCAGAAATTGACGAATTTCTGTGGGTGTCGTTAGGACTGCCCATCCTTCAATGGCTTTGATCTTAGAAGGGTCCACATGTATCCCTTCTTGGCTGATGACATGCCCTAAAAAGTTTACGCTACAGAGCCAGAACTCACACTTAGAGAGTTTTGCGTACAACTTTTCAGCTCGCAGGGTTTCTAGGATTTGTCGGAGATGTCGACTATGTTCATCTTCTCTTCGTGAATAGACCAGGATATCGTCGATGAAAACGATGACAAAGTTGTCGAGGAATGGTCGACAGACTCGATTCATCAGGTCCATGAATGCGGCAGGGGCATTCGTTAGACCGAAGGGCATTACAACAAATTCATAATGTCGATAGCGAGTTCGGAAAGCGGTCTTGGGGATATCCTCTTCCTGGACCTTGAGTTGGTGGTAGCCGGATCACAGATCTATCTTAGAGAAGTAGTTTGCTCCTTGAAGCTGGTCGAATAGATCGTTGATTCGTGGAAGTGGGTAGCGATTTTTGATAGTGAGCTTATTCAGTTCTCTATAATCGATACACATCCTAAAGGATCCGTCCTTTTTCTTAACAAAGAGGACCGGAGCTCCCCATGGTGAGAAGCTAGGTCGGATGAATCCTTTGCTCAAGAGTTCGCTGAGTTGGCTTGACAGTTCTTGCATCTCTGCAGGAGCCAACCTATAGGGTGATTTGACAATGGGTGTAGCTCCTGGCACAAGGTCAATTCGAAACTCGACTTGTCTTTCTGGGGGTATCCCCAGAAGATCTTCAGCAAAGACATCCGGGAAATCGCAAGCCACTGGGATGTCTCGAATATTGACCTCTTCCTTGGACTTATCCACTATGTGAGCCAAAAACGCCAAGTCCTTCTTTTGTAGACACTTCCGTGCCTTAATACACGAGATAAGATGAAGGTTCGTACTGGGTTTGTCTCCGTATATAATTAGGGTTTCGTGGTTAGGGAGATGAAGGCGAACGACCTTCTCGTGACACATAATTTCGGCATGATGGGGGCTCAACCAATCCATGCTGATAATCACATCAAAACTCCTAATAGTTACAGGCATCAAGTTTATTTGAAATGCATGGTGATTTAAGGTTAGGGTACATCCTACGTAGATTTCCCCAGTTGATTCTGTTTTCCCATTAGCCATTTCCACCGTAAAGGTTTCATTAAGCTTCTGGGGTTGTTGTTTTAGCAAATGTTTGAATTTATTACTCACAAAACTCCGCTCTGCCCCGGTATCAAACATGATGCATGCATATGTGTGGTTAAGGAGAAACGTACCAGTGACAACAGCGGGATCCTGAACCGCTTCTCCTTGACCCATGGTCAGCACTCTCCCTGCTCCTCCATTCCCTTGATTGTTGACATTGGGGCAGTTTCGACGGAAATGCCCAGTCCTTCCACATCCATAACAGGTGTGGCTAGCCCCAACGTTGTTGTCGTTGTTGTTAGTGTTGTTGTTGTTGTTGTTGTTGTTGTGGTTGATGTTGTTGTTGTTGTTTCCCTGCTGCTGGTTCTGGGGAGGATAGGTCCTGCAGTATTTTGCCGTGTGATCCTTTCGGTTGCAACTAGTACAATGCATCTCCCTGCATTCACCATTGTGATGGAGTTTGCACTTTTTGCACTTTGGGAGATTCCCAGAATACTGTTTAGGGGCACTTGGGGTGGATGAGGCTGGAGCATGTGGTGTGGAGGGAACTTGGGTGGTTGCAGCATGAACTGTCACTGTTTGTTGTTTCTTTGACGACTTTAAGCCTTGTCGTCCCTTCCTCTTGTTATTCTTTCCTTTCTTGTTGTCACTCTCCTTCTTGCCTTCAGTTTCCCCTACCTTCTCGCCCTTCTTGTTGTTTTGGTCGTATAGCTTCTTGTCCAACCTCTTGGTACTGTCAAAGGTTTCAGGATTCGTAGCAATCACGTTTCCTTGAATTGGGGGAGTTAATCCCCAGATGAATCGTTCGATTTTCTTCCCTTCCGAAGTAATCATGCCAGGGCACAACAGAGACAGTTCGCTAAACCTTGATATGTAGGCATCGATGTCGGAGTTTCGGACAATGAGGTTCCATAACTCTTGCTCTATTTTCTGAACATCGCCACGCGGGCAATATTCAGCCATCAGCATTTCCTTCAATTCCGTCCATGGCATGGCATTAGCCACCGGAAGAGTCATAGCCTCCACATGTCCATTCCACCAGGTGAGAGCTTGATCAACAAATGTACATGCTGCAACGTCACCTTGACTTCTTCAGGGCATCCGCATATCTCGAACACCGATTCCACCTTTTCAATCCATCTCTTCAGGGTTATCATTCCTCCTGTGCCATTAAAGGTCCGTGGTTTGGCGTTGGTGAAATCTTTGTAAGAGCATGTCTTGGTAGGTCCTTGGTTCATCCCGTTGTTTGAACTTCCGGCCCCCTGCCCGTTTCCTCCACCATTGTTCCCATTGTGGATCTGCGCTAGTGCTGCTGTGACTGCAGCAGATACAGCTGCTTGAAACGCAACTGAGTTGATTTCCGGTGGTGTCGGTGGTTGATTGTTTCCGCGGTTGGGTCTTTGCGGCATCTTGCTGTTACGGAACAGAAAGATGTTGAGTACGTATTGTATTAGGTTGGGAATTTCGTGAGTCGTTTTTGCATTTAAGTGATTATATATATTTACACCAAACAATAAGAGTATAAAAACACATAGCAAATAACAACATCACGATAAAACACATAATATTTTCCACTAATAAAATCCACACTTTGATACATGAAAATTTGCTCTAAAGAGCATACATAAGGGTACAAATTTCGGCAGCATAACGACTCTATGAGTAGTGTAATCACTTAAATATGGAGTCGGTAGTACATAACATAGCAAACATAAGAGAACATAGCACTAGTAGGGTAAAGCTGGTCCTAACACACTAGGAGGCGCCCAACGGTGGCAGCGAGATCATATTCCGAAATGTTGTGGCAACAACTGGGCCATCTCAGTCAACTCTCCAATGACTTCATCCCTTTCCAGTTCAGCCTGCACCGCTCGTGCTTCCATGGCAAATAGTTGTTGCCGTAGTGCGACAGCCTCAGCCTCCGGAGAACGATCCTCTCTCATGGGATTTCCTGGTGGGGCAGGGTGGTCCTGTTGTGTCTCGTCGGTAGGTGGTGTGACGGAGGCTCCGTCTGTGTCTCTTTCCTCCTCCATGTTGTCATCGGTCCCATCAAACTCGTAGTCCGTGTCCGTGTACTCGTCGGGTCCAATGTCATGTGCTGCCCCTTGTCCTTCCTCGGGGTCGTCCTCAATCATTTCGTGGGCCACCAAGACCTGGTGAAACTGAATGCCCTGATGCTCCTCTTCCATGGTGACTGTGATGAGGAACACGTAAGGAGGGTGTATAAATAAACTATTGTTAACCCTAAGATTTTTTTTTTGTTTTTAAAAAAAATTGGGCTGATGCTCTCCTCTTGTTTAACAAGAGGGTATGCCTTAGGTTTACTGACCATCCCGATCGCCCCAGGGCATGTGATAGTTGTATTCTGAAGAAATGTAGTTGATCAGGCTACATTCATCCCTAATACAACTGTAAACAGTCCTGGCTTAACCGAGACGTCAGGTTTTCCCAATCATTTTCTTTGATTTGTTATTATGTTCATTTTTCTAAGTCGCACAAGTAAGAGTGTTTATTATTATGTTTTATTCGTTTTGTTTAGAGTTATTTAGTCCCTCTTTGGGTTTATAGTTGCATATCAATGTGTGGTTACATATGCCAGTTCACTATAAACAGAGCTCTGATACCAACCTGTCACACCCCCAAACCAGACGGCGGAAACGTCTGAGGGCTCGTGTGACTTAAATTGAAATATCATCACAATGAATATACATGAAACATAACATAAACATCCCCATGAATTAATACATTACAACCGTCATTGTTCACATCCAGTACATTGTTTACATTACATAATCCATAACATAAATTGTTTGAGAGTCACAAAACATAACATCCTAACACACTTGGTAATTTTCTTCAGCTTATCTGTTACCTGAGAATACAAGTTATTTTGAAAATGGTCAACATATATAATGTTGGTGAGTTCATAAGCAGGTTTGATATGAAAATGTTTTGTGTAGTTTGTAAAACCCAGAAAATCTGATATTTTCTGAAATGACAATTGTTTACGAAATAGGTGTGATGATCCATAACTATATGCATGAATGATTTCAAAACATGTAAAAGTAGTATGTATCTCATAATGAATTCTTGTATTACAGTTATCGAAAGTAAAAGTGAATAATGTTATTCCCCCGGAAAACCCGATGTTTTCCGATATAAATAGTATGATCGTTTTGTTTTATTGTATCGTCACAACGAATGAATATGATTTCCCATGATTACTTAGATGGTATTGGATCTCTATGTGAGTCGTTATAACCATGCATAATAATAACTAATTCGTATGTCTTGGCATTCTTGCGAATGCCGGTATTGATTTAAGATTTTGTCACCCTAGACTGGCCGAGTCTAACTGTAGCGAACAGCTTAGGTGTGGGGGAGTCACCACCGTATAGATCTATACACAAACTCTCGCTCTCCCTCCAGGAGACTTTGATTATAACTACATACTACGACCGACACTTATTGGTGTCGCCCGTTATTACTCACTAAATCCAAATGAAATTAAATAACCTTGTTTAACAACCTGATTTATGTTTACTTGAATAAAAGGTAAGCCTAACAGACGAAGAGAAGAGGACTACGGAGGCCCACTAATCACGTATGTTATTATAGGCTGTCGAGTACGCGACGGACACATTAGCCCATCACACATATTATTGATTTCGACCTTACTAGCAATGCAAATGGGCCACTACGGCCTAATAGCATGTAAAAGCCATTGAGGGTCCTTTAGGCATGTAATTGGGTCACCCGAGGCCCAATAACCATGCGTATTTATTTTGGGCCCAATAATCATGATATTGGGCCACAAAGGCCCAATAACACGAATAGAAGGTATTTGAGCCCAACCATTGAATCGCTTATGTTTTATCGAGTTTAAGTCGTATTGTTGGTATTTTGTTGTTCACTAAATGTTTATTCACAATGTTTAAAAAAAATATCTTAACGTTCGAATGATAACGAAGCTTTATATATATATATATATATATATATATATATATATATATATATATATATATATATAATCATGCGTTATAAGCTTGATGTTTTTAACCCAAACATTCATAATTGTTTATTTGGCCCAAAGATATTTAGATTGACCACTTTGGCCCCTTTATCTTTAAAATGACATTTTTAGTCCCTTTTTATGAAAATTGACATTTTTGGTTCTTAAACCATTTTTCTTGACATTTTCCACCCAAACTTTATTTGAATAGTAATTTCAGTCCAATACTATTGCATTTGTCATTTCCAGCCTTTATTTGTAAAAAGTTTACATTTTTGGCCCAATTTCCATAAGTTTTACAATTTTGACCCCAAAATCAAAAACTTTGCATTTTTAGTCCAATTTGGTAATAAACTCATTTTTAACCCCTCAAAAAGTTTATTTACGTTTTAGAATCATAGTTTGTTAAGTTTTCCAATTCAGCCGCTCAAAACTTCATTTTTTTCGCAACCTTGGGCCCAAAAACCCGTGAGGCCCAATTTTAAGCCCAATAAGCTAAAATTTATGTTTTTGACCCCTTTGAAAAGTATTATTTACATAAAATCAGCTTTTATACAAATAATCACCTTATAACCCCCCATAAAACCGACAATTTGTAATTTACACCCAATCTTTGTTATTTTTGCAAAAATGACACTTGTAAGGTTCTTTGGTTTTGTTTTTTACTTTTTAAACTTAAGGACCCTTAGATCTATGATGTATGTTGTTTATTATGTTTTTGTTTATGATTCTTTCACCCCTTTTTACTATAGATCTCAAAATATAACAAGTATTACATAATATCACAACCAAAAACTAAAGAAACCACATATAACATGCAAACACACATAGATCATCACATAATACTTGTATTCTCCCCCCAAAAACAAGTAAAACCAAAAACAAGGGGGTATGAACTCACCTTGCTTAGTTGTTTCGGTTTTGAAGAAGATTTTTGGTCCTAGCAACACCTTGTGTGGATTTCGAACTTGGATGGGTTCACTAGAGTGCATAACCACGAAATTACGGTGGTAAGAAGGATGAATGAGTTCAAAAGAAAGTATGCTACTTAGATTTGTGAGATCTTACCACTAGAGTGCAACTTGATGTGATTTTTGGTTCAAACCTCCTTGAAAAGTTTCTAGTCCTCGAAAATTCTTGATTAGAGGGGAGGGTGTTCTTGAGTGTGTGATACTTAGAGAGAGTTTTGAAATGGTTTGTGTGTGTGTGTGTTCCTTCCTTCGTCCGTGAATAAGAGAAGAAAGAGGAGAGAAAGGATTGAAATGACTATTGTGGGTGTATGTTGGATCATGCATGGAGATATGAAGGGTAATATGGAGGTGGCAATCATAAAAGTCAACTCCTCCTATTTATTTATTTATTTTTTTTATATGTAGTTGGGCCGAGAGCGAGAAAGGAGAGAAAGGATTTTGGGCCTTTAGTGCTTGAGTTCAATAATATGAAGCGCAATTTGATGGTTTTCGGCCCATTGGGATTCATTAGATTTGTTATGGCCCAATAAGGCCTATTAAGGTAAACCAATCCATTTTAGGCCCATTATGGCCCAAAATGTTAAGTTTCATGAAAGTGGGTTGAATTAGAGCCCAATTACGAGTTCGAAGCCCAAACTAGTCAAATTGGAGACTTATTGGTCCATTAGGACCAATAAGAAAATCCTAGTCCTTAATGGACTTAAACCGGGATTTTCAGGGTTTCCAATCTTTTGTTGACTATTTGAAGTGTTTGTATAGAGTGTTTGATGGAATTTTGTTGTTATTGAATAAACATCATGTTTTCAAGTCATGGTTATAATTGTTGCCTTTGATAATGCTTACATAAGGATAGAACTTCCTAGCCAAATTTGCTAGTTGTGACAGTTTGTACCCAAAACTCTAGATACCCTAGAATAAAGAGGAGAGAGGCAGAAATTTTGTTCCTATGTTTGTTAGGAAGGTCATAAACGAAAATAATGAGCCAAGGGGTCCTATTTATAGTTTAGGTAAGTTTGAGGCAAACCAGATTTGAATTAATTAAATAATATATTTAATCCTAATTCAAATACTTTCCTTATCTACATCCAAGAGGCTTCCAAAAACCCTAGAAAAGCCTCCAAAACCGTCCACCCTTGGATGGTTCTAGAATTGCATTCTTTTGTTCAATTATTGAACAATTACAATTCACTCCTTGCACCTTTAATTAATTCCAATTAATCACAAATTAATTCCCAATTAATTATTAATAATAATTAATTAATTATAACTGATTTCTTATTAATTTATTAACCATATAAATTAACAAATCAATTATTTAACTATTGATCACGTGTTAATTTATTAATCATATAACAAATTAACAGATCAATTATCTATTTCCAATTAATATATTAATCACATAATATATGTAACATTCATAATTCAGATAAATTACATTTCTAACCCTTATGTGTGAGAATTGTTTGCAAATTGGCTCATAGTGGAATTTCTATAATTTTTGCGCGAAGCATGCGTACGTGGCAGAATCCCAAACCCTAATTTTTAGGGTTTGGACCCTATGTAAAAATCCTTAACTCTCAATACTTCTTTCTTTCATCAGCCTACAAGCCCCATTTTGATCCCTTTGCAAATACTATTCCATTAGAGGGCATCTAGAGCCATTTGCGTGCGGTTTGGTGATCTTGAAGGAGGAAGAAAAAAGGGGAGACCATCTACCATCTTAGAAGAGTGGAACACTTTGGATCCAGAATCACATCATCATTTGACACCATTTGAAGGTAAAAAGCTCTAAACTTATGGAGTATTGATTAGATCTTGTTTAGACATGGATTTGTGTTCTTTTGGTTCCATAAGCTTGGTATTATGAGTATGGGTTACTCTAATTCATATAAGTTGTCCTTTCTGATGTTTAGGTGTGTTTAGAAGCATGAAAATGTGATCTTGATCATTAGTTTCCTTCCATGCATGAACTAGGATATCTTAATGAGTTAAGAACTTAGGGTTTTTGGTATTGAGCACTTAATAGCCATCCAAGACCATAAAGTTGGAAACCTTATGGTTAAGGACATCATCTGAGTACGCAATCAACATCTCGTTTTCTGGTCAAGCTCGAGTATGTCCCGCGTACAGGCTGAGTACGCACAATGTACTCACCTGAGTTGACTCAGATTGACTTTTGACTTTTACTTTGACCTAGGTTTGACCAAGTTTGACCTAAGGGTATTTTAGGTATTTTGATTATAAGTTAAGTTTAGTCATGTTCCAGTGAATAGGTGACCGGTAGAGCTGATAGTTAGAGTGGTGCCCTGTTCAACGATCTTTTCAAACTGAGAGGTGAGTTTTCCTCATTATACGCGTAGGTTGAAGGTACCAATGCAGGCCTACTAGATTGTGTATCTAGGTATATTGAATGTTGTTATGTTGTATTTATCTGTTAGATCTATATCATGGTATATAGGATGTTGCTATGCGATAGTGATTTGCAGATGTGCCTGTTTGTCTTCTGACGGGTTATATGATTAGCTGTTGCTGGATATATGTTATTTGTTATTATATGTCGACATGGTATGGTGGGTTTGAGACTGTATTGCTTTGTGTTGTCAGTCAACAGACCGGGGCAATCCAACTGAAAGGTTGTGGGTCGAGGGTAATCCAACCAGGAGGTTGTGGACCAAGTATGTATTGGCAAGCCAACCGAAAGGTTGTGGGCTGAGGCATTCCAACCGAAAGGTTGTGGGCCGGGGGTAATCTAATCGAAAGGTTGTGGACCTGATATCTGTTTGGTTATATGTTTGTGTGGTGGCACTTTGGGGGAACTCGCTAAGCTTTGCCTTACAGTTTCAGCTTATTGTTTTAGGTACTTCAGATGATCAGGGAAAGGCGTAGGCATGATCGTGCACATTTATCGGATTTTATGTTATTTGGATTTTGGGATGCTCTGATTATTGATTATCATTTTTCAAAAACATGTTTTGTAAAAAATCATGGTCATTGGGTTGTTTTTGAAAAATGAAAAAGTTTACTCTGATTTTGGTATGTTACAAGTTAGTTAGTATCAGAGCCCTGGTTTGAGAGATTTGGATGAACATTCCATGCGAATCCAGACTCAAACTAAGGAACTAAATAAGGTTTTCAAAAAAAATCTTTTCAAAAGTAACAAAGGAAGGATGTGATGTGTACGATCATCCTGAGCAAGAAATTATACCCCAAATTACCACATTGTTATTTGTTATGGTATGATAGCACTGCAAGCTAGTGATAAACTAGGGATCTTCACAGATTGCATGATCAAATTGCCTGATGTATAATGCCTGATAGCTTAGGAGAACTTCTTGTATGAAATTGACATCATTACTGTAGTTTCTTAGTGCATGCATCATAATTGTACATAACCAAGATTTTATAGCTTGAGAATGTTTGGTTTAGCTTTATTTCCCGTTCCTTTTTTGTTTGTTTGTGGTCTTAGGCTAGAATCAAGTATTCGAATGTCTATAGGATCCGGTGTTATGTATGATTAGCATGCATGAGTGGTTCCAGGGTTGGTAGAAGTTTCATGGATGAGTATATGTGTGAGAAACCGGCCAGATGAGGAATGTTTAGCCACTCTCGATAGAGTGAGAATAGGATGTATGCGTATCTTGGTTGTTGTACTTGTTTTAGGCAGTTTGTGATGATCCTTTCAGACAAATACCGGTAGGTGTGGAAGGTAGTATGGGCCAGTACTATTGGAAGCACAAGACCCGTACACATAGCAAAGAAGTCCCAAACCCCGAGGGTTTCGTATGTATGGAATGGTTATGATGGTATGAATTATGGCATTTATGATATATATTTTGGTTTAATTTTATTATGGTATTGACGAGGGGATTAGGTTCTAGATCTGGAGCGAGGGGCCAGGGTTGACTGCTGATCAGATATGAGAGATGATTGTCACTAAGGTAGCTACTGTTGTCCGGGGATCTATTCCGAAGTTGTTTGGGTCTATCAAGACCGCCATGATTGAATTATTCGATGATCGCTACGCTGCACTTTCTGAGGCTATTGTTGCTGCAGCTACCGTGGTTTTGCTGTCACGGGGGTTCGAGGGAGAGAGCTTTCCAGTATCGGGACTTCAACAATACGAAACCCCCAGAATTTGATGGGGTCAGGGACCAAATTGTGGAAAATATGGTGGCTGTATAATGTGGAGGGTTGTTTCTACACATGTTCTTGCCCTACTAACCAGAAGGTCAAGTGCCCCATGAACCTTCTCAGGTTGGGAGCGATGGATTGGTGGAGATTGGTGACTGGTATGTAACATTCGGATTCCCAGGTATCTTATTTTAGTTATTTATTTTGGGTTTTATGGAGGGACTCGGCGAGTAGACGCTCAGACTCACCGAGTAGGATCGCGAGTTCTTGACTGGATTAATGACCGGACTCGACGAGTAGATACGTAGATTCGGCGAGTCTGCGCTGTAAAGTGAAACCCTAAATCCCCGGGCCTGTGCCCTATTTAAAGGCCTTTATGGCCTCCATTTGCGGCCAATGCACCCCAGAGAAACCCTAGAGAGAGCAGTGAGAAAGTTGAGAGCAAGAAGAGGCTAATACATCACTTTTGGTGTAGTTTTGCTAGAAGGAAGAAGGAAACACCCATCTAGAGCGTGAAGGGAGCTTGGATCTGGGCTAATAATCTTGAGAGTTCATCTCTGGAGGTATAATCCCTTCTATTTCGTGTTGATATGATAGATTTCATGATTTTAGGGTTTTTACCTCCATTTTATGTAAGATCTAGTGAGTATGAGGCCCCCTTTGTGTTAATAGCATCATATCTGGACCATGAGAGGTCCATAGAGTCACTATCCCTCAGCTTTATGCAAGAAAATGAAAGATTAGGGACTAGGTTGCCATTTTTAGAGTTATTTCTCCATTTATGTCTTGTTGTGGGTTGCATGCACGTAAAGGTTGCACCTTTACATGACATTTGAACATTTGAAGGGTAGATCTGATAGTTTGGGAAGCAGATATGACCTTAGGAGGTCATTTGAGGATGAACATGGAGGCAACTCGCCAAGTCCATAAGTGGACTCGACGAGTCGAGTCGGGGTTGCCCCGCGATTCGTGACAAGTGTAACCCGTCGAGTAGAAGGTTGACTCGACGAGCCAAGAGAGGCTGAAAGGATTCAGAGGACCCGCATGGACTCGCCGAGTCGTCCTTGTGCACTCGACGAGTCGGGTCAAAGTTGACCGTTGACTTTCGTTGACTTTTGGGTTCTGGTCAAGACTGATTCAGGAGAGTTCAGGGAAGGGTAGAATGGCCTTCTACCCAATCTGTAGAGATGAGATCATGAGTGAATATTGATCGGGGATGTTATCTGAATAATAGGAGGAGGCTAAGTCGGGACGTTGAGCACGAGAGTTTATCCGACTTCATTGAGGTGAGTCTTCTCACTATACATTACCTAGAGTGGTATTTATATGTAGACCAGAGGGTCTTGTATGCTATGTGTATATATATGAGTTATGTGCATTGTGTTGTATGTATGCTATGTGTTGAACAGACCGGGCTGGAGGGCCCAACAATATAGACCGGACCGAAGGGTCCAATGATACAGACTGGACCGAAGGGTCCGACGAGCTATGACCGGACCAGAGGGTCCAACGAGCTATGGGACTGGAGGGTCCCGCTGAGACACATCGACCGGAGGGTCGTATTGTAGCCTCGAGTGGCGTATGTGTTGCATGTGGTATTTTGGGGAACTCACTAAGCATTTATGCTTACAGTTGTTGTGTTATGTGTTTCAGGTACTAGCGAGGATCGCGGGAAGGCGCCGGCATGATCCGTACACACTGAGAGGATTTATGTATTTGAGGATCTTGGGATTTGTTTATTGAGATAACATGTATTACATTGGATTACCTGATATTTTATGAATGAGAGTATGTTTTTAAAATGAAAAATTGTTTTGGAAATTTACGTCGTTACAAGTTGGTATCAGAGCCTTCGTTTGAGAGACTCGGATACACCTCTGGGCATATCTGAACTCAAACTGAGGATTTGAGAGAATTTTTCATAAAAGAAACAATTTTTCCAAAAGAGTAAAGGACTTTTGAGAAAAACGGAACGGAGCAGTGTGTACGATCAGCCAGCGCCCGAACGGTGATTTCTCAAAATACCCTTACATTATGTGTTATGAGATATTATGTGATATGTTATGCATGCTAGAGTAGGCTAGGTATTCATGGTTAGGACTAGAGTGGGCCTGATTTGTGATGCCTTAGCCTAGGAGTTACTGCTACTATGAGATACTTCGAGAGTAAGTAGGTAGCAACGAGGAACTTATGAGTGGTCTACCAGAGAGTAGCCTGAGTTTAGTGAGATATAGAGTACTTGTGATCTGGGATCCTAGGAGGAGGACTTGGGGTGAATACCGATGCGTTGTGGAAGGTAGTATAAGGGCCCGTACTACTGGAAACACCGGATCGGTGAGCAGTCCAAGTAAGAATCCTCAAGGTACTAAAGAACAAGTAGGGTTGAGTATCGAGTGCGAGTATACTCGAACGAGTCTCTGATTCTTTTGTGTTGTATTTCAGAGACATCATGGTTGGGACGCGCCACCACCCAGGAGGCAGTGGTACCAGTGGTACCAGCGATGAGGAGATTCGTAGGTTGATTCATGAGGAGGTGGTTGCGGCCATTCGAGCTGAGATACCAGAGATGTTCGGGTCTATCAAGACCACGCTGATCGAGACTTTTGATGAGCGGTACGCTGCTCTTACTGAGGCTGCTGTTGCTGCGGCCACCGCAGCTGTCGCTGCTGCCAAGCCCCAGGGAGGTGACTCGTTGCTGTACCGAGAGTTCAGCAACACGAAGCCACCAGAGTTTGATGGGACGCAGGACCCGATTTCTGCGATGAGGTGGATTTCTGACATCGAGGGATGCTTCTACACCTGCTCGTGTCCGGAGCATCTGAGGGTTAGGTTTGCGCTTAACCAGCTTCGCTTGGGAGCGAAGGATTGGTGGAAGTTTGTGACGACAGACTTCACTACGGCAGAGCTTACTGCGGTGACCTGGGAGAGGTTCACCACGATGTTTCGAGATGAGTATGTTCCCCCTGTGGAGAGGAAACGTCTAGCCCAGGAGTTCTTATCCCTCAAGCAGGGAACTGAGTCTGTGACGGTGATTACGAGGATGTTTCACGAGAGGGCGTTGTTTTGCCCTGAGCACGTGTCGACTGAGCAGACACATATGAGCCAGTACTTGAGCATACTGAGGAGGGATATCCGTGAGTTCGTAGCGAACTCGTCATACCGAACATTTGCAAAGCTTCAGGCAAATGCCCGGAAGAGAGAGATTGAGCTGGAGACTCAGGTCAGGGAGGAGACCGAGTCTCAGAGGAGGGACAGGCGACCGGCACAGGCGTAGCCGGCAGCCAAGCGGGCAAAGCCCGCTGATTCGAAATCTGGGGGTCCGAAGGGCCGCACTTGTGGGAAGTGCGACAATAGTCACAGGGGGGGGGGGGGTGTGCAGAGCTGGGGTGTGTTACAAGTGTCGGAAGGAGCGGCATTTCGCGAGGGATTGCCCCAAGGGATTCTCGGTTTGCTTTCATTGCAACCAGACCGTCCATCGGAAGGCCGAGTGCCCTCAGCTACTACAGGGATCAGCACAGGGGTCTACACCTGCTGCTAGAGCTATCGAGGTCCGGCCAGCGAAGGCCAAGGCACCGAAGGCTCGCGGGAGAGCCTTCCAGTTGACAGCGGAGGAGGTCCGCGCAGCGCCCGATGTCGTGGCCGGTATGTATTCTTTTACTTACCTATTTTGAGTTTGAGATTTTGTGCTTATATTGTGTTATGCTTAGGTACTTTTCTTGTGAGTTCTGTACCTGCGTTGGTGTTATTCGACTCGGGTGCGAGTCGATCTTTCGTGTCATTAGCATTTAGTCAGCACATCAGTGTTCAGCGAGAGGCATTGAGTCAACCTCTACGAGTTTCTATAGCCGACGAGCGAGCGTTGTATGCTACTGATGTGATCCGAGGATGTGTACTCGAGATCTTCGGCGTTGAGTTTCCGATTGATTTGGTCCCGATTGCGATGGGAGATGTATGTGTCATCGTGGGCATGGACTGGTTGAGCAGGTTTGGAGCGGTTATCGACTGCGAGCGACAGTTGGTGACCATACGAGACCCTAGTGGGGGAGTTCTTACGGTGTACGGCGAGGGTACCTGTTCATGGTCAACATTCTGTTCGGCTGCTAGAGCGAGGCAGAGTCTACAGCAGGGCTGTAGTGGGTTTGTGGCCTACGTGATGGACACACGAGTAGCAGCGGAGAGGCCTAGTTCTGTTGATGATGTGCCGATAGTGCGTGAGTTCCCGGATGTTTTCCCCGAGGAGTTGCCGGGTGTGCCTCCCGAGAGGCAGGTGGAGTTTCGCATCGATTTGGTTCCGGGAGCGGCGCCTATCGCCAAGGCGCCCTATCGCCTTGCACCACCAGAGATACAGGAATTATCCTTACAGCTTCAGGAGTTGTTGGGGAAGGGATTTATCAGACCGAGTAGCTCGCCGTGGGGAGCGCCGATCCTGTTTGTCAAGAAAAAGGATTGTTCACACCGGATGTGCATTGATTACCGAGAGTTGAACAAGTTAACGGTCAAGAACCGCTACCCACTGCGGAGGATTGATGATCTGTTTGATCAGTTGCAGGGAGCGTCTTGGTTCTCCAAGATTGATCTGAGGTCTGGATATCATCAGATGAGAGTGCGTGATGAGGATGTCCAGAAGACGACGTTCAGGACTCGTTACGGGCATTACGAGTTCGTGGTGATGCCTTTCGGGCTCACCAATGCACTGGCAGCGTTCATGGATCTCATGAACAGGGTGTGTAGGCCGATGTTGGATCGATCGGTGATCGTGTTCATCGATGACATATTGGTGTATTCGAGATCCAGAGAGCAGTATGAGGAGCATTTGAGGGAGATCCTCAGAGTTCTGAGATCGGAGAGGCTTTACGCCAAATTCTCCAAGTGTGATTTCTGGTTACGAGAGGTCCAGTTCCTGGGACATCTCGTTAATCAGAATGAGATATTGATCGATCCGGTCAAGATTGAGGCGGTGATGAGTTGGGAGATGCCGAGATCCCCCACCGAGATCAGGAGTTTTCTGGGGTTGGCCGGCTATTATAGGAGATTTATTAAAGATTTCTCCAAGATCGCCGTGCCTCTCACCAGGTTGATCCAGAAGGGCGTTACTTTTTCGTGGGGTCCTGAGCAGCAGGCCTCGTTTGAGACTCTTCGCCAGAGGTTGTGCGAAGCCCCGATGTTATCCCTTCCAGAGGGAATGGAGGATTTTGTGGTGTACTGCGACGCATCGATATCAGGGTTGGGTGCGGTGCTTATGCAGATAGGGCATGTGATAGCGTATGCATCGAGGCAGCTGAAGCCTCATGAGACGAGGTATCCCACCCATGATCTGGAGTTGGGGGCAGTGGTGTTCGCCCTCAAGATCTGGCGCCATTACCTGTATGGGGTTCGGTGTACCATATACACGGACCACAAGAGTTTGAAGTATCTGATGGATCAGCCCAACCTGAATATGCACCAGAGGAGATGGGCGGATGTGTTAAAGGATTACGATTATGAGATCCTGTACCACCCGAGCAAAGCTAATGTTGTAGCTGATGCGCTGAGTCGTAGGGCGAAGAGTGCCCCGATTCGAGACACTTGTGTGCGATTGACAGTGATGACTCCGGTGTTGGACACCATTCGGGAGGCCCAGGCAGAGGCCGTGAGACCGGAGAACCGCAAGAGAGAGCGGGTGATTGGGCAGGTACCTGAGTTTGTTACCGATAGTCGTGGGCTGATGACCTTTCAGGGTCGGATTTGGGTGCCGTATGCAGGCGGGACGCGCACCACTTTGATGGAGGAGGCGCACCGATCGAGGTTCTCGATCCATCCCGGGGCCACTAAGATGTATTTGGACCTGAAGAGGGACTATTGGTGGCCCTGTATGAAGAGGGATGTAGCATGGTTTGTTGAGAGGTGCTTGACCTGTCGCAGGGTTAAGGCCGAGCACCAGCGTCCGCATGGCAAGTTGCAGCCACTTGAGGTTCCCCAATGGAAGCGGGAACATATTTCTATGGATTTCATCACCAAATTGCCGAGGACCGCACGGGGTGTCGATGCAATTTGGGTGATCGTCGACCGGCTAACGAAGAGCGCACATTTTCTTGCTATCAGTGAGAGCTCTTCTGCTGAGAGGCTCGCAGAGTTGTATGTGAGGGAGGTGGTATCGCGGCATGGGGTGCCGATCTCGATTGTGTCAGATCGAGATGTACGTTTCACTTCCAGGTTCTGGAAGAAGTTCCACGAGGAGTTGGGTATGAGGTTGCATTTCAGTACCGCCTACCACCCCCAGACGGACGGACAGAGTGAGCGGACGATTCAGACACTCGAGGACATGCTTCGAGCATGTGTGTTGGACTTCGGGGGAAGTTGGGACACGTACTTGCCGTTGGCTGAGTTTTCCTACAACAACAGCCACCATTCGAGTATTGGTATGCCTCCCTTCGAGTTGTTGTATGGGAGGAGGTGTCGGACTCCCATTTGTTGGGGGAGAGGTAGGGCAGCGTGTGATGGGTAGCATCGAGATAGTGCTTCAGACGACAGAGCAGATATAGCAGGTTAGACAGAGGTTATTGACGGCTCAGAGTCGTTAGAAGAGTTATGCGGATAGGCGAAGATCCGAGCTTGAGTTCCAGGTGGGAGACTTAGTACTCCTGAAGGTGTCTCCTTGGAAAGGAGTGATTCGGTTCAGGAAGAGGAGCAAGCTGGGGCCCCGGTACATCGGTCCGTTCAGAGTGACCGCGAGAGTGGGCAGGGTAGCGTATCGTTTGGAGCTACCTGCGGAGTTGAGCCAGATTCATGATACCTTCCATGTGTCTCAGTTGAGGAAGTGTATAGCCGATGAGTCAGCGGTAGTGCTGCTGAAGGACATTCAGGTAGATGCGAGGTTGAATTATGTTGAGAAACCGATCACGATTTTGGATCGGAAGATCAAGGTTCTGAGGAACAAGGAGGTGCCCCTGGTTCAGGTCCAGTGGCAACATCGGAGAGGGTCCGAGCTGACTTGGGAGCCATAGTTGGAGATGCGGGAGCAGCATCCAGAGTTGTTTGCGGGGCAAGACTTCGAGGGCGAAGTCTGATTCTAGTGGGGGAGAATTGTAACATCCGGATTCCCAGGTATCTTATTTTAGTTATTTATTTTGGGTTTTATGGAGGGACTCGGCGAGTAGACGCTCAGACTTGCCGAGTAGGATCGCGAGTTCTTGACTGGATTAATGACCGGACTCGACGAGTAGATACGTGGACTCAGCGAGTCCGCGCTGTAAAGTGAAACCCTAAATCCCCGGGCCTGTGCCCTATTTAAAGGGCTTTATGGCCTCCATTTGCGGCCAATGCACCCCAGAGAAACCCTAGAGAGAGCAGTGAGAGAGTTGAGAGCAAGAAGAGGCTAATACATCACTTTTGGTGTAGTTTTGCTAGAAGGAAGAAGGAAACACCCATCTAGAGCGTGAAGGGAGCTTGGATCTGGGCTAATCATCTTGAGAGTTCATCTCTGGAGGTATAATCTGGGCTAATCATCTTGGATCTGGAGGTATACACACTGAGAGGATTTATGTATTTGAGGATCTTGGGATTTGTTTATTGAGATAACATGTGTTACATTGGATTACTATGATATTTTATGAATGAGAGTATGTTTTTAAAATGAAAAATTGTTTTGGAAATTTACGTCGTTACATGGTACTTACACTCCTGAGAAGAGAAATATTGTTACTTGGGAGCAGTTCTCGGAGATGTTCCATGGGAGATACGTTCCGTTGCTGGAAGGGGAGAGGTTGGATCAGGAGTACCTGGATTTGAGATAGACGACTGAGACGGTGACGAAGATCACCAAGGTGTTTACTAAGAAGGCTCTTTTCTGCCCTGAGTTTGATACATTTCAAAGCAGGCTCAGATGACTCGAAACTTAAGCATGCTCAAGATGGATATTCGACGGTTCGTATCTACACAACGTTATGGTACCCTCGCTAAGCTTCAAGATGTCACGAGGACGTATGAGATTGAGATAGAGATTCAGACGAGGGAGATGAGGCAGGCTCCAATGATTCGAGATCTGGGGGACAGAGGGGCCGCACTTGTGGCAACTACGACAAGGCTCATGATGGTGCTTTTCGATCATCATCTGGATGCCAAAAATGTGGCAAAGAGGGGCATTATGCCAAGGATTGTCATCAGCAGGCCTCAGTACCGAGTGCCAGGATTTGTTATCATTGTGATCAGGTGGGCCATGTAAAGGCCCAATGTTCATTGCTCGCGGCTAGGCCGGCCCATGCTCTAGTGCCAACCACTCTAAGGATCACAGATGGACGTCAGGGTAAGGCGGAGCCCTCAAGGGCTCGAGGTCGTGGTTTCCATCTAACTGCAGAGGAGGCCAGGGAAGCGCCAGACGTCGTTACTCGTATGTTTCCATTCATTATTATGTAGATATATTTATTTCTATGCTTATGATCGTAATGTTGTTAGGGACCTTCTCAGTGAACTCTTTGGATGCTCTTGTGCTTTTTGACTTGGGTGTGAGTCGGTCCTTTGTATCTCAGTCCTTCAGTAGGAGTTTTGCTATGACTCTTGGAGAGTTGGAGTGTCCGTTGCGGGTTTCTATTGCCAACAAACATGGGGTTTCTGCATCGAGCGTTTATCATCGTTGTGTCTTGGAGATTCTTGGGGTGCCTTATCCAATTGATATGATTACTATTCCCATGGGAGATGTGTGTGTGATAGTCGGGATGGATTGGTTGAGCAGTTTTGGGGCTATGATTTATTGCAAGGGTAAGCGGGTGGTAGTTAGAACCCTAAGTCGGGGAGAACTGGTTATTTCTGAAAAGGGTACCAGGATTGGATCGGCCTTTTTGTTCTGCTGCCAGGGCTTGAAAATATCTGTAGCATAGGTGTATGGGTTATCTTGCGTATGTGGTTGACACCCAGTTTGGGAAAGAGGTTTCGGTTTCGGACGTACCTGTTGTTAGAGAGTTTGCGGATGTGTTCCCGGAGGAGTTACCCGGTGTGCCTCCTAATAGACAGGTTGAGTTCAAGAACGATTTGGTTTTAGGTGTGGCTTCGATTTCTAAGGCGTCGTACTGATTGGCACCGCCTGAGATGCAGGAGTTGTCCTGACAACTTCAGGAACTGTTGGGAAAGAAGTTTATTAGGCCGAGTAGTTCACCGTGGGGAGCACTGATTTTGTTTGTCAAGAAGAAGGATGGATCACACCGGATGTGTATCGATTACCGAGAGTTGAATAAGTTGACGGTGAAGAACCATTACCCACTTCCACGGATTGATGACCTATTCGATCAGTTGTAGGGTGCATCTTGGTTTTCCAAGATCGATTTTAGGTCGAGGCATCATCATATGAGGGTTAGAGAGGAGGACGTGGAGAAGACCGCATTTCAGACTCGTTATGGTCATTACAAGTTTGTGGTGATGCCGTTTGGGATCACCAATGCGCATGTGGCATTTTATGGATTTGATGAATCGGGATGCAGGCCGATGCTCGACCGATCAGTCATTGTTTTCATTAATGATATCTTGGTGTATTCCAAGACCAGGGAGCATCATGAGGAGCACCTTCAAGAGCTTTTGGGAGTTTTGAGGTGAGAACGGTTGTATGCCAAGTTCTCGAAGTGGGAGTTTTGGTTACGAGAGGTCTAGTTCTTGGGGCATCTCATTAACCAAAACGGGATTTGGTTGATCCGGCCAAGATTGAGGTTGTGATGCAGTGGGAGGTTCCGAAGTCCTCATATGAGATCAATAATTTCTTGGGATTAGCAGGGTATTATTGTAGACTTAATCAGGATTTCTCCAATATTGCAGTACCCCTCACTCGTCTGACGAGGAAGGGTGTGGATTTATGTTGGGGACCTAAGCAGTAGGCGAAATTCGATACTTTGAGGCTGAAGTTATATGAGGCCCTAGTGTTGACCCTCCATGAGGGTGTTGAGGATTTTTTGGTATTTAGTGATGCATCCATTGCAGGCGTGGGGGCAATGTGTATGCAATAGGGGAGGGTTATTGCTTATTCTTCTCGCCAGCTAAAGTCACATGAGGTTCGTAATCTGACTCATGATTTGGAGTTGGGAGCAGTGGTGTTTTCTCTCAAGACATGGTGGCATTATCTATATGGGGTCTATGGGGTTTGGTGTACTATCTACACGAATCAAAAGAGTTTGAGATATCTCATGGATCAGCTGAATCTGAACATGAGACAACGCAGGTGGTTTGACGTGGTCAAGTATTATGACTACGAGATTTTGTATCACCCATGGAAAGCAAATGTGGTCACTGATGCTTTGAGCTGCAAGACGGCTAATTTTGCTATTGAGAGCCTATATATATATATATATATATATATATATATATATATATATATATATATATATATATATATATATATATATATATATATATATATATATATGAGAATTTCGATTGATTCACCATTGGTGGATTTGATTAGGGAGGCTCAGGTTGAGGGAATCAAGAAGGAGAATTGGAAATAGGAGAGACACAATGGTGACATTGAGAGGTTTATTGCTGACAGTCAGGGATTATTGACCCGGTATGGTCGGGGTTTGGTACCTGATTTTGGTGGGATCAGGCAGACAGTATATAATCTCACTTATGGCTCATGTTACCCTCATTTCTCATCCTCCACTGACCTTATACCCTCATTTTTAAACCTTACACCTTTCCATTGCATTTTGAGCTTATTCTGTACATCTTGGTGTAATTTGGTTCATAATCAAGAAGAAGGAGTTTAGTGCAAGGTTGTGGATCAAGGAAGAGCTTATGGATCCTGATTCTCTATTCCATTTCTAGCTTGTTTGAGGTAAAAAGCTCTGACCTTGTTCATTAGAAGCTCAGATCTAGTTTATATGGTTTTTGGACCCTTTTGGCCCTATGAACGAGATTTAGTGGTTTGACACCACTCCAAGAGCTATGAGTTGCCACTCTTGGTGTTTATGAGGTTCAAAGTCCATAAAGTTGGCACCTTTAGGGTTGAGATCACCCGTACATGTGGTTATGTCCATTTAGTGAAAGTGGACTGATATATCTTGAAGTTGGGTCCTTTTAGAGCATGCAAAGTGACCAAGTCAGTGAGTTTATGGTTCTAGACGCTTATTAGGGGTTAGATTTGTGGTTTGGACTTTTGTTCTTAAGCATTAAGTGCTTAAATCGAGTTTTGGCTTAATGGTCATGTACGCTGAGCGTATGTGTATGCATCCCCGATCCAAACCAAGCGAACCAGTACGCGGGGCATACCGCGTTTACGCCCAGCATAGTGTCGGGCAGTGGTGTTTGGGCTTGCTCTTTCTTTGACTTTTGAGCTATGGGCTTTAACTAAGTTTGGCACTATTGGGCTTTTGCTAGGCTGAGGTGTAACACCAGATTATTGGTATGTATTTTAATTATGAATTTTATGTATTTCCTCAGGGACTCGACGAGTTGGTGGCCCAACTCGTCAAGTAGAGACGGGATCCGCGGACAGTTTAAGTGACCTACTCAACGAGTCGGAAGACTGACTCGGCGAGTAGGTGCTGTTTGGGTGAAACCCTAAATTTGAGCGTTTGCACCCTATTTAAACGTCTTATTGCAGCCTCCATCGTCCCTTATGCTCCCATAACACCTCATATCGAAACCCTAGCCGCTTTGAGTGATCTAAGGCCATTTTTGGTACTTTTGGGTGGTTTGTGAAGCTTGGAAGGAAGGAAAAAGCTTGGGAATTCGAGTTGGGGCTTGTAGATCCAGAGATCTTATTCCATCTTCAGCTCAATCAAGGTAAATGCCTCCTGTTTTGGTCTTCCATTTGGTTGTTCATCTTTAGGGCTTAGATTTTGGTGCATTTAGGGCTTTCTAAGCCATTTTCGGATTTGTGAAGTGATTCATGGGGTTATACTTTCAGATCTGAGTCATTGGAGGGGTCTCATGGCATAAAGGTGCCAACTCTATGGCCATGAGAGCCCCATGCACATTGTAGAGCACCTTTTATGTATTTTTGAGCCAAAGACCCCATGCATTTGCACCAAGTTTGGAACTTTACGTATAAAATGGACATTAGGAGGCCAGATCTATGGTTTTGGCATGTTAAGACCCATTTAAATCTACTTTATAGTAAGGGTCAAGAAGGGACTCGGCGAGTTGTTCTTGGAACTCGGCGAGTCGGTGTGTAGTGACCACTAAATCCCTTCTGTGGTTGGACTAGTGGTTCGGGAAGGAAGTCCCGTAAATGTTCAGACTCGTAAAGGGTCCTGGGAATCATGGGTCTCGACGAGTGTATGAACAGACTCGGCGAGTCCAAGGCAATCTCCCAACCCTTGAGGATGAACTCGGCGAGTTGTTCATACAACTCGACGAATCGCAGGCTGGACATGTTAATAGGATGAAGGTGAACTCGACGAGTTGTTCATACAACTCGGCGAGTCGGATGAAGACGATCCTGATGGTTTGAGTGAAGGAGAACTCGATGAGTTCTCGCAAGGCTCGACGAGTGGTGACGGGGTTGGATCGGGTTATTGGAGCATGGACTTGACGAGTTGGTAGACCAACTCGACGAGTCAGGTCAACTTGGCATTGACTTTGACCAATGTTGACTTGCCTGCTTTTGGTATTGACCCTGGTTGGGTTGTATGTTCGGTTTGATGACTTGAAGGTTGTCGTGTAGGGATTTACGAGACGAGGAGGGCCGACCTTCGCGCTGAGGACAGTTCAGACACTACACAACATCGAGGTGAGTTACCTTCCTGTAGCGGTGGGTCTACGGCCACAATGCCGGCCCAACAGTAGGAGTCGTATGTTGGATGATTGTCTTTGTGATGTCATCCAAGTTTGCTAATACCGGATATGTTACATGCTGGCCTGATGTGTTATATGTGATAGTAGTAGAGTGCGGTTGTTAGGACCGAAGGGTAGGTCAGGCACCCCAGATATGTCTGACAGTATGTGATGATATGTTTATATGCTGGCATGATATAATTTATGTGATAGCGGTAGTAGGAAGGGAATAGTCCCCGAGTTCGGTTGTTAGGACCGAAGGGTAGTTCGGACACCCCAGATATGTCTGATATTATGTTTATGTTATGATATATGTGATAGTAACAGTAAGGGGTGAAATAGTCCCCGAGGTTCGGTTGTGAGGACCGAAGGGTAGGTCAGCACCCCAGAATGGCTCAACACGGGTAGGTCAGCACCCCAGAATGGCTCGACACGGGTAGGTCGGCACCCTAGAATGCCCGTACTGGGTAGGTCGGCACCCCAAAATGGCCGTACCAGGTAGGTCGGCACCCCAGAATGGTCGTACCAGGGTAGGTCGGGCACCCCAGAATTGCCAGCAGTATGTATGCTATGTGATTGTATGGTATGTGGTATGATAGGGGAACTCACTAAGCTTCATGCTTACAGTTTTTAGTTTTGTTTCAGGTACCTCTTCAGCGCAGGGGAAGGAGCCAGGGCGGTAGCTGCACATCATACACACACATTGGATTTCCGCACCATGAGATTTCTTGGGATTGAACTCTGAAATTGTTACTATTGTTTTGATGTGATTTTCAGACATGAGATTATGGTTACGAAATGATATAACTTAATGATATTTTCCTATGAATGTTTTTCCAAATCGTTACATCAAAATTGAAATTTTTGGACTCGGAATTTGGGATGTTACAAGTTGGTATCAAAGCCCTGGTTTGAGGGATTCAGACACACCCTCGGGAGTGTCTAGACTCAAACCGAGGGATTAAAAGATTTTTACAAAGAAAATAGTTTCTAAAATCTAAGTTAAAGAGTTTTGAGAAAGAACAATGTGTGTGATGTGCACGACCGACCGAGCTCAAGTAAGTACCCCAAAATACCCATACAAGTTATATTACGATATGCTTATTAGAACTGCATGCTAGATTAGGACTAAGGATCTAGGAGGATGCCTTATGTGCCTATTATATGTGTATGAGCCTTATGAATTGCATGTTAGTATAGATTCCTGAGTAGAGGATAGAGCAGTATGATTGGATCATGTGGTTAGGTTTCCCTTTCGTCTGAATGCTACTTGCTTTGTGCTTTGTGGGACTCTGAGTGATGGGAGTTAGCCATTAGGTGAATACGTTAAGTCACACGTGATCAGGGTTGAATAATCTCAGAGTGTTGGATTTGGCCCTATTGCGCAGCTCTTGTTTGAGTCTAACCGTTGTAAGGACGAGTTCTTTACTCGAAGGATTATCTGAGCCTCGTCACATGTGATGGTATTCAGGTAGTGGCTAATTGGCATTATGAGGACACCTTCAGTAGCTGAGGACTGAGTTTGGGTTGGCGATTATCCTAGGGCAAGCCTAGGAAGAGAGCAGCAGATAGATGTGGAAGGTAGTATGGGCCCGTACTACCGATGTGATCCCTCTGGTTATAGCAGTATTTCTGACGGTTGTCATTGTGTGTTTTCAGAATGGTGGTACTACGCTCTAGGCCAGCAATTGGCAGTTCAGGAGAGGGATCGGGTTCGGGTTCAGGTTCCGAGCCAGTGGATGAGAGGCTACGCGAGTTCATCGCGTCAGAGATCACTAGAGGCATCCTTGATGCGACCCCGGTTATCTTTGGGTCGATCAAGGAAGGGATAGTAGAGTTGATGGAGGATCGTCTCAGGGCGTTCAAGAGTAACATGGCGACCAGCCGGTCAGGATCACGCACACTGTCCTTTAAGGACTTCAAGGGCAGTGGTGCACCGGATTTCCATGGGGCGAAGGACCCCATTGCTGTCAGGCGATGGATTGCAGACATTAAGTCTTCAAAGTTGACTAGCTTCTGCCCCGAGGGGTCGAGGGTTCGATATGCGGTGGGTTGCTTGAGGGACAGGGCCAGGGATTGGTGGGAGTCGGTTGGTGACTCTCTGGGAGCCTCGGCTATTGAGGCTATGACATGGCCGGATTTCGTGACCCGGTTCAGGGCTGAGTTCGCACCCGCTGTGGAGCTCCAGCAATTGGTCTGAGAGTTCCTGGATGTGAGGCAGACGACCGAGACAGTGGCGGAGATTACCGCCAAGTTCCGGTATAAGGCTTTATTGGTGGCCCAGTATGCGTGAGATGTGGATATGAGGAGGACCCGCTATCACGACATGTTGCGAGCCGATATTCGGGAGCATGTCATTTTTTCATCTTGTCCTACCCTGGATTCCATGATTGCCAGGGCGAGGGAGAGAGAGATTGATTTGGAGCATATCTATAAGAGGAAGGCAGAGGAGGGACAGATGACTGGGGTTTCTGGAAAGAAGCCCAAGGGATCGGACATTAGGCCGAAAGGCCAGTCGGGACAGGGCTGCTGCAGGAAATGTGGTAGGCCACATGAGGGGGCTTGTAGGTTAGGATCGCCGGGCTGCTACAAGTGCGGCAAGATGGGGCACTTCAGCAGGGATTGTACCGCCCCTACACCCAATTTCCAGACATCAGAGTTGTTGTGTTTCCACTGCAACCAACGAGGCCATAAAAAGGCCAATTGCCCTCAGTTGACAGCAGCATCGCCAGTGAAGGCGCCAGCTCCAGCGACCCTGCGGATTACTGATGGCTAGCAGGGCAAGACAGAGGCTCCAGTGGTGAGGAGCCGAGCCTTCCAGCTGACTAGATGTGGTGACGGGTATGATTTCTTCTCCCTAGCTTCTATTATATGCTATTTACAATGTTGATATGTTATGTTGTATGATGTTTAGGATCATTCCATGTGAACGGTATCCCAGTTCAGATATTGTTCGATTCGGGTGCTACCCGATCATTTGTCTCTCTTGCGCTTAGCAAGAGTTTCTCTGAGTCTTCGGGCATGTTGGATTGCGCTCTAGAGGTCGAGATTGCGGATGATCGATCAGTGCGAGCCTCAGCGGTTTTCAGAGATTGTGTGCTGAGGCTATTTGAGGAGCGCTATCTGGTAGACTTGGTTCCCATTCCGCTACGTGGGAACAAGGTGATTATAGGCATGGATTGGTTGAGTCCTAACGGGGCAGTGATCGACTGCGCGCAACAGTTGGTTCGGATCAGGACCCCGAGTGGGGGAGAGCTGGTGATTCAGGCGAGGGGCCACATCGCGGACCAGCACTATGTTCAGCAGCGAGGGCTAGACGCTATCTTCAGCAGGGCTGCGCTGGGTACGTCGCCTACGTTATGGATACTCGGGAGGCGGGTAAGACGATGGTGAGCGATGTTCCAGTGGTGCGAGATTACACGGATGTATTCCCAGAGGAGCTTCCTGTGATACCTCCAAAGCGACAGGTGGAGTTCCGGATCGACCTAGTCCCTGGTGCGGCTCCAATAGCCAAGGCACCATATCGGTTGGCTCCTCCTGAGATGCAGGAGTTGTCTACGCAGCTGCAGGAGCTGCTAGACAAGGGATTCATCAGGCCGAGTAGCTAGCCTTGGGGAGCCCCGATCCTGTTTGTCAAGAAGAAGGACGGGTCACATCGCATGTGCATAGATTACCAGGAGCTGAACAAGCTAACGGTGAAGAACCGTTACCCACTCCCGAGGATTGATGACCTCTTTGACCAGCTACAGGGAGCATCTTGGTTCTCCAAGATTGATCTGCGTTCAGGTTATCATCAGATGAGGTCAGAGAGGAGGATGTGCAGAAGATTGCTTTCCGGACACGTTATGGTCACTATGAGTTCGTGGTGATGCCTTTCGGGCTCACCAATGCTCCTGCTGCGTTCATGGATCTCATGAACCACGTGTGCAGGACGATGTTAGATCGGTCTGTGACAGTTTTCATTGATGACATCTTGGTTTACTCCCAGACACGGGAGCAGCATGAGGAGCATCTGCGAGAGGTTTTGGATACTCTGACAAGGGAGAGCTTGTACGCTAAGTTCTCCAAGTGTGAGTTCTGGTTGCGCGAGGTGCAGTTTCTTGGGCACCTTGTCAACCAGAACGAGATTCTGGTCGACCCGGACAAGGTGGAGGCCGTGATGAAATGGGAGGTTCTGAAGTCTCCATCAGAGATTCGGAGTTTCCTGGGATTAGCCGGCTACTATCGGAGATTCATCCAGGATTTCTCCAAGATAGTCGTACCCTTGACTCGGCTAACGAAGAAGGTCGTAGTCTTTCGTTGGGGGCCTGGGCAGCAGGCAGCGTTCGAGACACTGAGACAGAGATTGTGCGAGGCACCAATCTTAGCCCTGCCAGAGGGCGTGGAGGATTTTGTAGTATACTGCGATGCGTCTATTTCGGGCTTGGGCACAGTACTGATGCAGAGAGGGCATGTCATTGCCTACGCCTTGAGGCAGTTAAAGCCCCACGAGGCGAGCTACCCGAAGAACGATTTGGAGTTGGGGGCGGTCGTCTTCGCCCTCAAGATTTGGCGACACTATCTCTATGGGGTTCGATGTACCATTTACACGGACCATAAGAGTCTGAGATACCTCATGGCTCAGCCGAATCTGAACATGAGACAGCGTCGGTGGTTTGATGTGGTGAAGGATTATGATTATGAGATCCTTTACCACCCGGGGAAGGCCAATGTGGTGGCCGATGCGCTTAGCCGTAAGGCAGCGCCGATCAGAGACATTTGCATGCGGATGACAGTAATGACTCCACTGTTGGAGCAAATCCGGGAGGCCCAGCAGAAGGCTATGAAGGAGGAACATCGGAAGAGCGAGCGTATAGTGGGTCAGGTTTCCTCTTGCGACTATGATAGTCGAGGGTTATTGACTCTTCACCGTAGGGTGTGGGTCCCATATCATGGAGGCGTGCGCCAGATATTGATGGAGGAGGCGCACAAATCCAGGTTTTCTATCCATCCCGGAGAGACGAAGATGTATAGAGATATTCGTCTTGACTATTGGTGGCCCTGCATGAAGCGGGATGTAGCATGGTACGTGGAGCGGTGCTTAACCTGCAGGAAGGTCAAGGCCGAGCACCAGAGGCCACACGGTAAGATGCAGTCGTTAGATATTCCCATGTGGAAATGGGAAGATATTACCATGGACTTCATCACCAAACTTCCCAGGACCGCGCGGGGAGTGGATTCCATATGGGTCATCGTGGATCGATTGACCAAGAGTGCCCATTTCATACCGATCCAGGAGAGCATTTCGGCCGAGAAGTTGGCCGACATCTATATCCGAGAGGTAGTAGCTCGGCACAGAGTGCCAGTTTTGGTGATTTTCAGACCGACACATGTGGTTCACTTCCAGGTTCTGGAAGAAGTTTCACGACAAGTTGGGTACTCGTCTGCACTTCAGCACAACGTTCCACCCGCAGACGGACGGTCAGAGTGAGCGGACCATCCAAACTTTGGAGGATATGCTGCGGGCATGCGTTCTAGACTTCGGTGGTAGCTGGGATACCTATCTTCCATTAGCTGAGTTCTCTTACAACAACAGCTACCACGCGAGTATCGATCGTCCTCCCTTTGAGATGCTATACGGGAGGAAGTGCAGGACCCCGATATGTTGGGCTGAGGTGGGTCAGCGGGTCATGGGGGGCACCGAAGTGGTGCTCAAGACTACGGAGAGGATCCAACAGGTTCAGAGCAGGCTTCAAACCGCTCAGAGTCGGCAGAAAAGTTATGCCGACAAGTGTCAATCGGATTTGGAGTTCCAGGTCGGGGATATGGTGCTCCTGAAGGTGTCGCCTTGGAAGGGCGTCATTCGATTCAGGAAGCGGGGCAAGCTGGGCCCCAGGTATATTGGACCCTTTAGGGTTATAGCCCAGGTGGGCAAGGTGGCGTATAGGCTGGATCTGCCAGCCGAACTCAGTCAGATTCATAGCACATTTCATGTCTCCCAGTTGCGGAAATGCCTGGTAGACGATTCGGCGGTGGTGCCTTTGGAGGACATTCAGGTGGATGACAGCCTGAATTACATCGAGCGGCCAGTGGCGATCCTCGACAGGAAGTCGAAGGACCTGAGGAACAAGAGGGTGGAGCTGGTGAAGGTGCAATGGCAGCACCACAAGGGATCGGAATGGACTTGGGAGCTGGAGGAAAAGATGAGGGAGCACTACCCCGAGCTTTTTCCAGGTTCAGCAGCAGACTTCGAGGACGAAGTCTAAAATAAGTGGGGGAGATTTGTAACACCGGATTATTGGTATGTATTTTAATTATGAATTTTATGTATTTCCTCTGGGACTCGACGAGTTGGTGGCCCAACTCGTCGAGTAGAGACGGGATCCGCGGACAGTTTAAGTGACCTACTCGACGAGTCGGAAGACTGACTCGGCGAGTAGGTGCTGTTTGCGTGAAACCCTAAATTTGAGGGTTTGCACCCTATTTAAACGTCTTATTGCAGCCTCCATCGTCCCTTATGCTCCCAGAACACCTCATATCGAAACCCTAGCCGCTTTGAGTGATCTAAGGCCATTTTTGGTACTTTTGGGTGGTTTGTGAAGCTTGGAAGGAAGGAAGAAGCTTGGGAATTCGAGTTGGGGCTTGTAGATCCAGAGATCTTATTCCATCTTCAGCTCAATCAAGGTAAATGCCTCCTGTTTTGGTCTTCCATTTGGTTGTTCATCTTTAGGTCTTAGACTTTGGGTGCATTTAGGGCTTTCTAAGCCATTTTCGGATTTGTGAAGTGATTCATGGGTATCTACTTTCAGATCTGAGTCATTGGAGGGGTCTCATGGCATAAAGGTGCCAACTCTATGGCCATGAGAGCCCCATGCACATTGTAGAGCACCTTTTATGTATTTTTGAGCCAAAGACCCCATGCATATGCACCAAGTTTGGAACTTTACGTATAAAATGGACATTAGGAGGCCAGATCTATGGTTTTGGCATGTTAAGACCCATTTAAATCGACTTTATAGTAAGGGTCAAGAAGGGACTCGGCGAGTTGTTCTTGGAACTCGGCGAGTCGGTGTGTAGTGACCACTAAATCCCTTCTGTGGTTGGACTAGTGGTTCGGGAAGGAAGTCCCGTAAATGTTCAGACTCGTAAAGGGTCCTGGGAATCATGGGTCTCGACGAGTGTATGAACAGACTCGGCGAGTCCAAGGCAATCTCCCAACCCTTGAGGATGAACTCGGCGAGTTGTTCATACAACTCGACGAATCGCAGGCTGGACATGTTAATAGGATGAAGGTGAACTCGACGAGTTGTTCATACAACTCGGCGAGTCGGATGAAGACGATCCTGATGGTTTGAGTGAAGGAGAACTCGATGAGTTCTCGCAAGGCTCGACGAGTGGTGACGGGGTTGGATCGGGTTATTGGAGCATGGACTTGACGAGTTGGTAGACCAACTCGACGAGTCAGGTCAACTTGGCATTGACATTGACCAATGTTGACTTGCCTGGTTTTGGTATTGACCCTGGTTGGGTTGTATGTTCGGTTTGATGACTTGAAGGTTGTCGTGTCGGGATTTACGAGACGAGGAGGGCCGACCTTCGCGCTGAGGACAGTTCAGACACTACACAACATCGAGGTGAGTTACCTTCCAGTAGCGGTGGGTCTACGGCCACAATGCCGGCCCAACAGTAGGAGTCGTATGTTGGATGGTTGTCTTTGTGATGTCATCCAAGTTTGCTAATACCGGATATGTTACATGCTGGCCTGATGTGTTATATGTGATAGTAGTAGAGTGCGGTTGTTAGGACCGAAGGGTAGGTCAGGCACCCCAGATATGTCTGACAGTATGTGATGATATGTTTATATGCTGGCATGATATGATTTATGTGATAGCGGTAGTAGGAAGGGAATAGTCCCCGAGTTCGGTTGTTAGGACCGAAGGGTTGTTTAGACACCCTATATATGTCTGATATTATGTTTATGTTATGATATATGTGATAGTAACAGTAGGGGGTGAAATAGTCCCCGAGGTTCGGTTGTGAGGACCGAAGGGTATGTCAGCACCCCAGAATGGCTCGACAGGTAGGTCGGCACCCCATAATGGCCGTACCGGGTAGGTCGGCACCCCAGAATGGCCGTACCGGGTAGGTCGACACCCCAGAATGGCCGTACCAGGGTAGGTCGGGCACCCCAGAATTGCCGGCAGTATGTATGCTATGTGATCGTTTGGTATGTGGTATGATGGGGGAACTCACTAAGATTCGTGATTACAGTTTTTAGTTTTCTTTCAGGTACCTCTTCAACGAAGGGGAAGGAGCCAGCGCGGTAGCTGCACATCATACACACACATTGGATTTCCGCACCATGAGATTTCTAAGGATTGAACTCTGAAATTGTTACTATTGTTTTGATATGATTTTCAGACATGAGATTATGGTTACGAAATGATATGACTTAATGATATTTTCCTATGAATGTTTTTCCAAATCGTTACATCAAAATTGAAATTTTTGGACTCAGAATTTGGGATGTTATATGAGGATTTTCATTAAGGTTTAGACTTATTTTTTTGGGCTTGCCTTGTTGGGCCTAGGATTGTGTATTGGGACTTAGTGGGCCCAATGGGTTTGGGCCATTAGTGGGCCTGATTAGTTGTCCCATTCTTGGGCCTAGTCCTTGGGTTTAGCCATGTATATTAATTAAGTTTAGTTTGGGTTTGCTTGGTTCAGTTCGAGGATCCAGTTCGCAGCAGCAACGAGTGTGGGATCTTTTATCTGTCGATTAAGGTGAGTTTCCTTACTGGGTTTAGCGGGTCTAAAGCACCAATATCGGACCTTGTTATTTATGTTAGGATGCTAGGAGTCTGCGTAACCCTTGCATGTGATATGCGCTGTTATGTATACCGGGCATGGCTCGATGTCGAGCGAGGCCCGAAGACTGTATTGTATGCTAATGTTTATGATCATTATATGTGTTAGTATGATTATGTGATATATGTCTATGTGTATAGTGGGCGGGGCCCGATGTTAGTCGGGGCCTAATAATAACAGATATATATACCGAGTGGGGCTCGATTCCGGTCGAGACCCGAAGCCGAGTGGGACTCGATACCGGGCGGGCCCGATGGAGGGCGGGGGCCCAATATGTGCTTTATTATGTATGGTATGTGGTAGTTTGGGGAACTCACTAAGTTTTGTGCTTACGGTTTTCAGTTTATGTTTCGGGGACTTCTAGTTCCAAAGAGAAGGGCTCGGGATGATTGCAGGACACACACCACCTAGTTCCGCCTTTTGTGTTTTACTCTGATTCGAGACGATGTTTGATACAATTATTTTATTGGGATTGTATTGATGTTGTTTTTGGAATAGTGATTTTATTAAATTAAAAATGAAAATTTTGGGTCGTATTTTTGGGTTGTTACAGACCGACTGACCAAGAGTGCCCACTTTTTAGCTATTCGAGAGATCTCGACGTCCGAGAAATTGGCCGATGTTTATGTGTACGCGAGTGTCGCTCGGCACAATGTCCGAGTATCTGTTGTATCAGATTGGGATGTTCGGTTCACCTTGAGCTTTTGGCAGAGGTTCCACGAGGAACCGGGTGCGAGGTTGCACTTTAGCACTGCTTATCATCCGCAGACAGATGGTCAAAGTGAGTGGATCATTCAGACGCTCGAGGATATGTTGCAACCCCTTCTGATTGATTTTGATGGGAGCTGGGACTCCTACCTTCTCCTAGTTGAGTTTTCATACAACAACAACTATCACTCCAGTATCGGTGCACTGCCATTTGAGCTCCTTTAAATGAGAAAGTGTCGTACCCCATTTTGTTGGGGAAAGGTTTGTCATAGATTCATGGGAAGGAATGATGTAGTCCTTTAGGAGATGAAGCTTATTCAACAGATCAGACAGGGATTGCAGACAACTCAGAGTCGAGATAAAAGTTATGTCGACAGGCGTCCATCAGAGTTGGAGTTCCAGGTCGGTGATATGGTAGTACTGAAGGTATCACCCTAGAAGGGTGTAATAGGCTTCAATTAGAGGGACAAGTTGGGCCTCTGATATATTGGGCCATTTCTAGTGATTTTCAGGGTTGGCAGGGTAGCTTACATGATAGATTTGTCTAAGGAGCTCAGTCAGATTCACAACACTTTCCATGTGTCTCAACTTCAAAAATGTGTGGCTGATGATTCAACGGTTATTCCATTGGATGATATCTAGGTTGATGATCATCTGAATTATGTTGAGAGACTAGTGGTGATCTTGGATCGGAAGATGAAGGCCTTGTGCAACAAGGTGGTAGCTTTGATCAAGGTTCAGTGGCAACATCGGAAGGGTTCCGAATGGACTTACGAACCCGAGGCTGAGATGCGGGAGCGCTATCCTGAGTTGTTCTCTGTAGCGGACTTCAAGGACGAAGTCAGATTCAAGTGTGGGAGAATTGTAACATTCACAATTAAGGTAAATTACATTTCTAACCCTTATGTGTGAGAATTGTTTGCAAATTGTCCCATAGTGGTATTTCTGTAAGTTTTGGGCGAACCACGCGTACGTCGGGCGTACATTGCATACGCTGGGCGTACGTGGTAGAATCCCAAACCCTAATTTTTAGGGTTTGGACCCTATTTAAACATCCTTAACTCTCAAGACTTCATTCTTTCATCAGCCTCCAATCCCCATTTCAACCCCTTTGCAAACCCTAGTCCATTAGAGAGCATCTTGAGCCATTTGTGTGTTTTTTGAGATCTTGAAGGAGGAAGAAAGAAGAGGAGACCATCTTAGAAGAGTGGAACACTTTGGATCCAGAATCACATCATCATTTGACACCATTTGAAGGTAAAAAGCTTTGAACTTGATGAAGTATTTATTAGATCTTGTTTATCCATGGATTTGTGTTCTTTTGGTCCCACAAGCTTGGTATTATGAGTATGGGTTACTCTAATTCATACAAGCAGTCCTTTCAGATGTTTTGGTGAGTGTAGAAGCATGAAAATGTAATTTTGATCATTAGTTTCCTTCCATGCATGAACTAGGATGTATTAATGAGTTAAGAAGTTAGGTTTTTTGGTATTGAGCACTTAATATCCATGAAAGACCATAAAGTTGGAAACTTTACGGTTAAGGACATCATTTGAGGACTAGATTTGGAAGTTGGACGAAAGAGCTTAAAGGATTAAGTTCTTAATAGAAGGGAGAAGAACTAGTCATGTATGTTGAGCGTACCAAATGGTACGTTACGTGTACATGGTCAACATCCCGTTTTTTGGTCAAGCATGAGTTCGCCCCGCGTACATGCTGAGTACGCACAACGTAGTCAGCTGAGTTGACTCATATTCAATTTTGACTTTTTTACATTAACTAGGGTTTGACCAAGTTTTACCTAAGGGTATTTTGATTATAAGTTATGTTTGGTCATGGTCCAATGAATAGATGACCGGTAGAGCTGATAGTTGGAGCGGTGTCATGTTCAACTATCTTTTCAAACTGAGAGGTTAGTTGTCCACACTATACACGGGGGTCGAAGGCACGAATGCTAGCTCACTAGATTGTGTATCCTGGTATATTTGATGTTGTTATGCTGTATTGATATGTTAGATATGTATCTTGGTATATAGGATGTTGCTATGCAGTAGTGATCTGTAGATCTGTCTGTTTGTCTATTGACTCGTTATATGATTAGCTGTTATTGGATATATATTATTTGTTATGTATATGTCAACATGGTATGGTGGGGTTGAGGATATATATTATTTGTTATGTATATTATCTGTCTGTACTTGTCACACCCCCAAACCAAGGATGGCGGAAACGTCCGGGGGTGGAGGACTTCATGTAAAGTATCACAACAACGAGTATAATAGTGCTCAAAGTAAATACAACCATCATAAATATAATTGAAAATGTTACATCATAGTATATGTTTACATGTTTCAAAATCAATTACATTATGATGACAAAATAAACAATTTGACGATTTAACGTGCCATCCTCAAAGTGCTGATGTTTTCCTGTTTCACTGATTTCCTGAGAATACAAGTAGTTTTGAAAAGTATCAACAATTAAGTTAGTGAGTTCATAAGAGTTTTGTTTGAGAAAGAAACCGTTTTCCTTGTAAAATCGATAGAGTATGGTTTCCAGAAAATCCAATATTTTCTTAATTAAGTGTGAAATGAATGCTCCTATGTTATGCGATAATGAATCCTAGAAAGACCCATAGATTCCTTCTATAATCACCCAACGTATATAAGTTATATAAAATTCAAGTTAAATAAACCGTTGAATATAATGGGTCTGCCCTAGGTCCACAACCAAACAAGGAACAGGAGATAAGGCGGGCCCACCAATTCTAAGTCGATTTCAATTCAATTTCATATAACTCTAACATGTACACTCAGCAATTATAGCTGAAATCTAACAATTCTAACGATATGTAGTTTTAATATCATAAAAACCATTTTTGTTTGAAACCGATACTTTGTATTTGTACCCCTTTTGTATAAATCCGGTACTTTGTATTTGTACCCCTTTTGTATAAATCCGGTACTTTGTATTTGTACCCCTTTTGGTGTGAATCCGGTACTTTGTACTTGTACCCCTTTTTGTGTGAACCTGGTACTTTGTATTTGTACCCTTTTTGTGTGAACCTGGTACTTTGTATTTGTACCCCTTTTTGTGTGAACCTGGTACTTTGTATTTGTACCCCCTTTTGTGTGAACCCGGTACTTTGTACTTGTACCCCTTTTTGTGTGAACCTTGTACTTTGTACTTGTACCCCGTTAATGAAAATCCTTTGTAATGAGTTTGAAATATAAATGAAACATACACTATACCTATTATAGTTTATCAAAATGTTTGTAATGTATATGCAACCTAACTATACCTATTATAGTTTAGCATGTTTGTTTGTGGTGTATAAGGACCCTTTTCCATGTAAGTCGAATGTATAGCAAAAAATATAACTATGTTTATCATGCCTTATTTTGTACCAATGGTAATGATTGAGGATTCTTACAATTCAGTGAGTATTTTCTGTTATATAATTATACCACAACAAGAAACACATGTAAAATATGAAATCTTCAAGGATTAACACTTTGCTCAACAAGCTACAAAGTGTGATGAAAGTTATAAGCTGTTATCTAGATTTTTATCTTTCTACACTGTTTTAGAAAAAGCATACGAAGTCAAAAACTGATTCCGTAAATTCTGAGAGTTCATAAAAGGTGTCTAGTCTATTCATAATTTTTATTATGATTTTTAGAAGTCTTTAACTTGTGTCAAAATGTTCATATTCACAGACTGGTCCGAATTCGTTTATGAAATGATAGGCAGTTTTGTAAAAATCACCATAAATCGTAGAAAAATCGTATGGAGATGTGCAAGTAGTCATTTTAAAGGTATGAGCCTGAACTATTTGCATATTAACCAGTTTTGAAAGATCTTAAGTTTAAGATAGTCAAAACAGTCAGTGAATAAGACTCAACTTTTCTGATGAAAGCTGTTGTTTGAGTTTAGTTGGGTTCTTGGTGTTTTAACTTGTATTCCCCCCTAAAACTTGAAGAAAACATGAAAATGTAGGGGTATGAACTCACCTTGTGTGATTTAAGTGGGTGGATGTGGGAGAAAAGTAGTGTTCAACTCAAGAACACTTAGAAGATTGCTTGAAGATTCGAAGAACTAACACAAATATGATGAAGTTTGTGTAAGCAACCTATGAATAATCATATGAAGGATAATATTACTTACCAAAAGTAGATGGAGAACTTGAATATCAGCCTTGAAATCTCAAATTTTAGAGAGAGAGAAGTGAGAGAGAATGGAGTTTGTCCTTTGGTGGAGAATGAGAGAAATGAGAGAAATGTGAGAAGGGGTAAGGGTTTCTAGCCTTTGACCAAGAGAGTGGCTGGAAAAATGGAGGGAAAGGACAATGAAATGACCAGATATGGTGGGAGGACAAGGGCTGGTCATTGAGTGGGCATGGGGTGGTTGCTTGTGTCATACACTAAGACAAAGTCAACACTCCACCACAAGTATCTCACCCACTATATTTTTATTCCTAAGTAAGGATTTTCTTAAAAAAATAATTAAATATGAATATTTAGGGTTTATTATGTTAAAATACGAGTTTGGGTGAAAATCCCGTGTTAAAATCTCGAAAAACGGGCTCAAAACGCTAAAAATATTGGAAACCGGGCAAAAACTGCCAATTTCCGAAGTTCAGGGCCGGAGGTCCGGTCCTAGCCCTGAGAACCGAAAGTAGAAGAGGAACCGAGAGTAGGGTTCGGCTGCGCAGGGTCGCCTCTCGGACCGAAGGTGGGAAGGGGGAGAGCCGAAGGTCAGGTCTCGGTTCGGAATCGTCAGGGGACCGAAATAGACCGAACCCTCGGTCCATTTCGGCTGAGAGGGTTTCGGTTCTGATGCAAGGTTTCGGCTCCTAAGAAGGTTCGGCTCCTTAAGAGGGTTCGGCTCCTTAAGGCTGTTTTTCGCGTAGACTTCCGTTTTCGAGCGGTTTTCGACTAAATCGAGGGTCGGGATGCCCCAAGTGATTATAAGAAGTTGAGAGAGATTCCGAGAGAGATTTGGGAGAGATTTGACATACTTGGAGAGATTTGACATACTTGGAGAGATTTGGGAGAGATTTCACATACTTGGAGAGATTTCTCGTACAGAGAGAGATTTGGGAGAGATTTCACATTCTTGGAGGGGTTTCTCGTACAGAGAGAGATTTGGGAGAGATTTCACATTCTTGGAGCGATTTCTCATACAGAGAGAGATTTGGGAGAGATTTCACATTCTTGGAGAGATTTCTTATACAGAGAGAGATTTGGGAGAGATTTCATATTCTTGGAGAGATTTCTCGTATAGAGAGAGATTTGGGAGAGATTTCACATTCTTGGAGAGATTTGGGAGAGATTTCACACACTTTGAGAGATTTCTCATTCAGAGAGAGATTTGGGAGATATTTCACATACTTGGAGAGATTTCTCCTACTTAGAGAGTTTTGGGAGAGTTAGAGTGAAAGAGATTGGGAGAGACTTCTTTTTGTGACCTTTTTGAGTGTTTGGCTTCGTAACGCTAGGTTCTTACACTCTGTTAAGCCTTGTTATGAATGTTATACACTCTCGAGGGGTATGGAATAATGTTTTATCGAGTAGATTCATCACTTACCCTGATTAGGGTTTAAAATTTCCGAACACGTGAAAACTCTAAGTGATACTTTATATTAAGATTGCGAGTAGTACAATAAGAATCATAATGGAAACCCTAATATACAAGGGTTAGATGAGTTGACCGGTTTGACTTGTTGACTTTAGTTGAATTTGACTTGGTCAAAAATTGACGGTTGTCACATCATCCCCCCGTTAGAAAGAATTTCGTCCCGAAATTAGTGTTTCGACTGGGACTTCAAGAATTTGGAGGAAAGACGGGGGAACTTTTCGTAGTACAAGAAATTGATTATGGTGGAGAACCACCCGCCTGATGTTAAATGACGACCTTGGAATTTCTTATTGTAACTTGAGCTGAGTCAAATTAAAAGGAGTTATTGTTTTGGAATGATAGTGTATTCTACGTGTGCCTTTATGCTCTCCGCTTTATACTTGGTATTACCACTATGAATATTTTATAATGTAATTTGTGAGTACTAGTATTACGAATGTTTCAACAAATTGTGACGAAATTTGCATTATAAGTCCTACCAGTTCTTTTATAATCGCTTGGTGTAAACTAGTCGTATATCATTTAGATTGCAAGGGCATTCGAATGAGTGACTCCGCCTTAAGCCCACAACCAAACAAGGAACAGGAAATAAGGCGGAATTACACATTCTATGTCCATAGAATCTTAATGATATATGGCCACAATGTTTACACTAGCCATCATAGATTCACCAGTAAAAACCCTGTGTTTTTTTTGTAGGAGATAAGACTATCCGGGTTTTGTCGTGATCTCGAGGTTTATGGTTGATGTACTTTAATCGATGCTAGTTTTAGTAATAAAAAGAAATTTAAAATTTAAACGTCGATGTTAGAAACACGTACTGATATTTATGGGCGATTCCGGGGTGGTCTCTCCTGCGGTGATCGCAAGCACCCTTCCACTATCACCGACATTTCTTGCTCTTAGGCTGTCCCTTTTAAAGTGTCTCGTTTCGCCGCACTTGTAAAAGGCTGGGCTTACTCCAGTGCTAGGGACCTGGTTGATGGGTTTTGCTGGTGCCTTACAGAAACAGACAGTGTGCCCCTCTCTGTTGCAATTTTTGCAATGCATCTTGCGGCAAACCCCAGTGTGATGGAAGTTACACTCGTTGCATTTTGGAAGTGTTCCAGTATATTGTTTTATGGGCGCTGGCGTGGCGAGGGTTGTGCCAGCATGAACAGCAACGATCTGTTGCTTCTTAGTGAAGTCCTGGGCTGGTTGGTCCTTCCTATTGTCCCAGAACTTCCTTTTGTTGTTTCAACCTCTTGCTTGATTAGGGGTGGTTGTCACAGTGTCATGGCTGGCTCGATGGTCGATGAGTTGTTGTGCCAATTCCTTGGCACTGTCAAAGGTAGTTGGTCTTGAGGCCAACACGCTATCTTGAATTTGAGGGGACAATCCCCAGAGGTATCGCTCCAACTTTTTGCCTTCCGGGGTTACCATAGTGGGACAAAGGAGTGCTAGATCACAAAATCGGGCGGTATAAGTCGCAAGATCAGAGCCTGTCATCTTAAGATTCCACAGTTCTTGCTCTAGCTTTTGCACTTCGCAGCAATATTCTTTCAACATCATCGTCTTTAAGTCCTCCCAGCTTAACGAGTTAGCCACTGCAAGCGTTAATTACTTAACGTGGCCTTTCCACCAAGTGAGGGCCCGACCAGAGAAAGTGTATGCTGCAAATTTGACCTTGCTTGCTTCGGGGCATGCACAAATTTCGAAGACCGTTTCGGTCTTTTCGAACCATTGCATCAATGTGATGACGCCCTCGCTTCCATTGAAAGAATCGGGTTTGGCACTAGTAAAGTCCTTGTACGAACATTCTCTCGTACGTCCTGTATTGTCCCGGTGGTTAGAGTTTGTGGCTCCAGATCCAGCACCACCGATACCATTCGTACCAATTTGTGACATTGCGGCTGCCACGGCTGCTGTTACTGCAGCTTGGAACATTGCGGGGTCAAACTGTGGAGGTGGTGGCGGAGGTGGTGGTGCTGCTGCGCTGCCTGAAGGTCTAGAATTTTTCTTCGGTGGCATAGTTCTTGTTGGGTTTTAGTATACTACAACATCCTATGGTGCACATACAACCCTAAATACCTTGGATCTATGTTTTCTCTATTATACATGCAAATGGTTTCCAAGGCATTAAACCTATAACTAGCATGCATTTGACATAAACCATATAATATACTAGTTAGGGAAACATACCTTTTATGTGGCTTGAAGTCTTGATGTATTTGGCCTTAAGAGCTTAGCACCAATAGTATGAAATGCCTCAAATGGAATCACAACACACCTAGGACAAAGGTGGCTCTTGAGAGAGAATTCCATGCACCAAAACACCTCCATATTTCTCTAAGAAAAGAAGTGGTGATTTTGGCTATGGAGTAACCTATTTATATGTAGGATTCCAAGGGTCATGGGTATAACCCATAATCCATACCCATGGGTTTTATGATCCATGGTTCATGTGGCCCAACTCTTTATGTATCCATACATAAACTTGGTCCAACATGGATCATAAGCCCAACACATATAAATATAACTAATTATCATAATTAGTCCCCATAGATTTAATTAGTCTCTTTTGATCACTAAATTAATTCCAAATTAATTCTTGATCGATACTAATTAAAACATATGATTTCATATTAATATATTATAACTTATAATATATTAATAAACCATAAATAACATTCTCTCAAAAGTCCATCCTAACAAATTGTCCTGATGATATGCAACCCAAATGGACCATGCTACTCTCGGTTCAAGTACATACCAATAATAGTTATGGGCTTAGACATCTAATCCAACAGTCTCCCACTTGGATAAGTCTAAAACTATTATTGCAAGTACGACTTCATAACCCGACTAGCAATCGTAGCTCTTAAAGCCGCTGTCGAACTCTGAACAAATCAATGACGTGTCCATTAGATAAGGGATCATATATTCCTCCATTCTAGATATCATATGGACTGAGACGTGGATTATAATCATTATCTCTGTCCATTTGTTGTTTCCTGATTTTCGATTTATGATGACTGACTAATTGAACAAATCAAATCAGTCCTGGCTTGTCCAAGCACTCACACGTGTCATCGCTAAATCATCGAGGGGCCCACAGATATCGCTTTTATCCCAAAGGTAAAAGGAATGGATAAACTTCGACTCATATGGCTTGTTCTACTACTTGTTGAATCATACACAAAGGCACGTTTTATAACATCGAGTTACCAAATGCGTTTTCGTGCAATCAATGAAGAGGGATGCCGTAATCATAATCGAATTTTGAGAAAGCAATATATAGAATTTCCTTAAGTTGAACCAATCCAACATGAAATTCATATATATATTCTTGACTAAAGATGATTAAGGTCTCAATCTAAGCCTTTAGAACTGAAATGAAGTACATCCTCTCCCTTAATTATAGCAAAACAACTTTTTCAATCTCTGCAGCGTCACGAATTGAAACTTTTGTTTTCTATAATTAACACTGCTAACTTGCAACACTAACAATAATTATCATGCTCCCACTAACATGATGATTATTAGCATAACACTTATGCTCCCACTAACTTTGACATGTACTCAGAAATCAGCTGGACTTCTAGAAATCAATACTTTATTGACTTTCTTACCAAAGTTCAGATTTCTGATACGAGATGCTTTGATAAAACTTTATCAAAATCATACACCTCTCCTTAGATAGCATGCATGTGTGTCTAAACAATTTCAGAATTATGAAAAGGGATGTCGTAATCATAGTCTCAATTGTTTAGACCTTTTGCCATCTGCTTCAAATCTACTTGGTGGAAGTGTTTCCTCACCATCATTTTCATGAATCGGAGAGAAACCTTATGACCCTTAGATTTTATGGTGTATGTGTTCTTATCCATGTGAATCGTCCAAACTCATATGGACTGAACTTATGCAATCTTAACTTCTTGCCACTTGGCAGTACAGGGCCAGCCATTGCTTCCAAGTTGTTATGCAACCAATTGAGAACTTTCAGAACTCCTATGCAAAGCCAACTTTAACTGGAATTGGCACAGAATATGTCAACACGATAGGTTATAAACCTCAAGTCGTGTGCTAGTGAAGAACCTCAGGTTTTATTCTTGATTAGTTCTTGAAATTCTTTTTAGGATCTTTAAGACTCCCACTATCCTCTTGACATATAAGACTATCTTGCCAAATATTCAAGAGATAGTGCGGATTCTTTATCAAGACAAACACTTCACACAATTGGCCTTAGTTGGTCTTTGTTTTATCCAAAACATCACAACTTACCAATTTCAAATGTACAAGAGTAGGACACTTTTACTCTTACATTTGACAAGTGTTTTAAACCTTTCTTTAAGATATGTCACTCAAGTTACAATCTTGGAGTGTGACTCTAAGAATTGTTTTGGAACGAAGTATGACTCATCTTCCTGATCTAACCATTTCAACAATTCATGACTCCTCTTCTTAGTCATAAGAATGCACTAAGATGACCTTTAGAGGACTAATTCTGATATGATTTCTAAATCATTAAGATGATCACAAACATGATACTAAAGTACTCTCCCATCTTTTCAGATTTGAGAAACTTTTATCTTTCTGCCTAATTTGATTCTTCCCATTCATTCTGCCATACATTGAGACTTTTCCAATGTTTCATAATTATACTTAAACTTGTAAGTATAACCATATTTACTAAACTTTAGTAAATCAAATAGTCTTAACGAGCTTTGTGGTGGACATGACCAGTGCACAAGAATGTGTACTCGATCCCTTTAGACCTTCACTTGACTCACACATCCATGTGAACAAGTAATTAGTCTTGATTTTCCAATGCTTGAAAGTTCTCATTCATCATACTATTCAACTTGCATGATTCCAAGTTTCGGTCCAATTGAAACTTGGGCGATGAGGAACTTTCCTGATTTGGTAAATTTAGACACTACCACAAATGAAAGAATCAAATCCATTTTCCAATATTGCTGTCAGTGGAATCATATAAGCAACAATTTTCCACAAATGCCATTGTAAGGATACTTCAAATAAATAAAATTAAACAATTTTCTTTTATTTTAAAACTTTGCGGAAAAACTTATCCTTACAATCCACATGAAAAATTGTTGTTATCTATTCCTTAGCAATATATCATAACTTCTTAAGCAACTGCTCAAAATTCTGATGCGATCGAAATCCACCTTCGCGATCAGAATCAGCATATACTTCCTTTAAGATTTCTCTCTATTCTTTGATTCTTAAAACATCAACATGTGACCCAGTCACATCTTGTAATGAGGATCTCAGAATAGAACTTAACAGAGTTAGATAATGGGCTCTACCTGATGTAGAGTCAAACTTATTGACTTTAACATCCTTAGGTAAATTTGGCAGCTTTGCAATCAACGCCCCTTCTTTGGCAAAATAAACATATGGACCCTTTGGTAATGGGACTATCTCAGACTTAGCCTTTCTCTTTACCATTTGGTCAACCGGGTTGACTATGGCCAATCCCTTTCCATTGGGAAGAGAATGCTTTTTCTGGATTTCCAGTGTCACCATTGTCACTGTCCATAAAGTTTTTGGGAAGTTGATCTTCTAATCAAATTTGCTTTACTATCGTTCCAAATCATTGCTGATTCAGCAGCACCAAGCAAATAGATATGATCATTAAGGTTCATGTCATAGTCTGTTTCATAGTAGTCCCAAAGGAACTCACTATGTGACTTAGAAAGTGATTGAACATCCAACTTTCTCAAGACTTTGACACCCAACTCTCCCGGCTTGTCAATATGTGACTTCATCTCTAAGATGTGATCACACATAGACCTTGCTTGCCATTAGGGCTTGCGTGACCTTGAACTTGTGGGTTAGGGAGAATAATTGGAGGAGGTGGAGGAAGAGAAGTATGACTTCCATGAGACAACTCAGGAAGTCATATTCATTAGGAAAGCTTGGTTTGGGAAGATCATTGTTGTCTAAACCAGACATCAACAATGGGAGAAATTCACGTAAAGTTGATTTAAGTCCTTAATATAACACCCAATATGATATATTAAGGCTAGGACCCTACAAACTATTTTATAACTTGGAAGAGGGATGCCGTAATCCAAGCTATAAAATATTTGAAGGTAGGTGAATGACGATTCACCAATTTCCACCAAGATAAACGAAATGTATTATTAGGTTTTAATTGGTTTTGAAACTCCTAGATTCTTTTGAGATTCATTGAACTTTTCAATGGCATGTTTCAATCTTGAGTGTGCCCTTCAGGTTTTGTGACTGTGATGCCGAGGATCACAAAACAAGGTGTGAAGTAACCATGGAAATATACTTGGTACCCTTAATATTTACCCCTCAATCGATGTGCCGGTTAACCACACACGCTCCAACGATACTATGATAAACATTAAGTTACCCTTTGCCTACCTTGTTAAGTCCAGGTTAGTGTGCCGGTTAACCACACACGCTCCACTAACAGCTTAAACAAAGTGCAAAGTGTAATTTCATGGATTAGCACCTTATTCACATTTTCCTAAGTAACTAAGATTGGGAATTTATAAGTGTTTAGTTACTTCGTATTTATCACTATACTTATAATGAAGGGAGAATTATAGTCCTTGTCCTACCTGTTCGGCTAACGACCCTCCACCGGTCAAGGAAGCGGTGAGTGAGACTGCCATTTTATAGGCAGTAACCTTATACCCCCCTTATAGACCGGCTTCGTGAATGAGGCCTACTAATGGTAAGATGACTTTATCTTATACATATCTATATAATTAAAATTATAATAATAGTATAAGGGTTGAATTTTAAACTTTTAAAATTCTAAGGTCTAGTTTGGAATTAAAGTATACATGGGGGGTAACTTTACAAATTCCAAAACTTGAGGACAAGTTTTGAAACCTTTCAAAACTCTTGGATTTTTCATAACTTATGAGTTTAATTAAGGTTTAATGAAAAAAAAAATAAAAAATTCAAGTTCCATAACTTGAGGACAAGTTATGAAAGACATTAAATCATTTAATGATGACATTAAAAATAGTGACTCTTCTATTTTCATAACCTATGAGACTTAATCACACTTTAAAAAGAAAAACTCTTCACTCTCCATAACTTGAGGACAAGTTATGGAGTTCATAAAAACCATTAAGATCAAATATTTCAATTAACACAATAATCAAATAATTTTTCTATGATCTAGATTAAACTCATAAGTAAAGATAATTCACATCAACAATTTTCAAGAAATTAGATAATCATATAAACTAATACAAATTTTGAAACTTTGACAATTATCCTTTGAAGACTCTTGGAATTCATAACCTAAAGAGTTAATAAATGAGACATTTCACATCCATAACTTATGGAAGTTTCAAAACTCTTAAGATCATAACTTTAAAAAAAACTTTTGAGTTCCAAAATTTTATGACAAAATTTGTAACTCCTTAAAACCATTTAGATCAAACTTTTAAAACAAATAAAATAATCATATCATTCTATCTTTTAATAAATTGACCTAATTCAACTCTTGTAGTAAAGTGACTGAAATTTTATAAATAATTAGTTTTTCATAAAATCAAGTAATTATCATAAAATTTGACAAACTTCATGTTTTTTTTTTCCTTTTTTTTCCTTCAACTTGAAAAAAAAATACATTTGCATCAAATATAATAGAAAACAACCCATGGCTCTGATACCACTGTTGGGTTTTAGTATACTACAACATCCTATGGTGCACATACAACCCTAAATACCTTGGATCTATGTTTTCTCTATTATACATGCAAATGGTTTCCAAGGCATTAAACCTATAACTAGAATGCATTTGACATAAACCATATAATATACTAGTTAAGGAAACATAACTTTTATGTGGCTTGAAGTATTGATGTATTTGGCCTTAAGAGCTTAGCACCAATAGTATGAAATGCCTCAAATGGAATCACAACACACCTAGGACAAAGGTGGCTCTTGAGAGAGAATTCCATGCACCAAAACACCTCCATATTTCTCTAAGAAAAGAAGTGGTGATTTTGGCTATGGAGTAACCTATTTATATGTAGGATTCCAAGGGTCATGGGTATAACCTATAATCCATACCCATGGGTTTTATGATCCATGGTTCATGTGGCCCAACTCTTTATGTATCCATACATAAACTTGGTCCAACATGGATCATAAGCCCAACACATATAAATATAACTAATTATCATAATTAGTCCCCATAGATTTAATTAGTCTCTTTTGATCACTAAATTAATTCCAAATTAATTCTTGATCGATACTAATTAAAACATATGATTTCATATTAATATATTATAACTTATAATATATTAATAAACCATAAATAACCATCTCTCAAAAGTCCATCCTAACAAATTGTCCTGATGATATGCAACCCAAATGGACCATGCTACTCTCGGGTCTAGTACATACCAATAATATTTATGGGCTAAGACATCTAATCCAACAGTTCTGTCATAAGTTTGTAAATATGAACAGACGGTAAGTTTCCAATAGCGGTGACAAGTCGGATGTTATTGAACTAATTTCTTCTGTATTATGTTCGACTTAAAGTATCTTGCATGCAACTTATAACGAAAATCCATATGAATGAATTTAGTAGAAAAGACTCGAATGTAATCTTGTGATTTGTTCCATGCCCGATCCACTCCTAAGATCACCCAATGTATACCAGTTGTGTGTAATTAAGGTCCAATAGGCCGTTGAACTTAATGAGTCTGCCCTAAGCCCACAACCAAACAAGGAACAGGTCCTAAGGCGGACTTACCATTTCTAAGCCGATCGTCTCTTAATTACACATAACCTTGAGGTATACATTAATTAATCTTAGAGTTACCATAAGCAAATCGTTTCTAATAACAGGTTATGAGATATGTGGTAAACTCCCAATGAAATAAAATGCATGCCAATTTTTATTGATATACTCTAGTTATACCCTTACCATTTATATACACACGTATAAATTTCGTACTTTACAGAACTATTCTCGGTGTTTCTGCTAACGTCCCTGAGACGGAGTTATGGTAGTGGGTAGAAGTAGGTTTTGTACGAGCGTTAAGATTTACTCATCACGTTGCTCGTGCGAGAATAGGGGTAGAAGAGATAATTAATAGACGTCTAATCCTATAATTACTTATAGGGGGTATCCTTATTAGTCACGTCTATAATCACATAGTGCATACCAGTTATACATAATCTGAGATAGAATAGACCTTCGAATAAATGACTCTACTCTAAGTCCACAACCAAACAAGGAACAGGAAGTAGAGCAATAGTCATAGATTCTGAGTTTATAATATCTTTAATTATGTATAACCTTAGTGTATGCACTCAGTCATTATAGACCTACTAATAGGGGTCTTTAGTTTTCACATAAGTTGGTTATAGTAGCACAAAATACTCCTATAGTATTTTAAATGTTTGACTTATGTTTTTAATGTTTCTTGGTAGGTAGAATTTGTAAGTTTTTAGACTTGTTGCAACAACACAACCATTCACGGGCATATGCTAATCACTTCTGGGATAGACATAGTTGATCAGGCTATGTCATTCCCAGACCTGACTATACATCCCCAAGCCTACTTGTGCCATTCAACAATCACCACTTTTTGTTTTGTTCTAGAATGATGCTGACCTTAGTATGCATGCATGCATGTATGCTTTTAACAAGAAACTATTTATTTCTAAAAGTATAGTCTTTCGAAAACGTTTAATCAGAGACTTTAGTCCCAATTCATTTATAGTTTGTATATCTTATGTGGTTCGATATACTTAGTTCACTATAAAAAATGCTCTGATACCAATCTGTCACACCCCCAAAACAAGGATGGCGGAAACGTCTGGGGGTGGAGGACTTCATGTAAAGTATCACAACAACGAGTATAATAGTGCTCAAAGTAAATACAACCATCATAAATATAATTGAAAAGGTTACATCATAGTATATGTTTACATGTTTCAAAATCAATTACATTATGATGACAAAATAAACTATTTGACGATTTAACGTCCCATCCTCAAAGTGCTGATGTTTTCCTGTTTCACTGATTTCCTGAGAATACAAGTAGTTTTGAAAAGTGTCAACAATTAAGTTGGTGAGTTCATAAGAGTTTTGTTCGAGAAAGAAAACCGTTTTCCTTGTAGAAGCGATAGAGTATGGTTTCCAGAAAATCCAATATTTTCTTAATTAAGTGTGAAATGAATGCTCCTATGTTATGCAATAATGAATCCTAGAAAGACCCATAGATTCCTTCTATAATCACCCAGCATATATAAGTTATATAAAATTCAAGTTAAATAAACCGTTGAATATAATGGGTCTGCCCTAGGTCCACAACCAAACAAGGAACAGGAGATAAGGCGAGCCCACCAATTCTAAGTCGATTTCAATTCAGTTTCATATAACTCTAACATGTACACTCAGCAATTATAGCTGAAAACTAACAATTCTAATGATATGTAGTTTTAATATCATAAAAACCATTTTTGTGTGAACCCGGTACTTTGTATTTGTACCCCTTTTTGTATAAATCCGGTACTTTGTATTTGTACCCCTTTTGGTGTAAATCCGGTAGTTTGTACTTGTACCCCTTTTGTGTGAACCTGGTACTTTGTATTTGTACCTCTTTTTGTGTGAACCTGGTACTTTGTATTTGTACCCCTTTTTGTGTGAACCCGGTACTTTGTACTTGTACCCCTTTTTGTGTGAACCTTGTACTTTGTACTTGTACCCCGTTAATGAAAATCCTTTGTAATGAGTTTAAAATATAAATGAAACATAAACTATACCTATTATAGTTTATCAAAATGTTTGTAATGTATATTCAACCTAACTATACCTATTATAGTTTAGCATGTTTGTTTGTGGTGTATAAGGACCCTTTTCCATGTAAGTCGAATGTATAGCAAAAATATAACTATGTTTATCATGCCTTATTTTGTACCAATGGTAATGATGGAGGATTCTTACAATTCAGTGAGTATTTTCTGTTATATAATTATAGCACAACAAGAAACACATGTAAAATATGAAATCTTCAAAGATTAACACTTATCTCAACAAGCTACAAAGTGTGATGAAAGTTATAAGCTGTTATCTAGATTTTTATCTTTCTACACTGTTTTAGAAAAATCATAGGAAAATCATACGAAGTCGAAAACTGATTCTGTAAATTCTGAGAGTTCATAAAATGTGTCTAGTTTATTCATAATTTTTATAATGATTTTTAGAAGTTTTAACTTGTGTCAAAATGTTCATATTCACAGACTGGTCCGAATTCGTTTCGGAAATGATAGGCAGTTTTGTAAAAATCACCATAAATCGTAGAAATATCTTATGTAGATGTGCAAGTAGTCATTTTAAAGGTATGAGCCTGAACTATTTGCATATTAAACAGTTTTGAAAGATATTAAGTTTAAGATAGTCAAAACAGTCCGTGAATAAGACTCAACTTTTCTGATGAAAGATGTTGTTTGAGTTTAGTTGGGTTTTTGGTGTTTTAACTTGTATTCCCCCCCTAAAACTTGAAGAAAACATGAAAATGTAGGGGTATGAACTCACCTTGTGTGATTTCAGTGGGTGGATGTGGGAGAAAAGTATTGTTCAACTCAAGAACACTTAGAAGATTGCTTGAAGATTCGAAGAACTAACACAAATATGATGAAGTTTGTGTAAGCAACCTATGATTGGAGTAGAAAGAGGTGGAATAATCATATGAAGGATAATATTACTTACCAAAAGTAGATGGAGAACTTGAATATCAGCCTTGAAATCTCGAATTTTAGAGAGAGAGAAGTGAGAGAGAATGGAGTTTGTCCTTTGGTGGAGAATGATAGAAATGAGAGAAATGTGAGGAGGGGTAAGGGTTTCTAGCCTTTGACCAAGAGAGTGGCTGGAAAAATGGTAGGAAAGGACAATGAAATGACCAGGTATGGTGGGAGGACAAGGGCTGGTCATTGAGTGGGCATGGGGTGGTTGCTTGTGTCATACACTAAGGCAAAGTCAACACTCCACCACAAGTATCTCACCCACTATATTTTTATTCCTAAGTAAGGATTTTCTTAAAAATATACTTAAATATGAATATTTAGGGTTTATTATGTTAAAATACAAGTTTGGGTGAAAATCCCGTGTTAAAATCTCGAAAAACGGGCTCAAAACGCTAAAAATATTGGAAACCGGGCAAAAACTGCCAATTTCCGAAGTTCAGGGCCGGAGGTTCAGTCCTAGCCCTTAGAACTGAAAGTAGAAGAGGAACCGAGAGTAGGGTTCGGCTGCGCAGGGTCGCCTCTCGGACCGAAGGTGGGAAGGGGGAGAGCCGAAGGTCAGGTCTCGGTTCGGAATGGTCAGGGGACCGAAATAGACCGAACCCTCGGTCCATTTCGGCTGAGAGGGTTTCGATTCTGATGCAAGGTTTCGGCTCCTAAGAAGGTTCGGCTCCTTAAGAGGGTTCGGCTCCTTAAGGCTGTTTTTCGCGTAGACTTCCGTTTTCGAGCGGTTTTCGACTAAATCGAGGGTCGGGATGCCCCAAGTGATTATAAGAAGTTGAGAGAGATTCCGAGAGAGATTTGGGAGAGATTTGACATACTTGGAGAGATTTGACATACTTGGAGAGATTTGGGAGAGATTTCACATACTTGGAGAGATTTCTCGTACAGAGAGAGATTTGGGAGAGATTTCACATTCTTGGAGGGGTTTCTCGTACAGAGAGAGATTTGGGAGAGATTTCACATTCTTGGAGCGATTTCTCATACAGATAGAGATTTGGGAGAGATTTCACATTCTTGGAGAGATTTCTCATACAGATAGAGATTTGGGAGAGATTTCACATTCTTGGAGAGATTTCTCGTACAGAGAGAGATTTGGGGGAGATTTCACATTCTTGGAGAGATTTCTCATACAGAGAGAGATTTGGGAGAGATTTCATACACTTGGAGAGATTTCTCATTCAGAGAGAGATTTGGGAGAGATTTCACATTCTTGGAGAGATTTGGGAGAGATTTCACACACTTGGAGAGATTTCTCATTCAGAGAGAGATTTGGGAGAGATTTCACATACTTGGAGAGATTTCTCCTACTTAGAGAGTTTTGGGAGAGTTAGAGTGAAAGAGATTGGGAGAGACTTCTTTTTGTGACCTTTTTGAGTGTTTGGCTTCGCAACACAAGGTTCTTAGACTCTGTTAAGCCTTGTTATGAATGTTATACGCTCTCGAGGGGTATGGAATAATGTTTTATCGAGTAGATTCATCACTTACCCTGATTAGGGTTTAGAATTTCCGAACACGTGAAAACTCTAAGTGATACTTTATATTAAGATTGCGAGTAGTACAATAAGAATCATAATGGAAACCCTAATATACAAAGGTTAGATGAGTTGACCGGTTTGACTTGTTGACTTTAGTTGACTTTGACTTGGCCAAAAATTAACGGTTGTCACAGTACTGCTTTGTGTTGTTAGTCAACAAACCAGGGCAATCTAACAGTAAGGTTGTGGGCCGGGGGTAATCTAACCAGGAGTTTTGGACCCATTATGTATTGGGTCGGGGGTAATCCAACCGAAATGTTGGGGGTCGGGGAATTCCAACCAAAAGGTTGTGGGTCGGGGGTAATCCAACCGAAAGGTTTTAAACTCAATATCTGTTTTGTTATATGTTTGTGTGGTGATACTGTTGGATTAATGTCTAAGTCCATAACTATATTTGGTATGTACTTGACCCGACCCGGCATGGTCCATTTGGGTTGCACTTCACCGACACAATTTATATGGATAGTCTTTTGAGAATAGTATATTTATGATTTATATTAATATATTATAAGTTCTAATATATTAATATATAATCATATTATTTAATTAGTATTGATCAAGAATTAATTTATAATTAATTAAGTGATCAAAAAGAACTAATTAAATATGGACTCTTAGATATATGTGTGTAGTGGGCAAGTTCATTTAGGTTGGGCTAAGTCTTCATGGATAGTCCATGGAGCTTTAACCCATGGATCCTAGGAAATGAAAGGTCATGGGTATTAGGGTTTAACCCTAATCCTCCACACTATATAAAGGGGCTTATGGTTCATGAAATTAGGCTAGTGGCTAGTGTGGATACACTAAAGAGGGCAATAATTGATTTCATAGTGTGAGCCAAGTATCCATATTCTCTAAAGGTTTTCCAAGGTGTTTTGGTGATTTGTGATTCCACTTGAGGCTTCCACACTATTAGGGCTAAGCTCTTAAAGCTTGAAGACATCAAGCTACATCAAAAGGTATGTCATCTAACTAGAACTTTGTAGTATAGGTGCTTCATAATATGCTAGTTAGGATGAAACCTTGGAATATTTAATATTTGCATGTATAATAGAGAAAACATAGATCCAAGGTTTATAGGGTTGCATGTACACCATAGGAGTGTTAGAATGCTCAAAACCCAACAGTGGTATCAGAGTCATGGGTTGTTTTCTGTTATATTCATGCAAATGTTTGGTTTTTAAAGTTGAAAAAAAAAGAAAAAAAAAAACATGAAGTTTGTCAAATTTTAAGATAATTACTTGTTTTGTGAAAAACTAATTATTTGTAAAATTTGAATCATTTGCTATATGAGTTGAATTAGGTCAAATTTAGTAAAAGATAAAATGATATGATTATTTTATTAGTTTTAAAAGTTTGATCTAAATGTTTTAAGGAGTTACAAATTTTGTCATAAAATTTTGGGGCTCAAAAGTTTTTTTTTAAGTTGTGATCTTAAGTGTTTTGAAACCTCCATAAGTTATGGATATGAAAAGGTTTTAAAAAAATCGATTCAAAGTTTTTATGGAGTTACAAAATTTGGTGTTATTGTTTTAAAGAATTCCATAATTTATTCTTAAGTTATGGAACATGAAAAGTTTCATCATAAAACAAGCATTTAACTCCATAAGTTATGGATTACCAAAAGTGTTTATGTTTCCTTGATTTATGAGTTAGTTTAGATTAATGAAAAAAAAAATTTGTTTTAGTTGTTTTCAATCCTAATTAATCTAGAGGTAGTTCATAAAATGTGTTTTTGTAACTTGTCCTCAAGTTACATAAAAGGTCACATTTATGAATCTTAAAACTCATAAAAGTGTCATAGGTTACATAAAAAAAATGAAGAGTCTTTTTCATTAAATAGTATTATGACTCCATAACTTGTCCTCAAGTTATGGATGTTTAAGGGTCACTTCTTTAAAAGTGTTATTAAAGAATAAGAGGTTACATAAAAAATGAAGAGTCTTCATTTTAATGAACCATTAAACTCATAAGTTATGAAATGAAAAGTTTTGAATAGTTTCAAAAACTTGCCCTCAAGTTTTGGAATTTGTAAAGTTTTCACTTATGAATCCTGTAATTCCAAGTTAAGCCTTAGAATTTTAAAAGTTAAAATTCAACCCTTATACTTTATAATATTATAAGTTAATAATATTTATATATATGTATAAGAGTAACGTCGTCTTACCATTAGTAGGCCTCATTCACGAAGCCGGTCTATAAGGGGGGTATAAGGTTACTGCCTATAAAATGGGAGTTTAATGGGTGTCCACTCTCACCCACCGCTTCCTTGACCGGTGGAGGGTCGTTAGCCGAACGGGTAGGACAAGGACTATAATTCTCCCTTCATTAAAAGTATTAATGATAAATACTAAGTAACTAAACTCTTAATAATACCCAATCTTAGTTACTTAGGAAAATGTGAATTTGGTGCTAACCCATGAAATTACACTTTGCACTTTGCTTAAGTCAGTTAGTGGAGCGTGTGTGGTTAACCGGCACACTAGCTTGATTTAACAAGGTAGGCAAAGGGTAACTTAATGTTTATCATAGTATCGGTGGAGCGTGTGTGGTTAACCGGCACATCGATTGAGGGGTAAATATTAAGGGTACCAAGTATATTTGCATGGTTATTCACACCTTGTTTTGTGATCCTCGGCATCCCAATCACAAAACCTGAAGGGCACACTCGAGATTGAAACATGCCTTTGAAAAGTTCAATGAATCTCAAAAGAATCTAGGAGTTTCAAAACCAATTAAAACCTAATAATACATTTCGTTTATCTTGGTGGAAATTGGTGAATCGTCATTCACTTACATTCAAATATTTTATAGCTTGGATTACGGCATCCCTCTTCCAAGTTATAAAATAGTTTGTTGGGTCCTAGCCTTAATATTTCATATTGGGTGTTATATTAAGGACTTTAGATCAACTATCTTGAATATCTCCCAAAAAGATGTCTGTTTCAGACATCTATGATCCTCCTAAATCTCTTGGAACTTCACTTCCTCCACCTCCTCCAATTATTCTCCCTAACCTACAAGTTCAAGGTCACTCAAGCCCTATTGGCAAGCAAGGTCTATGTGTGATCACATCTTGGAGATGAAGTCACATATTGACAAGCCGGGAGAGTTGGGTGTCAAACTCTTGAGAAAGTTCGTGGTTCAATCACTTTCTAAGTCACATAGTGAATTCCTTTGGGACTACTATGAAACAGACTATGACATGACCCTTAATGATCTTATCTATTTGCTTGGTGCTGCTTAATCAGCAATAATTTGGAGCACTGGGAGAGCAAATTTGATTAGTAGATCAACTTCCCAAACTACCATGGACATTGACAATGGTAACATTAGATATCTAGAAAAGCCTTCTCTTCCCAAGGAAAGGGATTGACCATAGTCAACTAGGTTGACCAAATGGTAAAGAGAAATGCTAAGTCTGCGATAGTCCCATGTACCATTCCCAAAGTGTCTCTATGTTTCTCTTGCCAAAGGAAGGGGCATTGATTGCGAAGCAGCCTATTTACCTGAAAAATCATAAGGTTGATCAAGTCAAGAAGATTGACTCTACTTCAGGTAAAGTCCACTATCTAACTCTGTTAAGTTTCTATTCTGAGATTCTTGTTACATGATGTGACTGGGTCACATGTTGATGTTTTAAGAATCAAAGAAAAGTGAAGAAACTTAAAGAAAGTATATGCTGATTCTGATCGCGAAGATGGATCTCGATTTCATGGTTCTGTTATCAGAATTTTGAGCTGTTGCTTAGGAGTTATGATATATTGCTTAGGAATAGATAACAACAAAGTTTTTCATGTGCTTTTGCACTGTAAGGATAATTTTTCCGCAAAGTTTTTAAAATAAAAGGAAAAAAAATTTGATTTTATTTATTTTAAAATATCCTTACAATGGCATTTGTGAAAAGGAAAAAAAAATTGTTGCTTATATGATTCCATTAATAGCAAGAGTGGAAATATGAATTTGATTCTTTCATTTGTGGTAGTGTCTAAATTTTCCAAATAAGGAAAGATTCTCATCACCCAAGTTTCAGTTGGATAGAAACTTGGAATCATGCAAGTTGTATGGTATGATGAATGAGAACTTTCAAGCATTGGAAAATTAAGACTAATTACTTGTTCACATGGATGTGTGAGTCAAGTAAAGGACTAAGGGATCGAGTACACATTCTTGTGCACTGATCAAGCCCACCACAAATGTAACTTGAGTGACATATCTTAAAGAAGGTTTATTAACACTAGTGAAATGTAAGAGTAAAAGGTTTTCTACTCTTGTACATTTGAATTTGGTAAGTTGTGATGTTTTGGATAAAACAGAGACCAACTTATGCCAACTGTGTTAAGTGTTTGTCTTGATTAGAATCCACACTATCTCTTGAATATTTGGCAAGAAAGTCTTATAGGTCAAGGAGACAGTTGGAGTCTAAAAGATCCTGAAAGGGTTTCAAGAAGTAATCAAGAATAAAACCTATATTTCATCACTAGCACACAACTAGAGGTTTATAACCTATCGTGTTGACATTTCTGTGCCCATTCTAGTTAAGTTGGCTATACATTTGAGTTCTACATGTTCTCAATTGTTTGCATAGCTACTTGGAAGCAATGGCAGGCCCTTGAGCTGCCAGGTGGCAAGAAGTTAAGATTGCACAAGTTCAATCCATATGAGTTAGGATTTGTCACTAACCTAGTCTTGTGATTATGGTTTGACAAATTCACATGGATAAGAACACATACACCATAAAATCTAAGTGTCATAAGGTTTCTCTCCGATTCATGAAAATGATGGTGAGGAAATTCTTTCACTAAGTAGATTTTAAGTAGATAACAATTGTGATATTTACAGTTCTCAAAGTTGTTAATGGAGCGTGCGTGGTTAACCGGCACACTAACATTGACTTATGAGAAATGGCAAAAAGTCTAAATAATTGAGACTATGATTACGGCATCCCTTTTCATAGTTCTGAAATTGTTTAGACGCACCTGTGATCTATCTAAGATAAGGTGTATGATTTTGATAAAGTCTTATCAAAGCAATCTAGTATCAGAAATCTGAACTTTGGTAAGAATGTCAATAAAGTATTGACTTCTAGAGGTCCAACTGTTTTCTGGATACATGTCAGAGCTAGTGGGAGCATAAGTGTTATGCTAATAATCATCATGTTAGTGGGAGCATGATAATTATGATAAGTATTGCAAGTTAGCAATGTTAATTATAGAAAACAAAAGTTTCAATTCGTGAGGTTGCAGGGGTTGAAAAAGTTGTTTTGCTATAATTAAGGGAGAGGAAATTATACTTCATTTCAATTCTAAAAAGCTTAGATTGAGTTTATAATCATTCTAAAGAGCTTATATTGAGATTTTAATCACCTTTAGTCAAGAATATATATATGAATTTCATGTTGGATTGGTTCAACTTAAGAAAATTCTATATATTGCGTTCTCAAAATTCGATTATGATTACGAAATCCCTTTTCATAGTCAAATTTTGAGAATATGGCAAACAAAAAATTATTATGGCAAAAGACTGGTCTAGAACCATGTCTTTATGTGAAACATCATGAATCGTGTCCCATTTACTTTGGGTACAAGATCGATTTCATGTGCTATAATATTTATTCTTTCTGAATTTTGCAAATGTCTAAGGGCATTAAGGAGGAAAATGTCTAGAATTGGATATGACTAAAGTGATTAAGCAATTGTCGAGGACAATCTAAGGTTTACCAAAGATTGGTTGCTCAAGGACAGTTGGAAGTATACTGTTAATATTGGAAGGACCATATTGACATAGTCTGAAAAGAGGCAACTCTTGTTCAGAAGTGGTAGTCAAAATGGGAATATAGAGTTGTCTTCATAGGTGGAAGCAATCTGTGTAAGGTTAAAGAAACTTAATGCAAGAAGCATGTTCAAAGCAATGTGCTTTGAATTTGAAACATCGTTTCCATGGAATTGCTCTCCATTGGAATACTCTGTAATGATTGTTGCCAAGTCTTTGTGGCTTTGTGCATAATCATTACAAGAGGAACAGTGCATATAAGTTTAAAATCTAAACAGATTTCGATAAATGATAGGAATTTGGAATTCTTACATTTAACACAAGGATTTGGGAGTGTGAAAAGAGAATCATTGAAATTATGTTCAATTGATCTAGTTCACAAAGAAAAGGATCATAGACAAACATAGAGTGCATACTTGGTGTATGGCAAAGCTATTGTTTAGAAAAACATAGTGTACATGCTTGGAGCATGGGACAACTAGTGTTTTTAATTCAGGTATAAAGTTGATAAAACCGAAACAATGAATAATGAGTAATCAGTATGGTGATAAATAAAAGTGGTCTATTTATATTCATAGGGTTTGATACCATATTTGATTCATTTATTCTTGTGTTTCACTTTGCATGTTTTGACTTCCATAATAACTAGGTTATTCTTCCGGAATGACTAAGTTATTCAAACCATCCACAGTCGGTCATATGTTGGAAGTAGATATGAATCAAGACTGTCATGGGTTGGCTTGTAGAGGTCCAAGTTGGTGGACAAAGTTGTGCTACAACACTCATGAGTGCTCATAAGTTCTGAGTATTGGATTCAACCCGCGCTCATTTGAATCACTTCATGGATTTTATCACGAGTGATCATGAGACGATAATATCTTATATTCTTCAAACCTAGAGATATGAGTTGTTACTATGAGTTGGTTGTACATTGATTGCATGAAACCGCATTGGTAAATCGATGTTATAAAACGTGCCTTTGTGTATGATTCAACAAGTAGTAGAACAAGCCATATGAGTCGAAGTTTATCCGTTCCTTTTACCTTCGGGATAAAAGCGATATATATGGGCCCCTCGATGATTTAATGATGACACATGTGAGTGCTTGGCCAATCCAGGACTGATTTGATTTGTTCAATCAGTCAGTCATCATAAATCGGAAATCGGGAAACAACAAATGGACAGAGAGAATGATTATAATCCATGTCTCAGTCCATATGATATCTAGAATGGAGGAATATATGATCCCTTATCTAATGGACAAGTCATTGACAAAGGTCAGAGTTCGTTGACAGGATCAGAGTTTGACAGCGGCTTTAAGAGCTACGATTGCCAGTTGGTTTTTGAAGTCATACTCAATAATAGTTTTAGACTTATCCAAGTGGGAGACTGTTGGATTAATGTCTAAGTCCATAACTATATTTGGTATGTACTTGACCCGACCCGGCATGGTCCATTTGGGTTGCACTTCACCGACACAATTTATATGGATAGTCTTTTGAGAATAGTATATTTATGATTTATATTAATATATTATAAGTTCTAATATATTAATATATAATCATATTATTTAATTAGTATTGATCAAGAATTAATTTATAATTAATTAAGTGATCAAAAGGAACTAATTAAATATGGACTCTTAGATATATGTGTGTAGTGGGCCAAGTTCATTTAGGTTGGGCTAAGTCTTCATGGATAGTCCATGGTGCTTTAACCCATGGATCCTAGGAAATGAAAGGTCATGGGTATTAGGGTTTAACCCTAATCCTCCACACTATATAAAGGGTCTTATGGTTCATGAAATTAGGCTAGTGGCTAGTGTGGATACACTAAAGAGGGCAATAACCGATTTCATAGTGTGAGCCAAGTATCCATATTCTCTAAAGGTTTTCCAAGGTGTTTTGGTGATTTTTGATTCCACTTGAGGCTTCCACACTATTGGGGCTAAGCTCTTAAAGCTTGAAGACATCAAGCTACATCAAAAGGTATGTCATCTAACTAGAACTTTGTAGTATAGGTGCTTCATAATATGCTAGTTAGGATGAAACCTTGGAATATTTAATATTTGCATGTATAATAGAGAAAACATAGATCCAAGGTTTATAGGGTTGCATGTACAGCATAGGAGTGTTAGAATGCTCAAAACCCAACAGATACTTTGGGGGCACTCATTAAGTTTTGGCTTATAGTTTCAGTTTATTGTTTCAGGTACTTCAGAAGATCGTGGCAAGGCAAAGGCGTGATCATGCACATCCTTCAGATTTTATGTTATTTGGATTTTGGGATACTCTGATTATTGATTATCATTTTTGAAACAATATTTTGTTAACAATTATGGTTATTGTGTTGATTTTGAAAAATGAAAAAAGTTTACTCTAATTTTGAGATGTTACAATATATTGACAAATCATTTTTCTCTCTCTCCCAATATCATTTCTAGCTATTTTTGGTTATGAGGGCAACCCAAAAGGACTTTGATTTTATTTGCATATTTATACCAATTTAGTTATGAGCTTAGACCCCTTAATCCAACAGTCTCCAACTTGGATAAGTCTATAACTACATTTGCAAGTATAACTAAACAACAAAGAGTGCTTTCCAAAGCCATTGTCGAACTCTGATCTAATAAGACATTGACCCTAAGATAAGTGATCAAATATTCCTTCGTTATACAAGATATCGTACAGACATGAGACAAGGATTAAAATGAATCTCATGGTCCAAAATTCTGTTTCTCGATTTCCTAATTTATGACGACTGAATTCAGACTACTAATTGAACACATCAATTCTGTCCGGGCTTGGCCAAGAACTTCAAATGGTGACAACAAATCATCGAGGGTCCCGTTAGGGCAAAAGTAACCAATAAACTTCTACTTATATGCTTTTATCTTTTACTTGCCAAGTTATGCATGACACTTCATTTTATGACATCACGTTACCGATGCGTTTTCACAATACCAATGCACTACCGACTTGTAAATTACAGCTCTAATATCTCCCTTTTAAGTATAAAAGATATTATCATCTCATAATTACTCGTGATATAATCCATGAAATATTTCTCTAAGTGTGGTTTTATCTAATACTCAAAATCCCCATTTTCTAAGTACTCGTGAACATTGTAGCAATCTTATTGCAATGTCTAATCCCCATAGACAATCTACAATTCAATTCATGACAGTCTTAATTAACTACTTACTTCCAAAAGTATGAGCGACTGTGGAATTTCGAATAATCAAATCATTCAGGAAGTAAAACATGCAAAGTGAAACACAATAATAAACTAATTAACTATTGTCTCAAACCTATTGAATATAAATAAATCTCTAATATTTAATTACCATAATAATTATGACTTTATTCATTGTATGATGTTTTGATTAATCAACTAACCACTTGAATTAAACATCAATCATGCCATGTTATGAACATGCCTACTATGCCTCTCTAAGGTCCTTCCTTTGTGAACAGATCAACTGGACATTATTCCAATGATGCTCATTTCACAATTGCAAATTCTTATCACTATCCAAGATATGATGAAATTTCAACTTTACATGAAATGATCCCTTGTGATATCGAGATTCCAAAGTCTCAAAGACCGAGTCTTCGATATTACAGAATATTCCATTGGAACTTTTTTACCAAAAACAATTCCATGGTAATGAAGTTACAAATTCAAGGTACACTCCTTGAACACTTCTCTTGCATTAAAGTTTCCAACTCACATGTAGACTTTTCAACCATTTTCATATTCACATTTGATCATCAATTATGACCAAGTATCATCTCAATCCATAATCATGTCACTATGGTCCATCCTAAATTATATCATACTTCTAACTGTCCATAAACTACCAGTCTTTGGTATAACCTTAGAATGTTCTTGACAGTGGTTTAACAACTTTAGTCACACAAAAATCTAATCCTTTTACTCACAATGCTCAAGGAATTTGGAAAAATTAGAATAAGTGAATATTATATCATATGTAATCGATCCTATATCTGAAGCATATGGGACTCGATTCTTTATGTCTCACATAAGGATTTGATAAATGTTCAATCTCTTCCTATAATATTTCCATATATCGAATTTCCTATGTTGAACCATTTCAACACGATATTCATATATTTCTATGACTAAGTTCTATTAAACTATACAATCTAAACCTTTAGAATCAAAACAAAGTATAACTGCCCTCTCCCTTAAGTCTACTATACCGAAACAATTCCCAAACTTTGCAATATGCAAATTAAAAACTTTGTTCCCTATGAACAATATTGTCAACATGCAATACTAGCATAACAACTATGCTTTCACTAGGTTTAACATGCACCCAAAAATCAACTGGAATTCTAGAAATTAATATTCTTGACTTTCTTACTGAAGTACATATTTCTGTTATGCGATGCTTTGATAAGTATCCAACTAGACTTCTTAATCTTATACACCTTCATTGGATAGCATATATGTGTGTGTTTAAACCCTTTTCAGAACTTATATATATATATATATATATATATATATATATATATATATATATATATATATATATATATATATATATATATATATATATGTCTTGAAAGTTCAAACAATTCCTTGCCATTCCTCAAAATTCGAAATATGAAAAGGGATGCCGTAATCATATTGTGAATTTGAAAATGCAATTAACACAAACAATATCCATATTGATCTTTGTCAGATCTTTAAAATCTACTACCAAAATTATTTCCTCATAACCATTCTCATGAATTAGAGTGAAACTTTTCCACCCAGATTTTAGGGTGCATACGTTCTTACCCATGTAAATCTATCATTTCCAACCTACAATTACAAGACAAGGTTTAGAACAAAGCTAAATTCAAATTTAGTTGTCCTTCATGGACCAAACTTTGTTATTCTAAATTTCTTTCCCTCTGGTAGCTGAAGGGCCTACCAGTGCTTCCGTGTTGTTAAAAAGTCACCCATATTGATCAATGCACTTTCACTGACCAATGCGCTTTGCTTTTGTAGTTAAATGAAAAAGATTGAACTCACAAGCATTGCCAAGTCAACTAGAAGTGCACAGAAATAAGAATGTGTCAACCAAACATGAAATGTTATCAACCTTAGGTCACGTGCTAGTGATAACTAAAAGGTTTATTGTCGGTTGACTCTTGAAACTCTCAAGATCAATACGAAACCCACTAATTTCTTAACGTATGAATTTTTCTCCAAAAGAACATTCATCTGATGAGCCAAACAAATATTCAAAATTTTGTGTGGATTCCTGACAAGAAAAAACTTCATAGAATTGTCCTCACTTTATCTTTTGTTTCTTGATCAACTAAAAACATCAAAACTCCAATTCTAAATGTGGTGGAGTAAGAAATCATCATTACTCCACATGTTATGAGGTGTTATCAGCGTTCTAAGTATAACATGAGTTTCAAGATACAATTTATAGTTCCTAGAGTATGACTAAGACTAAACTGGAACAAGGTATGACTAATATATGATCGAACCATTTGCAATAATGTTCGATTCCTCTTCTTAGTCATACAATTGCACTAAGATGTTTTTGGAGGAGTCAATTGTGATACAATTGCACAATTACTAAGATGATCATAAAACATGATACTAAAGCATTATTCTTTCTTTTCAGATTGGAGAATCTTTTATCTTTCTTCCCAATAGATTCTTCTATTCGTTCTGCTACTCTTTGAATCTTTTCAAAGTATTAGAAATACGTTTAATCTCATAAACACAACCATATTTACTGAAGCATTAATAAAGCATCACGAATAGAGTTATCGTCCTATATGGTGGATTTGAATAGTCCATATCAACATGTACTAGATCCATCAGTCCTTCACGTGCCTCATATAAACATGTGATTAATGAATTAGTCATAATTTTCCAATGACCAAGATTCTCATGTATCACACAATTTGAATTGCATAACTCCAAGTTTTTGTCCAATTTCAAACATGGTGATGAGAATTCTTTTCACTTGGTTAATTATGACAATACCACAAGAAATATCATAAGAATGAAATCCACAATTAATATTGATAATATTAGAAACATAACCAACACTTTTATAAATTTCATTGCAAGGAAATATAAAATAAGGACAACTAGATAAACCGAAATTTCACTCATATTAAAAATAAACGAAAAATTGGAACTTGTCCTTACATTGCATAAAATGAAAACTATGTTTCTAGACATATTTGAAGAGTAATAGCAATCTATTAAATTATCCTAACTCCTAAGTAGTAGCTCCAAATTTTGATCATCAAACTATGTGACCAAAGTCCATTTCTCACGATCAGCAGTAGCCCACTTTGCTCAAGCTTCTTTCTTTCTCTTACCTCCTTTAATACCATAAAATTTTAATCATCACATCATGTATTAAGATTCTATGAATAGGAACTTATAAAACAATTGATTCAAATAATGGATGCACCTGAAGTAGAGTCACACGACTTGAATTTACTATCTCTAAGATCTTTCAGGTATTTTGGGCAATTTTGTTTCCAATGTCCCTTTAATTGGCAGTAGAATCATCTTTGATATCAGCAAAATATTGTTGAGAGTCCAATTTCGAATTCTCATTCATGTTCAAAGTTTTGATTTGTTCAGTTTTAGTGAGAGTTTCATTAACAATGTGCACTAAATCATCAGCACTCAAGCATTCATCGATTTTAACAATTCCATCAGCATATGAATCATTAAGTACTTTATCGAATTCCAATATTTTCTTTTCGCAATCATAGGAAGTAGCATCAATTTTCTCTCTTTCATACTCTAAGAAACGTAATAACTTCCAATGTTGCTCTTCGCATATGTCTGAAGAGTGATGAAGGTCAGTTAACTTGGCATACAATCTCTTAGCGCTATTATAGTAAATGTTTTGCTGTTTCATTAACAAAATATTATCATCTCTAACTGAATCCCTATCTAGAGTGATATTTCACAATTACAACTCTAAACTATCAATTCTACTCTTCTTGGACTCCAAAAGATTTTGAGTATTTTCGAACAAAGTTTTCGAACGCTCAACTTCACTACTAACAAAAATTAGCATATCATTAACATATGAGAGAGTATCATCAAAATCAGATAAAACTATAAGATAAGAACTTAAAGGATTATCAAACGATACAAGAAGAGAAGGTACCTTCGATGTCATAGGTGATTTATCAGCTCCTGTTGACACGAAACACCTTCCAATGACTTTTTCCTCTTCTTCAAACTGTGCAAACATCATACCATGGGTGGGGTTTCTCATCTCTTCATCGTCTGAACTAGATGACCATATCTGGTAGGTTCCATCCTCTTCATCACCTCCCTTCACGACCAACGACAAACCTTTGGTCTACGCTCTCACCTCTTCTAGCATTTCGACATAGTAAGCCTCTTGTTTAACTCTCTCCTTCTTATCCTCCTTTTTCTTCAGCATGTATTCTATTGCAAGATAATTTGCACCATTACAATAGTTACAATCGAACCCTGGATCTCCCTTCTGCTTTTTGTCACACTTCTTAATAACACTCTTGCTTTCTTTCTTCTCTTCCTTCGACTCCACTCTTATTCCTTTTCCAGATTAAGTGTTACCCTTGAATTCATTATTGTATTTGTATTTCGGATTTTAAGGTTTGTTAAAGAACTTTTTCACTTTATTATTTGAATAAAATGCCACCGCCTCATCCTCTGAATTTATCAGAAATCCTTCATCTTCAGAACCAACTTGTTCAGCAACTATGATCTCAGAGTCTTTTACTGAAACCTTCGACATCAAGGCCAGAGGACCTCCTAGACTCATCTTCCCTTCCTCAAAAATTTAATTGATTTCACTCTCATGAGCTTTGAGCACATTATACAAGTCTCCCAATGAATATCCATCGAATATTTGCTGAGTTTTTATCATGAGGATGATGTTCCTCCACTCCTTTCTCAAACCCATAAGGAATGTAAGATTGTATTCAAGAGTTGAGCGTGTAACTCCAAAATGGTTGCTCTTGAATATTAAATCATTCAAGCTATCATAGTAGAGTTCGATGGTTTCACTTTCCTTCTTCTTGAATTCGCCTAGTTCAAGTAAACATTACTTCACAGAGCTCTTCTTCGTATTCTCACTTCCATGATACTTTTCTTTCAAAGTATCCCAAATCTCTTTTGCAGACTTGAATCCTCGAACAAAGTTGTAAACAACCGGTGGAAGAGCACCACGAAGTTCACGAAGACACTTTTTATCATTAGCTTTTTATTTATCAGCTTGCAAGGAAATATCAACAGAAGAACCAATTGTTCCTACTTGTTCTAGCCTTCCTGAACAGTAATTTCAACTCGTAACACAACGCTAAAGATCTTCGTCGATCCCATTGAGATAATATTCCATGCGATCCGCCCACTATTTCTAATACTCTGGAATGAGCATTGGAATCTTAGTGGAAGATCCAAGCAAATGAGAAAAGCTAGACATTGTGTTCACATTGAAATTTGTCATTGTTGTACAGACAAAAGTGACGATGAGATTCAGAAAAAAAGATCTAACGGATGAATCTATCAGAAAATGATCAGAAAACACTCGATATATCAAACCAATTGCAGAATCGAAACAAATCAATCAATTAGAACAAGTTTTCTTTATCAAAAGTGCGGCAATCTTTTGAATCAGAAAGAGCGATTCAAAAACTTTTGAAAAAGACGAGAAAACCTGTAATGACTGAATGTATCCTGCTCTGATACCAAATGTAGTGTGTTAGAATCGAGTATTAAGAACAAAATCAACAAGAGAAAGAGTATAGAACACAATCGCAAATAAGTTCTGTTTGGCTCGTTGATTTTGTCTGAATGAGTATACAAGTACACGAGAGAGAAAAGAACGAAGTGCCCAAAAGCTACTCTCGACTCTTATAGTAACCCTATTTATAGGGTGATACAGACGTACAAAAATATGTAAGGACTAGACTTTACGCTTCGACATCTAACACTGCCTTACATAATATATACATAGGGAAGTGCTTAACTTTGACACTATACAGACTAGATTAGACTTCGACACCTCACTAGACAATTCGACCCTTACAATTTTTAAAACAATAATTAAGGAAACTAGAAAACCCTAAGGAACCCTAGCCATTTTCGAAATTTAAGGGGTGAAGTCCAGGGTTTCAAAAACATTATCCATTTTTGAAAAAAAAATCCTTTAGGTTTTAATTTCTATAAATCCTAATTTTGATCTATTCACTATTAATCACAATTAACTAGAAAACTATGGCTCTGATACCACTGATGGGTTTTATATGTTATAAATCTATGCATGAGGCGGAAAATTACTTAACACTTAAGTTCACATGCTACCTATTTGGATCTATATTCTCAACTGATAGCAATAAACTATGAACACCACGCTGCCTGTATGAACAAACAAACTTTGCAGAACCGTTTCACCTAATCGATTGTGGTGAAGTCAGCAATGGATTCAACGGATCATCCACATCACAAATTGGATGGCAGACACATATGGGATATGGATGTACCTTTTTTATGCTGCCTAAAAGGTAGACAACTACCCAGATCAACCTCACTGTGTAACAGATGACCCAACCACTCAACAGCCAGTACAAAGAGGTATGGTGATAATGGGTCCTCTTGTCTGACTCAAGAACCCTAACCTATTATAATCGAAAAATACATAGTATTAAGGTTACATACCTCTTGATTATTGTAGCAAATAATTAAACCAATATCCTTCTTAAAAACAATGGAAAGCAAGCACCAAAAATCTTACGCCTCTAATGGTTTGTACCCAAAACCCTAGAAACCCTAAAATGAAGAGGAAAGAGAGGACATTCCTATGATTTTTAGGAAGGTCATAAACGAAAATAATGAGCCAGTGAGTCCTATTTTTAGTTTAGGTAACTTGCACGCAAATCTAGTTTTGAATTAATTAAATAATAAATTTAATCCCAATTCAAATCATTTCCTTATCTACATCCAGGAGGCTTCCAGAAACCCTAGAAGAGCCTCCAAAACCGTACACCCTTGGGTTTTTTTAGAATTGCCTTCTCTTGTTCAACTATTGAACAATTACAATTCACCCCTTGCACCTTTAATTAATTCCAATTAATCCCAAATTAATTAATGATTAATAATTAATTAATTCTAATTGATTTATTATTAATTTATTAACCATATAAATTAACAAATCAATTATTTAATTATTTGTCTCATGTTAATTTATTAATCACATAAAAAATTATTTCTATCTATTTTTGGTTATGAGGGCAACCCAAAAAGGACTTTTCTTCTATTTGTAAGTTTATACCCATTTAGTTATGAGCTTAGACACATTAATCCAACACCATTTATGGCTGATAAGGTGGTGGTGATGTCGGATCGTAACCGAAAAGTGCAAATGTATTGGAAGCATTTTGGTTGGAAGAGTTGGGATAATTGGAAGACATTTTCATTGTGTGTAGGAGTTAAAATGAATGGTGTATATATACAGGGCCAGTCCAGACAGTGGGCAACCTGGGCGACCGCCCAGGGCCCACGACTCCAAGGGGCCCAAAATTTATGATCTATGTAGTTTATATATATATATATATATATATATATATATATATATATATATATATATATATATACATATATATATATATATATATATATATATATATATATATATATATATATAAATTATTACCTAAATGATTTTTAGAACCTAAAGTTGGTTGAAACTCAAATTAGCTTAAAAGATAAACGATTTAGTTTGTTTGTTATTTTTAATTGAACACATCTATATTGAAGAGTGAATGATATTTTTTTAAATCTTTATTATATTTGTCTTTGAGAGGCCATTTTTTTTCTTTTCGCCCGGGGCCCCATATATGTTTAGATCGGCCCTGTATATATATATATATATATATATATATATATATATATATATATATATATATATATATATATATATATATATATATATATATATATATATATATATATTGGTAAATTTGTAAAAAAAAATGGCAAAGACCCGTGTCAACGTTCCAATCCTTCCCAACGGTCACACACGTTACATTTTTTCGAATCTCACCACTGGTGGAAACTCACCGTCGGTATCATACCGGTAGTGAAAATAAGTGTACAGCGCAGTGTTTACCACCGTTGAATCCTCCACATCAACAAATTGTCGGTGTCAAATGCATGACTTCGCATAGCCTAATTGACATGATTAAGAGAATTAATGGGTTGTTCGTTTTTATTCCTCTACTGTTTTTTTTGTACGACGTATTGACTGTTATCGAGGAGCCAACCCAAATAAACCTCTGTCTCTTGATTGTTTCTCGTTGATTAGGAAGGATGAACAAAAAAAATGATCACGAAAGGGGGCAAGGCAGGAGTCTAGAAATGTGGAGGAAGGACGATCACACGTTGTGAGCTAGACGGGGGCATTGGGTGTGACAATCGACTTCACATGGGATGCCATTGAAGCTATTAGAATCGATCATCTTTCTTAGTAAATACTTAATTCTTCATCTTTTTGTGTTCATGAGTCAATTGGTATTGATTTGGTTGGGATTATGTAGTCAAATTGTCTATTGTTGGCCCAATCTTCTACTTTCACTTCAATTCGTATGACATCTTTTATGGCTGATTTCCATCCCTAATTGATGGGTTCTTGGCTGATTCTTGCTGTCAAAACTCTTGTATAAACACTCTCTGATGTGTTGGAATTGGTACTCAAGAATTGGTTACAATCTTGGAGTCAAATTTCTTGCTTTTGTGTCATAATTCCCGTATCTTTTACTTTCAATCATTGTGGTTTTTTATTTTTCTTTTTTCTGCATAAAATACATTTTATGAACCATTCATAAGGTTATAAAAACAATCTCTAACTGTCTTGTTATGTTGTTGTTTTGCTAGAAAAAAGATGTCCAACATCTAACTTGAAGAACCTTATCATTCTTTATTGTTTTGACTTACATTTTTCTGCCCTAAAAGGCCATTGTAAGGGCTGAAATAATGATCTTATTTTTCATGAAAATATTGTCTAAAAGTACACCTAAGTGACATCCCAAATGTGTCTTAATATGGAGTTTAATGAGCTCTTGAATGTTGGTTGTAGAATTGTATTTTGGCGTGTTAAAGCATCCTACTTTCAATCGTGTTTGGTCACCTCTTTGATCTTTCTTTTAAGAAATCAATTGATGTCTCAATACACACATTCAATACTATTATGTGTAAAATTTAGTGGCTTTAATCCTTTGTCTAAAGTCTTCAAGCATATGGTGATTTTTGGTAAATGTTGGAAATCTACACAGCATTGTTGACTTGTCTTGGAAGACCTGTAGAGGCCATTCTGGTCTGTTTTAGAAAAATCACCAAGAACAAAGTATTAGGAAATCGAGTATAGTTTCTAGAAAGTCCAAAATCATCACGTTTGAAGTTGTATGTTCTGTTTTATGATCAAAACACTAAACAATGGTCATGGTTGGAATTATAAAAAATAAAAAACAAAAAAATAAAATATGATGAGCTAAACTTATAGAATTTGAATGCAATTATTAACTTGATGATTTATGTGATTAGGTGAGGTCTTGATATCCTCAAGGGAGGTCAAAAATTGAAGTTATTAAAGGATTTGGCAAGGCCAAGGTGAGTTAGTAGTTTTACTCGGTAAATGTACATATGTCGAAAAGTACATTTCATATACGGATCATTGACTCAATTTTTGTCTAAATTAGCCATCGTTTTGTATTTGAATGTTATGTGATAATTTGATATACCTACTTTCTAGTTGCCATGCTTAGGGTCTAAATTGATATTTGACTCAATTATGAAGATTATGATGTTTATAGTATGCTAGCATAAATTTAATTAAAATGATGATAGTTTGCTATGCTTTGGTGAGTTGTTGATGAATTTGGTGAGTATTATGATATTGGTTGATTGTATGAAATTTCATGCTTCATATGATGAATTTTTGAATTTTGTGGGGCGTTGCGTAATGGGTTGGGTAGCTTATGCCACTTCCCTTAAACCCTATACGGAGACCTTTGGTGACATAATAGGTTGAAAAAGCACCTATAAGAAAGAGCTTAAGTCATTTTGGTGTAAGTCGCACAGTCTATCTAGAAGATCCTGTGACATTTGCATACGTACATTGTCACTATTATGTTCGTGGACTGGAGTGGTGTTGTCCTACCGAGGAGGACTAGTACACACGTCTAATACCCGCAAGATAGGGCTAGATGATTAAAGAATAATAGGATAATTATTCATAACGACGATAAATAGACGTCGTTGATTGAAGATTATTTAGGATAAATAATCTAAAAGAAATTCATAGTAGTCGCTAAATCGATAGCATGCATATAGAAAGCGTCAAAATATGATGTCATATGAGGAATTATGATTTTTCAAAGTTTCAGTGCAACAGTATGCGACAAAGAAACCGAAATTAAGATCGAACGATTGTTAGGAAAAACAATGTAAACGATATTTGATGATCTCATTAATACCTATTTGTCGATATCCTATGAAAGAGTTATGATTTCTACATGGACTTTAATAGTCTTAGCCCGTTAAAAATATAACTTTAAAATAAACTGAGAATTAGCAGATGGAGTCTAAATGAAAGTTGTAGATCTCGTCGATACCTACGCGTAGCGATGAAAGTGGGTCCAAATTCGGCCAGTATGGACCCGAACCCAGAAAACCCGAAACCAGCTAACAAGCTTTTGTTCGACCGGAAACCAGACCAGTATATAGGAACTGGTTCCGGTTCGGTTACGAGTACGGTATCGGGTAAAGTGGGTCTAGAACCGAAAAATACGGAAACATCAAAGTATGTATGGGAACAGGGTAAAGTGGGTTTAGAATCGGAAAACCCGGAAAAACCATAATTTTTTGGTAAATACTTGCTACTTAGTGGGTTGAACTTTAAAAATTTTCATATTGATATCTCGACTTCGGCGAACTATAGGTCATTGAATATAAACCCAAAATTGAAAAAATTATAGTCTAAAATCATTTAAAAGCTCTAAACTACACTCTAGAAAAAACTGTATGTCAATTTGACTTTAAACGAATAAGATACACATGTTTTAACATTTTCACAGAATACAAAGTACAAAAACAAATATCTGAAAAGTTGAAAATTTTAAGCTTTGATATCCCAACTTCGAGCGTCTGTAATTAATTAAATATTAAACAAAAAATGAAAACATTATAGTCTAAACTCATGTAAAAACTCTAGGCTACTAGTTGGAAAAACCCTAATGTCAATCCGACTTCATATGAATTAGATATGCATGTTTTAAAATTTTTACATAATGCAATCATGCTGAAAAACTAAAAACTTCCAGCTTTGATATCTCGATTTTGGGGGACTGTAAGTCAATGAATATAAAACTAAACCTAACAAATTTATAGTCTATAATCATGTACAAACTCTAGCCTCCATGTTGGAAAAAACCTCATGTCAATCCGACATGACACGAATGAGATATGAAATATTTAAACTTTTAGAAATCACTTCCGGCCCCTAAAAGTGGTTCCGATTCCTAACACCGATTCCGGTTCTTAAACCCGGTTTACATGGATCCGATGGACCCAAACCTATATAAAGTCTCTTTATACCCAGAATCAGAACCGGTTCTATATATTCTAGTTATAACGGTATCAATTTCGGTCCTATTTTCTGGTTTTAAATCTCATCCCTACCTACACATGGATGTAAAGAACGTCGAAAACGAGGCTCATCTGAAGAGGATATGATTTATGAAGTTTTTCGAGAAGCACCTCGTGCATGTAAGTATATGCAGCTCACACAGCTTCTAGAAGGGGGGAGGGGGACAAAACCTGTGTAGACACGTGGCAGTAATCGGAAGAAGCAGCGTAGCCCGAGTGCACGAAACACACCTCGAGAAGTTCGACATGCATGACAAAATTTGGCTATAAAAAAGAGGCAAAGCCTCATTTCCTCCCTCACACTTTGTGTAACACCCCGACTCTCAGGTATAAACTTTACAACCTTGTATTCATTTTGAAAGATCTACTCGACGAGTTGGATGCCCTGACTCGTCGAGTAGGAACGAACTTGGCCGCGTGTCTTAAGTGACCAACTCGACGAGTTGGAGCTGGAGGATGAAACCCAAATTTCCAGGGTTTTTCGCCCTATTTAAAGGGTCATTAGCCTCCCTTAACCTCCCTTACAGCCCCCCTTGAGCTCAGAAATCCTAAATCATGTTTACTCTCCATATTTGTGTGTTATTAAGCTTAGAAGGTGGATTTTGGTGAGAAGAGCTTGAAGTCCAAGGAGCTTGGAACAAGGAGAATTTGTGGATCCGAATTCTACTCCATCTTAGCATCACTTTGAAGGTAACAAGTCATTACCTTGGCTCTCCCTTAGCTAGATCTCTTCATACATGGGTTTATAACCCTTTCTAGTGTATTGTTGTGGTATTTCCGGATTTGGGGCAAGATCTGACGTTGTAACTTCAGATCTGGACTCCTTTAGCCCCTTATTGTCACAAAGTTCTAGTTTTTGTCAAGCCATGGCCTTCTCCTTGCCTTAAGCTTCTTCTTTAGCCTAGTTTTGGCTCTTAAGACCTTGCATGCACGTAAAGTTTGCAACTTTACGTGGTAAATAGGCCCTAGGAGACTAGATCTACCAATTGGAACTGTGGAGTAGCTTAAAAACATTTGTATAATAAATGGACTACATGAACTCGACGAGTCGCATAGACGATTCGGCGAGTCTGATGAAGGTTTACCGTGGTTGGGTTCTTCATGGACTCGGCGAGTCAGTAAGGGGACTCGACGAGTCACTAAGGGTTTTCCCCGACTTCTGGACACGCATGGACGCGACGAGTTGGTTGGAAACTCGGCTAGTCAGTTAGGGTTTCATGAATTCCTGAGTTCTTAAGGAACTCGATGAGTTGCTAGCTGCACTTGACGTGTCGGGTCAACATGGACCGTTGATTTTGACCAAGGGTTTACCAGTTGGACTTTGAGGGTATTTTGATAATTGGGATTCTGATGGACTTGGTCCTATTGTGGTGGTAGGTGGTTGAGTTCGTGGCTGCGATTCGAGAGTTTTGCATTATCACTACTGTTCGACATCTGTGAGGTGAGTTTCCTCACTATACTCAAGGGTCTAAGGCACCAAGGCCGACCCTTTTGGATTGTTATCCTGATATGTTATGCTAGTATGAGCTATTAGATTAGTATCCTAGTAGATAGGATGGTATTATGTTGCTATGATATGTTAGATCAGTATCCTGATAGATAAGATGATGTTATGCTAGTATGATCGGTTAGATCAATTTGTTTGTCTATAGACTGCTATGTCATATTTGATATATGTGTACATGTTTGATTGGTGGTTGAGGCTCATCTGCTTTTTGCGAGAGCCAACAGACCTGGGCATTCCAACCCGATGGTTATGGGCCGTGAGTATTCCATCACGGGGATGATTGGACACGTAATATGAGCGCATTCGAACCCGATGGTTGTGGGCCTGGGGTATTCCATCCCGAGGATGACTGGACCTATGGTATGTTGTCATTCCAACCCGTTGGTTGAGGGCCTAGGCTATTCCAACCCGATGGTTGATTGGACCCAGAGTATGTTGTTTGTGTTTATGTATATGTTGATGTGTGTATGGGTATTTTGGGGGAACTCACTAAGCTTCGGGCTTACAGTTGTTGACTTTGTTTCAAGTACTTGTGATGATCGCGGGAAGGCGAAGGCGTGATCGTACACCTCCTATTGTTTATGATTTGATTCTGGGATACTTTGATACTGAACTATTTTGAAAACAAGTTTTGTAATAATCATTGGTTTTGAAATGTTTTAAAAAGTTTAAATTTGGCATGATTTTTATGGATGTTACACTTTGAGAGCCATTTCCTTTGGATTCCTTCTAAAAAATCTCGAAATTATCTAGTAATTAGAATATTTTTGCTAGAATCGGAAGTACCTGTGAGCCTGACAATTAGAAGCTATCGAGTCGGAGTTCTGCCAATAGAATTTCCAGAATTTTGTTAGGAAAATCTCTGTAAGTTAAGCTACACTTATATCGCTTTCGGTGTAACGTTTATTTATAATCATAATTGTTACCAAGAACTTATAAATAAGATTTATTTGTGATTCCAAGTCATTATACTGATTGATTTACTTACGGAAGTGATGTCTAGGCTGGATTTAGTGATTGTTTAAAGCGGGATTTCGAAACAGTGCACTCTGTATACCAAACAAACCCTACCTATGATATGACCTAACCTAGTTTTTCCTTACTTGATAGATCTTGATGTAGACAATTAGGATTAGTGAGGAATCTAGACTACCATTAGTTACCAGTAACATTAGACTAAGACTCATTATTAATCATACTTAGGTCACGTCCAAGGGAAAGCTAAGGTGTTAGGTGAAACACCACCCAAATCACCAGTCAACCGCCTAAGTCAGGTGAGTGCATTGTATCTTTCATGAACATGATTTTAGTACAAGTATTAATTAAAGTATTAAATGTCCGTTAGAAAGTTTATATGTGAGTTATATACTTATTGTCTGGTTTATGTGTAAGGAATGTATTTGAGGATATACGATATGCGAACGAGATATGGTTCTATATATATATATATATATATATATATATATATATATATATATATATATATATATATATATATATATATATATATATATATATATATATATATATATATATATATATATATATATATATATATATGAGAACAATATCTTTGCGCAGGGACAAGGTTTGAGAACTCAAACCTTGAGTGAATGCTTGAGATCAATGTCTGCTTAATAATGGATGTTCAAGTCGAGAATGGAAAGACCAGTCAAGTCTTAGATAATCGATTCAACAAATGATCAAGACATTAATTGAGAACAAGTAAATAGTGATCAAGGTAAAGTTAATAAATGAGAAACAAGAAGAATGTTTTTAATGTGATAAGTGTAAATGCCAAAAGTAAGAGAAAGATCTGTTGTTGACTTGTATTGAATGCTCCTATATAAAGGAGAGAATGTTACAGCGAATTAACCCAAGTGTTTACATAGGACCAGACAAAAGATACAAGTCTGACATTCTGATTGTCCTAAATCAACTTTAGACTAAGTCCTATGAAACGTTACATCAAAATACAAGACAAAAGTAATAAATGCATAAGAGACAAAATAACTTCATTCCGGACAAGCAATGTTCCGGAGATGAAAGTTTGGTTCCGGATCAGCATGCATTCCGGACTTCAGGATTAGCTCCGGAATGCGTTCCTCTTCAAAATACTTTACTCCTTTCCTTCAGCTCCGGACAGGTTCCGGATCACATCTTCCTTCGGAACCAACAGCCTTTGGAATATGTACTTATGATTGCTAGAGGTTCACTTTCACGTTCCAACAATCTCCCCCTAAGTGAACTTAGCAATCCATCGAGCTTAGTTCATTTCTTCCTTGATGAAGGTGTATGCTCGGAACAACCATTCTCGCACCGCAATGTACCAAGTCAGTTGACTTACAAACTTCACCTTAACCTGTTCCGGAGCATCAGACTTGGACGCCCGGGATATGAACTTCTGCAGAGCTTTGGTAGGAACCAGGTGTTTGTCAAGGACTCGGAAGAAGTCGTTCTTGTTTGTTCTTCTAGTGGTGTAGACAAACCTTAGAACCGGTTCTTCGATTGGACCATCTGCAAGAATTTCAGCTTCCGGAAGAACAAAGTCTATTTTGGCAACAAATTGTTCGGTTCCGTAGAGGTGAGCGAGTTCGTAATCACAGCGGCAGAACTCAGCAACATTGTCCTTGAGAAAGCTGAGAGCTGCGTGGTAGGCACCCATACTGATGTAATCTTTTTGATTTTCTCTGAAGTATGCAGCAAGAGTAAGGATGTCGTTCAGATTCATAGAAGGAAAATCCGCATCAGTAACAGTCTTTGGAGTTGGTTTGTTCCGGAGAAGATGGAAACGGAACAGAGGACAGTTCAGCTCAAATTTTACCAAGATTTTTCTTCCGAAGCCATGAACCTTAGTGATCCTCTTTCTTGTCCATACTTCCTTGAAAGGTTGAGCATTCTTGTCGTAAAAGGTTTTGAGCCTTTCATGTTCGGTCCGGATGATCATTTCCGGATCATCGGTTGGGTGGAGCGGAGCAAACTTCGTGTAGAATTTGCTAAAAGGAGAGAGAGGAAGATCCAGTTGATCAACCTCATTTGAGGGAAGTTTATAGAAGAGAGCTGGGATGATTTCCTTTGCTTGAAGTATGCCTTCACGGCAAAGAGGAAAAATACCACGCATCGGATCAGGATGATCTTTTAAGGCTTAAATCTGAATGCTGTCCTCTAGTGCCTTTTGAATTTCTTCCTCAGACCATCCAAAATTTTGTTTGAGGGGAGGTCCGGAGTGAAAGGCTTGTGGTTCGGAAGTCATCGGTTTCTTCCCTTTGTCTCTCTCAAGGGCATCAATAACCATTTTCATGCTCTCGTCAATGACGATCTCCGGAGTAGGAGTTGGAAGTGGTTCTTCCGGAATTTCATCTGGAGTACGGAGAGGAGAGCCTTGATCAATTGGGGCTATTTTTGGTTCTGGAATGGGAGCAGGAGGTATCATGGAGGGAATGGCTCGGAAGGCTTGAGCGGTAAGGAAGGATTTTGCCTTAGCCATTTTAACGACCATTTCAAAAGCATCCGAAAGAGATGATGGCCATGAGACGGCGGACCAGATCCTCTTCTGCTCTTGTGATAATACTTTCGGAGCAGTCAGCTTTGGGGCTTGAAGGCCAAGAATCCCTTTAGGAGCTTCATCCGGAATGTAAATATCATAGTCTTCATCTCCTTCATTTCCTTCAGTAATACCCAGGACTCCGGAGACAAATTGGACATCTTCTTCGTAATCGAGGTCCTCATCCCGGAGTGAGAATTCCGAGGCTGGCTTCCATCTCTTGCTTGGGTCTTCTCCCCCTCTTGCATCGGTGACCCTGGAAACCGGTGCAAGCGATAAGTCCTCCTTGATATCATCAATTTTGGAGAACACCTTCTGAAGACCGGTGGAGAGTTGAAGAGTCAGGGTGTCATAGGCTTCAGAAGTGGGAGCTTGTTCGGATAGATGCTTGAAGGTGCTGCTAAGGATTTCAATCATCTCAACAAACTTCCTGTTCGGAACATCAACAATGTTCCAGGTTGAGCGCAGGAGTTTGATGAGGACTTGTTGGATGATCAGATTCATCTCATCCTTCTTCCGGATCTCCTTTTCCAATCGTTGAATTTGTTTCTCATGACGAACATGAGTCTGCTTGATTAGATCGTTGGTAGCAGACACAAGATCGTCATGAACCTTGAGCATGGAAGAGATGGTGTTGAGGTAGTTGTCGACAAGAGCATCGTATTTGGAGTCAATCTGCTCAACAGTGTGTTTCAGCCGGATGGAAATTAGTTGGTCAAGTTGAGCTTCTCTCTCTGCTATGGTTGGTCTGGACTAGTGGGAGAGAGACTGAAGGATGGCATCAACTTTTGAATCAAGTCCGGAGACTTTTTGATCCAGTTTCGAATTCAGCTCTGTTACAGAAGTCTCTACAGATGACACTTTAGCCATAGTGTCAGAGACATTGGTGCGGATCTCCAGTAGGGCGAATGGGTCAACATGATCACTAGCGGAGGATTCGGAATCTGAATCTAAGTGTTGTGGAGGAGGCTGGTGAGCATCCGGAATCGAGGAGGGACCCGATTTGGTAGCATCATCGTCTTCTTGAAGTTGTGAGTTGGAGCCGTCGTCCGGAGTGGAAGTGGAGGAGGTTCCGAAGTCAAAGGCAGACTTGGATACGGATGCTTTGGACTGATAATGAATGGATATCATGAGATGAGCATCCGGAACTATTGTTGGTTCTTCCTCCAACATAACCTCTTCGGAAATCTCTTCTTCCGGATCAGTATGGAAGATGCTTTGGTGAATGACTATTGGGGGCAGTTCCGAAGTGAGTTCCTTGATGGCGTCATCGTCTGAGGGAAGGACATAGGGCATGTTGCTTTGGATAGCCCGGTTCCTCATGGAGATGAGAGTGGATTCAACTTGAGCACGAGTCAGGTCCGGACGCCTTGAAGCAGCCCTGTTCACATAATCTTCCCACAGAGGATCATTAGAACCTGGTCGTCCTGTACGCCTTCCAGGTATCAGACCAGTTGTGGCATCAGAAGTTGGAGAGACTGCTCCTCCTTCCGGGTGCTTGGGTTCCGGAACAACGGTTCCGGAGTGTGTGCGTGTGGAAGAAATAATGGGATTATCAAATGTGACACGTGGTTGTGTTCCAGGGGGCTGTAAGGAACTTTGTTCAACACCGACATCACCCTTTTGGGAGGGTGAGGGTGGAATATGTGTAGACTCCCCGTGAGTGTGTGCTTGTGATGATGAAACATTGAGGGGTACCTCAGATGAGTGGACAGGAGGGGTGTGCGGACGGCCAGAATCTGCCAGAATGTCATGAGTGCCCTCCTGTTGAGAGGGGGCACTGACTTTGGCTTTCTTTTTGGTCTTGGGTTTGGTGGGTGACGCCTTTCGTTTGGCCGGTTGCTTAACCCTGGGTCCGGACTTAGTGTGAGTGGCCTCTTCCGGAATAGGCTCAACTGAGACCGGGACAGGTTGTGTTGGGTCGACCACAACCGAGGTCTCAAGATGGTGTTTCAGAAAGGGAGATCCGGAAGGAATGAGGGCCAACATATTGTCCGGAAGTCGTATGACCAGAACAAAAGATGATTGGTCCGGAATTCTGTAGGTCTTAACAAGTTTGAAAGATACACATACCTCCGGAGGAATGGTGCTCACCGGAATGGGGATGTTAAGTTCCTTGAAGATCTGTTCTATCGTCAGGGCCCAAAATCTAGGGCTCGAAATCTCGTTCGGTTTCCTCTTGATGGCAAACTTGCAAAAGTCTTGCCATAACACTTCCGGAAGGTCGACAACATTGTTTCGTCCGGAATAGATGCTGAATACCACATTCAGCTAGTCCTTGCTTAGAGTATCAACGTCGCCATGCTTGCCCGATAATCCACGGATGATGAAGTGCATAAGAACGGTCCAGAGCTCTGAAACTGCAGTCTTCTTAAAATCCTTTGCCCTATAATCTTGATTGTATCCGATGAAGTTAAGAAACGTCTGGAACTCTTCAGCAGTTGGTTCCACCACTTTGAAACCAGCAGGGTTGGGTGAAATTCCAATGGCCTTGAGAAAGGTCGCTTTGTATACGAGAATGGTGCGATCATCGATGATGGAGGCTAACAGAACATCATCTTCAAGTTTGATGCTTGTGAATGCACGATGAAGATGAGAAAGAAGGAGTGGAGGATCTGGGATTTTGGTAAGTGGAATGGAAAGAGGATGATGAGCAAGGAACTCAATCATGATCCTGATTGATTCGTCGTAGTCAAGGGGGTTTAAGGAAAACAGTTGGGTAGTGTCCCTAAGAAAGGGTTCTTGATCTGCCGACGATGATGATCCCTTCGATCCTTTCGATGATTTCTTCCTTGCAATGGATTTCTTTGGAGTTTGAGCTGTAGAGGCCTGGTTCTTGGAGGACTCCATTGTTGAAGATGATGAAGGCTTGAAGAACACGAAGAACTGTGAGGGTTTTAGAGAGGTTTGTGAATTGAGAGATCGTAAAGAGGTAAAGGTAAATGTGAAAAGGTATTTATAGGGAGTAAAAGTCGGGTCAGGTCGAAAAAAGGTAATGATGAGGATCTGAGATCCATCGGGTCGCATTTAATGTTGGGAAATTGAGATTAGACACTTGAGGCGAAAGGGCAAGGTAATTGGTCTAAAAGAGGGGAATGTAATCGTCAATTCTTTTTCCATCATAGAAGGCGTTCCGGAGCAAGTTTGAAATTCCGGAGCAGATTTTAAAAATTCCGGAGCACTTTGAAATTTCCGGAGCAAGTTTGAAATTCCGGAGCAGATTTTTAAAAATTCCGGAGCACTTTGAAATTTCCGGAGCAAGTTTGAAATTCCAGAGCAGATTTTTAAAAATTCCGGAGCACTTTAAAATTTTCGGAGCAAGTTTGAAATTCCGGAGCAGATTTTTAAAAATTCCGGAGCACTTTGAAATTTCCGGAGCAAGTTTGAAATTCCGGAGCAGATTTTTAAAAATTCCGGAGCACTTTGAAATTTCCGGAGCAAATTTGAAATTCCGGAGCAGATTTTTAAAAATTCTGGAGCACTTTGAAATGTGTTCCGAAATGGTGATCCGGATGATGGTTGATCATGATAGTCGTGAAGAATAAATTGTACAGCTTAAAAACTCAAGGGATAAATAGTAAAAAAGACAGGTAAAAGGATCCTATGTATTTAGAGGAAAAATAGTTCCGAAGCAAAAATAAATGAGTTCGGAGCATATTTTTTCTTCTGAATACTTCTATCAAAGAGAACATGTCTCCTGAAAGAATTGAGGATCAGGCATCATCATACCCATTTTGTTCAGAAAACCATTAAATTTGGTTTCGTCTAATGCCTTAGTAAAGACATCAGCAATTTCATCGTCAGATGGAACAAAAATAAGTTAAATGTTACCATTTAGAACATGATCTTTAATAAAGTGGTACCGAATGTCAATGTGCTTCGTCATGGAGTGCTGAATTGGATTGTGTGAGATTGCAATGGCACTTTGAGAATCACAATAGATAGGGATGCGTTGAAAACGGTAACCATAATCCAAGAGTTGAGATTTCATGCAGAGAACTTGAGAGGTACAGCTGGCAGCAACAATGTATTCAGCTTCGGCTGTAGAGAGAGCAATTCAGTTCTGTTTCTTGGATGACCAGCTGACTAAACGACCACCTAGGAATTGACATCCTCCTGATGTACTTTTCCTATCGAGTTGAAGACCACCATAGTTCGAATCAGAGTAAGCTTGCAGAAGGAAACTTTCATTTGCTGGATACTAGATTCCGAGGTTCTTTGTACCTTTAAGATACCTGAATATTTGTTTCACAGTCAAAAGATGAGACATCCTTGGATTGACTTGAAATCTGGAACATAAGCATGTTAAGAACATTATGTCCGGACGACTTGCAGTGAGATAGAGTAAGGATCCAATCATTCCACGGTACTTCTTTTCATCTACTGAAACACCCGAAGGGTCGGCAAAGATTTTGTGACCGAAGCCCATAGGTACCTTGGCTGAGGCACAGGTGTCCATAGAGTATTTCTTGAGAAGCTCATAAATGTACTTCTCTTGGTGAATGAAAATACCTTTGTTAGTCTTTTTGACTTGAAGGCCAAGAAAGAAGCTTAATTCTCGATTCATGCTCATTTGAAAACGACTGACCATAAGTTTGGCAAAATCAGCAACCATAGATGGATCCGTAGATCCAAAAATGATGTCGTCCACATAAATTTGTACCAGCATGAGATGCTTTCCATTTGATCTTCGAAATAAAGTGGGATCAAGAATACCTCTTTGAAAACCTGAGCGTTTGAGAAAATCGGTGAGTGTCTCGTATCAAGCCCGAGGAGCTTGCTTGAGTCCGTAGATAGCCTTTCGGAGTTTATAACAGTAGTTCGGAAAGGAAAGATTAATAAATCCGGGGGGCTGTTGAAGGTATACTTCAGTGTCAAGTTCACCATTAAGAAAAGCACTCTTAACATCCATTTGATAAACTTTGAAACCTTTGTGGGCTGCATAAGCAAGAAAGATTCTGATAGCTTCAAGTCGTGCAACAGGAGCAAATGTCTCGTCGTAGTCAAGACCTTCAATTTGAGTGAAACCTTTAGCTACCAATCTTGCCTTATTTCGGATGATAACTCATGCATCGTCTAGCTTGTTGCGAAATACCCATCTTGTACTAACAATAGGGTGATGTTGAGGAGGAGGTACGAGAGTCCAGACTTCATTTCGGTCAAATTCTGCAAGTTCGTCTTGCATGGCTGTAATCCAATCAGCATGCTCTAATGCTTCCTTGATGGATTTGGGTTCAACCATGGATATGAATGCTGAAAAATGGCATTCATTTTGGATGTTAGTAGCTGAGCGAGTTTGTACACCAACATTCGCATTGCCTATCACTTGGTTCGGAGGATGATCCTTCGTCCAAACATGCAGTCGAGGAAGTTCTTGTGCAGCCGAGGATCCTACATCAACAATAGAATTGATTTGCTCTCCCTGAATGATTTGAATATTGGGATGATGCTCCCCCTGAACTTCTGAACCGGAGAGGTTTACATCATCATCAGAAGGAAACTCAAAGAAATTTTCGTTTTCATCAATGTTGAGAGGATTTGAGTCATCGAAATCAGCAGCCGCATCTTGGAAGCCATCCACATTTGATTCAAGAGAGGGATTTGCATTATTCTCCCCCTCAACCTGAGAAGGTTGAAACGATTCGGAATCAAATGGAGGTAGGCTCGGAAGAGAACCAAATAGGTTGTGAGAAACTGGGGCTTCCGAAGGAGGAATTGGAATCAGAGATGGTCGTGATCGAGATTCGGAATCAAGAGCTGTTTCGGAAGGACCAAAGAGGGTTTCAAAGTCAAACTCGAGAATGGTTTGAGGGTTCGGACATCCTGGTGGAGGAGCATCAGACTCCATGATGTGAGTTGTGATGTGAGTGGGGCCAGAATTCCGAACAAAGTTGTCATCAAAGGTAATATCGAAGCTTTCTTCCAGAACACGAGTTCTTCGGTTGAGAACTCTGTAAGCTTTGGATTTGGAGGAGTACCCTAGAAAGATCGCTTCATTAGCTTTAGGTTGGAACTTTGTAAGCTGATCACGGTTGTTTTTGATGAAGCATCTGCATCCGAAGACATGTTGAAATGAGATCGTTGGTTTTCGACCATTCATTGCTTCGTATGGAGACATGTTGAGCCGTTGATTGATAATACTTCGGTTTTGAGTGAAGCAAGCGGTGGATACAGCTTCATCCCAAAGATAGAGTGGAAGGTTTGCATTGTTCAGCATGGATCGAGCAGCTTCAACGAGTGTTCTATTACGTCTTTCAACTATACAATTTTGTTGTGGAGTGTAGGGAGCTGAGAAGTTGTGATCGATTCCTTTTTCTGTGAGGAACTTCTCAATGGTGGAATTAACAAATTCCGAACCATCATCACTTCGGATTCTTCCGACCGGGAGTTTGATAAGAACTTCTATTCCTTTGATAAAATTGATGAGCTCAGAGGCTGTTTCGGATTTCAGCCTTAGGAAGAAGACCCAGGTGAACCTTGTAAAGTCGTCAACAATCACAAGAATGTATTTTTTTATGATGAAGACTTTCTACAGTGGATGGTCCACAAAGATCAATGTGTAGAAGTTCTAAGGGATCCGAAATGGATTTTTTGATGATAACAGGATGACCCTTCTTTGATTGCTTACCACACTCCCATGCAGCACATAAATGATCATTTTCGAATTTGAGAAGAGGTAAACCTCTTACCATTTCACCTGATACAAGATCATTCATGTACCGAAAGTTTAGATGTGCGAGCCTTCGGTGCCATAACCAACTAACGTCAGGAACAACTTTGGAGAGAAGACAGAGTTGCGGTTTGCCAATGATCATATTGATGTCAAGTGGGTACATGTTTTTGTTGCGAAGAGACTTTATTAAACATTCTTTTCGATCTCCAGTCATCACATAGCTATATTTTTTGCAAAATTCCACACGTCGGCTTGAGTCGGTGAGCTGAGGAACACTTATCAGATTATGTTTCAAGTCAGCTACATAAGCAACATGTGAAATAGAGAAGTTTCCATTGGTGAGAGTTCCATAACCACGAATTTGAGAATTGGAGTTGTTGCCATACGTCACGTAACCAACATTTGGAGAAAGCTTTAAATCTCGCAGAAAATCCTTCTGCCCCGTCATGTGCATGGAGCAAGCACTATCAATATACCATATTGTTTCTTGCTCCGAAGCACAAAGTGCCTGCAAAATTAGTGAGCAATGGAGCTTTTAGGCTCCGAGTTAGACTTTGGGACGTAGGCATGGACTTTGGACTTTGTTCGTAACTTTGGGACAACTACGTGTTTCTTGGTGAGATTACTTGAGTTCTTTGGAAACAGACAAAATGCTAAAGTCTTTTCATCTATCCAGTAGTCATATTCAACTACTTGTGGGTTCGGAGCTAACTTCTTCAGAACGGTGGTATCCGAAGGATTGACACTTTTTGTTATTTCTGAGTCAGTTGTTTTGTTAACAGATGATTTGATTTTCCACACAAGATTTTTGTTTGAAGATTTTGAAACGGTGGTTTTTGAACTTGTGGATTTGTTTGATGACACATTGTTCTTAGAAATTTTTGGTTTAAAAATTGTGCCATCAGATTTTGCAATAAAGACAGATGAAACATTTCGAGACGCTGGTGAAGTGTTTCGGATTGTTTTGACATTAGCATGAGCTTGAGGTGATTTGGAGCTAAGGACTTCCTTTGGTTCCGAACGAATAGGAGGTTCAGAAGATCTTTTTAGGTTTCTTGTGGGAACAAACGAATTTTGACTATGGTTTTCACACAAGGACTTCATGGTGTTGTTCCGAGATGAGTTAGCAAGGAACCTGGAATTTTGTCTTTCCTTAACTTCCTTTTTATAAGCATTCCTAGTTTCTACCTTGGGATCTATAACATCTTTTCTATTCGACATTGGTTTTTTCTTAGGATGAGAAGAGGATCCAGAGGATTGTCCTTTGGATGGATTTGAAAACTTAGGAGTAATGGGAACCAATTTGGTTTTTGAAAGAACTACGGAGTCCGATTCACATGACTCAGAGGACACATTGCTTGAGACTTCAACTTTATCATCTAGAGATGCCCATACAAATTCCGAGGCATTGACTTCAGTTGTTTCCGGAATAATATCCTCAATCACACAGTTGTTGACGTGATTGCTTATAGGAACATGGTCTACACAATTTGGAAGACTATAATGATATTCCGTGGTCTGATTCAGGTCCAGGTTTATCAGAGGCGGAAGAGGCGTGGAATCAGGACATTTGACAACTATTGGTTGAAACTCAGGAATTAGGGACTCAAAAGATCTTTTAGCCTCCGAAAGGGGTGACAATGGAGAAACAGGAGTGTCCGAATGTTTAATGTTCGGAACCTCTCCCATGAATGTCAGATTTTGCAAATCCTTCAGGGGACTAACAATTGGTTTCAGAAACTCGCTTCCGAGACCAAGAGCTTTGGACCATTGATGACGAAAATTATGAGTCATCCGAATGTCAGCTTCAAGCATGTCAACAGAGTTATGCAAAGCATCTATTTTGGCATTGAGACGTTTGTTATCAGAAATCAAAATATTTCGTTCGGAATAAGTGATTTCACATTTATCTTTCAAAATGATACATTCATCTTTTGACATTACAAGTTCATGCTCTAAAGACTCGATTTTCAATTTCTTATCCTCAAAACGTAATCTGAGACGACTTAGTTCGCAGTCTTTCTTCTCACTGGCTTCTATGGCGGACTCATAGGCTTTATAGATGGTGTTCATATTTGTTTGGATCTGGGTCAGATAAGGTTCACATAAAGTCAAATCAAAATTATTATCAGAGATCATGGATTTTACCTGCTGAACAATGCTTCGACCTTTGTGGATCGTTAGTGGCCATGTAGCAGTAGTGAGGTTCAGCAACATCATCTTCATCTTCGGATCCAGAAGACCAATAACCTTCATCACATACAACTCTTTGTCTTGCCATCAAACACATGTTTCTTCCAGTCACTAAATCATCATCATCTCCGGATGACCAATAACCTTCGACATCTCTTGAAACGGTGGTAACAAATGCTTTCTCACTTTCAGCCATTTCTTGTGCTCTTTGGACATAATAAGCCGAGTCCTTGACTTTTGGTTTTTGTGGAGCATCAGCTAGACAATCTTTGGTAAAGTGATTTGCATGACCACATTTATGACACAGGATCTTGGGTTGTCTGATTTGGAATTTTGAGAAGATTCCGGAGGTGAGTTTGGTTTAATGAGGTTAGGCTTGTATGCTGGAGGATTTTCGGAAGTGTGTTTAGATTCCGAAGGAGAATATGGTTGAGGATGGTTTTGGTGAGGGGCGTTGAATCTGTTTTGGTATGGTTTGTAAGAAGGATTGAAAGGTCGTTTGTATTTCATGGAGAGTAAGGCAAACTCTTGTTGAAAGCGGAGTTCAGAATCCAAGGTTTCTGAATCATCGTCAGGATAGATGTGTGTGGGTAAAGAAGTTAAGGATGACTGAGTTAATGGAACAGTGGGTTTGTAAGGTTTCGGAGCAGGTGGGTTCGGAATGGTTGATTCAAAAGAACTGACTAGAGCAAGTGGTCCTCCGGAAAGTTCTCTTATGGTTTGAGCAACGTTTGATTCATGTCCTTGAAGCTCATCAAAAAGTTGATAAAGTTTCAATTTTTTTAAGGAACCATTGCTTTGAAGACAGGACTTTACATTTCCCCATCCCTTACCGAGACTGTTAATAAACTTGAGATTGTACTCGAGAGGAGTTCAAACAATCCCATGAGCAGTCATGTTGTTGACAACGATTTGATATCGGTTGGAGGCTGAGGCTACAGATTCACCTGGAGTAGTAGTGAAGGTGTCAAAGTCATTGACAACGGAGGTGAGGCGTTTGTCCTTAATATTTTCGAAACCTTCAATCAGATCCTGAAGAGTGTCCCAAATTTCTTTGGCTGATTTGCATTGCTTGATGTGCTCAAAGAGTGATGGAGGAACACCAAACACCATTTTAGAGAAGGCGACTTGATCAGCATGCAGTTTCTCAATATCATCAGCAGTTAGAGGGGCTGGACGAACTTCATCTTCTCGCATGAGTTGAGCAGCTGCATCTCTTACAACTGTTCTTGCAGGAACATGAGGGCCTTCTTTGACGGATCTCCAGATTTGTTCACCTTTCTCTTTGGCTAGTAAAAACCTTTCCATTCTAACTTTCCAATGATCATATTCTTCCACAACTACCAATGGGGCACGTGTAGGGCCACCCACGCTATTTGCGATTTGCATTGAAATCATTTGTTGAGGATTTGAAGCAACCATTGAAGTCAAGATATCTTCAAGCTTAAGTGGTATATAGAAGAACTTTTATCCTTAACACAGAAATGGTTGAAATACCAAGGTAAATTCTAACCAACTATAATCTGATCTTATGGATTCAAAGGACAACCACTCGAGCTCTGATACCAATTGTGAGAACAAGATCTTTGCGCAGGGACAAGGTTTGAGAACGCAAACCTTGAGTGAATGCTTGAGATCAATGTCTGCTTAATAATGGATGTTCAAGTCGATACTGGAAAGACCAGTCAAGTCTTAGATAATCGATTCAACAAATGATCAAGACATTAATTGAGAACAAGTAAATAGTGATCAAGGTAAATATAATAAATGAGAAACAAGAAGAATGTTTTTAATGTGATAAGTGTAAATGCCAAAAGTAAGAGAAAGATCCGTTGTTGACTTGTATTGAATGCTCTTATATAAAGGAGAGAATGTTACAGCGAATTAATCCAAGTGTTTACATCGGACTGGACAAAAGATACAAGTCTGACCTTCTAATTGTCCTAAATCAACTTTAGACTAAGTCCTATGAAACGTTACATCAAAATACAAGACAAAAGTAATAAATGCATAAGAGACAAAATAACTTCATTCCAGATAAGCAATGTTCCGGAGATGAAAGTTTGGTTCCGGATCAGCATGCATTCCGGACTTCAGGATTAGCTCCGGAATGCGTTCCTCTTCAAAATACTTTACTCCTTTCCTTCAGCTCCGGACAGGTCCCGGATCACATCTTCCTTCGGAACCAACAACCTTCGGAATATGTACTTAGGATTGCTAGAGGTTCACTTTCAGGTTCCAACAATATATATTGCATGATAACAATAAATAGAAATATTTTAGAGAAAATAATAAAATTATATTAATTCCTAAAATACGTTGTGACAAATATATACACTAAATTAGGATAGTGTTGTCTAAACAGCGTTGGTATTGGGTGCTTAGTAGTTTTGTCCATTAATGAGATAAGACTTATTATAGATGCATAGTTTAATTAAGTTTGAAATTTGGTAGTCTCACTCGGAGAATGTGTGTAAGTTAGGAACGGAGAGTAGAATTCTATTTTGTGATACTTTTAGGTGTCAATAGTACGAAATATGTACTAGAGTACAAATCGTATTCCTTTTTGGATGACCGGAAATGATGGGTCCAGATCAGGCAACTGTAAAGGTATGTCTGGTTATCTCCTAGTGTAAGATCACAAAACTTGATCATTCGATACGGTCCTGTGAGTTACTTTGCTAGTGTGGGTTCATAACCCACAATCGTAGATGAAATGGAATACCATATTCATCAAATACTCTGATAGATCGAATGCCTTTATTACTTTCACCAACCAAGGAAGCCCCTAGCTATGTAGTCAAACCCTTGTTTCGAAATAGTTTATATTCCTGATAATCGTGGACTATGATATATGAGGATCAATTGGGGTGGGTATGTATAGGTATGAGGTTTTATAGATATCCATGTCGGAAATAAATCTATATATTGTTTGGTAATAACTGGTTTTGCAGGATTAAGATATATATATATATATATATATATATATATATATATATATATATATATTATAACATTGTAGGTTTCAAAATCCGTATCTACTCACTAGGTTTTCCAACCTAATCAAGTCAGTTTGTATGCATCAGAAGTATCAAGATTTAAGCCATTGGAACTTGATTAGGATGCTGAGTGATTAAGAGAACATCCTTAGGATTTTACCTTATACAATCTTGTACCCAAAAGATTTTTATATACCAGGATTTTCCATAAATAAAGTATCATGATTTTTAAAGCATAAAGAATTTTTTTTTTCTAAAAATTAGAAGATGTCACAAAACATCACATTGGATTGGGAGGTGTTATGGATGTAAGACACCATTGATACCAAATCTGGAACGACACAGCGAAACACTTTTGTTTCGTATAGTTGGGGTAGAGAGAGGGGTGTCTAGGGTTGGTGTTTCAAGTGGAAGTCATGATCTACTTAGAGCATTCAACAATGCGAACACACAAGTAGTGAACTAGGTAGTTCCCTCGGGATAGGATATGCATAGAGATTCATGCCTATCATAGGATGATTTTGGTGATATGCGATGCTTTTGGTGGTACTGTTTTAGTGATATTCTTTTGGTAACATTCTTTTGGTGCTATGCTTTTGGTGGTATGTTTGGTGATATTCTTTTGGTGATATGTGATGCTATCAGTGATGTGCTTTTGGTGATATGCAATGATTTTGGTGATATGTTATGCTTTGGTGATATGTGATGCCATTGGTGATATATATTGCTCTTGGTGATATGTTATGCTTTTGGTGGTATATGATGAATGTGTTGTTATATGTAATGTATATGTGAGTAAGGAGTATTTGTTGCTTAATGTTGTTATGTCATAAATTGAATTGATGACCCGTTTGGGAATTATACGTTTTTCCTACAACTATATTCAACTTTTATTAACTCGCTCAATAGGGGCTGACACTTTTTTCTTTTACATTGTGTCATGTGATCGGTATAGGTAGTTTAGCAACTTGGATTTGTGAGAAGGGATTTTAATGTGTAGTAGATTTTTATTATCGATACTACTCTTGCTCACATTTTTTATTATTTACTTCAGAGTAATTTTTCTTCCGCTGCGTTCTATTTGGTTTCAAATTAGGTTTGAATTTTGAAGTAACGTTATGGTTTGAAACATTTTTGGTTTAATTAAACAAAGCTTTTTATTGCGGTTTTCCGTTAAAAAGATGTTAAAATAAACGACTTCAAAAAATATGGCAAAAATCACGACGTTACAGAAAAATAGAAGAAAGTAGTGTGGTATAAAATATTGTAGTGAGTGATATTTATATAGGTTGGAAAGCAGGTTAAAATTTGAAATATTTTTGACAAAAAAATTCAATTAAAAAAGGCTAAGAAACGGATAGATTTTTTTGATATTAGTAAACCTCGCTTTCTCTCTTATCATCTTCCATGTCAAGCGTCGCCGAATCGACTCTGCTTATCCTAATGATTAGGACGCTAAATAGAAGTAAAAGGTAGGAATATATTTGAAATATATATATATATATATATATATATATATATATATATATATATATATATATATATAATATTTAATAATATAATTCCAAAGAAAATTCTTTATCTAGTAATTGATGTATATTGTTAAGTTTATGATCGTTATATATAAACAATATTTGGTTATTAAATTTAAATGATGTTATTTAATTACTGGTTTGTAACATTCCCGATGTAAGGTACTTCTAATTTTAACCCTTTAATATATTCATATTGCATTTTGGTCCCAAAGTTCAAGAAATGTATGCAAAAGGGTCTTAGTGGCAATTTCGTAATATTGGCCTTGTGGAAGTATGTCGTGCGTATGTGTGTACGCTGAGCGTACTAGGGCACACCCTAGTACGCTCGGCATACATCCGTGTACGCAGGGCGTATTTGGCAGATGAAGAAACCCTAATCTTTAGGGTTTGGCTCGTATTTAAGCACTCATATGGCCTCATTTCCTTAACCTCAACTGCCTACAACCCTCTCATACGTGTTTCCAACCCTAGTATCATCTTGAGGAGCCATTTCTAAGCTTGTGTGTGTTTTGGTGCTCTTGAAGAAGAAGGAAGGAAGAGGAGATCATCTTGAAGGAGTGAAGCTCTCTGGATCCAAGATCACACCACCTTTTGGCACCATTTTGAGGTATCAAGTTCTGAACTTGGTGTAGTTTCTTGTAGATCTTGTTTTTGGTTAGTTTTAGGTTCTTTTTGTCCCAAATGTGGTGTTTCATGAACAAAGCATGTTTTTGACCCATTAAGTTGTCCTTTCAGACCTTTGGGAGGGCCTTGAGTCATAAAAATAGGTTTCAAATGGTTGGTTTTGCTCTATGCATCTTGTAGAATGTCTTAATGGATTAAGAAGTGGTGTTAAGCACTTAATGGGAATGAAAAGTCATAAAGTTGGAAACTTTATGACTCTTGAGTGTATTTTAGCCATGGATCTGAAATATGGACGTAAGTGCTTAAGCCATTAAGCACTTAATGAGTTTTGAAGGTTTGGGGAGTATGCCTCGCGTACTCGAAGTACGCCCTGCGTACGAGGTTAACCACCCCAACAGTGGCGGACGCGGACTGTTTTAGTATGGGTGTCCCTCGTACTTCAAGCCGGTGCACCTAATAGAAAAAAAGAAATAAAAAAAATTACACTACGTGCCGGAAATTAAGCAGTGGCCCGGGACACCCAATGCTCCCCTAAGGTCCGCCACTGCACCCCAATGGTGGTCAACATGCGAGGACACAATATGCCCAACGTACGTTCAGAGTACGCCCGACGTACTCGCACTGGGTCAATTCAGTTGAGTTGACTCGGTTGGGTTGACTCGCCTGTGTTGACTCAGTTGACTTAGTTGGTTTGGCCAATTCACTTTGACATTGAGCAAGTTTGACCTTAAGGATATTTTGGGTATTTTGGGATTTTTATTATGATTGGTCATTTGGGTGGATAAGTGATAGTTTGAGCTGAGGTTCGGAGTCGGGACCTCATCAGCTACTATTTAGTCTGTGAGGTGAGTTTTCCTCGCTGTACTTGCGGGTCGAAAGCACCAAGGCCGACCCATTGGTTTGATATAATGATATTCTAGGCTGAGTATGGAATAGATATGCATGTTATGCTAGTTCTTGATATGCTAGTCCGATAGATCTGTAGGACTACCTGTGATTCTAAATGCACGGTTATATGTATATGTTATTATCTATTATATGTCAACATGTTGGGTTAGGCTGAGGTTGTACTACTCCGTGATGTAGCCAACAAAGCCTATGGTATTCCAAATATGAGCTAAGGTCCGGGATGTGGATGCCAAACTCATATTATGGACTCATTAGCATTCTAGATACAAGCTGAGGGTCAGGTGGTAGGCCATACTCGTACTGAGGGCTTGATAATATTTCAGTCTGATGACTGATCTAGTCGGGGAGCAATCCAGACATAAGATGTTGGCCCGACGGCATGCCAAACTTATGATGTGGGCTCAGGGGTAATCCAGTCTTTTATCCGTGGACCCATTACATGTTGTTTTTTATATATGTCATTTTGGTTATGTGTTGGTACTTTGGGGGATCTCACTAAGCGTTGGCTTACATTTTTGGGTTATGTTTCAGGTACTTCGGATGATCGCGGGAAGGCGAAGGTGTGAGCATACACATCCTCTTGTTATGATTTATGATTTTGGGAAAACTATGATGTCGGAAATGTTTAAAATTATTTTTGTAAACACTTATGGATTTAGGTTGTATTAAAAAAGTTTAAAATTGTCATGATTTTTATGGGTGTTACAAGTTGGTATCAGAGCCTTGGTTTGAGTGAATTGGAGGAACACTCGTATGAATCCAGTTTCAAACTAAGGAAAAAGATTTTGTTTAAAATAATTTCCAAATTGTTTTCAAAATAATCCAAGAGGACGCGATGTGTACGATCAGTCAGAGCCAATAAGTAGATCCCAAATTACCACACTGTTATTTGATCTTGTGATATGTTGATACATCATGCTAGTGATAGGCTACGGATCTTCAGGAATTGCACGATAGAGTTTCCTGATTATATGATACCTGATAGCCTAGGGGTTTTTTACTTATATGAAATTGACATCATTACTGTAGTTGCTTAGTGTATGCATCATAGTTGTACATAACGAAGATTCTATAACCTGAGACTGTTTGGTTTGGCCTTATTTTCTGTTCTTGTTTGATGGAGGGCTTAGGGTAGAATCAGGTATTCGACTATCTATAGGATCCAGTGTTATGTATGATTAGCATACACGAGTGCTGCAGGGTTGGTGGAAGTTTCATGGATCTTGTGATATGTTGCGGGCGTATTTTATTAATTTTGGTGGGAGTTGGGATTCCTACCTACCTCTTGCGGAGTTCATCTACAATAACAATTATCACTCCAGCATTGGTGCTCTGCTATTTGAGCTCTTGTATGGTCGGAGGTGTCGCACCCCGGTTTGTTGGGGAGAGGTTGGTCACATGGTTAAGGGAAGGACCAAAGTAGTCCTTCAGAACACGAAGTTTATCCAGCAGATCAGGCAGAGACTGAAGACCGCTTAGAGTTGGTAGAAGAGCTATGCCGACCGACGCCGATCAGAGTTGGAATTTCAGGTCGTGAATATCGTGCTTCTAAAGGTCTCACCCTGGAAAGGTGTGATACACTACAGGAAGTGGGGGAAATTGTAATGCTTAGTCCATGTATTATTGATTTTTCAATATTTTAAAGTTTTGGACTGGAACTCGACGAGTTGGGAAGCTCCAGCTGGGAGACTTCGTCTTGCTGAAAGTGTCACCATGGAAGGGTATCATTCGGTTTCGGAAGAAGGGCAAGTTAGGGCCCCGACATATTGGTCCGTTCAGGATTACTGTCCGGGTGGGCAAGGTGGCATACCGTTTGGATCTTTCGGACGAGCTTAGCCAAATTCACAACACCTTCCATGTGTCTCAGCTCCGGAAGTGTGTCACTGATGAGACTGCCGTCATTTCTTTGGATGACATTCAGGTGGATGAGAGCCTGAACTACATTGAGAGACCCGTTGCAATTTTGGATAGGAAAACTAAGGTCCTTTGTAACAAGGAAGTGAAGCTAGTGAAGGTGCAATGGCAGCACCGAAAAGGCTCCGAATGGACATGGGAGCCGGAAGAGGAGATGCAAGACCACTACCCAGATTTGTTTGCATCAGCAGACTTCAAGGACGAAGTCTAGTTCAAGTGGGGGAGATTTGTAATGCTTGGTCCCGATATTATTAATTTTTCAATGTTTTAAAGTTTTGGACTGGAGCTCGACGAGTTGGGAAGCACCAACTCGCCGTGTGGGAATTCTTTTGGACGCGGGTTAAAGACTCAACTCGACAAGTTGGGGAACCCAACTCGACGAGTAGACGCTAGAAAGGAAAACCCTAATTTTCTGGGTTTTGCACCCCATATAAAGATCTTATGGCTCATTTGTGGCCTCCCTCATCGTCTTTATAGCCCAGAGAAACCCTGGTTCGAGCCTTATACCTTCTTGAGTGCATGTGTGAGCTTTGAGAGAGACTTTTGGTGCTCATTTGAAAGGAACTAGAAGCTTGAAGTTGATAGAATGAGTAGAAGGCAGTAGATCCGAGATTACCTCCAGTGTTGTAGCTACATTGAGGTATAAAGTCGAAATCTTGGGCTTTTATTGCTTAGATCTTCTTCTATGAAAGTTTATGGCCATTATTAGCCTAGTTTGAGACTATTCTTGGATTTGAACATGAGATGAAGACTTGACTTCAGATCTAGATATCTCAGGGCCTTTGTGGACTTAAATTTGCCAACTTTATCAAGTATTGGCCCTCCTTCATACGCTAAGACCCTTGATAAGCTTGTTTAAGCATTTTTAGCCCTTTGATGCCTTACATGGATGTAAAGTTAGCAACTTTACGTCTTAACTTAACCCTAGGGGCTGGATTTGTAGTTTGGGGCTTTAGATTCGACTGAAAAGGGTGGAATAGGTTAAGACTGGGAAAACTCGACGAGTTGCCCTGGCAACTCGACGAGTTGAACTGGGTTTCCCCGTCTTCTGGATACTAAGCGAACTCGACGAGTTGATGAGACAACTCAGCGAGTTGGCTAGGGTTTTTCCTGGTTTCTGAACACTAAAGGAACTCGACGAGTTGCTAGATGCACTCGACGAGTTGGGGTCAACATGGACTGTTGATCTTGACCGATGACCATGACTTTGACCATGGTTGACCAATTTTGACTTTGATGGGTAGTTTTGGTATTTCGGGATTTTGACAAAGTTAGTCACATTGTGGTTGTAGGCAGTTGAGTTCGGAGCTTTGAGTCAGGATTTGATCGTATCGGTTCAACATTTCTGTGAGGTGAGTCTCCTCACCATACCAATGGGTCGAAGGCACCAAGGCCGACCCATTTTGTGATATGTGGCACACTAGTTGGTTATATGCTAGGTGGTATTCTAGTTGATTATATGCTACGTGGCATGCTAGATGTTGTTGTGATATTTGCATGAAAGATCATGGGGGGTGCCCATGAAACTTGGTTGTAAGACCATGTCGGGGTGCCCATTGCATTCCAGGTAAAGATCATGGGGGTGAGCATGACACTTGGTTGTAAGACCATGTAGGGGTGCCCATGGCGTTCCAAGTAAGACCATGGGGGGTGCCCATGACACATAGGTGTAAGACCATGTGGGGGTGCCCATGACATCATGGAGTAAGACCCTAGAGGGTGTCTTGGGAATCCTTATATGTTTATATGCATGGCTTATGTGATTGATATGGATTATATGATTATGTGATTTATGTGGGATATGCTTTGGGGAACTCACTAAGCATTAGCTTACAGTTTATTGGTTAATTCAGGTACTTCAGGATCTAAGGGCTATGGCCCGGCGTGATGGCGTGGCATTCACTCTCTGGCGTTTTATTTGGGACACTATGATATTATGAATAATTTATTTGATGTTATCGATTTTGAAATCAAATGTGAATGGAAATTTTATATCTTATGGAAATGATTTGATTATTAAAAATGAAAAAAATTTATTGGAAATTTGGGCTGTTACAGAAATTGGGTCCCCGGTATATTGGACCTTTTCAGGTGACTGCCAAAGTTGGAAAGGTGGCTTACAGGTTGGATCTACATGAGGAGCTCAGATGGATTCACAACACTTTCCATGTTTCACAGTTGCGAAAGTGTGTATTGGATGAAGGGGCAGTGGTTTCCTTGGACGACATTCAGGTCGATGAGCGCCTCAACTATGTTGAGAGACCGGTGGCTCTTTTAGAAAGGAAGATGAAGGTCCTGCACAATAAGGAGATACCTTTGGTAAAGGTGCAGTGGCAGCATCAGAGAGGCTCCGAGTGGACCAGGGAGCCAAACACCGAGATGCGGGAGCATTATCCTAAGTTATTCGTCGCAACCAACTTCGAGGACAAACTCTAGATCAAGTGGGGGAGAATTGTAACATCCCGATGTAAGGTTCTTTTAATTTTAACCGTTTAATTCATTCATATTGCATTTTGGTCCCAAAGTTCAAGAAATGTATGCAAAAAGGGCCTTAGTGTCGTTTTCGTAATATTGGCCTTGTGGGAGCACGCCGTACGTACGTGTGTACGTTGAGTGTACATCAGTGTACGCGGGGCGTACTTGGCAGATGAGGAAACTCTAATCTTTAGGGTTTGGCTCGTCTTTAAGCACTCTTATGGCCTCATTTCCTTTACCTCAACTTCCTCCAACCCTTTCATACGTGTTTGCAACCCTAGTATCATCTTGAGGAGCCATTTCTAAGCTTGTGTGTGTGTTTTGGTGCTCTTGAAGAAAAAGGAAGGAAGATGAGACCACCATGAAGGAGTGAAGCTCTCTAGATCAAGGATCACACCACCTTTTGGCACAATTTTGAGGTATCAAGTTCTGAACTTGGTGTATTTTCTTGTAGATATTGTTTTGGGTTAGTTTTAGTTTTATTTTTATCCCAAATGTGGTGTTTTATGAACAAAGCATGTTATTGACCCATTAAGTTGTCCATTCAGACCCTTGGGAGGGTCTTGAATCATAAAAATGGGTTTCAGATGTTTAGTTTTTCTCCATGCATCTTGTAGAATGTCTTAATGGATTAAGTGTTTGATTAGGTGTTTAAGTTCATAACTATTTCTGGAATGTACTTGAACCGGTTGGCATGGCCCATTTGGGTTGCATGACATTGTAACACTTGGATAGAATAAATGAGAGAAAGGACACTTATGGTTTATTAATATATTACAAGTTCTAATATATTAATAATAATATTATTTAATTAGTATTTATCAATAATTAATTTAGAATTAATTTGGTGATAAAAAAGGAGACTAATTAAATATATGGGGTTGATTGTGTAAAGCATCCATTCTTTTATAGTGGGATAATGATCCATGGTTTATTAAGTTGGGCTAAAACCCATAAGCTGCTCCATGGATAGTCCATGGAGGTTACAAACCGATGGATCTTGGAATATGAAAAGCCATGTCAATTAGGGTTTACATGGTGTAACCCTACTTGTGACACAACTATAAAAGGACCACGTGGGCTACCAAAATCGGGACTATATGTAGAACAAGAGGGCTAGCCGATTTTGACTGAGTGTGGACTTCTCTCAAAGTTATTCCAAGTGTTGTGGTGTTGTGTGAAACATCTGAGGCATCAAACTTGAGGTGCTAGGCTCACAAGGTTCTCAAGGAATCCAAGCAACAAGAAAGGTATGTTCTCCTACTAGTTTTTATGTTTCAAAGTTCCCCATGCCATGCTATTTAGGTGAAGAACCTTGGAAAAACAAATTTGCATGTATCTTAGTAAAACATAGATCCAAGGTTTCTAGGGTTGCATGTACACCTTAGGAGTGTTAGAATGCTCAAAACCCTTCATTAAGAAGTCGAGTTAAGCACTTAATGGGCATGAAAAGTCATAAAGTTGGAAACTTTATGACTCTTGAGTGTATTTTAGCCATGGATCTGAAGTGTGGATGTAAGTGCTTAAGCTATTAAGCACTTAATGAGTTTTGAAGGTTCGGGGAGTACTCCCCGCGTACTCGGAGTACACCATGCATACGTGGTCAACCACCCCAATGGTGGTCAACATGCAAGGACGGAGTACGCCCCGCCTACTCGCACTGGGTCAATTCGGTTGAGTTGACTCGGTTGGGTTGACTCAGTGGACTTAGTTGGTTTAGCCAGTTGACTTTCACTTTGACCAAGTTTGAACTTAAGGGTTTTTTTTTGGGTATTTTGGGATTTTGATTATGATTGGTCATTTGGGTGGATATGTGATAGTTTGAGCTGAGATTCGGAGTCGGGACCTCATCAACTACTGTTCAGTCTGTGAGGTGAGTTTTCCTCACTATACTTGTGGGTCGAAGGCACCAAGGCCGACCCATTGGTTTGATATTCTGATATTCACTAATATGTTGAGTATGGAATAGATATGCATGTTATGTTAGTTCTTGATATGCTATTCTGGTAGATCTATAGGACTACCTGTGATTTTGACTGCATGATTATGTGTATATGTTACTAGCTGTTATATGTCGACATGTTGGGTTGGATTGAGGTTGTACTGCTCCGTGTTGTAGCCAACAAACCCTGCAGTATTCCAGATATGAGCTGAGGATCAGGCAGGGTATGCCAGACTCATACTGAGGACTAATGAGCATTCCAGATACGAGCTAAGGACCGGGCGGTATGCCATACTCGTACTGAGGGCTTGAAAGTATTTCAGTCCGATGTCTGATCTGGTCGGGGACAAACCAGACATAAGTTGTTGGCTAGAGGGCATGCCAGACTTATGTTGTGGGCTCAGGGGTAATCCTGTCTTTTAGCTGTGGACCCATGACATGTTGTTTTTGTATATGTTATTTAGTTATGTGTTGGTACTTTGGGGGATCTCACTAATCATTGGCTTATAGTTTTAGGTTATGCTTCAGGTACTTTCGATGACCGTGGGAAGGTGAAGGTGTGACCGTACACATCCTCTTGTTATGATTTATGATTTTCGGAAAACTCTAATGTTGGAAATGTTTGAAAACAATTTTTGTAAACACTTTATGGATTTGGGTTGTACTTAAAAAGTTTAAAATTGTCAAGGTTTTTTTGGGTGTTACACGATTAATGAGAAAACATAAAAATATAATGTGAAAAAAGATAAATTGGATATATTAATTATGACAACAACAATTATATATGACATAACGATATAGTTATTATAAAACATTAAACAAATACATATATTGCTTAATACTAGGTTAAAACCCGTGGAAACCACGGGTAAAATTTCCATTCCATGTTCGAAATCCTCAAAAGATATTATTTTACAATGTAGAATGCTATAAATAACAGTTTCTAGAAAGTAATGATATAAAAAATATTTTTATTTTATTTTCTGGTCTACCTTCGGAATTCTAAAAATAAAACATTTTACAAAATAAAATGTTTAAATTCCGAAATTTATAAAGTATGAAAGTAGTTGGTGTATCGTGCTTTTAAGAAATATTACATTCAAAATTACAGAAAAAAATAATGACGATAAAAAAAACTGAGGAAAGAATTTTGAAGTCATTCACCAAACTTTTCCCGAATTTATTTACACCTTTTTGGTGGAGTTAGAGATCCAAGCCTTGTTTTCTCAAATCCAATATTCAAAATTCACATAATCTTGAATCACATATTCAAAAATCATCTTTTAAAGGCTACATTCTATAAACTCCTAAAAAATGTTTAAGTGAAATGGTTAATTTACTCATTTCCATTTAAATAATTGAATCTAGCGAAAAGATATCAAATCTCATTCTTGAACATAGAAATACTATCCAAAAGGATCAAATAGTATAAAGTTCTTGATGTGGCAACCTATCCAAATTGGAAATCCACAACCCTCAGTTTGATCTTTACTTTGTGTAAATTGTCACTTATAGCTTGTCAGATTAATCAACAAAAAACATGATTTTTTTTATAATTTTGATGAAAGTATTAAAAGTTAGAGAACACAATCCAAAAAAATACAAAAAATGTATCGCTATAAAAACAAGACTCCAAATGTTATCACCAGTTATATATGCATTCAAGCTATATGTATTTTGTAGGTGGAATAAAGAACCTGAAGCAACCCATGAAAACCCTTTCATAGGTTGAAATTTTTAATCTGAAATAATAAAATTAGTCATTTAGGCAAAAATTTGAAGAAAATGGGGTAGATATTCATGAAAACCATTTCATAACAGGTGGGAAGGGCTTCGAAAATTGCCATCTATGTTATTGTTTGGTTTCATGCATTTTACCATTGTACATTAAATTTTAGAACTTATACTTCTTAATATTTTAAGACTATGTTATGTAGTACATTACCTAGGTGAAAACTCATGTAGTACAAAGTTTGACAATTTACAATAGCATAAATAAACGATTTGAAATAAAAATAAAACAACAATATGAATTTCTACAACGATAATTAATGGTACGTTACTGTTTGGGTTAAAATTAATGATGTTATTAATTAAAGATAAAATACTTTGTAGTTTTTGGTTAGTTGGTTAAAAATCAAACTATTTTTTCTTGTTAAAAAGCAAATGTTATTGAATTTGGTTAAATAATTAAAATACATGTTTCCAACAATTCCATCTTCAGCCGATTTCCTAGAAATAAAATATAACAAAAAGTAAGTACTACAATTCTTTAACCTGTGTTACATACATCATGTATGAATATAGTAAAAAGTAAAAAATGCAGTTAAACATTATATTGGAAATAAATAAAAACTTTGGAAATAAATCAAGGAAGAGAAACAATTCTTATAACCTGTGTTACCACAGAATCTCCGTTAGAGAAACAATCATATAAGTATTTAGAAAATTAATTTTTTTCTAACTTATGAGTGAAAGTTTGTAAGCACATTCAAGGAACTATTTTTTCATTAAAACTACATATTAAACACTTGGCCACCTTTAAGGCTAATAATTGGAAGAAAAAAACCCAAACAACTTCTTTCATTTTCTATGTTCCTAGAGTTTAAACTATATTTATGCCCATACTCACTTATTCGTTCTGTAGTTGTTACTAAAAGATTATAAAAAGGAAACCAATACCTATCAAGTAGCCTTTGAAGATCTAAACATGTTTCATTTAAAGATAGGTATTTCTCTATTGACTTCGGGAACATGCTATAAAAATCCACATGAAGTTTTGAGTTATATATCTGACAAACACATAATAATTGATAAATACTAAGCACATAAGAACAAAAGACCTTTGATTCAATCTCTTGCATATTTCATAATCACATAACTCCAATGAGTAAGACTATTCTTCCCCATAGTCAAACTCCTTTGTAGTGTTCACATCATCTTCTATAAACATCTTTAAACCTGAAAACAATCAAATTTCCCATAGACTGACTAAGTGAATCCTGTAGATAAAAAGATGATTATTAGTAATCGATTACTTCAAAAGAACATGTAGATTCACTTCCTATTATAACTGGCTTCTCTAGAAGTGTCTATCATACTTGAAAAAAGAAAATTCCCTGAAGAAGATAACAGTTTCAGATCCAAAATAACGGGGAGGTGGGTCTTACTTAGACAACTTCATCAATATGATCAACTTCTAAAACACGAGGAATAAAACCAACACCAATCCCTTGCATCTTATGTAAACCCTAGTCATGATAGAACGTGATCAGTATACAAGTATATGACACAGGAACACTTAGGAAATCAAAGGAAAAACTAAATTAGCGCAAATTAGTAAAAAGTTAAAGAGTTAATCGGAAAATTGAACCCCCCCTTTCCTGACTTTCTATAGAAGTTACAATTATTAACAACAAAAGAAATAAAGCATCAAGGTAGCATACCAGGCTTTCCCCCAGACAAAATAGAAGATCAAATTGCACAAAATAGTTAACACCTTGGGATTTTTGAACTTGATTCAATTTTAGGCGATGAAGATCAAAATAGTGAAAAAGTGAAACCTAAATCCTTTCATGGTTCAGGCGGTGGAGAAGGAGAAGAGAAATATACTGATTTTTCTGATTATTTATTGCTGATTTAGGGGATAATAAGAAGAACTAAAATGAAACTTACATCGACGCCATTATCACTGATGGATTGGTAGGTGAAGGCTATCGATTAATTTCTTGTTTGGAGGAGGATGTAACCTTTAGATTTGAGGAGCCAATGGTGGTGCTGCGCTTATTAAATTTTGGAGAAGAGATACATCCTTGATTTAATGGTTGAAAATTTTCTGATTGTTGATTTTATGGAAGCAATAAAAAAAGAATCATGTTATAAGAGAAAGGATTCAAGTCTTAGCATATTTAGTGGCTGATATAACGGGATTCAACTTGCAGTTTCAATTCAAACCTGCAACTAAGAACCAACCACTGAAGACCTTCGAGGTGTCTGTCTATGGCAATCTTAAAAGAAGTTCCAAAACTTGACATTTGTATGGTGGCTTCTATTTCTTCCATAAAATACCAGTGAAGTTGAAGAAGAAAGTGCACAACCATAATTTATAAGAGTTGATTTGGAGATAATTTCGTTTTAGAACCCTAATTTCCTCCAAAATTGTTGATTTGGAATTGCTTGTGAGATTTGGTAATTTCAATTTTGAATTATTATTTGGTTTCCAAAATAAAGAAGGAAAAATTAAAGGAAACAAAGAGTAATTTGTGGAATATACCGATGAGTATTGAATAATCAGGTTTCATGTACAGTGTACAGAGTTGAATTGACGATATATGGGCAATATAGGAAATTCAGTTAGACGATAAGAGCGGGAAAAATCAATTGGAGGGGGCTAAGTGAATGATACATGGAAAAAATATTCTTATTTATTAGATTAGGGAATTAGGATATTTCAAGTTTGAAATGAAATAATAATTGATATTGTTTTCCAATATAATGGAAAAAAATTTCTATCTTTTGTAGGGAAATTTTTTGAGTGGAAATACAAAACAAAAGACTGGAAAATATGTCATGTGTACAATAGTTATTTTCATATATATATATATATATATATATATATATATATATATATATATATATATATATATATATATATATATATATATATATATATATATATATATATAACTTATGCCACATGACATCTCCTTTGCTCCACCCCAACTTTTTTTCCTGTCCTGAAATACTGATTTTGCACTTTCCGGCTTAAAACTCCAAGTGCACGAAATACTAAACTAAAATTAGCTCATTTTGAGTCTTCGTTAGCATAGATGGTATCTCAAGAAATTGGCAAGCATTCATCAATTCTTAGAAATCACCAATCACCGAGATATTTTGATGTTGATTACCAAGATCGGAAATAAGTTCATGGCAATTCGATCGTTCCACCTCCTTATTCTGTTTATATGTCACCTTTAACCACCACAGTTTCGCCTCTGTCACCATCATATCTTTCATCCCTAATCCTAGCGTTAACCAACACCATTTAGCCATACATCTCTTCCGTCACTAATCGGTCAGAATACGAAGAACAGCTCCTCCGGTCCTTCTTCACCCTCTTCTTATATCTTCGACTTGTGCCTTTGATTAGGAACAAATCATCATCAAAACAGATTGTTGGATTAAGGTGTCTAAGGACCTAACCAAAATGATATAATGTTGATGAATAAAAGTAAATTCATTTTTGGGTTGCCCTTATAGCCAAGAAATTGTCTATATATATTTCAGAGAGAGATAAGTGTTTTATTAATATATTATATGACTAATATATTAATTTAGAACTAGTTATTATTAATTTTTAATTAATATTAATTAATTTTGGGTTAATTAGAATTAATTAAAAGTTGAAGGATATAGATGTAATTGTTCAAAAGTTAAGCAGATGACAGGTTCTAGAATCTTTATGAGGTTGACAGTTTGGAGGCTCCTCTTGGAATCTTCTAGAAGCCTTCATGTAGATAATTAAGGACACAATAATTATCTCATTTGAAATAATATTATTTTATGTTCAAATTAGGGTTTCTAGGTGTTTCCTAATTAGCTATAAATAGGTTATTGGACTTGGAATTTTCGGCCAATGCAATCAGACATACTATAGCGGGAAAATGCCTACCTCTCCCCTCTCTCCTAAATCTTCTAGGGTTGTTGTGCTGTGTGTGTGAACCATTAGAGGCTTGGACACAATTGAAGCTAGTTTTTAAGAGACTGTTGGATTGATCAAAAAGGTTTGGTTTACAATAACAAATCAGAGGTATGTTATCTTTTGTGAATTTCGATTTATATTAGGGTTTAAAGTTTTGTTGTTCAATAGTATGTTCCTTCAATAGAGTTATATCATAGATTAAATTAGGTTTCATGTACCCTTAAGAGTTTAAGGTATTTTCTGCATTATTACGTATAAAAACCATCAGTTGTATCAGAGAATTAGGTTGTCTAATAATTGAGTGTGCATAAATTGAACTTGAACAATTGAAGGAAAACAGAATCGTCATCCTGTTTCACCGTCATGTCGTGGACAATTTCTAATCCGCGTATTTTGTTCTTCTGCCACGACGTGGAGATTTATCTGCCACATCGTAGGGGACCACTTGTTCAATGAAAATTTTGAGATAATTAAGATTTTTATTAGGATAATTACATTTATAGATATTGTTTTAATTGGATAAAATCTGAATATTTAAATTGGTAATATAATCTCCTAATATTTAGAATCTTTGAATTATCCTCTGATTAAATTTAATTATTTGATTAATTAGAAATATTAATTTTGAAATCATTAATATAAATTTTTGAATTTTATTTTTGTTTAAAATACATCCTTATACTTGAAATCATTAATATATATATATATATATATATATATATATATATATATATATATATTAAAAGTTTAATACTATATGTATAACATGAGTCGGTTGAATCACTAGTATGCCTCATTCACAAAGCCATGCTATAAAGAGTGTATAAGGAAGCGACCTATAAAATGGTCGTTAAATGGGTTGAATGGGTGTCTATTCTGACCCACCGCTCTCCTGTGTGGTGGAGGGTCATTAGCAAAACAGGTTCAACAGGACATAATCTCATTAAAAGTATATTCTTATAAAGTAATATAACCTTTTATAAAATTTCCCACTCTAGTTACTTTAAGAAAAATGTGAAAGTGTATGCTAATCCATGAAAACACACATCAATCTTTATGAGTCGTTAGTAGAGCGTGTGTGATTAACCAACACACTAATTAGGGGCTATAAAGTTGAAATGATGGCAGAACTAAAAATTATCATTAATTAATGGAGCGTGAGTGGTTTACCGACATGTTAATTTGAGTTGATAAATGACATTGAGGTTGTAAAGAATGTTTGCATGGTTATTCACATATTGTTTGTAACCCTCGGCATCCTAGTCACAAATTAAAGAGCATAATCGAGATTAAACATGTCATTGATAACATTCAATGAATCTTAAATGATCTAGGAATTTCATATAGATTGAAATTAGTAAAATGCATTACCTACCTTAAATGAATTCGTGATTAGAGTACGGCATCCTTTTTTTTTTTAATTTCGAATTGCATTATTGGATCGTAGATTTTGAACATTAATTTGGGTTAAAATATCAAGGATTAAATCAACTAACTAAAGTCTTGTCTTTAATTTCAAAGAAATGTCTTCAAGTGGTGAACTTCCTCCTCCTCCTCATCCTCCATTAAGCCACAACTTCACTCTATTATCGGTCCTTGTTCAGGACAAGCTTGTCGATCTTAACTACATGGAATGGATAAGGAATCTGAAGATGGAGCTTCGCTACGAGAATAAAGAGTATGTTCTCACTACTCTAGTTCTACAAATCAACAAAGAAACTGTCACTCCTGAGGAGATTGATGACTATAATCAGCACGTGGATGATGCCACAAAGGTCTCTTGCATTATGATTCTAACTATGGCACCTGAGCTCCCAAAGACTTATGAGGATTACTGGCCATATGAAATTAACATGACCTTGTATCAATTTTTCCACAAGAAAGCAAGACAAGAGCGTTATGAAGTGGTCATGTCCCCGATGGCGTGCAAACCGAAACAAGGGGAACTTGTGTGTGCTATGTGCAAAAAATGCAGAGGCATGTGGAAAGATTGGAAAAGCTCATCATGGAACAAACCTCCTAGGATACCACAACTGAATGGTGTAGCTGGGAGACGGTATGACTGGACCGCCATACAGGCCTACAGTCTATCCGGACCGCTCGTAGGGTACGTTGGCCTTCAGCACAGAGCAGGACCGCCTCAACCTAAACATCAAGCAAATAACCATGTGCACATATAATAGGTAATCACATAACAGTCCATAGACAGACAACCAATCTAGCAGATCATATAGTATAGCAACATCCTAACCAGGATACCGACCTAACCGGTCACTAACATAGCATCATCCTATATACCAGGATACCGACCCTAACCAGGTCACTAAACATAATACCATCCTAATTACCAGGATGCCGATCTAACAGATCAATAAACATATCAACAATCCTATAACCAGGATATCGATTTAACCGACACTAACATAGCATATCACCATCCTCACTACTAGGATGTAAATCAGTAACCATAGCATGCAATAATCCCAATACAAACCATAAAGGGCCGGCATTGGTGCCTTAGACCCTGTTGATATGGTGAGGATAACTCACCTTGCAATGCCGGACTGAACCACGAAAACACGCTCCTGACACACTGCCCCAAACTCCAACACCTGTAACCATCAATGATGCAATCATAAATACCCGCTGACCAATTATCCTCAAAAGTCAAAACGGTCAACCCTCGGTCAAAGTCAAAGTCAACTATCAAGGTCAACAGTCCATGTTGACCTCAACTCGCCGAGTATCCTCAGCTACTCTCCGAGTTCCTTGCATAACTTGCCAACTCGCCGAGTCACCATGCCACTCGCCGAGTCCAAGACAATCTTCATCGGACTCGCCGAGTTTTTCATCCAACCCATCGAGTTCATGACCATCTTCATATGACTCGCCGAGTCTACCATGCGACTCGTCGAGTCCCTTCATTCCTTCATCCATACACATGCTTTTTAAGCCATGCTAAGACTCCATACTGCAGATCCAACTTCCCAAGGCATGCTTATCACGTAAAGTTGCAAACTTTACGTGCATGCAAGGCTCTAATGACTCATAATGCCAAATCCAAGCTTGAAATGGGGTTTTACACTCAAGGAGGGGTTCATACTTGCCAAAGTTGATAGCTTTATGGACTTACAAATCAAAGAGAGTTCAGATCTAAAGTTACAACTTCAGATCTGAGCTCATACCCAAAAATAGCTTCATAACCAAGCCAAGAAGCCCTAATTTCATCCAAAGAGATCTAGAATGAAATGGATTTGGGATAACAGTTTAATACCTTCCCAAAAGATGCCAACTAAAGTAGATCTTGATCCCCACGAATTCCTTGCTTCAATCCACATGTTTCCCCCAAGCTCTTCTCACCAAGAATCCTCTTCCAAAGCTTAAAACACAGAATGGGGCACACACACACGTATTAGCGTTTGCTAAGCTCTCAAGGGACTGTAAAGAGGCTGAAGGTGGCTTATGATTCTTTAAATAGGGTGCAAAACCCCGGAAATTAGGGTTTTACCTTCCAGCTCCAACTCGTCGAGTCACTCTTTTGACTCGGCGAGTTGGTCACTTAATACGTGGTCCAAACCCGCTGCTGCTCGACGAGTCAGGCAACCAACACGTTGAGTAGACCTTGAATTCATGAGAATTCATAACCATATATTGGTATTCGAGAATCGGGGTGTTACAAAAGAGGCTATGGATAGTGAGATCCAATCCATGTATAGTGTGGACCTTGGTTGATCAAGCAGCTGGTCGAAAGACAATGGGGTGTAAATGGATATTTAAGAAGAAGAAAAGTGTGGATGGTAATGTATAGACTTATAAAGATAGGTTGGTTGCAAAAGGATTTACTCAAACCCAACGGATTCACTATGATGAGACTTTTTCACCAGTTTCCAAGATTAAGTCAATTAGGGTAATGCTTGCCATAGTTGCTCACTATGACTATGAAGTATGGAAAATGGATGTCAAAACTTCTTTCCTTAATAGGAAATTGGTTGAGGATGTTTACATGGCTCAACCAGAGGGTTTTGTGCATACCAAATTCCCTAATAAGGTGTGCAAGCTTGAGAAGTCCATCTATGGACTGAAACAAGCATCGCGTAGCTATAATCTTTGGTTCCATGAAAAGGTCAAAGAGTTTGGATTTTCTAGAAGTGAAGATGAATCTTGTGTGTATGTCAAAGCTAGTAGGAGCATTGTAACTTTTCTAGTTTTGTATGTGGATGACATACTCCTAATAGGAAACAGTACTCCAACCTTGCAGGAAGTCAAGTCTTGGCTTGAAATTTTTTTTGCTATGAAGGATCTAGGAGAAGCTACATATATTCTTGGTATAAGAATATATAGGAAAAAGCAGGAACAATTACTAGGACTAAGTCAAAGTACATACTTGGATAAAATATTAAAATAATTCACTATGGAAAATTCCAAGAAGGGAGACTTACCCATGCGTCATATTGTTAAGTTGATCAAGGCTCAATGTCCCAGTAGTGATAAGGGGATCAATACTATGAGTCAGATTCCATATGATTTGGCAATAGGATCGATCATGTATGCTATGACATGTATTCGACCAGATGTGGTTTATGCTTTGAGCATGGTTAGCAGATATTAAGGAAGTCCTGGTTTATCTCATTGGACGGTAGTGAAGAGAATTCTTAAGTATTTACAAAAAAGAAAAGATATGATCTTAGTTTTTGGCGGCAAAGATGAACTTAAGGTGAGTGGATACAGTGAGGCCAGTTTTCAAAGAGACCGAGATAACAATTATTCTCAACTTGGCTGGGTTTTCTTATTAAATGGTGGAGCGGTAACTTGGAAAAGTTCCAAGCAACAAAAGGTGGCTGACTCTACTTGTGAATCAGAGTATATTGCAGCAAGCGAGGCTAAAAAGAAGGCTATGTGGTTAAAAAAAATTATTGGAGATCTTGGAGTTGTTCCATCAATTCAAGAACCAATGAAGATTTTCTACAACAACGAGGGTGTGGTAACTTTGACAAAAGAACCTTAAGATCATGGTAGATCTAGGAACATCGAGAGGAAATATCACTATATTAGACATAAGGTTGAAGAGGGTGTACTCATGGTAAATTGTGTATCATCGGAAGAGAAACTTGTTGATCCTCTCACGAAGGGTTTGAGCAAGATCAAGCACTTTGAGCATGCTAGGAGCATTGGATTGAGAGACGATATTAGATTTTAGATGTTAGTGTTGATGTTACTTTGAAAATATAAAGCAATTAAAATTGTAATGGAATAGTGAATAATTAAATAGAGATTTCTTTATATTTAATGTGTATTATGCTATTTGTCAATTAATTTATTATTGTGTTTCGCTTGGCATGTTTTACTTCCAGAATATTAAGTTATTCGAAGCACCACAGTCAGTCATACCTTGGGAGTAAGTATTGATTTAAGACTGTCATGAATTGTTTGTAGATTTCCCATAGACACTAGACATTGCATTGGGATTGCTGCAGAATTCATGAGTACTTATAAATAGAGATTTTGAGTGTTGGTTAAGCCCATGCTTAGATATTAATTCATAGATTTAATCATGAGTAGTTCTAAGACGATAATTGTTGGATAAGGTGTCTAAGTCCATAACTATATTTGGTATGTACTTGACCCGACTTGGTATGGTCCATTTGGGTTGCATGGCATCGGAACAATTTGGATAGACTTTTGTGAGAAGAGGATATTTATGATTTATTAATATTTTATAAGTTCTAATATATTAATATGAATTATTTAATTAGTATTGATCAAGAATTAGTTTGGAATTAACTTTGTGATCAAAAGAGACTAATTAAATAAATGGGGATTGATTTGGTAAATCATTCATTATTATATAGTGGGCTTATGATCCATAGTTCTTCATGTTGGGCTAAACCCATGTGGTGACCCATGCATACTCCATGGAGTCTAAAACCCATGGATCATGAGGAATGTGGAAAGGCATGAGTTACATGGTGTAACCCTAATGTGCACACTGTATAATGAAGCCTCATCCAAGCAAAATCGGCACTTAAGGATACAAGTGAGGGCTAGCCGATTTTGGTGCAATAGAATCTTCTCTCAAGTTATTCCAATTGTTGGTGGTGTTGTGTGAAGCATTTGAGGCATCATATTTGGGGTGCTAGGCTCACAAAGTCTTAAGGAATCAAAGCTACAAGAAAGGTATGTCATTCTACTAGTTTTTATATTACATATACCCCATCATATGCTAGTTAGGATGAAACCTTGGAAAAATCAAAGTTTGCATGTATAATAGAAAAAACATAGATCCAAGGTTTCTAGGGTTGCATGTACACCATAGGAGTGTTAGAATGCTCAAAACCCAATAGTGGTATCAGAGCCTAGGCTAGTTTTCAATTATACTTGATGCTACTTGCTTAAAAATTGATTTTCTGCTCACTGTTCAGTGAACTCGCCGAGTCCATAGGGGGGACTCGACGAGTCCATGTGAAAATTCATCCAACTCGTCGAGTTGGTACATGCACTCGACGAGTAGGAGGCCCTGAGCGCAGAATTTTAAGTTTCAATGCTAAAATTGGACTATGATCATTACCCTAAACTGTTTTTAGATTATTAAACCTGTTTTTGATGTGGTAGTGATTGTGCTTATCCAATTTCAAAGATAATTGTCAAAGTTTCAAGTTTTATATTAAGTTCATATGATTCTTGAAAATTGTTGATATGAATTATGCATGCTTATGAGTTTTGTTAGATCATAGAAATTATTTTACATGCTTGTTAGTTTAATTGTTGTTCTAAATGCCTTTTAATGGACTCCATAACTTGTCCTCAAGTTATGCAATTCCAAGAGTTTTTTCCATTAAAACCATTAAAACTCATAAGTTATAGAAATGAAAGGTTTTGAATAGTTTCAAAACTTGCCCTCAAGTTTTGGAATTTGTAAAGTCACACATTAATACTTTAATTCCAAACCCTAGAATTTTAAAGTTTAAAATTCAACCCTTATAATTTATAGTATTATAAGTTAATATATATATATATATATATATATATATATATATATATATATATATATATATATATATATATATTTGTATAAGAAAAATCAGTATCACCGTTTGTAGGCCTCATTCACGAAGCCGGTCTATAAGGGGGGTATAAGGTTGTTGCCTATAAAATCGCAGCTGAATGGGTGTCCACTCTCACCTACCGCTTCCTTGACTGGTGGAGGGTCGTTAGCCGAACGGGTAAGACAAAGGCTATAATTCTCATTAAAAGTATAATGATAAATATAAAGTAACTAAACCTTTTATTAATTCCCAATCTTAGTTACTTTGGGAAAATGTGAAATTGATGCTAACCCATGAAATTACACTTTGCACCTTGCAAAGTCGTTAGTGGAGCGTGTGTGGTTAACCGGAACACTAATTTGGACTAACAAGGGTGGCAAAGGGTGGCTTAAGGTTTATCATAGATCGGTGGAGCGTGTGTGGTTAACCGACACATCGATTAGGTGATAAAATTAAGAGTACCAAGTTAATTTGCATGGTTATTCACACCTTGTTTGTGATCCTTAGTATCCCAGTCACAAACTTGAAGGGCATAATCGAGATTTAAACATGCCATTGAATTGTTCAATGAATCTCAAAAGATCCAGGAGTTTCAATCCAATTAAAACCTAACAATTTGTTTCATTTTTCATGGTGGAAATTAGTAAATCATCATTTACCTACCTTCAAATATTTTGTAGCTTGGATTACGGCATCCCTCTTCCAAGTTATAAAATATTGTGTTGGGTCCTAGCCTTAATATTTCATTTGGGTGTCTTATTAAGGACTCTTTACCTAATCTAAACTTGTCTTTCTTCTTTTTCAGTTGTCTTCCAACAATGCTTCTGGCTCAAACCCTACTGGCTCCTTTTCTCTCATGAATCTTTATGGGAGAGTCATCTTTGATGGGACTAATTTCAATGATTGGATTAGGAACATAAGGATGGTCACTCGCTATGAAGACAAGGAGTATGTCCTTGATAAGGAGCTAAAGGTTATTGATGAGTCTTTTGCTACTCTAGAGGAGATTGCTGAGTACACTACCCATGAGAAGGATGCCACTAAGGTGTCTTGTATCATGTTGGCTACCATGACAACAGAACTCCAGAAATCCTATGAAAATTTCTACCCTTATGAGATGCACCAGGACTTGATGGAAAGATACCATCAGAGTGCTCGTCAGGAAAGGTATGAAATCATCACCTCCATGATAACAACAAAAATGAAGGATGGAGAGTCTATCACCGGCCACCTGCAGAAAATGCAAAGATTCATGAACCGTTTGCTAAAGTTAAATGTGAACTTTGGTGAGGAGTTAGCAATAGATATCATTCTACACTCCTTACCCTCCTGTTATGATCAGTTCCGCATGACCTATCATATGAACAAGGAGGAGGTCACACTTAGCAAACTTCAAGGACTTTTAAGGACTGCTGAAAGTAGTCTCAAAGGTAAGAATGTTGTTACCACTCCTACCACCGCCCCTGTTCTGGCAATCGGGCAAGGTAAAGGGAAAAAGAGGAAGACCCCTTCGAAGGGTACCAAGGGAAAGTCTCTTGATGGCTCCTCTTCGAGTGGAACCAAAGGAGGTTCTGGAACTCCCTCTTCCAACCCGAAGGATGCACAATGCTTTTACTGTCAGGAGAAAGGTCACTGGAAGCGAAGCTGGCCCAAGTACTTGCAGGATCTTAAGGATGGGAAAGTGAAACCCACCCATGCATGTATTTACACTATATTGTATAATAACTCACCACATACTAATTCTTGGGTCCTTGATACAGGGTGTGGAATTCACATTTGTTCTGATTTGCAGGGCCTAAACAGAAGTGAGGATGTGGAGCACGAGAAGATAATCTTGATCATGGGGAATAGGAAAGTTTCACCTGTCACCAAGATTGGAGTTTATTATTTATTGCTTAGTATTGGGTTAACATTAGATTTGAATAAATGTTGTTACTCGTCTAAAATGGCGAGAATATTATTTCCTTTCATGGTTTGTACAAACAAGGATTTAGTTTTTCATTTGATAATGTATGTGGTGGTATTAATGCTTTTTTATAATGGTGTTCTTTATTTTAAAGCATTACCTTGTAATTGTGTATATGAAACTGTGTCGGTTTAGACAACTTAGGAAATAATGTATTGCATATTGATTCGTCCACTAGTTTGGATAAGGCATCCTTGTGGCATTGTCGTCTTGGACATGTCAACAAGAACCGCATAGGCCAACTCCAAAAGGCTGGAGTCTTGGAGTCATTTGACTTAAAGTCAGATGATAGTTGCGAATCTTGTTTACTTGGAAAAATGACTAAGTCATCCTTCACTGGTACTTGTGCTAGGGGTGAAGGTTTGTTGGACCTCATACACAGTGATGTGTGTGGAACCTTCAGAACCGCCACAAGGAATGCTAACCGCTTCTATGTGACTTTTACTGATGATTATAATAGATATGGATTTGTCTACTTAATCAAGCATAAGTCAGAAACCATTGAGAAATTCAAAGAGTTTAAACAGGAATTGGAGAATCAGTTGGGTAGGAAGATAAAGATGCTCCGATCCGATCGAGGTGGAGAGTATCTTAGTATCGAGTTCCTTGACTATTTTAAGGAATGTGGAATTGTTTCACAATTGACACCTCTTAGGATACCACAGCTGAATGGTGTGGCTGAGAGGCGCAATCGAACCTTGTTAGACATGGTTCGTTCCATGATGAGTCGAGCTTTGTTAACAATCTCATTCTGGGGGTATGCCTTAGAGACTGCCACCCATATCCTTAATGTAGTCCCTACCAAGAAGGTTGCCAAAACACCTCACGAGATGTGGACTGGGAAAGTTCCCACTTTAGACCACATCAAGATTTGGGGTTGCAAGGCTTTCGTGAGGCGCGAGACTCACGACAAGCTCGAACCTCGAAGTGAGCGGTGTATTTTCATCGGCTACCCACAGAAATCTTTTGGTTATCTCTTCTACAGACAGAGTGACAATGTTGTCTTCGTGGCGAGGAGAGGAGTCTTTCGAGAGAGAGAGAGATTTCATAAGCTAAGGAAACAGTGGGATGAAAATTGACCTTGAAGAACTTCAAGAGTCAAGCGGTGAAGAAACCTCAAACACTAGCAATCAACCTGAGGAGGAAACTCTTGTTGAGCCGATTGATGAGTCCGTACCTCTGAGGCGTTCCATGAGACTTAGGAGCACACCTGATTTTTATTATGGTTTCCATATTACTACAGAAGGTGATGCATTTATCAGTGATAGTACACTGATAAATTTGGATGGACATAACAACTTCAAGGAAGACATGGCAGGCCCTGAATCTGCTAAATGAAAGGAGGCTATGGACAGCGAGATTCAGTCCATGTATGACCATCAAGTTTGGAACTTGGTTGACAATGTACCGGGTCGTAAGACAGTTGGGTGCAAATGGATCTTCAAGAAGAAGACCGACCTGGATGGGAAAGTACACACTTATAAGGCGCGACTGGTTGCGAAGGGTTTACTCAAACTCCGGGAGTTGACTATCATGAGACCTTGTCACCAGTAGCGAAGATTAAGTCTATTAGGGTTATGCTAGCCATTGTTGCATTTCACGATTATGAAATATGGCAAATGGATGTCAAAACTACTTTCCTTAATGGAAAGTTGGCTGAGGATGTTTACATGACTCAGCCAAAGGGTTTTGTTGATGCAAAGTTCCCTAAAAGAATGTGTAAGCTTGAGAAATCCATCTATGGATTAATACAAGCATCTCGCAGATGGAATCTTTGTTTCGATGAGAAAGTCAAAGAATTTGGCTTTTCGAGGAGCGAGGATGAGTGTTGTGTATATGTTAAGGCTACGGGGAGTATAATTAGCTTTTTGGTATTGTATGTGGGTGACATACTACTCATTGGAAATGACATCCTAACCTTGCAGGAGGTTAACTTCTGGCTTGGGAAGTGTTTCGCTATGAAGGACCTTAGAGAAGCTGCCTATATCCTAGGGATAAGGATATTGAGAGACATGAGTAAGAGACTAATTGGACTTAGTCAAAGTACCTACTTGGATAAGGTGCTGAAAAGATTCAGCATGCAGGATTCCAAGAAAGGTGACTTACCGATCCAGAGTAATGCCAAACTGAGTAAGACTCGGAGCCAGAGTACAGAGGCTGAGATAGTTGAGATGAGTCAAGTACCATATGCTTCCGCTGTAGGCTCGATCATGTATGCTATGACTTGTACTCGCCCTGATGTGGACTTTGCTTTGAGCATGGTCAGCAGATATCAAAGGAATCCTGGCAAGGCTCACTGGACTGCGGTGAAGAACATTCTCAAGTACCTGCGGAGGACTAAGGAATGGGTCCTTACCCTTGGTAGGAGTGATGACTTGGGAGTAGTGGGATATAGTGATGCCAGCTTTCAGACAGACAGGGATAATTTCCGCTCTCAGTCGGTCTGGTCATTACCCTAAATGGAGGAAAATTTATTTGGAAAAGTTCCAAGCAGGAGACAGTAGCCGATTCAACTTGCAAATCAGAGTATATAGCAGCAAGCGAGGCGGCGAAGGAGGCGGTATGGCTGAAGAACTTCATCGGACACCTTGGAGTTGTACCAACTATAAAGGAGCCTATGGATATTTTTCTGTGATAACGAGAGTGCAGTTGCCTTAGCCAAGGAACCAAGGGATCATGGGAGATCCAGGCACATCAACAGAAAATACCACTTCATTAGACACCGAATAGAAGAAGGACTCCTCTTGGCAAAGAGGGTATCATCAGATAAGAACCCAACAGATCCCCTCACGAAGGGACTGTGTAGGGTTAAGCATTTACAGCATGCGAGGCGTATTGGGCTGAAGGATGATATTAGTTTTAGTAAGCTTTCAAAACTTGTAATAGTTGAAATGTAATTTAAATTTGGTGTTTAAATAAAAGGTTTTTTTTATTTACTAGTATGTTACTGTCTTGTGTCAATCATTTACTATTGTTTCATTTTACATGTTTTGACTTCCAGAATAATTATATTATTCAAACTATCCACAGTCGATCATACTTTGGAAGTAGGTATTGAAATAATACTGTCATGAATTGGGGTTGTAGATTTGTCTGAATTGTATTAGACATAGCAATTGTTGCTGCAACATTCATGAGTGCTCATAAGTTCTGAGTATTGGATTCAACCCACGCTCACTTGTATCACTTCATGGAATTTATCTCGAGTGATCGTGAAATGGTAATATCATATAAGTCTTTAAACCAAGAGATATGAGTTGAGTGGCTATGAGTTGGTTGTACATTGATAGTACGAAAACGCATCAGTAACATGATGTTATAAAACGTGCTGTTGTGTACAACTTGATGATTAGTTAGTTCAAGCATATGAGTCGAAGTTTATCTGTTCCTTTTAGTCCTTGGAGGATTAAAAGTGATATCTTGGGCCCCTCAATGATTTTGTATTGATTTATGTTTCGTGCCCGGTCAGAACTGAATTGATGTGTTCGATTAAGTTCTATGTCAAACAAATCGGAAATCGGGAAACAAACTGCTGGACAATAAGTACGACATTGTTCCATGTATTTATCCGGCTGATATCCAGAACAGAGGATTATGTGATCACTTACCTAAAATGGCACAACTTAGTTCCACGAGACTTTTAAGAGCTACGATTTCTGGTGGGATCCTGAAGTCGTACTTGCAACTATAGTTATTAGACTTATCCAAGTGGGAGACTGTTGGATAAGGTGTCTAAGTCCATAACTATATTTGTTATGTACTTGACCCGACTTGGCATGGTCCATTTGGGTTGCATGGCATCAGAAAAATTTGGATAGACTTTTGTGAGAAGAGGATATTTATGATTTATTAATATTTTATAAGTTCTAATATATTAATATGAATTATTTAATTAGTATTGATCAAGAATTAGTTTGGAATTAATTTTTTGATCAAAAGAGACTAATTAAATAAATGGGGATTGATTTGGTAAATCATTCATTCTTATATAGTGGGCTTATGATCCATAGTTCTTTATGTTGGGCTAAACCCATGTGGTGACCCATGGATACTCCATGGAGTCTAAAACCCATGGATCATGAGGAATGTGGAAAGGAATGAGTTACATGGTGTAACCCTAATGTGCACACTATATAATGAAGCCTCATCCAAGCAAAATCGTCACTTAAGGATACAAGTGAGGGCTAGCCGATTTTGGTGCAATAGAATCTTCTCTCAAGTTATTCCAATTGTTGGTGGTGTTGTGTGAAGCATTTGAGGCATCACATTTGGGGTGCTAGGCTCACAAAGTCTTAAGGAATCAAAGCTACAAGAATGGTATGTCATTCTACTAGTTTTTATATTACATATACCCCATCATATGCTAGTTAGGATGAAACCTTGGAAAAATCAAAGTTTGCATGTATAATAGAGAAAACATAGATCCAAGGTTTCTAGGGTTGCATGCACACCATAGGAGTGTTAGAATGCTCAAAACCCAAAAATAATATCCTCTATTCTTAAAACATATATATATATATATATATATATATATATATATATATATATATATAAGTCATATTTTGCGGATTGCTTGTACATTGGTTTACTCTATTACATCTCGTAATTTGTTGTTATAAAGTGTAGTTCCATGTATGACTCGATGAGTGAAATTGTATGATTAAATAATAGAATTTTATGCATTCCTTTTTCCTTAATAGGAAAAGTGATATCTTTGGGCCCCTCGGTGTTTTGATGTTAACATTATAGTGTTGGGCCCAACTAGGACTAAATTGATGTTTTCGATTGGTAGTCTAATTACGTCATCACAAAATGAGATTATCAGGAAACAAAATCTTGGGCAAGATTTTATTCTAATCCATGTCTCATTTTCATACAATATCAGGAAGAGCAAAGGAATAGGTGATAACTTATCTTAGGACCAACAGAGTCTAGTTGTGTCTTGAAAACACTATTTACTGGGTATCCAAAGTTGCACGAGCAATTTTAGTTAGCGGCTTTGCCAAGTGAGAGACTGTTGGATTAAGGTGTCTAAGGTCCTAACTAAATTGGTATAATGTTGATGAATAAAAGTAAAGTCTTTTTTGGGTTTCCCTCATAACCAAGAAAGTGTATAAATTGATTTTCGAGAGAGATATATGTATTATTAAAATATTATATGACTAATATATTAATTACAAACAGTTATAATTAATTTAGAATTAATCATAATTAATTTGGAATTAATTCTGGGTTAATTAGAATTAATTAAAAGTTGAAGGACTATAGCTGTAATTATTCAAAAGTTGAGCAGGTGATAGGCTCTAGAACCTTCATGAGGTTGACGGTTTGGAGGCTCCTCTTGGAGTCTTCTCGAAGCCTTCATGTAGATAATTAAGGAACAAGATAATTACCTTATCTGAAATAATATTATTTTAAATTCAAACTAGAGTTTCTAGGTGATTCCTAATCAGCTATAAATAGGGTCTTAGACTTGGAATTTTAGGCCAATGCAGTCAGACATACCATAGCCGAAAATTGCCTACCTTTCCCCTCTCTCCTAAATCTTCTAGGGTTCTTGTGTTATGGGTGTGAACCATTAGAGTCTTGCATACAATTGAAGCTAGTTTTCAAGAGACTATTTGATTGATTAAAAAGGTTTTGTTTACAATAAAAAATCAGAGGTATGTTATCTTTTGTGAATTTAGATTTACATTAGGGTCTAAAGTTTTGTTGATCTATAGGATGTTGCTTCAATAGACTTATGACATAGATCAAATTAGGTTGCATGTACCCTTAAGAGTTTATGATATTTTCCACATTATTACATGTAAACCCCATCACAGATGACCCTAAACTCAAATTAGAAATGTGTTATTGCGTGATTTATATGTATTACATGCAAAAATGTTGAATATTATTCATTTTCTAACATGACACTTTTCTTCATCAATGTTTGAAGAAAAATCAAGAACTGGAAGCCATAAATCTTGATGGATACGTCGTGCAAATATGGTAATGCCTTCTCTTCAAATTATTACAAAATCGTTTAGATTTTCTATGATTATTTCAAAAAGATAGAAGTATGCTCCCGGTGTGTCTTGCTTCGACTGCTTGTCATCGAAGGATGTTATCCAAATCAAAAGAACTATAGGCTCGAAGGCTCGGGTTGGTCAAGCAAACCGATTCATTTAATTCTTCGCCAATAAGCATTCCCTTTCCAACAAAACTAAGCGTCTTGCCGCTGGGTCGTTTCAGTGGGTGTCCTGTGAATAGAAAAATACCTTTACCAGGAACATACCACCTTTTCTTTTAGACGATTGAGAAGTGAAGTTGAAGTCTCAAAGAAATATGGGGAAGAAGTTTAAGAAGGTTCGGGAGCTACCCCTTTCGAGCTCAGTTGACCCCTTCTTGATTCTGTTTTTTCCATGTTTGAGATAGATGAATCAATGGAACTTTGATCCCTGATTCTTGCTTGGTCTAATGTCTGGGTGCGTATGGCGGTACAGTGAGAGCACCTTTCAATTCAGCTGAAAAGGAAAGTAAAAAGGATTTCATTGTCTTTTTCCCGCTTGCACCTTCGATTGCGAAGGGCATTTTTTTCCGATTTTCAATTCCTCTCCGGTGAGGTTTGAACTTCACATGGTAGGAAAGCCTTTACAATTCACATCTTCTCGTCCAGCAAAGAAAGTGAAGGTGAGCACACATCGAGTTGGAGGAGGACGTTGTAGAACCGCGTGATTTATCCATATGCGTTATTCCCTAATTGATGAAAGTTGTAAAGCGAACAATCAATCGAAGGAGTGGAGCTTAGAGCCTTGACTTTCTATATTAGTCAAGCACACTCACTCTAATGGTGTACCTTTTCACGATGGGCAGCGAGGAAATGAGAATAGTGGCTTAAGCCATTAGGTGTAGGCGCTTTTTAGAGGTGGAATATTTTAGTTCTTCCTATTTGACCCGAAACCGATCGATCTAGCCATGAGTAGGTTGAAGAGAGCTCTAAAAAGCCTTGGAGTATCGGCACTCGCAGGCTTGAGTAACCCGGTGAGGCTGACTACAACAAACCAGGATGTTACAATTCCTTTGGGGGAAATGAAGTAGGTGGAGTGGTTGGATTTTGCGAGTTGTTCCCACCACTGCTGGATGTGATTCCAAAAGCCGAACGAGAATGAATATGATACATAAAGTCAAGACCAGGCTCCCTAATGGAATGTTTAACCGATCCATTCCGGATCGACCAAATTGGTACAGAAGTTGTCACATGGGAAAACCACACAAAATACGACTTATTTGAATAACCCGGTGACCTACCAATAATACAAGTATGATTTTTGGCAAGTAATAAGCACTTAAATAATATAATTCAAGTGTGTTTGGTTCTTCTCCACATTCTTACCGGGCTGTCCAAGGATTTTCCCTATGATTTTAGAAACTGAAATTTTGATATAGAAGGATCTCCTTATTTATGAATTGAATAAAGCATCAATTTCTTTCAAAGGTATGAAATTACCTTGGGAAACTTGAAAAGAAGTAATTTTGACTATTACATTATTCACGCAAAGCCTTACATGACTTATCGGCTGCCTTGCTTGAGGAAGAGTTTCACTAAAATGGAAACGAACCGAAATAACGTCCGATCTTGTTTCTGGATTGAGTGGAAAAGGGATATATGAAGTTAGTTCTGTTCCTCTATGCATCTCTGTGATGGGTAAAGGTTTTGCAAAGAGGCCACTAATCAGCTAATTTGCATTTCCTTACATATAGGGGATGTGAGGTGAGGTAGGGAAGCCTTCGTAGTAACTCCTGTATAGGTTGTTGTTATAGAGTTGGGAAACAATGCTATATATGAGCCTATCCATATGGTCAATTCTAGCCTTTTAATCTGGTTAAAAACATGCTAGATTAGGGTCCTATCTCTTAGTTTCCAAAAGATGAAATGTCTGAAGGCAACATGGTCATAGAATGCTTTTTAGGAGAGCAATACAGGTTACAATGGCAAGGTCAACCCGTATCTCATTTCCTGGTGGAAACGTCGGGTTGTTTTAGCTACAATTATTTTCAGAGGAGGAAGACAAGCTAGCTACAAAGCATCAACACCAAGCTTTTCTAAGAACTCTTTCCTTAGGGTCACTAGCTTCCCAATGCTTATTAGAGTTGTAAAGCCAGACAGACTTTCTTAGTTGTAATTCCTTAAGAATATGGTTCGTGAAGAATCTGCATTACCGGTAATCTCCCATTCCTGCCATCGAGAGACTTAAATAACTATAGCATGCCAGAAACAGGGAGTTGAGATGGTTAGACCTAGACCCTGAAATGCCCCCATCATAGTAGCCTATGCTTCCATCTTGTTGTTGTTGGAGGTACACATCCCTCTTCTTGGTGTGGAGCGATATACGAGAAATAGATGCTCAACCTGAACTGTTCGATAACAGCGTTGAAGTAGTGAATCTATCGGCACCATAGCGGTTGCATACAAATTTGGACCTAAAGCTTAGGAGGTCTTCCACCACTTCGACTGATGCGGACGCAGTTCTCTCGTCGTGAAAGAAGTAATTAAAGGTAAGTCTCGGGTCAACCAGCGCTTATTGTTGCCTGTATAGCTTTCTGGAGTAGAGATCTAGCAATACATTCTAAGCACAGATCATTGGTATTGGATGTATCGTTAGGTTGTGCTGAGTAAAATCTGCTCCGTTTTTTTCCGTTGCAGAAAAAATATCCCTTCCCCCCGCTTTCAAAAATGATGAATATGAAGTTCGGGAGGCTGCATGCACTATGTATCCTCTGACTCCCAATCGGGTTTCCTTCCTAGCGTACTTGCTCTGCTATTCTGCCCCATCCTGGATGAGGAAGAGTTACGATAAATAATAAATAAAAAGCCCATTCCATTTCGACAAAAGACCCACACCCAAGTTCCATAACTTTTGGTCATCTATCTCGATCATGATTTTGCTACCCCTAGAGGGAAAAGGCCCTTCCCTTTTGGGTCGGTTATGGGCGAGGAGGGATTCGAACCCCCGCCAACAAGATAGGGCTCAGCCAAAGCAATACCAAGCGAGAAAAGCCGTTTCTATCTTCTTAGTCATAGTCAAGCAAGTATTCTCCTTTATTGAGGTAAACAACCTTACTAATAAAGTGGCAACAAGCACCTTATTTCTCAAAGTAAACTTTCTCCCTACTTGCTTTTGTTTTCAATAAGGCACAGGGGCGCTCACCTTTTTTGGCTCCTTCCCGGCCCAGAAGTTCGCTTCTGACGACTAGCTTCTACCGCTAGCACTTGGACTTTCTTCGTAAGATCCTGAGAACTGAAATGCCTAAAGACGGTGCTCAAGTAAGAAATGCGATCTTCTAGGGCAGGAATTCTTATATGCTAATTGCCTGAAATCCCTCTCATTTTGTCAATAAGGGAGAGGTTCGGAGATAGCTCTTATACTGTTGGTTGCTTGCCTGTAACTTGACTTCCTCGTACTCCTTCTCCTAGAAAGCGACTTTTTTCATTCCTCGACAACTAGGTCTTTGCTGACTCTAGAGTAATTTATGGTGTACTTTTAGCCGTTTGAAACATATTTCAGCTATAACTATTACCAAAATATCCAATAATTTTAAAATCATCAGCTGAATCAGGCCAATATTCATCCCAATCATTGTTTATGTTGCAAGTGTTTTCTTTGTACAAACATTTGAATTGAAATTTGACAATCCCTCTATATCATTATGTACCATTCTTGGTTGATGTGGCTTTATTCTCTTTTTTAGATGGATGATTCACTGGGTTTGAGGAGAGACGGTCCATTTCCAAATGGTGAGCATAATGGTCTTGTGTTAGGAGATGAAGTGTTGGTAATTTACTGTTTTTTTTTCTACTTCCTGTTTACACAACTGTTTGATATAACGCCCAATTGAAAGTAATGTTAAGATCTTTCTAGTTTTGTTTAAGAAAATTCAAGAAGATGCAAATGTGAGTTTTTTCAGAGTGTTCTTTCTGGTTATTATATGATATTTTATGATTTTTTTACTTTCAAATGTTGAATTATATTATGTTTGTGATGATATGAAGTTGTTAATTAATTAATTATCATGAAAAACTAAAGGAATCAAGATTGATCATTAGTTATTGGTACTATCGCTTTTTTGATGCATCCACATCAATTATCCTAATTGTATGTCTACAACTCTATATCTTTTCATCTTCTTAATACTAATTTTGTTTTTATTAGATTGCAACCAAGATTTGGTGGGACGATAATTGATATTGTTATGGGAGATCGTCAAACACCGAAACAAAAAGTGACACAATAAGTTCAATCAATAGAAACATACTAGGTATCCTTCTATGTTATAATTGGGTATGAAGATTTCAAACTTTGTAAACTAAAATCAACTCATTTTTTACGCGTTTCCTATTTTCAGTTCAATGTGCACTACATTGTGAGCTCCTGTATCGCTATGCAAGTGGTTAACAATTGGAAAAAAAATTATAGTTTGAACATTTAAAAAGGTTTATATGATGATTTACTTTCCTTTCTGTGTCATGTTTTAACTTATGTAATAAATACTAAAAGAAAAATAGAGGTGCTAATTTCTTTCTTCTTTTTAATTATTCTATTTTCAAAATGTAATCGGGAACAACAAATCATGTGATTACATTTATATTATAGAAAAATAAATTGTTATTATCAAGTTTTATTTTCCAAGCCTTGTTTTTTAATGTTATTTTTTGAATTTTAGTTTTTTTTATAAGGACTGATTTGGGCTTACGTTGGAGTGTGTTATTTTATCTCTTAACTTTCTTAACAAGATTCACTTTGTACAACAACACCAGTCACCACCAGAGTGTGTTAAGAGTGTGTTATTTTATCTCTTAACTTTCTTAACATGATTCACTTTGTACAACATTACATGACACCACCATCGTTGGATTATAGCATGACATATAAATATAATTGAGGACATTCATGAAAGCACAAAGTTGTAATTGATATAAATGGATGCAATATGTTATTATAGGCAAAAATAACATAAGTACATTGCTAATTTTTAATGATGGTATCCTACTTTTTAATTTTGTTACTATTACTACAAAATATATAAAATTACAGCATCCAACTTTCACTTTTTTCCTATTACAAGATTATCTGTTTCTAAATATAAGATAAAATAATTTGTTACTATGGAGTTTTTGATAGGAGATCGTGTTTGATGGTTTTGTGACAATGATTTGCAGGGGAAGTAAAGTTGCTAATTGATTTGGATATTTGCTTGAAGTTGGTTAGGCATTATGGTTTCAAATGTTGAATAGTGTTTTTCTTTTTCAATCGTGGTTTAAACCTAGTCATGATGACATAAATTTGCAGGGGAAGTAAAGTTGCTAATTGATTTGGATATAGGTAAGTTCTTTGAGAAATTTTTTTTGAGAATACGAGAATGAATCTGAGCCACACATTTCCGAAATGACAGAAAAGATAAAATTAATATATGAATAAGCGTTTGTTATATAATTCGAAATATGAATATATTACTTTTTAGCGAAAATAACCATCATGAAGATGTAGTAGACGTCAATACAATTCCGTTGATATAAAGAACATACAAATTTGACTTCGTAAGAGGAAGTTATGATTTTTCGAAGTTTCGATGCGACAGAGTACAACAGTGTGCGACACAGAAATCAAATTTTGATTTGGTTGATTGTTAGCCAAAAAAACTATAAATGATAATTAAAGATCTCGTAAATACAAATCTGTCGATATAGAGACAGTCGAGAACGAAGTCCGTGGGAAGAAGTTACGATTTTCGCACAAATTTTAATAGTGTAATCTCTCTAAAAATATGAATTTAAAATAGAGTAAGAATTATCTATTAAGATCTAAAATAAAGTTGTAGTACTAGGAAATACGTACGTGTGGATATAAAGAACGTCGAAAACGGAGCTCGTATGCAAAATTTAGGTTTTTTCGAAGATTGAAAAAAAATACGTGCGAGACGATGACCTGGAAGCACCAGAGTGCACTCTTCACCCACGCATTAGTGTTTGACCCCGGTGTTATTTCATACCGTCCTCATAGACCTCCACCACTTTGATCCCTGTATGATCCTTCCTTTCTCTCATCCTAAGCATTGATGACACTGCTTAATTTTAAGCATGGGGTGAGGTAGTCTTATTTTTTATTTTGTATGCATTTAGGTTATATATAGTTGCATTTAGAGTATCTCATTTAGTTCATTTGAAAATTTAATAAAAATTTCAAAAATATTGCATATTTTTATTATTTCTTTTCAAATTTTCATACTTTTTCGTTGCATTCTAGTTTAGGACTTTGTGCATTTTTGTTCTCTCTTTCTTATCATCCCTACAAGTACCATAGCGTCGAGTCGTAAATATTGAATCATTGATTGGCCGTGGGTCTTGACATGGAATTCCTTGTCTTGGACAAATAGGAAACACTTTGAGCCTCACATAACACTTTGAGACTACTTGTGTGGGGGTCAGATGTAGGGTTCTTATTGGGTTTAGATACAAATGAAAGTGGTTAGTCAGTGTGCAAGAAATGATTATCCAGGTATGGTATATTTGAATATATGGATGAATCTTATCTCGGTCAGGGGGAATACCCCTTTGTATTCCCAAGTCTTGCCCTAGCCTTGCATATTTTAGATTCTCACCACATTTTTTTAGATATGTCATCATCTTTCTAGGGGTCTAGAATAGACAGTTATATAGGTTTTGTTTATCACATCTTACATTGATATGTTGTAAAGTCCCAAAAAGCAGTACGAAAAATTTCATTTTAAACCATCAAGTCATACAACCACATATTCCAAAACCAATAAATTAAAAATGTATTTTTCGAACATTAGAGTAAATTAAAGTATTTAGTGCGGAAAAAGCCATCAGGGGATATGGTGCAGTCAAGCCGGTCCCTTTCCTTTGGAACTGGAAGTACCTGATAATTTTTAAACCGTAAGAACAAAGCTTAGTGAGTTCCCCAAAATAACACATACTATACAAAGGACCCAGACCGACATACAAATAGGCATAACCCAATATATCCATGGTCTCAACCCAACATGCAAATAAGCCGAGCCCAACGTACATACCAATGGGCCCAACCAAACATGCAAATGGGCCTAGCCTAACATGCATACTAATGAGCCTAACCCAACATGCAAATAGGCCTAGCCCAACATGAAAATGGGCCCAACCCAACGTGTATACATATGGGCCCAACCCAACACATAATGCAAGAGTCACAAAGACATCTAGCATCCTACACAGTATAGTGAGAAGATTCACGAAATCAGCTAAACCATAACTCAATGCCCTGCAACAAATTCTACAATAATCCTATCAAAACATACAAGGTCTAACCTTAGTCTACACACTGAATCCAACAATCTTGACAAAAATTTAACCCAAGTCAACAAGTCAATGGTCAAAGTCAAAGTCGACAGTCAACAATATCAAACATTGAGCCTCACATCGTGACTACCCCTTAGTCACGTAGTGAGAACGCATTCATCCCAATTCCAAATCAGACAACTCGGACACGAACAACCCACTCAGCAAGCATCACGACATGAACCCTCCTTGGACAAGTCGTGAGCACAACAGGACAAGATAATCGTGGAAACTTCAATTGTCACATCGTGACCACAGTCTGAGACAACAAATTAATGGTTTGAGTCCTTAATCCATTAAGACTTTAACTCCCAAATTCCATAAAGATTTAAGCGACTCCAGAGATTCATAAAAATGACAAGTTTATGGACATGCATGCTCCATGCATGTCCTCTACCCAACCTAGTTCCAAAGCCAATAAAATGACATAAAAGTCAAGCAAGGTTCACAATTCACAACCAATCCTTATATCTATAAGATATGATGCTCTACAGACTCAGGAGGATCATAAATTTGCCAACTTTGTTATATCCGTTAACTCAAATCAAAACCATGAACCAAAAGGGACCAAGACAACTTAGATCTAAGAGAATAAACCATAAATGTAGAGGCTTGAATCCTTACAAATGGTCGAGAAGGTGAAATGAAAGATGAGAAGATGTTTCTTGCTTGATCCTTGTACCAATCCTCCCTGTACTTCCTTCAAAGAGCACCAAAAACCACCAAGATGAGCCAAGAACAACCAAAAGAGGTTAGGGTTAGCGTTTCTGAGGTTTGAGGGTGATGGAGGCTGATAATGAACCCTAAATTCGAGTTAATGGGGTTTAAATACGAAGGAAACCCTAAACGATCATGGGCTTGGGATGTAGTGTTCCTCACGTCATGACCTCTCTATAGATGCACGTTCTTCACTTTGGCTTTTGACGTCGTGACACCTGATTTTCCCTAAAAACCATGATTTTGACTACTTAATGCCCTAAACTGATCCATTGTAGAAAACGGGTGTTACATATGCTTGATAAACTTTGAGGGGGTCCGCTAATTCATATTTTTGGGACCATAGTTATTTTGGTAACACCCATATTTGAGTCATATCCTACCCTTTTATAGTAGATATTGACTCATTGTCATTGATCAAGATTATGTATTCATGATATTATCCTCTATCTATACTCCTTTTTCATATTGTTGGAGTCATATTCTTTATGCTGAAATTCCTTAGACCTTCAAAGAAGAAAAAGAAGAAGAAATCAAACAAAAAAAATGAAGAAAAATTGGAAAAGCAAAGAAAAAGAAACAATAAGGAAGATTCAAGAAATGCAACAAAGAAGAAAGCCAAAGAGAAAAGCAACAAAAATGAAGAAAAATGAAGAAAAAAAGCAACACAAAAAGAAGAATCCAAGTTCAAGCTTTCTCTCCTCTCAGAAAAAATAGAAAAAAGAAAGAAAAAAAAAGAAAAAAAAAGAGAGAAATAAGAAGATAGAAGACCGAAAACAAAAGTTCAAGAATTAAGATTAAGGATGTCTTGTGTCTATTTCTTAGATTTATTTGTACTTTTTTTCTTTTTGGTTTTGGTAAGAAAAAGAAATGATGGTGAGACAGGTAGAATGTAAAGGATATTATAAGGGAGAAACCCCCGAAGCCAGATGTTTGCCCCGAAGGTCGTGTTGCGAACCTTATTTCATTTTGATACAATTTGGCCTAACCAATGTAGGAATCATTGTGTATGGAGAAGCACATTTCCTTCATGTATTATGGTTTGCATTGATGAATTCAGAATGCCAACACTAGACACATCCTCCTATTTCATTTTTCTTGTACACTATACTGACTGCCTCATTCAAACGAGGTCTATTCGCTGTTCAGGTTCTTCAAAATTTGGTTTATGTCTCTAAAATGGGGAACATTTAGAGGATGCGTAGGTTCCATACAAGACTGGATCTGAACATGTTGACTAAATTTGACCAGGTTCTATGGTAACCTTTCTTTTTCCTTTTTAGCTTAGCTCATCCCGAGTTCATTTTATTCTTGTTCATACTTGAGGACATGTAAGGTTTAAGCTTGCGGTGATTTAGATAGTTTGTTTTATTTACTTCTTTCATATAGTTTAGTTGAGCATTTTTCACTACTAGAAAACAACCCTTTAATGACGCGCAAACAATGACACTCGCTGATAGAAGACGCGCATTTGTGCGTTCCCTAAAAAATAATGTCAGTTTTGCAAAATTTGAAGGATAGAGGAAACGAATTTGTTAGTGCCCTAAAATTAGTGTTAGAAAAGAAAAAAAAGGAAATGAGGAGGGCGCCTTTCATAAAATGTGTGTCATCTAAGTGTGTCGCTTTATAATTTTTTAATGAAACACGTGTTTTAACGCGGGATTTTACCCGCCTATTGGATCCCAAAAATTAAACCCCCCCCCTCTTCCAATTAGCAAGAAAAATCCCTAGGGCCTTCGTCTTCATAGGAGAATTGCTCTTGCTTTCGTGATCAAATGCTTCGCGACGACGATGATAACGATCATCGTCTCGGCGGAGTCACCCCAACCTCCATTTTCATGCGACCCTTCAGCACCTAAACCACTATATCCCTTTTGCAACGTCAAATTACCGATTCCCAACCGCGCTCACGACGTTGTTTCATGGCTTACTTTAGACGAGAAAGTTTTGTAGTTGGTTCACGGAGCGCCAGGGATTCCTCGCCTTGGGATCTCCGCTTACGAGCGACGGTGGTTTAGGGGAAGGAAATGGCAGTGATACGTGGGTTCAATCCCTTAGATCACTTCTAATCCCACCTCCATCTCATCTAACATTTTTCGATCTTACAAAGAAGAAGACGACTCAACCGGCTGAAACATAGGTCGAAATCGGTAGAGGAATCCCTAAATGATGTTCAAAAGGTAATTGGTTTTTGGTTTTGCTTTCTCTCATCTCCTATGTGAAGGTTTAACTTTTTTCATCACTATTTCCCATTTTTTATGTTTAACTAATCGTTTTTCTAATTTCTACAAAATAATTTCTTACTAGTTTTCCATTTATCCCAACTTCATCTTTATCTTCTCTAATTTTAGGGCTTTTTATTTGAAAATGTGATTTCAAGAATAACGGCCTTATATTCTTTTTCCAGAACTGGAAGTCTAGAAGGATTGTAAGCTTATCTGAATTGATATATTTTCTGTTTTGTTTTTGGATATGTCATAGAAAGAAACTTCACAAATTGACTTGTTTCATGATTATAGTAGTTGTCTGTTTTGTTTTTGGATATGATCAGTGAGAAGTAAGGTGATGTGGAGACCCGAGAGGCATAGAATCTCAGCTAGCTTGATGGTGGAGTTCATAGGGCCTTGTAATGGCAACAAGAATATCAACACATGAGGTGGGAGTACTGTTTCTTGATCCATCACAGAAATTGTAGGTTAATTTTGTTGTTTATGAATCTGTAGAAGAAACATCGATAATTGATTTCATGTCATAACTCTACCTAAAAATACTAAATCACATCATGTCATAACTCCTGAATATTTCATGTATGGAAAAGTAACTTACAAGATTGATGTGTATGCATTTGGAGTTGTTCTTCTTGAGCTTCTTTCTGGAAGAAAACCAATAAACAGTGGATACCCAAAAGGCCAAGAGAGCTTGGTTATGTGGGTACGTCTCTCTCTCTCTCTCTCTCTATATATATATATATATATATATATATATATATATATATATATATATACACAACTGTCAGTCTGTCATTGTCTCTATATATATTCACAACTTATGCATTGCACATGGGTAATGATTATCATTCATGAACTCATATTTCATCATCACTTATTCCTCTTCTGATTGCTAATGTGAGATTATTATTCACATCAAGTGTGAAGCATGTACATGTCAGCACAAAATCCGAGCTGCAAAAGGCTCTGTTAAATTCTCAACATGAAGAAAGTGACTCTGTTATAGAAGTTTACATATGTGATTGATGTATCAGTTTGTCAATTCGATAAAAGAGAATGGATAAAGGAAGTAAAGTAAGATACTTTGAGTCATGGTTCAGTGATTCTATTTTCTAGTTGATTCAGTTTGTTCAGTTATTTAGTCTTTGAGATGAACCCTGTATGGCATATTTTGATAACTGTTTTTTATCAGAAATTTAAAATTATACTGGATGGGAAAATGGACCTGAAGTAGGAAGATAAAGCATTTCTTTGGTGTTATGTCATCAAACCCTTTAGGCAAGTTTGCAGCATCTTTCTCTCATGATCATCTGGGAAGGGTTTGGATGACGATGTTATTTTGATTCAGTCCACAATAAAGTCAAGGTATTATCTTTTAAAAACATTTCTTATGATTTCAGTTTCATAATTTAATCTATATATAAAGGACCTATATTTGTATCTTCTCAAGTCTAATTTCCATAGTGAAAGCTTATTCTGTATCATATTTGGTTTTTTATTTAACCAGGAAATGCCTCGCAAAGTATCATATGGAGCTGATTTTGATGAAGAGTATGATGCTTGTGATTATTACCGTGATGATTATGATTATAATCATGGCAATGACATAGATGAACATGAAACTGGTAATTAATCTAACTTGCAATCTTCTCTTGAGCTTATTAATAGCTATGTGATTGTACTTTACTTTTCACCCCCTTATATGTAATGTGGTTAAGTGTATAACTTGTTCACTAACTGTTTAAGTAACCTTGTTTAATCATACTTGGGAATATTGTGATAAGTTCCTATGTTTTGTTGGAATCAATCTAACTAAACTAATTGTATCTTTTGACTTGGATTCCTATTTACAGCTTGGGGCTGTAACTGTAAATTTTCAACCACAGAACGATGCTTCTTCAAGAAAAGAGGGCACATTCTTTCCCGTGCATGGAAAATTCCATGATTTACATAATGCCATTATCTCTGAAAAATCTTACAAGGTTAACATAGGTTTGCACATGCTCTTGACATAGATGCCCATAAATATCAAATAAATAACTTTAGTAACTACCCTTTAGTCCTTGACCTTGCCTGTTTTGACTATTTCAGCCCCTTTCAAGTTTGATACCCCATCTCCAGATGATGTCGTTTCTTTGGGATTGAAGTCTTACAAATTAGCTTCCAAAGGTACTTATTTTGTCACTATATAGAGTTCAATGAACTTTATACTTCTAGTCTCCCGTATAGGTTCTCACTCAGAAAGTCTGTTATGCACCCTCTAATGCCCCTGATTATCTTTACTTGATGATTTCCCAAACTACCCCTATCTAAAAATACGCGACTGAAGGATAATTATGTCAATCGTTTACTATCATTTCATTTTGCATTTTTGTAAAGTGTAATTGACATTTGATGATTTGTAAAGTGTAATTGACTTTATGATTTGTAAAGTGTAATTGACATTTGATGATAAATAAAAGTTGTTTATTTATAAGTAAAGTGTTGCTATCTTCTGTCAATCGTTTACTATCATTTCATTTTGCATGTTTTGACTTCCAGAATACTTACGTTATGGTATATCATATTATTCAAATTATCCACAGTCGGTCATATGTTGGAAGTAGATATGAATCAATATTGTCATGAAGCTGGCTTGTAGATGTCTAAAGTGTTGGACATAGCAAGAGCTGCTACAACATTCATGAGTGCTCATAAGTTCTGAGTATTGGATTCAACCCACGCTCACTTGTATCACTTCATGGAATTTATCTCGAGTGATCGTGAGACGGTAATATCATATAAGTCTTCAAACCTAGAGATATGAGTTGTTTCCTATGAGTTGATTATACATTGATTGTACGAAAACGCATTGGTAACTCGATGTTATAAAACGTGCCTTTGTGTATAATTCAACAAGTAGTGGAACAAGCGTATGAGTCGAAGTTTATCTGTTCCTTCTTGGATTAGAAGCGATATCTGGGCCCCTCGATGATTTTGTTGTGACCTATGTATCGGGCTGTGACAACTCGAAATTTCTATCTTGTACAACCATTCACTTCAATCTAAGTCAGACTTATTTCTGCTAACTTTTAGCACTGTTTAGAGCCTGTTTGAGTGTTCTAAAGCCTAGTATATTCAAGAATCGGGTGTTAGGAAGTATCTGCTTGAATCCATTGTACCTAAATCAAGCTTAAACCCCATTATGAGGTGTTTACGGCCAAACTTTATGATTTTGGGCCGTAAACTCATCCATCGCCGTGAACTCATGCTTTAAGCATGAGTTTACATCATTTTTCATCACTTCCTTCATTTCAAGTCAAAGAACTCCCATTCTCTCTCAACTATCATCAAAATCTTCATCTTAATCTTCCAAAAATGTAAGAATTTCTTCCTTTGATTTGTTATTACAACACTTTATCTAGTACAACCCTTTGATTTCATCCATGAAATCATTCCATTTTGATAGATCTTCAAGTGTTCTTCCTTTCACCAAGAACACACACTAGTGTTCTTGGACCGTAATCACCCTTACAAGCTTCTATATTGTAAGTACCTACCTCCTATACTTGTTAGTTAGTTAGGATGTTGAATCAAAGACTTGAAGACAAGTTTTCCTCAAGAACATAAGGTGTTTACGGCCAAGGAAATCTCCTTGGGCCGTAAACCCTAATTAAGGGGGCAAAATGAGCCCGAATCCCTTCCACAGCCTTGGAACCAAGTCTAGAATTGAACATAGAACACTTCTTTGTGACACTAGTTAGTGGTGCATATGTGCCACCATTCCTTGGGTCGTAAACACTAGTTAGTGGTGCATATGTGCCACCATTCCTTCCTAAGGCTTAGAATTGAACATAGAACACTTCTTTGTGACTTATAAGACCTTATATCACAACTTGGTACAAAATACCATGAGTTTACGGCCGTAAACTCATGGGGGTTTACCCCTTGGCCGTAAACTCATGTGATATATCCATGTTGGCCATAAACTCCAATGAGAGGCCATACTTCCCTTAGATGCAACCCTTTGGTACTCCTAGCACTTGAATCAAAGTGGTTTCCATGTCCTAGGGTGTCTTTACTTGCTTAATTAGTTGTTAATTGACTAATTAAATACATATATGTGTCATTATATGTTAAATAGGATCTGTGTGTGTGCTCAAGTCTTCACTTGACACTTAGCATCCTATACCATCCGTTCATCCAAACCACTCACTACAGGTGAGTTCATACCCCTTAATCAACCTTTTAAATGATTTTAAATGCTTTTATGGGGGGGGGGGGGAATACAAGTTGAACTATTATAGTTATTATATCAATCACATGTGATTAATAACTACCAAACAAGTGGATTTCTTACTTTTCAAACTGTGTTATCAAACAAACTACTTCAAATCGTTTTACAAACTCTTTTACATGCTAAATACTTTTATTAAACTCTTTTAAACTTATATTTTGTCAAATGTGTATATATATATATATATATATATATATATATATATATATATATATATAGTTATATAAGTAGGATTGAAAGGACTTAGGACTGATAGCTCACCTTACTTCCTGTTCCTTGTTTGGTTGTGGACTTAGGGTATCGGTTGTTTGTCCGAAGGTCGTTTGAATCTTAGTTATATATTATGTATATGTATATAGATATAAAAGTTCCTTCATTCAGTTCAATACCTTTGGGTAGCAAGGGTATACAATCATGTTCATTCATACAAACAACATTACTAGTAAACTATAATAGGTATAGTTTAGGAAGTTACAAATACTATTACAAGAACAATGAAACATACAAAGAGTCAGTTCATACATGAGTCAATACATACTATTATGAGAAACAGAGAGAACATACATACATACTAGACAGAGAGAACATACAATACAACTAGTACATACTATACATTATACAAGAGAACATACTATTATGAGAAACAGAGAGAACATACATACATACTAGACAGAGAGAACATACAATACAGCTAGTACATACTATACATTATACAAGAGAACATACTATTATGAGAAACTAAGAGAACATACATACATACTAGACAAAGAGAACATACAATACAGCTAGTACATACATTACATATACAAGTATACAATAACATAAATGTGAACCATCGTTCGGGGCATGGCATCACCTGTCATGGCTCGATTTGTAGCCAGAATCTCCTAGAGGGAGAGCATGAATTTGTGTATAGATCTATACTGGATTGACTATCCTACACCTTGTTGTTAGCTACAGTGGGACTTGCAAGTCTACGGGTGCCAAATGTCATTTCTTCCGACGTCTTTCATCGTCGTGTTATTAGTCGATAGTATGGTGCAACCATTTCACATTTAACCTTAATTAACGGCCAGATTAAGGTAGAAAGTACAGCAGTAGTTACTATAATACAACACTACAGTACTTTATTATTTCCCCATTGCATTCGCATTGTGATCTTTTCACATAAAAGGTAATGTAAAACTATATTATTGGATAATGATAGTCACACATGGGAAAATATACACTCTTACAAGAAACAAACATACATTTCATTTGATGCCTTGGTAAAAGGCTACGTTTAGTAGAAAATATAGGATTTTCTAGGAGATACAAACATTTACAAACAATTACAAACATTTATAAACATTTACAAACATTAACAAACATTTACAAACTTATACATCAAGTACTTACAAACACTTTCATACAAACAATGACACTAAAATGCTTATGAACTCACCAGCTTTAAAGCTGATAAACTCTTTCAAAATAACTTGTATTCTCAGGTCATCAGTAGACAGGTACCGATGCTAGGCTTTTGAGAAGATGGAGCTCGTTTAAGACTCATCTCTTATTTTGATTTACATTTTTGGTGTCTGATAAACTTTACAGAACACACTTGTATGAAATTATATTATTAATGCAATGGATGATGTTGTTGCTTGTTTACTACTATACTTTGTTGTGATACTGTACATGACATCCTTCACCCCAGAACGTTTCCGCCGTTCCAGTTTTGGGGTGTGACACGGGCCCGGTCAGAACTAAATTGATGTGTTCAATTAAGTTCTATGTCAAACAAATTGGAAATCGGGAACCAAACTGTTGGACAATAAGTAAGACATTGTTCCATGTATTTGTCCGGCTGATATCTAGAACAGAGGATTATTGTCACACCCCGAAACCAGAATGGCGGAATCGTTCCGGGGTGGAGGACGTCATGTTTAGCATCACAATCAATGAATAATAGGAAACATAGCAACACAACAAATACAGTGGATATATATATATATATATATATATATATATATATATATATATATATATATATATATAAGTAAAATGTTTACATCAGTTTGAAAACTTGTTTTAGGTACATCATAAGTATGTAAAAATGTAAAAACTTGACTTTTATTGCTCCGACTTCTCTAAATCCAAGGAGTACCTGTTTACTGATTTCCTGAGAATACAAGCAGTTTAAAAGAATATCAACATAAAGCTGGTGAGTTCATAAACATTTAGTTTTGGTGGAAGAGGTTCTTTGATTCTTTTGAAAAGTGTTCCTCAAGAAAATCCCATATTTTGTTATGAAAAGTAGTGTTGAAAGAGTATCTATTTGTAGCAGATAAGTCATCAATTTTAGAAATGCCGGTGTTATCCTGGGAAAATCTCATATTTTCCCTAAAAACAAGATATCCGTCCTAGAGGTAGAGATGTAAGTTTAGAAATCCATGTTTACCATCAGTGTATATATGAAGGTAGTTTTATTACTAAAATAAAACAAATGAAGAGTGGAGTCCGTAAACCAAAGTTAGTTTATACTTATTTTGCGAGTCGTATAACCATACTTGATATGACCTAGAGACCTTTATAACGTTCTTCAGGCGTTAAGCTAAATGACATTTGTTCACCCCAGGGGTGCCCGCCTAACTGTAGCTAGCAGTTCAGGTGTGGGATTGTCAGTCTCAAATAGATCTATTAACAAATCTCACGCTCTCCCTCCAGGAGACTCTGGTTATACTAAAAGGATTTATCCCTGTACACCTAAGGGTACAATATTGAAGTAGAGCCTCACAATTCTGTATAATCTTGTTTACAAGCTAGAAACAGTATAAAACAGTAATTATCCTTAAATAAATGTACTTTATACTTCTGAGAAAACATATAACATAAACTAAATCTGCCATAGTTTATATATATTCATCCATGAAATCTGATTTGGTAGAAACTGCCTAGAGGGTTATCCCAAACTATACCCATTATAGTTTTTTAGTGTTGTTATGGAAAATGTTTTGTAAAACCTTTCTGAAAGCTATGAAGTTAGATTTCCAAAATAACAGTTTCCCTTATGTTCAACATATTACAAAAGAGATCAAATATCTGAGTAAGTTATTAAACATGGAAATCGTTGAATTGTATTAATAAGTTTAAAACTTAATAATATACTTTGAGTTTGGCTTGTTTTCCCCCCTAAAAACGTTAAAAACACGGAAAATGTAGGGGTATGAACTCACTGTGGTTGTGCGAAAACGTCCACTGGAAACGAAGATCCTCGGGTTGTTGTACGCGGCACTTAACGGAATCCTAATATCAATAAATACGTATATGTATCTAAATTAGCGATTTCGTTAGATAAAGTGTTAGAAAAACACTTGCTTTCGGTTAAGGAATGTTACCGGAACCTGCTTGAATCGAGAAAACGAGCTTTCACCACTTAGGAAGAGTTTGCGGCTGTGAAGAGTTTACGGCCGTGAACTGGGTTTACGGTCTTTGAAGATGGGCCGTAAACGGGTTTACGGTCTTTGAAGATGGGCCGTAAACTCAAGAACAAGGGTGCTGATTTCGAAGAGAAATGTGTTGCAGATGCCCCGAAATAACTCTAAACGGTGTTTCTCGGTGTTTTCTCGAAGATTGAAGGCCTTCTAGGTGTTTACGGTCACGAGCTTTAGAGAGAGAAAGAGAGAGTTTCCAGTCAAAGGTGTTCAAATGAGGGTGGGGGTCTCATATTTATAGAGGTTTTGTGGTCGGTGGGTGGGGTCCACCCGACGCTGGCCGCAAACGAGTTTACGGCCGTAAACAGGTTTACGGCCGTGAACTCCAGTCAGGCCGTGAACATGATGCTTTTCGAGGATAATTCGAGTTTTGTGCGGTTTTGGTTCTGACTTGCATATATAAGTTTAATTATATAATACCATATGATTTTCTAAATCAAAGGTTCGACGGAAGATTAATAAAATTCAAATTTTATTAATGGGAATTGCTTAATGGAAACGGAAAAAGTTTCGGGTTGTCACAATTATATGATCCCTTATCTAAAATGGCGTTTCATAGTTCAACAGAGTTTTAAGAGCTACAATTGTCGGTCGGTTCCTGAAGTCATAATTGTAACTATAGTTACTAGACTTATCCAAGTGGGAGACTGTTGGATAAGGTGTCTAAGTCCATAACTATATTTGAGATGTACTTGACCCGACCCGGCATGGTCCATTTGGGTTGCACTTCACCCGAACAATTTATATGGTTAATCTTTTTAGAATAGTATAAGTTATGATTTATTAATATATTATAAGTTTTAATATATTAATAAGAAATCATATTATTTAATTAGTATTGATCTAAAATTTATTTAGAATTAATTTGGTGATCAAAAGTGTGACTAATTAAATATGGACTCTTGTATTTATATAGTGTGGGCTAATGCTTATTTAGAATGGGCTAGGCTTGCATGGTAAGTCCATGGATAGTCCATGGAGCTTTAACCCATGGATCTCATGGAAATGAAAGGTCATGGGTATTAGGGTTTACATGGATGTAACCCTAATCCACCACACTATATAAAGGAGTCCTTGGCACTTGAAATTGCACTAGTTTTTTGTGTAATAACTAAGGGTGGACGATTTCTAGAAGTGTTCTACTATTCTCTCAAGTTTCCAAGGTTTGTGGTGATTTGTGACTTCCATTTGAGGCATCCACACTATTGGTGCTAGGCTCTCAAACTCCAATCAATAAACCACTACTAAAAGGTATGTAACTCTACTAGCTTATTAAGTTTCAAAGTTCCCCATGCCATGCTAGTTAGGTTAAGAACCTTGGAAAAGCAAATTTGCATGTATGTTAGTAAAACATAGATCCAATGTTTCTAGGGTTGCATGTACACCTTAGGAGTATTAGAATGCTCAAAACCCATCAGTGGTATCAGAGCCTAGGCTTGTTTTGTTGATACTTGATGCAAATTGTTGAAAAAAGTCGAAAAATATGCAATCTGCTGAGTGAATTCGCCGAGTCCATGGGGGGACTCGACGAGTCCATGCCTAAAATCATCCTACTCGCTGATTAGGTTCATGCACTTGACGAGTAGAATGCCCAGAGTGCATATTTTCGAGTTTTGCTGCTAGAAATGGACTAGAAACATTACCCTAAACTGTTTTGGTCTTATAAAACTTGTTCTAGATGGTGTAATGGTTATGCTAATCCATTTTCAATAGCTATTATCAAAATTTCAAGTCATATATGTGTTTTTTGTGATTCTTGAAATTGATGATATGAATATTCATACACTTATGAATTTAGAATATCATAGGAATTATGTGCAACTTGCTTGGTAGTTTAATTCTTGATCATTATGTGTTTTAATGGAATCCATAATTTGTACTCAAGTTATATATTACCAAAAGTCACTCTTTTAAAGTCCATTAAAGAAACACATAGGTTACATAAAATGAAAAGTCTCTCATTTTAATAAACCATTAACTCATAAGTTATGAAAGATGACAAGTTTTTAAAGTTACAAAACTTGCCCTCAAGTTTTGGAACATGTAAAGTCTCACACATTTTAGTAAAATTTAGTTCCAACCCCTAGAATTTTAAAAGTTAAAATTCAACCCTTATACTTTATAATATTATAAGTTTAATAATAATTATATATGTATAAGAACAAGTCGTTTTACCGTTAGTAGGCCTCATTCACGAAGCCGGTCTATAAGGGGGTATAAGGTTGTTGCCTATAAAATGGCAGCTTAATGGGTGTCCATTCTCACCCACCGCTTCCTTGACTGGTGGAGGGTCGTTAGCCGAACGGGATAATGACTTTAATCCTCAATAAAAGTATGATGAATGTAAAGTAACTAAATGTTTTTATAAATTCCCAATCTTATTTACTTTAGGAAAATGTGAATAAGGTGCTAACCCATGAAATTACACTTTGCACTTTGCTTAAGTCGTTAGTGGAGCGTGTGTGGTTAACCGGCACACTAACCTAGACTTAATAAGGTAGGAAAAGGGTGGCTTAAGGTTTATCATAGGTCGGTGGAGCGCGTGTGGTTAACCGGCACATCGATTGAGTGATAAACATTAAGAGTACCAAGTAATTTGCATGGTTACTTCACACCTTGTTTTGTGATCCTCGGCATCCCAGTCACAAAACCTGAAGGGCACACTCGAGATTGAAACATGTCATTGAAAAGTTCAATGAATCTCACAGAATCTAGGAGTTTCAAAACCAATTAAAACCTAATAATTTATTTCGTTTTTCATGGTGGAAATTGGTGAATCGTCATTCACCTACCTTCAAATATTTTATAGCTTGGATTACGGCATCCCTCTTCTAAGTTATAAAATATTGTGTTGGGTCCTAGCCTTAATATTACATTTGGGTGTCTTATTAAGGACTATGTTTATATCTAATCTAAACTTGTCTTTCTTCTTTTCAGATGTCTTCCAACAATGCTGCTTCTGGCTCAAACCCTATCGGCTCCTTCTCTCTCATGAACCTTTATGGGAGAGTCATCTTTGATGGATCCAACTTTATGGATTGGATCAGGAACATCAGGATGGTCACTCGGTATGAGGACAAAGAATATGTCCTCGACAAGGAGCTTAAGGAACTTGATGAGTCGTCTGCTACTCCTGAGGAGATCGCTGAATACCAGGCACATGAGAGAGATGCCACCAAAATGGCATGTATCATGTTGGCCACAATGATAGCTAAGCTCCAAAAGTCCTATGAGGACTATTACCCTTTTTAGATGCACCAGGACTTGATGGACCGCTACCATCAGAGTGTTCATCAAGAGCGGTATGAAATCATCTCCTCCATGATAACAACCCAGATGAAGGATGGTGAACCCATCACGGGCCACATGCAGAAAATGCAAAGGTTTGTGGACTGTTCGCTGAAACTGAATGTGAACTTCCTAGAGGAGTTGGCAATTGATATCATTTTGCACTCCTTACCTTCGTGTTATGATCAATTCCGAATGACATACCATATGAACAAGGAGGAAGTTACACTCAGCAAGCTTCAAGGACTTTTGAAGACCGCAGAAAGTGGTCTTGAAGGTAAGTCGATTGTTACCACTCCTACTCCTACCGCGGCCTATGTCTTAGCAATCGGGCAAGGCAAAGGAAAGAAGAGGAAGAGCCCTTCGAAGGGTACCAAGGGAAAGTCCCTTGATGGATCCTCTTCAAGTGGAACCAAGAAAGGTTTTTTCACTCCTTCTGCTAACCCTAAAGAGGATGAATGCTTCTATTGCCATGAAAAGTCGTACCGGAAGCGAAACTGCCCAAAGTACCTGCAAGATGTTAAGGATGGGAAAGTAAAACCCAACCATGCAGGTATTTACACTATATTGTCTAATAACTCACCCTATTCTAATTCTTGGGTCCTTGATACAGGTTGTGGTATTCACATATGTTCTGATTTGCATGGACTAAGAAGAAGTGAGAATGTGGAGCATGGGAAGATAAACTTGATCATGGGGAATAGGAAAGCTTCACATGTCACCAAGATTGGAGTTTATTCTTTATTGCTAAGTAGTGGGTTAGTGTTAGATTTGAATAAGTGTTGTTACTCGTCTGAAATGGCGAGAAATATTATTTCCTTTCATGGTATGTACAAACAAGGTTTTACCTTTTCGTTTGATAATGAATGTGGTGGTATTAATTCTTTCTTTAATAATGTTCTTTATTTTAAAGCATTACCTTGTGATGGTGTGTATGAAACTGTGTCGGTTGTTGATAACCTAGGAAATAATGTATTGTGTATCGATTCCTCCACTAGCTTGGATAAAGCATCATTATGGAATTGTCGTCTTGGACATGTAAGCAAGATTGCCAACTCCAAAAGGATGGAGTCTTGGAGTCATTTGACCTAAAGTCAGATGATAGTTGTGAATCTTGTTTGCTTGGGAAAATGACAAAGTCACCCATCACTGGTACTTGTGCTAGGGGTGAGGGTTTGTAGGACCTCATACATACTGATGTGTGTGGACCCTTCAGAACCGCCACAAGAGATGCTAACCGCTTCTATGTGACTTTTACTGATGATTATAGTAGATATGGATATGTCTACTTAATCAAGCATAAGTCAGAAACCTTTAAAAAGTTCAAGGAGCTTAAACAGGAAGTGGAGAATCAGTTGGGTAGGAACATTAAGATGCTTCGATCCGATCGAGGTGGTGAGTATCTTAGTACAGAGTTCCTTGACTGTCTTAAGGAATGTGGGATTGTCTCACAATTGAAACCTCCCAGGACACCATAGTTGAATGGTGTGGCTGAGAGGCGTAATCGAACCTTGTTGGATATGGTTCGTTCCATGATGAGTCGAGCTTCGCTACCAATCTCATTTTGGGGGTATGCCTTAGAGACTGCCGCCCATATCCTTAATCTAGTCCCTACCAAAAAGGTTGCCAAAACACCTCATGAGATGTGGACTGGAAAAGTTCCCAATCTGGACCACATCAAGATTTGAGGTTGCGAGGCTTTCGTGAGGCACGAGACTCACGATAAGCTCAAACCTCGAAGTGAGAGGTGTATTTTCATCGGCTACCCACAGAGATCCTTTGGTTACCTCTTCTACAGACCCAGCGATAATGTGGTCTTTGTAGCAAGCAGAGGAGTCTTTCGCGAGAGAGAGTTCATGAGCCAAGGAAACAGTGGGAGGCAAATTGACCTTGAAGAAATTCAAGAGTCAAGTGGTGAAGGAACCTGAAACCCTAACAATCAACCTGAGGAGGAAACTCCTATTGATCCGACAGATGAGTATGTACCTTTGAGGCGTTCCACGAGAGTTAGGAATGCACCTGAGCATTACTATGGTTTCCATATTACTGCGGAAGGTGATACACTTATCAGTGATAGCACACTGGTAGGTCTGGCTGAACCTAACAGCTACACGAAAGCCATGGCGGGCCCTGAGGCTGCTAAATGGAAAGAGGCTATGGACAGCGAGATACAGTCCATGTTTGACAATCAAGTTTGGAACTTGGTTGACAATGTACCAGGTCGTAAGACAGTCGGGTACAAATGGATCTTCAAGAAGAAGACCGACATGGATGGTAATGTACACACTTATAAGGCGCGACTAGTTGCAAAGGGCTTTTCTCAAACTCCGGGAGTTGATTATGATGAGACCTTTTCACCAGTAGCAAAGATTAAGTCTATTAGGGTTATGTTAGCCATTGCTGCATTTCATGACTATGAAATATGGAAAATGGATGTCAAAACCTCTTTCCTTAATGGAAGGTTAGCTGAGGATGTTTACATGAGTCAGCCAGAGGGTTTTGTCAGTACAGAGTACCTTAATAGAGTGTGTAAGCTTGAGAAATCCATCTATGGATTGAAACAAGCACCTCACAGATGGAATCTTTGTTTCGATGAGAAAGTCAAATAGTTTGGCTTTTCGAGGAGCGAAGATGAATCTTGTGTATATGTCAAGGCTAGTGGGAGTATAGTTAGCTTTTTGGTATTGTATGTGGATGACATACTACTCATAGGAAATGACATCCCAACCCTACAGGAAGTGAAGTCCTGGCTTGGGAAGTGTTTCGCTATGAAGGACCTTGGAGAAGCTTCCTATATCCTAGGGATAAGGATTTTGAGAGACAGGAGTAAAAGACTAAATGGACTTAGTCAAAGCACCTATGTGGATAAAGTGTTGAAACGATTCAACATGCAAAACTCCAACAAAAGGTGAGTTACCGATCCAGAGTAGCGCCAGACTGAGTAAGACTTAGAGCCCGAGTACAGAGGCTGAGATAGCAGAGATGAGTCGAGTTCCGCATGCTTCCGCTGTAGGCTCGCTCATGTATGCTATGACTTGTACTCGTCCTGATGTGGCCTTTGCATTGAGCATGGTCAGCAGATATCAGGGGAATCCTGGCAAGGATCACTGGACTGCGCTAAAGAACATTCTCAAGTATCTAAGGAGGACTAAGGACTGGGTCCTTACCCTCGGTGGGAGTGATGACTTGAGAGTAGTAGGGTATAGTGATGCTAGCTTCCAAACTGATAGGGATAATTTCTGCTCTCAGTCAGGCTGGGTCTTAACCTTAAACGGAGGAGCAATTTCTTGGAAAAGTTCCAAGCAGGAGACAGTGGCTGATTCAACTTGCGAATCAGAGTATATAGCGGCAAGCGAGGCAGCAAAGGAGGCTATATGGCTAAAGAACTTCATTGGAGACCTTGGGGTTGTACCAGCTATAAAGGAGCCTATGGAGATTTTATGTGATAGTGAAAGTGAAGTTGCCTTAGCCAAGGAACCAAGGGATCATGGGAGATCCAGGCACATCGACAGAAAATACCATTTCATCAGACATCGAATAGAAGAAGGACTCCTCGTCACAAAGAGGGTATCATCGGATGAGAACCCAACAGATCCCCTCATGAAGGGACTGGGTAGGGTTAAGCATCTCCATCATGCGAGGCGCATAGGGCTGAAGGATGATATTAGTTTTAGTAGTTAGATAGCTTTGAAATTTGTAAAGTGTAATTGACATTTGATGATAAATAAAAGATGTTGTTTATTTATAAGTAAAGTGTTGCTATCTTCTGTCAATCGTTTACTATCATTTCATTTTGCATGTTTTGACTTCCAGAATAATTATGTTATGGTATATCATATTATTCAAATTCTCCACAGTCGGTCATATGTTGGAAGTAGATATGAATCAAGACTGTCATGAAGCTGGCTTGTAGATGTCTAAAGTGTTGGACATAGCAAGAGTTGCTACAACATTCATTAGTGCTAATAAGTTCTGAGTATTGGATTCAACCCACGCTCACTTGTATCACTTCATGGAATTTATCTCGAGTGATCGTGAGATGGTAATATCATATAAGTCTTCAAACCTAGAGATATGAGTTGTTGACTATGAGTTGGTTATACATTGATTGTACGAAAACGCATTGGTAACTCGATGTTATAAAATGTGCCTTTGTGTATAATTCAACAAGTAGTAGAACAAGAATATGAGTCGAAGTTTATCTGTTCCTTCTTGGATTAGAAGCGATATCTGGGCCCCTCAATGATTTTGTTGTGACCTATGTACCGGGCCCGGTCAGAACTAAATTGATGTGTTCAATTAAGTTCTATGTCAAACAAATCGGAAATCGGGAAACAAACTGTTGGACAATAAGTAAGACATTGTTCCATGTATTTGTCCGGCTGATATCTAGAACATAGGATTATATGATCCCTTATCTAAAATGGCGCTTTATAGTTCAACAGAGTTTTAAGAGCTACGATTGTCGGTCGGTTCCTAAGGTCATAATTGTAACTATAGTTATTAGACTTATCCAAGTGGGAGACTGTTGGATAAGGTGTCTAAGTCCATAACTATATTTGAGATGTACTTGACCCGACCCGGCATGGTCCATTTGGGTTGCACTTCACCCGAACAATTTATATGGTTAATCTTTTGAGAATAGTATAAGTTATGATTTATTAATATATTATAAGTTCTAATATATTAATAAGAAATCATATTATTTAATTAGTATTGATCTAAAATTAATTTAGAATTAATTTCGTGATCAAAAGTGTGACTAATTAAATATGGACTCTTGTATTTATATAGTGTGGGCTAATGCTTATTTAGAATGGGCTAGGCTTGCATGGTAAGTCCATGGATAGTCCATGGATCTCATGGAAATGAAAGGTCATGGGTATTAGGGTTTACATGGATGTAACCCTAATCCACCACACTATATAAAGGAGTCCTTGGCACTTGAAATTGCACTAGTTTTTTGTGTGAGAACTAAGGGTGGCCGATTTCTAGAAGTGTTCTACTATTCTCTCAAGTTTCCAAGGTTTGTAGTGATTTGTGACTTCCATTTGAGGCATCCACACTATTGGTGCTAGGCTCTCAAACTCTAGTCAATCAACCACTACTAAAAGGTATGTAACTCTACTAGCTTATTAAGTTTCAAAGTTCCCCATGCCATGCTAGTTAGGTTAAGAGCCTTGGAAAAGCAAATTTGTATGTATCTTAGTAAAACATAGATCCAAGGTTTCTAGGGTTGCATGCACACCTTAGGAGTGTTAGAATGCTCAAAACCCATCAGTTATATCATAAGTAATGTCTCTAAAATGTTGTTGCTTTTACGTATATGATTTCTGTTATGCATAAAAAATATTCATTACTTTCTCGTTGAAATCTGACATGTGTATTCTTTTTCAAATTAAATAGTTGTACCCAACTTGGAGAAACCATCCACTTCTGATGCTCCTTCCAACAAGAAGATTGAAAATGCCAACTTGAAGTCAAATGCTAAATCTTCCAACAAATCACCACCATTGATTTCAAAAGATAAATCTGAACACATGGAGAATAATAACATGACACAAACACATAAGATTTCAAGCGAATTGAACAACATGACCATGAGTGGCGAATCTAGAACTTCCAAAAATTGCAAACAAGGGTAAAACGGGTAAAACTGCATCTCGCTCACAGTATAAACCTGAGAAGTGGATGCTACTTGATGAAGGAGAAGATCGTATAAGTCAGCTAAATCTTGCTATTGTAAGTGTTAACATATTATTTTTTGACAAAATAATTTTCCATTGTGATGCGAAGTTGCTAACAAGTTCTATTTGACATTTGTAGGTTGGGCATGTGGATTCTGGAAAGTCAACACTTTCAGGAAGGCTGCTACACCTTTTGGGACAAATATCTCAGACACAAATGCATAAATTTGAAAAGGAGGCTAAATTACAGGTATGATTTATGAAAGTAGAATGTTACTAAAATACACTAATAAGTGAAACCTATGTTGTGGTAAATTTGTTTTGAAAAAATCAGGGTAAAGGTTCGTTTGCTTATGCATGGGCATTAGATGAGAGTGTTGAAGAACGAGAAAGGGGATAACAATGACAGTTGGAGTTGCCTTTTTTTAACTCAAAGAAACACCATGTTGTGGTGTTGGATTCACCTGGGCATAAAGATTTTGTCCCAAACATGATATCAGGTGCAACACAAGCAGATACTGCAATTCTTGTTATTGATGCATCACTTGGTGCCTTTGAAGCAGGTATCGATAGTGCAGGAGGTCAAACACGGGAACATGCACAACTGATTAGAAGCATTGGTGTTGATCAAATCATTGTTTCTGTCAATAAAATGGATGTTGTTTAATACTCCAAGGAAAGGTTTGATAATATTAAACTTCAACTTGGGGTTTTTCTTCGTTTTTGTAGTTTTAAAGATTCTAATCTCACGTGGGTCCCCATGAGTGCAATGGAAAATCAAAACTTGGTTTCACCTCCTTCTGATGCTCTATTCCTTTCTTGGTTAGTATTCTATTTTCATTTTTCATTTTTTTTCTATTACATGAATCTTCAAAAATTGGATTCGTCACCTTCTAAGAAAATGGGATGATCATCCTGCTCTTCAGAAAATTGTGGATGTGATTGATATGATCTTCTCTATACCTATGAACACCCCTCTTGCTAAGGTCATACACTTTTTTCTTCATTAAACTGATAATCAGGGTAATAAATAATATAATTTAACTTCTACATCTTCTCATATATGTGTACATTGTTTTTATTCTTTTGTAGGCTTTGTCAGCCTTGCAGTTCTTACTTAACAGGTTCCGGAACCATCAAGAAACTGTTTCAAAGTTCCCCCTTTCTGGTAAATATTTGATCTACTTCTTTTAGATTCACATAAAGAATCATATTTATAGCCTCAATTTCTATTCAAATTTCGCTAAGTTTTCTCAATTTTCTATTTTGCAATTTGCAGATCAGTTAGATCTGATTATTGGTCGTGTGCTCTAATTTTTAATACAACTTGGACGATTTTATTCGGACTTCCAACATTGGTGAATTCAGAAAGCGTGTTCAACTTGTCTCTGCTTTCCATGGCCACATCAGCACTGGCATTAGTCAGGGCTCAAATTTAAGGTTCTTCTCTCTTTATGTAAAATTGCTTTATTCTATTATTGTATGTGGTTTTGCCTTATGCATTCTTTTATTATACATAGCCGTGGCCATGAGGACAATGTGAGGATTTTGTACAATACATTCGGATTCCACATTCAGTTCCTGCCTATGTAAGTGATATTCTAACATATTATTATATTATTTAGTTATATATTATTTATTAAAGTAATGTGATGATTAAAGTAAAAGTGTGTATGTGGAGAGGATTGACAGGCATCGTATATGATACTACTAATGGTAAATCCAGTGACACATGCAGTAGGGAACTGTGTGAAGCGAGTGGTGGTCATTGTGTCCTCTGTTATCTTCTTCCAGACACTAGTGTCTCCGATCAACTCACTTGGTAAAATTTATAAATATGGATATTGCTTATAAAGTACAACTTGCATTTGCTACTGGCTACTATTTATCTTACCTTCAGCATATTTAATTTCAGGAACTAGTTTGGCACTTGCTGGAGTTTTCATGTATTCAAGAGTAAAGAGGATAAAGCCAACCCCAAAACCAAAGGCTGCTTGACTGATAAAATTGGGCTTGAAATCAAAAACCTAATTGCTGCCACCAACTTTCTTTTCGAACAAAAGTTTGGTATTTGTTTTTCTTATTTATGTATTGCAGGGTGGTAAATCAGATGGCTCTGGTTTTTATATTGGAAATTTGAATCATATTCTCTCTTAAGGACCTTTTCGTCTTCTCACATTACCACATTATCTATCCCTAGGGCATTGTCAATTCCAGAGAGGTAACTTATATTTTATATTTGAAACTGAAATCATATTCTTCTTTCTTACATAAATTCTGTTGAAAACAGGTATGCAAGTTTATGGGGGCTTCAAAGTTATCCTTTTTTCTAGAGTATTACTCCAAGCTAAATTTTAATATTTTATACAGGTATGGGCTGTATTGAATTGTTGCAATGACAATTGGTAAAAGGTATTTTACTATTTCACTCTTTCATATTAACTTTTATAATCTACATGTGTATTAAATTTTAATATATTATATAGGCATGGGATGTATTGAACCTTGGATTCTTGGAGAAAGGTATTTTACTACATGTGTATTAAGTTTTAATATTTTATAACAGAGATTGATGATGCTTGAAGCCTTTCTGCATACTAATGTGTTGATGATGAAAATAGGTATCATGTGGAAGCAAAAGCATAACAATAAGAAGTAGAAACAAGAAGGTGTTCCTTAATAGCAATGTAGTATTAGGTTATATAGTTAGGGAAAACCTCTTAATAACATTGTATTACAATTTTTTGACATGATGTTATTGGATGAAATTAATTGTTTTGGTATATATTTGTTTCCATACTTTTGTATTATGCGTAAATAAGTATCGTAAAGGCATGTCGTAAATGCATATCGTAAATGGTTATTGAAGTTTATGACACGCAAATGTGTGTCATCTTCATTTATGACATGGGCTTTAATGATACGCAATGCGTGTCCTAAACGCGCGTCATAAGATTACGACACGCAAATGCGTGTCGTCTTCCTTTATGACAAGGCCTTCCTTGATACGCATTGCATGTCGTAACTGCGTGTCGAAAATGCGTGTCGTAAATGCGCGTCGTAAATGCGCATCGTAAATAGACGACGCGCAAAAGCGCGTCGTCTCTCGTTATGACAGGGTCTTCCTTGACACGCATTTGCGCATCGTCTGAGCATTTTACGACACGCATTGCGCGTCGTAAAAGGCTGTTTTTTCTAGTAGTGTTTAGCCTTTTTTGTTATTATTACATTGCATATTCTATCCCTTATTTATCTTGGATCATATCGGGTGCTTTCTCTTTTGCATAAGGGGTTTTGTAGGTTTTTGGAGTCTCGTTGTGGTTGTGGATCTGCTTGTTACTGAGTTATTAGGATTTGTGGGATTTCGAGGAGTTATTGGGCTTTGCGGATCCACTTTAGAAGAATTGCGCTTGTTGTGTTGAAGACTTGAATGGGTCATGGACTATTGTAGATGGGTTTGGACTATCCATTTTCATGCTTGAAAATGATTGGTCCATTTTGAATTATGTGAGGTGTGAAGGTGACCAAGAGAATCTAAGTTAGTGGGGTGGAGTAGTGGAAGGATGAGCCAATAAAATTTCAGCAACATTTGCGAGGGTGAGGTCCCCACCCGTGCAATCTGTGCACCCCACTCATGCAAATACCTTTTCGATGCATTTTGGTCATTTGACCATCATTTACCTAGGGTTAGGTCTTGCAGCCCCTAGATCGATTTTGGACACCACTGGAGCAGTTTGAGGCGATTTTGGAGAGCTAAAGCATTCATCCTCTCATTCTTCTAATATTTGCTAATTTCGTTATGTTAAAACACTTTTATGATCATTGTCTTGTTTCCATGAGTGGCTAGTTACTTTATTTTTGTTGGCTTGGGCTACAACTCTTGGATATTTGTGAGTTTTGAAGTTTTCATGTTTAGTTATCATTTATATCAGGTTTATGATTCTTAGTTCATAATTCTTATGCTTATTTAATACTTTGATCATGAGCTTGGTACTTAATGAGCAATTGTTGGTCTCTTTCTTTTATTTAGCAATGAACAATTGACTTTTCTTAGAATAAGGGATTTATGATGGTAGAAATCATCTCTAGCTTATGGATCATGACTCCTTTATGGATGTGTAAGCATTGACATCCTATTAGAATTGGGAATTCCTTCATTCTTAAGGCTAATAGATTTTACTAAGCTCAATTGCTTCAATTGAATCCTTGATTTTGATTAAGAAGGTTTGTTGTGGGCTTCCTTAACCTCCATACTACCTTAGATGAATTTTGACATATCATGCTTCATGATTTCTATAACGAGTTTGGGTTGAATGATAAGCTTACATATCGAATCCTAGTGACAGTCAAACAAATATTAATTGTATTGAATTTCCATAGTTGACCAATTATATCTAATATTTGAGCATCTCACCATCTTGCTTGATTGCAACCATTTTAATTCTTCAAGTCTTTTAGTTTTCAAACAAATCACAACCCTACCCCCATTTTAGTTTAATTTTAGTAGGTTAGTTTTACACTACTTGTTCAATTGGATTGCATTGGTAATTGAATACAATCATTTCTCGTGGATCGGGCCCCTTTTTACTACTATATTATGTTTTATTTGCAAGCAAAAGGGTGTAATTTTTTTGGTGGCTTGACATCCCACCAAGCTGTCTAGAAAGATTGCATGTGGTGACCACTGTTTCTATAGTGGTTATGCCGTTCGTTTTGATGAGATTTGGCGCTAAATATTGCTTTAAGGTATGACTGCTTGTCTGCTGTCCCCTCCTCTTGACTTAAGTATCGTTCTAGTTGCTCCCAGAGTTCATGTCGAGTTTGGGGGCTCTATCCAGGAATAATTTATATAATTTTCCTGGTAGCAATCCCCACGTGAATGCCCAGTAACAATGCTTTCATCATTCCCTGGTGTATCTAGTGTTTCCTTGAAATATTCTATCACAGACTCCCTTCCTTCTGCTTACATCCAATGATGACATGTGTGTCTCCCCTGTATCATCGTAGTTGCATGAAATTTATAAGAAAATATCCTTTAATTGTGCGAAATTGCTTATGCTAATAGGTGCCAACATTTTGAACCATGTTTCCGCATTCCTATCTAGTGTTGTGGGAAAATATGTGCACCCAAAGTTTTCATCTAACTTAGTGAGATCATCTTCCACTCATAAGTGTCAATGTGGCTATCTAGATAAGTTGTTATGTTGTATGTTTTCAGTTTTGGTAGGTTAGACGTGTTTGATATCTCATAATTCAACATATATGTTGTAAAGATAGAATTCACACTCCGTCCTATCGTGGTTTGGGCGAAGTGTGGTTGTTGGAATGGTGTGTAAGGGAAGTTATGATGTGTGACATATGGGTTTTGGAAGTGTTGCAGCAATATGTAAGGATTTGCATTAGGATTTAGAAAAAAGGTGGTGTTACTGTTAGAGCTTTTGTTGTGGTGTCTAGACGTTGTACTAGAAGTTGGTCGGTGTTTCTCCTGCAATTGTGATGTTTGGAGGAGTGGTAGTGTTGGTTTGCTTTATATTTATCGACGGCGTATGCAATCCAATAGTCGGTGGGAAGAGTGGTTGCGTTAATATGTATGTAACTCCGGGCATCCATATTCTGCTAAATGGATCTGAAGATGTGGTCTAAACAACTATTTGATTTGACGTCGGTAGTGTGGTTAGAGCTATCACTAGTTCCAATGGTTGCATTGGATGGATCATTCTTCGAGTAACTCCGCTCCTTCAATGATTTCATTGACAACCATCATTTAGCAAGTTAGATCATTTAGCTTTTTGTTCGTTGTTGCACACAACGGATAGAACCAATGATGTGACATTGTCCCTTGAATCAGGTCTTTAACTTAGAAGTCCGAATGGAACCTACAGTCACACTCATAAACAAAGAATGCCAGTTACGTCCCGGGAGGAGGTCCTGCGAGCGCGCTCCGACGACCAAGTCAGTGGTGGTCGAAAAAGGTTGTTTTTAGAGAATGATCAGATTATTCATGACGCGATCCCCATAACTGAGTTGTTGATACGCTTTTATAGTTTGGGTTTCTATGTACCTGATAATGATGACCACCTCAATACAAAGACCACCTGAACATTCATTACAGGCTACAAAGGCACCAAGTGGTCCAACTGTAATCTGGAGGATCTTTTTGGGCCGTGATTGGTGTATCTTCGTTAGTGGCATGGACATTCCTTTGTGCAGACGTCCCATACATGTGTTCCTAACCGTCTGTCTCACGTTCCACATGCGTTTGTGATGGGCAAGTGCTTGAAGGGGATGTCGTCTCTCCAGTCAGTCAAGTCAGGACCTGGCGAGCCCCCTTGTGCCTCGCACGAGGCCGTTCTGTCCCTTGCGCCTCGTCACGACGTATCGGGAGGGATATATATATATATATATATATATATATATATATATATATATATATATATATATATATATATATATATAGGAGCATTCAATCGAGAACATTTCTTATTGCGAGAACATTTGAGAACAAATTTGGACCACATAATTTTTTTAATTAAAACTATAAAATATTATTCATAAAAATCAATCAATTGTTACAAACAATTAAAAAACCAACTAACCAAAACCACTCACCACCCAACCAACACCACCCATCACCACTACCTACCACCCACCACCACCACCCGCCACCACCACCCACTACCACTCATCACTAGCGACCACCGCCCACCTCCACCACCACCCTCACCCATCACCCACCAAAACCACCACCCGCTGCAACCATCACCACCTACCTCCACCACCCATCACCACCACCCCTACCCACCTCAATCACCTATCGCCACCACCCGCCATCACCACCAACCACCACCCACCACCCACCAAAACCACCACCCGCCACGACTAGCACCTACCACCACCATCACCACCCGCTAACACCACCCTCACCCATCACCCACCAAAACCACCACCCATCACCACCATCACTACCTACCTCTACCACCCATCACCACTACCCTCACCCACCTCAATCTCCCATCACCACCACCTGCCACCACCACCAACCACCTATCACCACCCACCACAACCACCCATCACCACCATCTGTCTCCACCACCTCCACCCACCACCCACCAAAACCACCACCCGCCACAACCAGCACCCGTCACCACCATCACCACCCACCACCTGCCGCCATCCAACCACCACCACCCGCCACCACCACCTACCACCTGTAACATACACGTTCAGTTATCGTGTTATGTAATTTTAAAAGTGAATAATATAATGAAATATTATATGAATTTGAGCGTTGATTTCTCACAGATAGTTTTTACTAGAACTGAAGTAAAACTATATTTAGAATCACTCGGAAAATATTGGAAGTCTTATGAGATTCCAATCTAATGTCAAATATTGAAATTTAACGAAAATATAAAATTTGAAATAAGTAAAATTTTATTATTGAAAGTTGTAGATAAGTTCGTTAGAAACATTTAGGAGAAAACCTCATCGAAATCCGAGTTATAACGAAAAAGTTATGACCAATCGAAGATCCGCAACAAAACCGGCAAACACTATTTAGCGTAAAAAGTGGGTATTCGATAAACTACTTTTTTAGCTTTAGTGATCTAAATGAAATTCGTAGTATTCGTTAAACCGAGAATTTTCATAAAAAGAATGTCAAAATCTGACTTCGTATGAGGAAGTTATGATTTTTCCAACATTCGTATAGCAGTAGACAGCTAAAAACTCGAAATAAAGATCGAGTGATTTTTAGCCGACACAACCTAAGCGAGAATCGAAGGTCTCGTCAATAGTAGTATAACGGTAAAAAGACAGACGAAAACAGACGTCAGATGAAGAAGTTATGAATTTTTAACGGACTTTTTCTGTCCCGGCCCATTAAAAATATAATATTAAAAATAACGTCAAAATTAGCGGACGGAGTCTAAATGAAAGTTGTAGAGCATAATTTCACCTACGTGTGGATATAAAGAAACATCAAAAACGGAGCTCGTATGCAAAAGATATGAATTTTTGAAGTTTTTAAATAAAAATAAATAAAAATCTGAGACTTATCCGAGGAGGTACGCCCCGCGTACAGGCTTACGCCCAGCGTTTGCATGGCAGGGCCTCGGATTGACCACGTCGCCGGTCTTCGCATGATAGCAACGTAGCGGACACATCCGAGCCACGTTCCCTTCCTTCGGATCATCGGACGCGTGTCTCGTACGCCCCGAGTACTGCAAGATTACGCCCCGTGTAGTAAGGTGCTTCGGACCCCTATAAAGGGGATGTGAGGCTGCCCGTATTTTGGTTGCCATTTTTCAATCTCCTTCACTCTAATACCCCTCTCTAGCTACTTTTAACCCCCCGAAGTCCCGATATCATCCCTGACTCCCGAAGCAAGTCCCGACGCTCCGAAGTTCCCAAGAAAATCATATTTTCAAGTCGAAACTCTGGCCGAGTAAGGCTCGGTTTTCAACAAAAATCCCCGCTTTCGTCACAGAAAGTCATTTTTAGAGTCGAAGTGCTGCCCAAATTATCATTTATTCCTTCGGTTATTTCACGGTGAGTTCAATATAAAGGAACAATTGTATGTTATGTGTTATATGTTCAATGTGCTTTCCTGTGTTATTCTGGTTTTATACCTTTGGCTATGTAAATCATGATTTGTATACTAACGGAATACTAATGGAGCTATACCTTTGACTTGAAGTGTATGACATAAGCATCACTTGGGTATTGGTATTTAGCCTTTGACCATGAAGTGAATGATTAAGCATTCCTTTGGCATTGGTAGAAGGCTATGCAGGGTTGAAAGCCTATAATTTCCTAGCCAAAATGTTTATTCAGAAATTGGTTATTTTCCCATGCCATATGAGCAAAAGTTTTATTGATGTAGATCAAGTATTGAAATTGTTATGTCTCATTGATTATAGATCTTTGAATCAGATTATTCGTTGATATGGAAAGCATGTCATATGATACTCCTCTGCCTTTATTGTTCTTTGTCCCCCTTTGTTTCTGTCATATTGGTATATATATGGCATAACGTTATATTGTATCTATTATTGAACTCACTAAGCGTCACCGCTTACCCCTCTCAATGTTTAACAATTGCAGGTAATAAGCATCCAGTATAGTCATATACTGTTGGAAGATTTAGAATAGTTTATACTATTATTTTTGTACTTGGGTTTACGTTTGTATAAAAGCTTAAATATCCTGGGTAGATATGTAATATACTAAAACTTAGTCGGTTTGTATCCAGTCTTTTGTAATCAAATTATCAATGTAAAATATTATTTTTAAATATGCATGTAGCATGTTTGGAGTAACTTGAAGTAACAATATCTTTAGTATGAAAGTTTAGGGTCTTTCAATCATGGTATCAGAGCAATAGTTTAAGTGAACTAAATACCATGGATTTCTATTTAGAGTCAAACCGTTGAAAGTTCAATATATGAACTGATTCATTGTAAGTATATGGATACAAACCATAGGAAAGATTTAAGTGGGGTATTGGGTAGTGATAAACCGTAGTATTCTAAAATATTAAGTTACTTCAATATTTTCAGAAAAGTAGTTTAAGTGAACTAGGAATTCTGAGAATTTCTAGACTCAAACATCGATTGTTAAGTGATGATGATACGATGTGTATCAAGTATACTTTAGGTTGAATAGCTAAATGGACAAGCACTAGAATATTAGAGGAGATATGCCTTATATTCTAATATGTGCTAAATGATAAATGGATATAGCATGCCTTAGGTTGCTTACTTATATTGTTATTACTTGAGAAAATTTAAGGTTTGTTACCGACCATAGTATGGAAGAGGAAATTTTATGTATTAGAACTGATATGAAACTTTTCGAAGTGATAAAAAGACTTATAATAGTCGACATTGATAATTTTATAGATAAACGATCGAGGGATATCGTAAAATAACATTTATCAACTGATATCGTAAATAGTGTATTAATACCTATTGAGTGGTGTTGTACATTCGAACTATGCTTAATGAAATAATAACACCGTTGGAAGAATCTTGTGTATTCGAAGTACATTCGGACGGGATGAATGTTTTGGAATAATTGATGAAGTTGTTCCACCGCTGTCCAGATTGAAGCAATGATTGCTTATAAAGTAGGAAGAACCGAAGATGGTGATAAATACTTCGACAGTACCGAAATTGATGTTGTGTAAGATTTAGAAGAATTAAAAGAAGAAGATATACACCCATAGTATTGCATAAGAAGAGATGTTGTTGTTAGAAATGACAGAGAACCGATTCGAAGCTAGTAGAACATGCTGAGATGTAGCTATAATGCGGACTTATTTGGATAGACTCCTATGTAGTAGACTTAAAAGATACAACCATGAGAAGAAAACTTACTCATATACAGGAATGACGATGTCATGAAAGGATAATGAAACGAACAAATGTGCATGATGGTTTACATGAGTTAGTGCAGGTAGTTGGAGACCGTTTGTCTCCATGCTGCTAGAGTAGATTCTGGTATAGTATGTCTTGTAGATTAGACACTACCCGAGAAAGAATTTATATGAAGAATTGGAAGTAAAAGTTCTATCGACCTATGAAAAAGTATTAGAATATGCTAGATCGAGATTATGCATAAAAGAATTCTAGAAGATGAATTTAAGAAATCCAAGATATGTTTGATAGAAACGTGAAATCCCTAGTTGAGTCTAGGAGAAATTGTTGTATGTACTTGTTTGAACACGCTCAGGTGTGAAAAGTTGCTTTGTGAAAACTTTTTGAATGGTGACTTGGGAACTGCGAGACAATACTTGGGACGAGTATGAGTAGGTGTGAATAGTAGTAGAGGCCTATACTACTGGAAGCACAAGACTCACACTTAGATCTGGGAAAGTCACAAGGTGACCAAGAAACTAGAAAATTGATTCCGTTTTTGTTCGAGTATGTCATTACCTTCGTTTCGGTGATGACTAAGAAGATGATTCTCATTCAGAACTTAGTGGTCATAAAGAATCGAGTCTGATTAATATAAATCTGTGAAGCAAGTTGATTGGTTCAGAGAACCATGTCTTGTGTAGCGACGAAACTTCAGTCGGAAGGTTGAAAAAGGAGATGGTCGAAGTAGTCGATAAAAGTATAACAGCCTTCAATAAGGGATTAAGCAACTATTAGCTAGAAATGCTACTATTTATAAAGATATTATATCACATTAGAACGTGAAGGAAGGTTTCTTCTATGATAGTGTTTGACTAATAGAATTAAGAGTATGATTCGTTGTGTGTCTTTTGCGTTATGAAATCAATGGTCATTAGAGTATGACCATTCGAGTTGTTGTTGTAGAAAAAGTGAAGACCTTATCTTGGGTTGAGTCTGTAACCCAAATTCTAGAAGGTGTAAGAGTCTACAATGAGAATTGATTTTTCTTTAACTCGGAGATTAGGACCGAAGGCCCAATAAAGAATGAAGAGCGAGTGCAGGTTTGTGCACCGCCATCAATTAAGAAGTTTGAAGAGTTTGACAATCGTTTAGCTAAAGCCGTACAAATCAGATTACCGTAGAGGAGGCACACGAGGACCCGAATGTTGTGAAATGTTCATTTCTCGTCAACTCTAGACTTGCTCATATATTATTTCATTCTGGTGCCTCAGATTCTTTTATGTCTCATGAATTCGTGTATTCCTTCCAAATTGTTTGTTATTCATTCGCCTAATCATTTCATGTAGATACCGTGGGAAGTATATCATTACTTGCTGATAAAGTCTATAGAGATTGTGTCATAGAATTGAAGGTTATAGTTTTCTTGCTAACCTAATTCCTATATCTTTGCCCAACTATGAAATTATTCTAGGCATGAATTGGTTGTCAAAGAACCGCACAGAACTCTTGTGTTACGAAAAGATGGTACGCATCCTTATCGAAGGGAAGGATTCTATTTTATGTCTTCGGTAAACAAAGACTTAAAATCTTAAAAATAATCTCTTTCCTAAAAACTCATAAACTTACATCGAAGGAGTATTCTACTTATCTAGCCTATACAGTTGATACCTCAGAAGAGGAGAATAAAACTGTAAATGATATTCCCGAATATCCTGACGCTTTCCCTGATGATTTGCCTAAACTACCCCGGATAGATCCAATGGAGAAATACGTACAAGTATACTTGGATGAAACTGTTGCGAGACATGGTGTACCGCTAAAGAGTACTTCCGATCGTGATAGTAGCTTCACTTCTCATTCTTGGGCAAATATGCAATATGAATTGAGATCTCGTGTTGATCTCATCATAGCTTATTATCCCCAAACAGATGGTCAGAAGAAGAGAAAAATCCAAACAGTAGAAAATATACTGAAGGTATATGAAGCACTATATGAGCGTAAATGTCATACTTCATTATGTTGGCGTGTTGTAGGACAGAAAGTCCTTGGTGGTCCTGAAATGATTCAAGACATCATTGACAAGATTTAAATTGTACGAGCAAGAATGAAAGCGGCCCAGGATCGACAGAAGTCCTATGCAGTAAAGAGAAGACGATCTATAGAACTCCAGGTGAGTGAATTCGTAATGTTGTGGATATCCCCATGAAAAGGAATTATGCGACTTGGGAAGAAAGGAAAAAAAAAATTGAGTCCTAGAATTTTTGGACCTTTCAAAATCATCCAGAGAATTGGTAAACAAGCATACCGCTTTGAATTACCTGAAGATTTGGCGGGTATTCAAGATGTGTTTCATGTGAGTTATCTGCGTAGATGTTTAAGCATATATGATGAAATAGTCCCGTTATTAAGATATGTAGAAGAGCCTGAAGAGATAGTAAACAAAAGAACGACTGAATTACGTAATAAAGAAGTGGAATTGGTGCTTGTCAAGTGGAAACATCATCGAGGCCCAAATTATACTTGGGAAAATAAGTATGAGATAAAAATGAAATCTCCCCATTTGTTTATACCGTTGTGATTTCGGGGACGAAGTCCTCAAAAGGAGGAGGTATTTGTAACGTACACGTTCAGTTATCGTGTTATGTAAATTTTAAAAGTGAATAATATAATGAATATTATATGAATTTGAGCGTTGAGTTCTAACAGATAGTTTTTACTAGAAATGAAGTAAAACTATGTTTAGAATCACTCGGAAAATATTGGAAGTCTTATGAGATTCCAATCTAATGTCAAATATTGAAATTTAACGAAAATATAAAATTTGAAATAAGTAAAATTTTATTATTGAAAGTTGTAGATAATTTCGTTAGAAACATTTAGGAGAAAACCTCATCGAAATCCGAGTTATAACGAAGAAGTTATGACCAATCCAAGATCCGCAACAAAACCGACAAACACAATTTAGCGTAAAAAGTGAGTTTTCGATAAACTATTTTTTTAGATTTAGTGATCTAAGTGAAATTCGTAGTATTCGTTAAACCGAGAATTTTCATAAAAAGAACGTCAAAATCTGACTTCGTATGAGGAAGTTATGATTTTTCCAAGATTCGGTATAGCAGTAGACAGCTAAAAACTCGAAATAAAGATCGAGTGATTTTTAGCCGATACAACCTAAACGAGAATTGAAGGTCTCATCAATAGTAGTACAACGGTAAAAAGACAGATGAAAACAGACGTCGGATGAAGAAGTTATGAATTTTTAACGGACTTTTTCTGTCCCGGCCCGTTAAAAATATAATATTAAAAATAACGTCAAAATTAGCGGACGGAGTCTAAACGAAAGTTGTAGAGCATAATTTCACCTACGTGTGGATATAAAGAAACGTAAAAAACAGAGCTCGTATGCAAAAGATATGAATTTTTGAAGTTTTTAAATAAAAATAAATAAAAATCTGAGACTTATCCGAGGAGGTACGCCCCGCGTAGAGGCTTACGCCCAGCGTTTGCATGGCAGGGCCTCGGATTGACCACGTCGCCGGTCTTCGCATGATAGCAACGTAGCGGACACATCCGAGCCACGTTCCCTTCCTTCGGATCATCGGACGCGTGTCTCGTACGCCCTGAGTACTGCGAGACTACGCCCCGTGTAGTAAGGTGCTTCGGACCCCTACAAAAGGGATGCAAGGCTGCCCGTATTTTGGTTGCCATTTTTCAATCTCCTTCACTCTAATACCCCTCTCTAGCTACTTTTAACCCCCCGAAGTCCCGATATCATCCCTGACTCCCGAAGCAAGTCCCGACGCTCCGAAGTTCCCAAGAAATCATATTTTCAAGTCGAAACTCTGGCCGAGTAAGGCTCGGTTTTCAACAAAAATCCCCGGTTTCGTCACAGAAAGTCATTTTTAGAGTCGAAGTGCTGCCCAAATTATCATTTATTCCTTCGGTTATTTCACGGTGAGTTCAATATATAGGAACAATTGTATGTTATGTGTTATATGTTCAATATGCTTTCCTATGTTATTCTGGTTTTATACCTTTGACTATGTAAAGCATGATTTGTATACTAACGGAATACTAACGGAGCTATACCTTTGACTTGAAGTGTATGACATAAGCATCACTTGGGTATTGGTATGTAGCCTTTGACCATGAAGTGAATGATTAAGCATTCCTTTGGCATTGGCAGAAGGCTATGCAGGGTTGAAAGCCTATAATTTGCTAGCGAAAATGTTTATTCAGAAATTGGTTATTTTCTCATGCCATATGAGCAAAAGTTTTATTGATGTATATCAAGTATTGAAATTGTTATGTCTCATTGATTATAGATCTTTGAATCAGATTATTCGTTGATATGGAAAGCATGTCATATGATACTCATCTGCCTTTATTGTTCTTTGTCCCCCTTTGTTTCTGTCATATTGGTATATATATGGCATAACGTTATATTGTATCTATTATTGAACTCACTAAGCGTCACCGCTTACCCCTCTCAGTGTTTAACAATTGCAGGTAATAACCATCCAGTATAGTCATATACTGTTGGAAGATTTAGAATAGTTTATACTATTATTTTTGTACTTGGGTTTACGTTTGTATAAAAGCTTAAATATTCTGGGTAGATATGTAATATACTAAAACTTAGTCAGTTTGTATCCAGTCTTTTGTAATTAAATTATCAATGTAAAATATTATTTTTAAATATGCATGTAGCATGTTTTGGAGTAACTTTGAGTAACAATGTCTTTAGTATGAAAGTTTAGGGTCTTTCACCACCCACCACCACCTCCACCACCCATCACCACCACCCACCACCACCACCAACCACTGCACCCACCACCATGCACCACCACTCATCACTACCGACCACCACCTACCTCCACCACCACCTGCTACCACCACCCCCACTCATCACCCACAAAAACCACCACCCGCCACCACCATTACCACCTACCTCCACCACCCATCACCACCTTCCCCACCCACCTCAATCACCCATCACCACCAACCACCACCACATACCACCTACCACCATCACCACCAATCACCACCCACCACCTCCCATCACCATCATTCATCACCACCACCTCCACCCACCACCCACCAAAACCAGCACCCGCCACCACCATCACAACCACCCACCACCACCATCCATCACCACCACCTGCCACCACCAACTACCCCTATCACTCCCACCCACCACCCACCCACCTACACCACCCATCATGACCACCCACCCACTACCCACCATTATGACCACCACCTGTCAATACCACCACCCACCACCCATCACCATCATTCACCTCCACCATCCATCACCATCACCCCCCACTACTACCCATCACCACCGACCACCACCACCTATCACCACCACCCACCACCTATCACACCACCCGCCTCCACCACCCATCACCACCCCACCCATCACCCACCAAAACCAACATACACCATCACGACCCTCACCACCAACCGCCACTCACCTACCTACCACCACCACTTATCACCTTCACCCGTCTCCACCACCCATCACCACCACTCGCCACCATCACCTGTCACCCTACATGTCACCCAACCACCCTTCACCACCACCACTACCTACCACCTACCACCTACTACCACCAAACATCACTATACACCATCACTACCCATCACCACCACCTGTGATTATGTGGATATAATCACATGTGATTATTTGTATTTAATAACATATGATTTATATGGACAATATTCTTTTTTTGTCCATATAAATCATGTGATTAGATACATATAATCACATGTGATTTGATATATTTAATCAAATGTGATTAGATATATTTAATCACATATGTCATTATTGCGTTCTCGATTCAATAATTATTTTTTGTCAACTTTAATCATATGTGATTAGATACGTATAATCACATGTGATTATATGTATCCAATCACATATGGTTTACATGAACAATATTCATTTTTGATTTTTCGTTTCAATAATTTTTCTCATATATTTAATCACATGTGATTATAAGTATTTAATCACTTATGATTAATGTGGACATAAATTTGTCTTAATGTTCTTGATTCAATAGTTGTTCTCATGTATATAATTACATGTGATTATATATATTTCATCACATATGATTTATTGAATCAAGAACGTGAAAACAAATCTTTTTCAAATAAATCGTATGTGATTAAATATACGAGACCAACTATAAAATTAAAAACGTAAAAATGAATATTGTCCACAAAAATCATATGTGATTAAATACATATAATCACATGTGATTATATATACCTAATTACATATGATTTATGTGGACAAGATTCATTATTTCTTTCTCAATTCAATAGTTGTACTCATGTACTTAATCACATGTGATTATATGTATCAAATCACATATGATTTATATTGATAATATTCGTTTTCGCATTTTTAATTCAATATTTTTTCTTATGTATTTAATCGTATGTGATTGTATGCATTTAATCATATATGATTAATGTGGAAAAAGAAAAACTGTTGAATCAAAACCGTGAAAATGAATGGGTAAATGTCACTGCAGCCCAACAAACTTACATGTTTTGGTTTAAAAGGTCCCTTATCTTATTTTTTTTACATTCTAAGGGTACAAATTCATGTTTTTAAGATTTAAAAGGTCCTTTTGAAAAAAATGAAGGGGTCATCCGGTGAACCCCTTCCTAGTCAGCAGGTTGAATATGCAAACTCAATTATTAAAGTCTCCTCTCAATTGACACGGTACATGACCTACAAAAACCCTAAATTCAATAGCGATGGCCATGACATCAACGAAGACTCCATCTGCTTCTCGTTTTAGAGAAAATCAATAATCACGTATGATTTGCATCACAACAAATCGGAGGTTTAAATCAGAAAAGATAGCAGCGGTGTCTCTTCCGATTTCAATCAACATTCTTCACTCTGTTCTGCGTCTTCTTTGTTATTGACAGAGTAACCTAATCATGAACATCAAATCTTGATCGACGATGATTCTTCACTCTGTTCTCCGCCTTCCAATTTCAACCAACCCTAATCATATTTAATCACATATGATTACAGTTGACAAAGAACAATTACTGAATCGAGAATGTCACAATGAATCTTATCCACATAAATCATATATGATTGGATACATATAATCACATGTGATTATATGTATTTAATAAGATATGATTTATGTAGACGATATTTATTTTGCGGTTTCGATTGAATAATTGATTTTATGTATTTAATCACATGTGATTATATGTATATAATCACATATGATTTGAGGCGGACAAGATTCATTTTTTCCTTCTCGATTCAATAGTTGTGCTCATTGTACTTAATCACATACAATTATACATATAATCACATGTGGTAAAATACATGAGAACAACTATTGAATCGACAAAGCAAAAATGAATTGTGTCCACATACATCATATGTGATTAGATTCATATAATCACACGTGATTAGATTTATTTAATCATATATGATTAATGTGGAAAAAGAAAAACCTATTGAATCGAAAACACGAAAATGAATCTTGTGTACATAAATCATATGTGACTAAATGTAAAAGAACAACTATTTAACGATATTTTGAGAACGAATATTATCCATATAAATCATATCTGGTTAGATACATATAATCTCATGTAATTAAATACACAAGAGCAACAACTGAATCGAGAACGTGAAAATGAATATTTTCCATATAAATTCTATGTGATTAAATACATATAATCACATGTGATTATATGTATTTAATAACATATGATATATGTGGACATTATTTATCTTTGTGTTCTCGATTCAATAGTTGTTCTCGTGTATATAATCATATATGATTATATATATCTAATCACATATGATTTATATTGACATCATTCTTTTTTGTTCCATATAAATGAGATGTGATTAGATACATATAATCACATGTGATTAGATGTATTTAATCACATATGATTAAAGTTGACAACGAACAATTACTAAATCGAGAATGTGATAATGAATCTTATCCACATAAATCATTTGTGATTAGATACATATAATCACATGTGATTATATGTATTTAATCATATACGATTTATGTAGACAATATTTATTTTTGCGGTTTCGATTAAATAATTGGTTTTGTGTATATAACCACATGTAATTATATTTATATATAATCACATATGATTTGAGGTGGACAAGATTTATTTTTGCCTTCTCGATTCAATAGTTGTGCTCTTGTACTTAATCACATGTGATTATACATATAATCACATGTGATAAAATACACGAGAACAACTACTGAACCGACAAAGCGAAAATGAATTGTGTCCACATAAATCATATGTGATTAGATCCAGATAATCAAATGTGATTAGATGTAATTAATCACATATGTTGAATGTGGATAAAGATTTGTTTTCGCATTCTTGATTTAATGTTAATTATCGTGTATATAATCACATGTGGTTATATGTATCTAATCACATATGATTAGATACCCAAAAATGAATCTTAGCCACATAAATCATATGTGATTAGATACATATAATCACATATGATTATATGTATCTAATCATATATGATTTATGTGGACAATATTCATTTTCGTGTTCTTGATTCAATAATTGTTCTTGTGTATTTAATGACATGTGATTATACGTATCTAATCACATATGATTTATGTGAATAAGATTCAAATTCGCGTTCTCAATTCAAAAGTTGTTATCATGTATTTAATCTAGTTGCTATTATGTATTTAATCATATGTCATTTTATGTATTTAATCACATACGATTAATATAGACAATGAACAACTATTGGATCGAAAACATAAAAATGAATTTTGTGCATATAAGTCATATGTGATTAGATCATATAATGTAACGACCCAAATTTACAAAGAAATTTTCATTTTTAATTAATAAAACACGTTTGCATAATCCATGAAATCCCAACATAATTGTTTTCAAATCGGTATTCATTACAACTCATTTAATTCATCAGAGTGTCCCCAAAAAACATATCAGTAAAAGAGAGATAGAGTGCACACCGCGCCATCATGCCTTGCCCTTGCCCATGGGCTCAGATGTACCTGAAACAAATCAACAACCTGTAAGCGACATGCTTAGTGAGTCCCCCAGAGCATACCACACTAATACACATACACATATCTTGTTAGCTAATTAAAGCTACACACACATCACATAAGCCATGCATACATAAAACCTGTAAGAATGCCATGGGCTACCCCACATGGTCTTGACGTAGGACTGTCATGGGCTATCCCACATGGTCTTATATCCAATGCCATGGGCTCCCCCACATGGTCTTTACCTAGGAATGTCATGGGCTACCCCACATGGTCTTATATCCAATGCCACGGGCTCCCCCCGGGGTCTTCCATGCAAAACACACAATCACATATCATAACGAATCACATTCCATATCAAATCACATAATGACCATCACATATAACCTAATCACATAATGGGTCGGCCTTGGTGCCATAAACCCATTGGTATGGTGAGAAGACTCACCTCTCAAAGGCTGAACTGGAAAACTGTAGTCGGATATATCCCACGCTGCTCCTCCTAAACTATCTATAATCAATGAGTAAAAACTCAGCATAATCCCATAAATACCCCCCAGGGTTAACCCTGGTCAAAGTCAAGGTCTATGGTCAAGGTCAACAGTCCATTTTGACCTTGACGCGTCGAGTACAAACAGTCACTCGTCGGGTTCCCTGCTTACTCATCGACTCGCCGAGTCACCCGAGGGACTCGTCGAGTTCCTGATGCTTATGGTCGTAAACCACCGACCGTACACCCCTGACCGTGAACCCTTGGCCATGAACCCTTGGCCGTGAACCCTCTCGACTCGCCGAGTCATCAGAGGGACTCGACGAATTCCCACATAATCGGTTCTTTCCAGTGGGATTTAAGGTTTCAAACTTTAGATCCAAACTCTCCTAGTGAAGATATCACGTAAAGTTGCAAACTTTACGTGCATGCATAGCCTTACAAGGCCATAACACCAAAACTAACCTTCAAACAAGGTCCTTATGCATGGAGAGGGAATGAGCTCAATAAAAATGCAACTTTATGACATTTGGGGCCTAAGAAGGTCCAGATCTAGAACCTTATCCTTGTGATAGGTCCATATCTAAGCTTGTTTCCATTTTCTCAAAGTTGGTCACAACTCTCAAATAGAATTTATGATTAAGGTAACAGATTCATACCTCAAATCAATGCCCAAGACGAACTAGATGCTAGATCTAGTGTTTTCCCCTTGATACTTCTTCTTTAAGCTTGGAATCCTCCCCAAAATCTCAAGGATAAGCTCCCAATTGATCTTGCTTCACTCATAAGAGGGTTTGTGGTGGTATACGTTCTATTATGGTGCTAAGGGAGGCTACTGGGGCGGATAATGACATTTATATAGGGGCAAACCCAAAATTTAGGGTTTTCTTTAAACAGCTTGGACTTGCCGAGTCGGTCCCGATCTGCGTTTCATGATCTCACGACCCTACTCGACGAGTTGGCCTCCAACTCGCCGAGTCCATGCATAAATCCTTTCCAATCCAAACCAGGTGTTACAAGTCTCCCCCACTTGAACTAGACTTCGTCATCGAATTCTGCTGACTCAAACAAATTGGGGTAATGATATCGCATCTCCTCTTCCGGTTCCCAAGTCCATTCGGAGCCCTTCCGATGTTGCCATTGCACTTTCACCAGTCTTACTTCCTTATTCCGAAGAACCTTCGTCTTCCTATCCAAGATGGCAACGGGCTTCTCTATGTAGTTCAAGCTCTCATCCACCTGGATATCACCCAACGAGACAACTGCAGCCTCGTCTGTGACACACTTCCTAAGTTGCGACACATGGAATGTGTTGTGAATATGGCTAAGTTCTGCCGGCAACTGCAAGCGGTAGGCTACTTTACCTACCCGGTCAATAATCCGGAACGGTCCTATATATCGGGGCCCTAGCTTGTCCCTTTTCCGAAATCTAATGATCCCCTTCCATGGCGACACCTTCAGCAACACGAAATCCCCCACCTGAAATTCAAGATCTGGTCGCCGTCGGTCAGCATAGCTTTTCTGACGGCTCTGTGCAACCCGCAACCGGTCACACACCTGCTGAATCAACCCAGTGGTCTTGAGCACCACTTCAGTGCTTCCCATGACCCGGTGTCCAACCTCATCCCAACAAACCGGGGTTCGGCACCTCCGACCATATAACATTTCGAATGGAGCTCGGTCGATACTGGCATGGTAACTGTTATTGTACGAAAATTCCGCTAGTGGGAGATACGTATCCCAGCTCCCTCCAAAATCCAACACGTATGCTCGTAGCATATCCTCCAGTGTCTGGATCGTTCTCTCACTCTGACCATCGGTCTGGGGGTGGTACGTTGTGCTAAAATGTAGCTGAGTGCCCAACTCCTCGTGGAATTTCTTCCAGAACCTGGATGTGAACCGAACATCACGAGCACAAACTACCGACACAGGAACCCCATGTCTAGCCACCACCTCACGTATGTAAATATCCGCCAACTTGTCTGCGGATATACTTTATGATATCGAAATGAAATGGGCACTCTTGGTTAGTCTATCCACAATCACCCATATCGAATCCACACCCATCACCATCCTTGGCAACTTCGTAATGAAGTCCATCGTGATCTCCTCCCACTTCCACATGAGAATGGGTAGCGGCTGGACCTTACCATGAGGCCGCTGATGCTCGGCCTTGACTTTCCTGCAGGTCAAGCACCGTTCTACAAACCACACAATTTCCCGCTTCATGCATGGCCACCAATAACTCAGCCTCAAGTCCCTATACATTTTTGTAGCTCCTGGATGTATAGAGAACATGGACTTATGCGTTTCCTCCAATATCTTTTGTCTCACTCCCCCACTCGTCGGTACCCATACCTGACCACACTGCGTCAATAGGCCTCGACTATCCTTAAAAAACAAAGGATGCTGCCCTCGGATCCTTTCTACCTTCCAATTCTCTTTCTTTACTCCCTCAACCAGATCCTCTTTGATCATCTCCAACAATGGAGAGATCACTGTCATCCTCAAACACACATTCCCAATCGGGTAACCTGTCGTCTTACGGCTCAAAGCGTCGGCCACTACGTTGGCCTTCCCTGGATGGTAAAGGATCTCACAGTCATAATCCTTCAGCATATCCTACCACCTTCTCTGTCGCATGTTGAGGTTCTACTGGTCCATCAAATACTTCAGACTCTCCTGGTCGGTGTAAATGGTACACCGTACTCCGTACAAATAATGCCTCCAAATCTTGAGGGCAAACACCACTGCCCCCAGTTCCAGGTCGTGAGTAGAGTAATTTGCCTCATGCGGCTTCAACTGTCGCGAGGCATATGCTATCACGTGCCCTCTCTGCATCAGTACCGCACCTAACCCTGAAATCGATGCGTCACAGTACACCACCAGATCATCTAATCCCTCTGGTAAAACAAAGATCGGAGCCTCGCACAATCTCCGCCTCAAGGTCTCGAAGGCCAACTGTTGATCTGTACCCCACCGAAACGTCACATTCTTGTTGGTCAGACGGGTCAATGGAACAGAAATCTTGGAGAAGTCCTGGATAAATCTCCGATAATAACCCGCTAAACCCAAGAAGCTACGAATCTCTGATGCATTTTTCGGTATTTCCCACCGCATCACAGCCTCAACCTTGGATGGATCAACCGAAATACCCTCCTGGTTGATGATATGCCCCAAGAATTGTACCTCCCGCAGCCAGAAATCACACTTGGAGAACTTGGCATACAAGTTCTTCGCCCTTAGGGTCTCCAGCACCTCCCTTAAGTGTTGTTCGTGTTGCTCCCTAGTCTTAGAATAGACCATGATATCATCAATGAAAACGATCACCGACCGATCCAGCATCGGTCTACACACCTTATTCATAAGGTCCATGAATGTTGTTGGGGCATTGGTGAGCACAAACGGCATCACTACGAACTCATAATTCCCATACCGAGTCCTGAAAGCTGTCTTCGGTATATCCTCATCCCGAATCCTCATCTGATGGTATCCCGACCGAAGATCAATTTTGGAAAACCAAGACGCACCCTGCAGCTGATCGAACAAATCATCGATCCTTGGCAACGGATAACGGTTCTTCACCGTTAGCTTGTTCAACTCCCTATAATCGATGCACATCCTACGCGATCCATCCTTCTTTTTCACGAAAAGAATCGGTGCTCCCCACGGGGAACTGCTCGGACAAATGAACCTTCGGTCTAACAGCTCCTGAAGTTGTGTAGATAACTCCTGCATCTCGGGTGGTGCCAACCGATATGGTGCCTTTGCCGTCGGAGCGGCACCCGACACTAAATCAATGCGAAACTCCACTTGCCTCTCCGGAGGCACTCCTGGTAACTCTTCGGGGAAAATATCCCGAACGTCCTGAACAACCGGCACACTGCCTACATCCTTCGTGATCTCTACACTTGTATCCGAGATATAAGCCAGGAATCCTGAACAACCCTGCTGCATGAACCTCCTAGCCCTCGCAGCCGAGTAGAGGATCGGCCCCTGCGATTCCCTATCACCATGTATCACCAGTTCTCCCCCACTTGGAGTTCGAACCCTCACCAACTGATGCTCACAGACAATCATGGCCCCGTTGACCCCTAGCCAATCCATTCCAATAATCACTTTCAGCCCTCGCAACGGTATCGGGACTAGGTCGACACGAAATCTCTCACCAAGCACATTCAGGACACAGTCCTGATACACCCTCGCAGCACTAACGGTGCGGTTATCCGCAATCTCTACCTCTAGCGGGGAATCCAAAGTTCCCGGCGCGTCCCGAAACTTCTTGCTGAGCGCAAGAGATACGAACGATCGGGTAGCACCCGAATCAAACAAGACATGAGCAGACATACCATTGACCAAAAAGGTCCCAGCCACTATGTCTGGCGCTGCCTGTGCCTCCTCAGTAGTCAGCTGAAATGCACGGCTCCTCACTGCTGGAGCTTCCGCCTTAGTAGGGCGACCGTCGGTAATCCTCATCGTAGCGGGTGCGGGCGCCGCCACTGCTCCCCCTCCTCCCTGCAATCTCGGACAATCGGCCTTTTTATGGCCACTCTAGTTGCAGTGGGAACATATCAAGCCCTTCTTAGGGCAATCCCTGCTCACGTGGCCCTGCTGACCACAAGAGTAACATCCCGATGTCCCAGCTGTCCGACACTCCCCACTATGAAACCTCCCGCACTTGGCACATCGGCCCCGACCCTGCTGGCCTCTACCCGAAGAATCAGAGGTCTTAGGCTTCTTATCCTGAGCCCCTGCTGCCTGAACCTGCTCAGTCTTCCGCTTAGTGCGGGAATCCAACTCCATCTCCCTCTCACAAGCCTTCTCCACCATCTCGTTCAGGGTTTTGCACCCCATAAAGCTCACGAATTCCCGGATATCATCCCTCAGCATGGAATGATATCGGGTCCATCTCATCTCCTCATCGGTAGCATACTGTGGGATCAACAAAGCTTGTTCCCGAAACTTGGCGGTGATCTCCGCCACAGTCTCGGTGGTCTGCTGCAAAACATGAAACTCTCGCACTAGTCGTTGCACCTCAATGGGTGGTGCAAACTCAAAATCAAACCGCCGGACAAACTCAACCCATGTCATCTCAGCCACCCCGGCTGGTCCCACCTGTCTAGTAACCTCGCCCCACCAATCTCGGGCTCTGTCCCTCAGCAGGCAAGAAGCAAACCCAACCTTTGCCACATCCGGGCAAGAACTCGTGCGCTGGGCATGTTCGATATACGCCACCCAGCGTCGGCTGACAATGGGGTCCCTGACCCCGAAAAACTCTGACGCCCCACATGCCTTGAACTCCCGGAACGAGGGAGTCCGGGCCCCAATCTGCCCCGAAGCAATCTCAGCCCTGAATGATCTGAGTCTCTCCTCCATGATCTCCATAATGCCCTCCTTGACCGTCCCAAAGATGACTTGGGTAGCGTCAAGGATGACCTTTGTAACCTCGGCCGCAATGATATCGCGCAGTCTCTCATCAATAGGCTCGGTACCGCTGCCCGATCCAGACCCAGACCCCGATCCCGATCCTGATCCTGATCCCCCTGTCCTGAATCGTGTCACCACCATGCTGAACTGAAATGTCATAAGTCAGGACATCTATAAAGGGGATCTTCCCACATCGGTCCTCCTTAGAGTGATCAGATCTAGCATTGGTTTGGGCACAGGTCCTGTGCTTTTAGTAGTATGGGCCCAATACTACCTTCCACACCTACCCATGCCTTTCCCCAAAGCTCTACCTGATAGCTCCAATTCGACCCAAAACAAATCATATACTACAAACCACCGCATACCCCAAATCCTACACTGTTCTAAGGTTTTCTCTACCCACATCAAACAGAACAATCATAACAGGTTGCCTTTATGCATGCAAATTATACACAGAAGAGGATCAAATAGACTTTCGAATAAAAGATTCTACCCTAGGACCACAACCAGACAAGGAACAGGAAATAAGGCAAAATCAATCATTTTGAGGCTATAAGCTCCTAACCGTATACAATTTTAAAAGCATACACATAGCAAATTTCATACGATCATCAAGCTCAAATATCAGTATAACATGGCTAACACATCGAGAACTACTTACTTGGCTCGGCCTATCACGCGCGTTGCACTCTCTTCTTTTCATTTATTAAAAGTTTTTAACTTTTATTTTGAAAATAGTTTATCATTTCCTTAGTTTGAGTCCTGACACACCCGAGAGTGTGCCCGAATCCCTCAAACCAAGGCTCTGATACCAACTTGTAACGACCCAAATTTACAAAGAAATTTTCATTTTTAATTAATAAAACACGTTTGCATAATCCATGAAATCCCAACATAATTGTTTTCAAATCGGTATTCATTACAACTCATTTAATTCATCAGAGTGTCCCCAAAAACATATCAGTAAAAGAGAGATAGAGTGCACACCGCGCCATCACGCCTTGCCCTTGCCCTTGGGCTCAGATGTACCTGAAACAAATCAACAACCTGTAAGCGACATGCTTAGTGAGTCCCCCAGAGCATACCACACTAATACACATACACATATCATGTTAGCTAATTAAAGCTACACACACATCACATAAGCCATGCATACATAAAACCTGTAAGAATGCCATGGGCTACCCCACACGGTCTTCACCTAGGACTGCCATGGGCTACCCCACATGGTCTTATATCCAATGTCATGGGCTCCCCCACATGGTCTTTACCTAGGAATGCCATGGGCTACCCAACATGGTCTTATATCCAATACCACGGGCTCCCCCCGGGGTCTTCCATGCAAAACACACAATCACATATCATAACGAATCACATTCTATATCAAATCACATAATGACCATCACATATAACCTAATCACATAATGGGCCGGCCTTGGTGCCTTAGACCCATTGGTATGGTGAGAAGCCTCACCTCTCAAAGGTTGAACTGGAAAACTGTAGTCGGATATATCCCACGCTGCTCCTCCTAAACTGTCTATAATCAATGAGTAAAAACTCAGAATAATCCAATAAATACCCCCAGGGTCAACCCTGGTCAAAGTCAAGGTCTATGGTCAAGGTCAACAGTCCATTTTAACCTTGACGCGTCGAGTACAAACAGTCACTCGTCAGGTTCCCTGCTTACTCATTGACTCGCCGAGTCACCCGATGGACTCGTCGAGTTCATGATGTTTACGGCCGTAAACCACCGACCGTACACCCCTAATCGTGAACCCTTGGCCGTGAACCCTCTCGACTCGCCGAGTCATCAGAGGGACTCGACGAGTTCCCACGTAATCGGTTCTTTCCAGTGGGATTTAAGGTTTCAAACTTCATATCCAAACTCTCCTAGTGAAGATATCACGTAAAGTTGCAAACTTTACGTGCATGCATAGCCTCACAAGGCCATAACACCAAAACTAACCTTCAAACAAGGTCCTTATGCATGGAGAGGGAATGAGCTCAATAAAAGATGCAACTTTATGACATTTGAGGCCTAAGAAGGTCCAGATCTGGAACCTTATCCTTGTGATAGGTCCAGATCTATGCTTGCTTCCATTTCTCAAAGTTGGTCACAACTCTCAAATAGAATTTATGATTAAGGTAACAGATTCATACCTCAAATCAATTCCCAAGACGAACTAGATGCTAGATCTAGTGTTTTCCCCTTGATACTTCTTCTTCAAGCTTGGAATCCTCCCCAAAATCTCAAGGATAAGCTCCCAATTGATCTTGCTTCACTCACAAGAATGTTTGTGGCCGTATACGTTCTTCTATGGTGCTAAGGGAGGTTACTGGGGCGGATAATGATGTTTGTATAGGGGACAAACGCAAAATTTAGGGTTTTCTTTAAACAGCTTGGACTCGCCGAGTCGACCTTCGACTCGCCGAGTCGGTCCCGATCCACATTTCATGATTTCACGACCCTACTCGACGAGTTGGCCTCCAACTCGCCGAGTCCATGCATAAATCCTTTCCAATCCAAACTAGGTGTTACATATAATCACATGTGATTTAATACACGAAAACAATTAACAAATCGAGAATGCGGAAATGAATCTTGTCTGCTTGTCTCACTAGAGAACAATCTACATTCTGCCTTTCCTTAGAATAAAATGTACCAATCTACTAAGAATTACATCAGTTACTTTATATGTGGGAAACTATACATCCATATCTAACTATAGGCTTTGGAATTTTAGCATTTGAAGTTCTGATGAATTTATTATGATTTTTTGAAGACAATGCATGAAATCTGTGACCACATGGACCAGCCTGTGAAGATTGCCAATTTTACCCCTCAAGGAGTTGGAATTTCGAAATGTGATTCAAAATTTGAAGAAACTAGACACAAGAAGATTTCTAGAAAACTAAGTCTCATGATTTTATATGTTCTTATTGACCGGCATGGATTTTAGAAGTTGGAGGACAGATTTGGGAAAATTGATCATAATAGCTTCTAAATCACTTTTGGTGTTTTATTAAGTAATTAATGGTTAAGCCTTAAGTTTATCACTTTTAACATGATTTTTGGTTACTTATTAGGCTATAGAGATGTGAAATTCAATTTAAACTAAGGGCCTTAATGCTTGGCTTAATGAGGGTTCAAAGTTAAGGATTTTCACATAAAATGCCACTTTCACACTTATTAGGTGCTTTCAGACAATATGACAAACACCTGGTGTGCATGAAATCCTACAGTGACCATCAACTCTCTAATAGACTCTAATTCAGCCCCTAGAGCTTACAATTTTCAATAAAAACAATCCAACTGTAGATATAATTCCTCACAAAAGCAAGCAAATGAACAAGCAAGTTTGTAATTCATCAACAATAGGAAAACATAAAGGGAATTTTTCAAGTAGAATGTCTTCTATGATGTGAAATAAAGTATTAGACATCGATTAGTCGTTCATTATAAGCTTAATTTCATGAATTTGATGAGAAATCGAGTCAAATTAGGTTGAAAAAACGTAGGTGTATAGACTGAAAATTACTACCTGGAAGCTCTCATAGACTGTCTTTATAGAGATCAACTTCACTGTCGATTGGGACTTGCGAGAGAGATAGTTAACGATGAGCTCCGTCAATGGTGATGTTGGTTCAAATTACCCAGAATGATGTGTAGAGAGAGAAAGATATGCAAAGAGAGAAACGGGAAAGAGAGATATATAGAGAGAGAAAGATATGTAGAGAGAGATATGTAGAGAGAGAAATAGGAGAGAGATACATAGAGAGAAAGATGAGAGAGATACGTAGAGAAAGAAAGAAGAGAGAGAATGTCTATAAAAATAAAAATAAAGTTCTAATTATGTTTTAAGAAAATTAAAATATTTTTTTAATATATCATTAAATTTTCAATATTTAAAAATTAGTAGTCAACATTTGTTCTCAAATGTTCTCGATTGAACATACTTATATATATATATATATATATATATATATATATATATATATATATATATATATATATATATATATATATATAGGGCTATGTTACAATGTGGATGTACATTTATTGTGCGGACATGTGTAGACAGTGCTATTTAATGAGAATGAGTAAGAGAATATGTTGTTAGTTATGTGAATAATTTCAATCTCACAGAACTATCGTCATTATCATGCAATCCCACTAATTCCTATTTATTTTTGTTTTCACGCATCGTTTTTCATCCATTCTCATTCTTACTATTTATGATTATCAATAACACATTCTAACAACATTCTGAAAGATGAAAATCATAAAATAAATAAATAAATAAATAAATACAAGTTTATGATATCTTTATAAACGATTTAATTAGTGAGAATGCGTGATAATGAGAATAGTTGTGTGATTGAACATATTCATATTACAAAACAACATATTATTTCTTAGTTATTGTGACAAAATAGTATTTGTCACACTTCCGTACAATAGATGTTCATCCATATATATATATATATATATATATATATATATATATATATATATATATATATATATATATACACACTAATGGATGAAGCATGTGAAAGACAATCAAAGCAAGAATCGCGCCAGAAATTCATGCTTCTTCAACGTGTAATAACTCTGGATAACCCTGAATATCACCCGCTCCGCTTCTTCTCAAATCTTCTTCTACCTATTCATATTTAAATAATTAAACCAGAATCACAGCGAAACAGGCTATAATATGTTTGACTCTTGGTCCTATTGTTTTTCATAATCCGGTGATTGGTCTACTCTTGTTTGGTTTAAAAGATTATATATATTTTCAAATTTTAACTAAGGAGTTTTAAATGACGGTATTATAAATTTTTTAACGATTACGTTTAAATAAATGAAATGGATATAAAGTATCCCGTTAAAGTAGTAATCGAGTTGCATACGATCTAGTGTGTTAAGGTTTTTTAGGTTTGTTATGAATCAGTTTTTATAAATTTCAATAAATCAGTTTGAATTAAAATATAGTAAATGTTTGAACACCTTTACTTAAGATCCCTTTATTACGGTTCAAAGTTATCCATGATGATTTTCAAATTTCGACGACCAAATGAAAATTTTCGGAACAAAGCTGATTACTTTATTTTAATTCGATAATAAAAGTATTATATTCTGATCTTTACCCATTCATCCCTACAAAAACTGCATATGTTAATTTTAGACTATATATTTTATATCTATCTTATTGGGACCCACTAACCTCTGGTTTTTATGCAAAAAAATTCTGAAGTAAATTCTGCAAGAGGTTACCTCTTCCCCCGGCGCCGCTGTCTCTTCTGTATAAATACCACCACCTCCACCACCATTTCCACCGTGCCCTTCGCTTCCCTCTCTTTACTTTTCACTTTCACACACAACACCAAAAACACTCACTGAAACCAAAATGGGTTTCAGGGTTTTGCTCTCGGTCGTGGTTCTTAGCTCTTGTTTGATGATCAATGGTTTAGATCTTGATCATGTGAGCTGGACACAGGCTCCACACCACTCGCCGTCGTACCCACCTACCGGAGCTCCAGCGCCCCACCACCGTCATCCCAAGCGTCCCGGTGGCCACCACCACAAACCTGCTGTTCCTCCCACGGCTCACACACCAACTGTAGCTCCAGTTCACCCACCAAGTGTCGCTCCGGTGCACCCACCTAGAGTCGCTCCGGTGCACCCGCCGATCAAGGCGCCTGTGCATCCACCAACCAAGGCACCTGTACATCCTCCGACCAAGGCGCCAGTGCATCCTCCGACCAAGGCACCAGTGCATCCACCGACCAAGGCGCCTGTGCATCCACCGACCAAGGCGCCTGTGCATCCACCGACCAAGGCGCCTGTGCATCCTCCGACTAAGGCACCTGTGCACCCACCGACCAAGGCGCCAGTTCATCCTCCGACCAAGGCGCCTGTTTATCCACCAAGTCACTCACCGGCTCCGTCACACGCACCTCTTCCGACACGGAGGCAGGTGGCGGTCCGTGGTATGGTTTACTGCAAAGCTTGCAAGTACAAGGGTATTGACACGCTCTTTGGCGCTACTCCTCTACAGGGTATAAATTCTCACTCTCTTTTAACCAATATATTTGTATTTCTATTTGTATTATAAGTTGAATTTAGTGAAGTGCATTATATATATAATTCTTCACAATCTTGTTTTTTTTACCCAAGTAAACTTATTAATGCACGAAACATGAATTACAGGAGCTATGGTACTCTTAACATGCAACAACACTAAGTATCCACTCAGGGTCAAATCTACAACCGATAAGAACGGCTTCTTCTTCATCATGCCACCTAAGACGTTGACCACTTTTGGGGTGCACAAGTGTAAGGTCACTTTGCTATCGTCGCCAAAGGCTACATGTAACAAGCCCACCAACTTGCACTATGGGATTAAGGGTGCCACTCTAGTCCCTACCCCAAAGCCAAAGATCGTACTTACGCCAGTGCTGCCCTTCGATGTGTTCACAGTGGGTCCATTCGCATTTGAAGCCTCAAAAAAGACACGATGCCCACTTTAGATTATAGATGACTGGTTTAGTGAAGAAGGAGAAGTTGAGGGGTTTGAAGGCCTATTATGATTAGTTTAACGTGCTAAGTGTTATTTAGAATTGTCTGTTCTCCTGATGTGATGCTTAGTTGTTTGAGTTGTAGTTTGATGAAAAGACGAGGGATTTTGCTATGTAGTATTTGGTTAATAAATTTGAATGAATATGCTTCTTTCAATAATAGGCAGTTGGATTAAGAAAATTGTGGTTTATTTTAATCATCGTGTTTATAGTTTTGCTATAAATGACAATTTTTTATTTTCGAATGACCAAAGTATAGTAAACTAGCAAATAATTTTAAAAAAATGAAACAAAAAAATATGAAAAGTATATAGACAAGTTCGGGTTTTGTAACTACACGATTCAGTTCAATTGATTTCAAGTTTAGACCCCCCCTACTAAAAATTCGAGAAAATGGCGGAACACAAAACATCATTAAATAGCCAATCTTATAGTTTTTGTAACCCTGGAAAGTAAGGAATGTGCGTATAAGTTAAAATCAACGCATTCGATAAATGTTTTAAAAACCGGTTTTTTAGTTGAACCGGTGTGTTGACCGGTTTTTTGTTCAAAAGGTTCGACCGTCAGGTCAACCGGTTTCTATAATTTTCATATTTTTCTTGTTTTCCTACGCATACATACATATATAAATAGAGAATTTGAAGTCTACAAATTCAAACATTAAAAATCCACATAAAACAAGTTGTAAATCAATTCAAAAACATTAACGTAACATATAATCATAAGTTTTATATCAATCTATATATATTTAAAAGAAATATATATATATATATATATATATATATATATATATATATATATAATACAAAACAAAATAACCGCATTCAAAAACTTCATAACACTTACGATATATTTTTTATTTAGAAAAATCCAGTGTTGTAAAAATTGGCTTTAGCGGCTGATTAATAAAGTATTAATCGTTTGATAAAGTATTAATCGTTTGACGTCTACACAGTAAAGTTTCATTCTTTTGGGTTTTGACCACATCACTTTGTAAATGTTACACTTTTGGCTGCATTCTTTTTACTTTTGGCTGCCTTCTTTTTACTTTTCAATTGTGATTTGAATAAATGTTTTTTTTAAATGAAACTTTTGGCCAAATGCTTATTATATATATATATATATATATATATATATATATATATATATATAGTTCTTTTTTGATTTTATTGTATTGCGTATTGAATTTGTAGTGGATTTCTTCCCCGTTCGTTTCTTAATCAATGAATTTAAATGCCCTTATGCTTTGCTTTATTTTAAAAATAAAAGTTAAAAAAAACGACACGGGACGAAGCCTAGATTTTTTTTACTAGTATAGGACAAAAGAATAGAAAACAAAAAGAACTATCTTTTATATATCTAATTGATTTTAATAGACAATTGATCACAAAAAATGATTATCTTTCGTAACGATATAAACATTAATTTTGGATTATTGATGAAATATGCCATCAAAATATTGGGGTTTGTCATCAATGAAATTCAAAACATTTTACATTAGACCTTAAACTTTTGCAAATTTATAGGATTATCCATTTGGATATGTATGCTCGTGAGGTTACCGACCTACGACATGTAGACAATTTATAGTCACTTTCATCTATGTGACGTTGACATGACATCCGTGTAAAATGTATAAAATATATTGTCTTTTTTTTTAATCTCTTGCTTCTTGAAGACCACCGTCGTCTGTATTTTTCATCTATATTTGGTCATCGGTGTAGCTCTTTAAAAAAGTTATGAAAACTTTTTTTTTTCACATCCAACTTACAACATTGATCTTTTATGTTTATGCTTTTGTTCACAAACAACCATTTGACTTTGGTTTGAATTTTTCATAACCCTCGCATTTTATTACATATTATTAGTATTTAGTCTTTTGGCAGAAATGGTCCCTCATCATTATTATTATTATTGTTAGACAAAATTACACGATTGGTCCCTGTGGTTTACCAAATTTAACATACTCTTTTTGGTTTTAAATTAATGTTTTATTTATTAGAAAATACTCACTCAATACCAGAAACTCACCCACCATCTGCCATCACCACCACCACCACCACCGCCAAAATTACATAAATGGTCCATATGGTTTACCTATGGTGACAAATTCAGTCCCTACTACATGAAAAGACCAAATTACCCTCACATTAACAGACAAAAAGCAACCAACATGCTACTTTACTTTACAAAGCAATACCTTCCGACCCCGGCAACACCGGAGAATCTTTTCTAGTTTATATGACACATGTCAACACTTGTCATCATTTCATATGCTTGAGTGGGAAGATAAGTAGGAAGAAAAGTGTGAGAATATTTAATTTCTCTTAACTTTATTCCGAATAGAGAAATAAAATATCCTTCTACTTATTCTTCTTACCCATCTATGACAACTGCTAAAATTAGGTCAATATTAGTCAAACATAATCTCTGTGTAATAGACCTAATGTAACATATTTCACTCGTGTTAATGCAAATAAAGTTTTCTTACTTCGAAATGCATCCGAAATATCATTTAAATCTTCGATTGGTGAAAAAATTTGACGAACAAACATTTTTCGTTATACACATGTAATGATTTGATATATATTATTGAAAGAGATATTCGTATTAAGTATTATTAAGAATATATGACACACTAATAAGAGGGTACACGAAATTACGAAGATGTGGATATGAAGAACGTCGAAAACGGAGTTCATATGTAAAATTTATGACAATCCGAAGAAAAAGGACAGTTGAGAGACAGTCTGCAACCTGTGATCGTAATAACGAAACTTCAAACATTTCGTTAAGTGCCTTAAACTATGAAATTGGAATTTCTAACAATTTCTCTGAATCACCGTTCAATCTAGTATTTGATTGTAAAAGTAACTCATTTTGCCTAAACCGCCTGACACTACTGTGGATAAGATCAAGGCAGAGCAATTTCGGCTTTCCCATTAACCAATCTTTAAACGATTTGTTAGGTTAGCTACGAGGCTCGTCACCAAAACGTATTAACATTTTAAGAATCAAGAAAAGGTCTAGCATTTGATTTAATTGCTAACTTTTCCGTTTCACGAAAAACTGACACTTTCGTGAATATAGTCGAATCGCAACAAACGAGAATCTACCGTTAACGTACTTCTAGATGACTCGTTCGCCTAGTTGTACAACTCGTTAGGTGAATATTTTTTATGTTTTACAGAAGGTAAAATTGAGTAGTATAAATCTGTAACTTGCAAATTTTGGCGAGAAGTCGGATTGGGGCACTCAAGACAAGCCGCACGAGAAAGCGCCACACGTCAGGTTCTCGTTCATATACATCACCCAAGAAATTGGACTATTAATAACGGTTGATTCGCTCCTCTATCCCTCATATCACCCGTCTCTCTTGAAACCTCCCTCTTTCTCCTTGTTTTTCCGTTCGACGCACAATCGGGAACCACCGTCGGCGCCGCCACCTTAATTCATCGAGCCACCACCGACCGAGCTCTGGCCTCTGAACGACGTCCGACAGCCTCCTGACCATCGACAAGAACTCCGAAGACCCTCTTTTCCAATGATGATCAAGCCGACAACCATATTCCAATGACTTTCTGGCGATCGGATAACGTTTCTAGTGAAGTTTTTCCGTATTTTTTTAGAAATCAGTCCCCTCTATTCTGATCATTTTACGACCTTTTTCCGGAGAAGCGCTGCCCGATTGATTTTCTGACCTGATCAGATGTTTTAAATAAAAACATGATATTTAAAGGCACGCTTCGAAAATGAGTTCATATGGCCCCATTTTAAAACATTTTACCATTTTGAGGGAAGAATGCATGCTTAAAATTATATTTATCGTTTATATAAACATTAAACGCTATTTAACTATTGTTAAACTGTCGTGTATATAAACTGATAAATTACACCGTCGTTACTCTATTTACATAACTTGGATATTAGTTATTCATTGTCGTTATTCTATTCACATAACTTGGATAATAGTTATGCATTGTTGTTACTATGCCCACATAACTTATGTAGTAGTTATGCATTGTTAAAATTTTTGTTATAAAGTAGTTATACACTATTAATCTTTGGCCTAGTAACTTGACATTTTAAGTTAAGACTACAATCTGTTATAACAACTCACTTAATGGTTTACATGAGACATTTCATCACACTAAGTGTAATACTTAACATACCACGGACTTATAACTGTTAAATCTTAAGTTAGCGGGAGAGTTATTTATAGTTGTATACGGGTTGACACCCCAAATGCGGTTGCTAGCTACAACCTCGACGGTCAAGTCACGGATGATAACTGTCTACACATTTACGACGTCCGATGAACCATCGGGAGGGGTAACACATTAGTCAACACCTCTGTTATAGGGACTCATTGTAAGTTTGAGAGTGTTCTAAATACATTTATATATATAATGTAACATCCATAAAAATCATGATAAATTTAAACTTTTTAAAACCAACCAAATTCACAAATTGTTTACAATCATAGTTTTCAAAACAAGTTCAACATCAGAATCTCCCAAAATCATAATTCAAAAACATGAGGATGTGTACAGTCACGCCTTCGCCTTCCTACGATCATCTGAATCACCTGGAACATAACCCAAAACTGTAAGCCAACGCTTAGTGAGATCCCCCAAAGTACCAACACGTAACATAAGCATAATAAAGACAGCATGCATATAGAGCCTTCAGCCTGATTGGAACGCCCCTCCAGCCTACAGTCTATCTGGTACGCTCACAAAACCTTCAGCATGACCAATACGCCTTATCGGGCCTTCAGCCTATCTGGAACATTCTTCGGGCCTTCGGCCTCATTAGTACGCCTCTCGGGCCTGCAGTCTATTCGGGACACCCCGGGTCTCTTAGCCTTCAGTCTACATTGGTATGCCTCAACCCAACCACACATAAACCATACCGACATATACATAACAGATAAGCATACATATAATCATTCAATAGCCAATCAGACATATCTTACAGATCACTAAGCATAGCATCATCCTATATACCAGGATACAGATATAACAAATCACTACAACACACCAACATGTGATAAACCATGATAACAATCCAATGGGCCGACCTTAGTTCCTTCGACCCAAAAGTACAGTGAGGAAAGCTCACCTCACAAACTAAACAAAATCTGATGAGGTCTCGACTCTGAATCTCAGCTCTCTAACCGACACTTATTCCCACTAAATGACCAATTTCCATCAACATCCCAAAATACCCTCAAAGTCAAACTTGGTCAAACCAACTAGGTCGACCGAGTCAACCCAACCGAGTCAACTTAGGGTGCGTACGCGGGGCGCACACGAAGCCTCGCAGGTTGACCACCATCGGGGTGGTTGACCTCATATGCAGGGCGTACTCTAAGTACGTGGGGCATACCCTTGCAAGTCCCAAAATCCATTGAAGAGATTAATTGCTTATGCTCTTATGTCCAAACTTCAGATCCATGGCCAAAATACTCTTAGGAGTCATAAAGTCTCCAACTTTATGAACTAGCATGTCCAATAAGTGCTTAATACAAGGTCTTATTCCATTAAGACATTTTAGAATGCATGAAGCGAAACTAACCATTTGGAACCCATTTTATGACTTAAGACCCCTCCTAGGGTCTGAAAGAACAAGCCTTTTCTAAGGCACCAAAAACACACTTCTAAGCTTGAAAAGGCTCCTCAAGGTGGTTCTAGGGTTACAAACACGTATGAGAGTGATGGAGGCAGTTAAGGTGGGCGAAATGAGGCCATAAGTGTGCTTAAATACGAGACACACCCTAAAAATTCGGGTTTCCATAACTGGCTAGTACGCCCAGCATACACTGATATACCCTCAACATACTAGGGCGCGCCGTAGTACGCTCAACGTACACCACGTACGCATGGCGTACTCCGAAGGCCATAATTACAACAATGCCATTAGGTCTCCTTTGCATACTTTATTGAACTTAGGGACCAAAATGAAACATAATAATGTTGTAGGGTTGAAATTTGAAGTACCTTATCATCAGCATGTTACACATAAGTCGGGAGACCAATTATATACTGCGAAAACATTACTTTTTGGTATAAAATACATTTTGTATACGGTAAAAGTAGTACATTTGGAATAAAAGTACATTAATATATAAGTTGAAATAGTGCTTATATATAGTAGAACACTACTTTTGGTAAAAAGAAGTACATTAATATAAGTTGAAATAGTACTTATATGCATTAAAACGATTATTTTGGTTTAAAAGTACATACTTTATGGTTTTAAAATATATTTGAAAACATACTTCTTGGATTAGAAGTACATTTGATACAAACATTAAAAACCTGGAAACTTACCAACATTATGTTGACGCTCTTTCAAAACACATGTATTCTTAGGGAATTGAGAAGCTGAAAGTCACACAATCGGAATAATCACGGGATTGAAGTCTACCTAGTTTATTGTATATTTTCATAGTTGCATTCTGTTAGGGCATGCTCAACACTTTCAGATTATTATGTACTCCTAGAATATGGATGTTGTAATTTCCTTTTTTTTCAGTAATAAAAATTTATACATTATGATCAACCTTGTCTACACATTTACAATGTCCAACGAAGCCTCGGGAGGGGCAACACATTAGTCAACACCTCTGTTATAGGGACTCATTGTTTGTTTGAAAGCGTTCAAAATACATACATATATATATATATATATATATATATATATATATATATATATATATATATATATATAAGTTGGGAAACCAATTATATACAGCGAAAACATTACTTTTTGGTATAAAAATACATTTTGTATACGATAAAAATAGTACTTTTGGAATAAAAGTACATTAATATATAATTTGGAATAATGCTTATATACAACAAAACACTACTTTTGGTTCTAAAGTACATTAAAAAACATATACTTTTTTGGTTTAAAATTACATACTTTTTGGTTTTAAAGTACGTTCAAAAACATCTTGGATTAAAAGTACATTTGAATCAACATTACTAACCGGTGAAAGTTACCAACATTATGTTGAAGCTCTTTCAAAATGCATGTATTCTCAGGAAATTGAGAAGATGAAAGTCACACATTCATAATAATCATAGGATTATGTAACATCCCAAACATGAGGTCTTTGGTCCAAACGCCAGGCGTTTGGCATTGAACGCTAGGCGTTCAAATGCCATGCGTTCTATGATGGACACCAGGTATTTGCACGCAGAGACCAAACCCTAATTTTTAGGGTTTACACCCTATTTAAAGAACATTATGGCCTCAAAACCCTTCACCACTCCAGCCTCCATCCTCATTTCAAAAACCCTAAGTGTGTATGAGAGTTTGAAGCCTTGTGTATCTTTTTGGTATCATTTTAGTGTTCTTGATAGAGAAGGAAGATCATTGGAGTGTTGGCGTTGCTCTCAAGCTTGTAGATTTGGAATCTCGGCATCTTGGAGCATGATTATGTGGTATAAAGTTCTAAACTTGATCATCATATCTCTAGATCTTGCTTATGTTAGAAGTTTATGCTTATTAGCCCCATTTTCTTGGTCTTTTTGGGTGGGAGCTACCTTAGACCAAAGGAGTTGCCCTTTTGAACGTTTTAGGGTAGATTAAGTGATAAAAGTGTGATCTTGGACCTTCCTTTCACTACATGCAAGTTTTAAGGTGTCTTAATGGGTTAAGGAGTTGGCGTTTTAGCTATTGGGCTCATTGTAACCATGCATGGCCTTAAAGTTAGCAACTTTATGGCTTTAGGCGTTCCATTATGATTAGATTTGAAGTTTGGACATGAGATCTTAAGCCATTAAGACATTAGTTTAGAAGTTGGTAAGCAGCGAGCAAACGAAAAGCGTTTGCATGGGAACGGCTGACGTTCGGACGCCAGGCGTCATAGGGTGGAACGCTAGGTGTTCTCAGTAGAAGCCCAATGGATCGATTTGGGCCTTGGGCCATTAGGGGTTTTGGGCTTAGTTTAGTTGGGCTTGAATATAAAGGGAAAAATGGTCTTTTGCCATCATCATGATGAGTAATGGACTAGACCATGGGTTTGGGTTAAACTCTAATTATTGATTGGGTTTGTTTCTGGTTTTGGTTTAGCGTGAGGAGCAGTGTTCAATGTGGATCGAGTGTTGTTTCAGTTATCATCAGTATATGTGAATTTTCCTCACTGTACTTATGGGTCGAAGGCACCAAGACCGGCCTATTGGATTGATATCCTGGTTTACCATATGTTGATATGCTATAGTGATCTGTTAGATCTGTATCCTGGTATCTAGGATGTTACTATGATGTAGTGAACTGTTAGATATGTATCCTGGTATATAGGATGTTGCTATGTTGTAGTGATCTGTTAGATCTGCTTGTTGTCCGTTGACTGGTTATATGTTATGTATATGTCTACATGTCATGTATGGTTGGGTTGAGGTGGACCAGTGAAGACTAAAGGCCAAGAGACCCAGGGCGGCCCGGATAGACTGAAGGCCTGTGAGACGGACCAGTCAGGCCGAAGGCCTGGAGAACGGTCCAGATAGGCTGAAGGCCCGGTGAGGCGGTCCATTCTTGTTGAAGGTTCTGTGAGCGGTACAGATAGTCTGTAGGTTGACGTGGCGTTCCATTCAGGCTGAAGGCTATGTATGCATGTTGTAGTTTGTTATGTGTATGTGGTGGTACTTTGGGGGAACCCACTAAGCTTTGTGCTTACAGTTTCAGTTTATTGTTTCAGGTGCTTCAGATGATTGTGGCAAGGCGAAGGCGTGACCGTACACATCCTTGGTTTTACTAATTATTGGATCTTGGCAGACTTTGATTTTAAATCATGTTTTCGAAACAATAGTTTTGTAAAAACTTTTATTATTAAATGGATTGTTCTGAAAAGTTTAAATTTGCTGAAATTTTTGGGATGTTACAAGTTGGTATCAGAGCCTTAGTTTGAGTGAATTGGAGGAACACCTGTGTGAATCCAGTCTCAAACTAAGGAATTGCAAAGGATTTAAAAATGATTTTTCAATTTTTTTTTTCAAAATAATCAAGAAATGATGCAATGTGTATGATCAGCCGGAGCCAGTAAGTAGACCCCAAATTACAACACTGTTATTTCATATTATGATATGTTGAGACTGCATGCTAGTGATAGGATAAGGATCTTTAGGAATTGCATGATATAATTGCCTGATTATATGATGCCTAATAGCCTAGGGTTCTTTATTATAGGAAATTGACATCATTTTTGTAACACTTAGTGTGCGCATCATAGTTGTACATAACAAAGATTCTATAGCTTGATAATGTTTGATTTAGCTTTACTTCCTGTTCTTGTATGATTAAGGGCTTAGAGTAGAGTCAAGTATTCTACTGTCTATGGGATCAAGAGTTATATATGATTAGCATGCACGAGTGGTTGCAGGGTTGGTGGAAGTTTCATGAGTGGGTTCACTTAATAGCGGGTAAGCACATGGAATGATTAGCCACTCTTGAGAGAGGGAGGGCAGGACGAAGGTGTATCCGAGATGCTGGGAGATAGAGATTGAGAATTTCGTATGAGGATCTGTCTGATTTTATTGTGTATTAGTACCAGTCGGCTCCTCTGCACAAATGTTGCTTGCTTTGTGGTTTGTGGGACCCATATTTATGTGAGTTAACCATCAAATGAATACATTAAATTACATGCTATGAAGGCTAAATAATTTTAGAATGAAGGACTTGAACTATTGCGCAACTCTTGTCTGATTCCAACCGTTGTAGGGTTGAGACCTTTAGTTGAAAGATTATTTAAGCTTTGTTGCATGTAATTGTATTAATGAAGTGGTTAGCTGACATTAGTAGGGGTTCTTCAGCAGCTATTGACAGGGAAGGTGGGGGGAATCCTAGGAGAGCCTAGGTTGTATTTTAGAGCGGTTGTTTCGCTGTTAAGCAGGTTTTGGGAGTATTATTATGAGTCGGTCTTAGAGGAACCGAGATAATTCTTGAGTAAAGTATGGATAGGTGTGGAAGGTAGTATTAGGCCCATACTACTGGAAGCGCAAGATCCATACTCGAATCGAGGAGAGTTTCAGGGATTTTAAGGGCTAGTCGGGAGAGATAACATGGTTTGATGCCATGATTCGTGGCAGTGCTTCCGTATCTGTCGATCTTTTGGTTATGGTTGCTCAGACATGAGGATGGATCTGGTAATTTTTTTGGGCCCCGGTAGCGATATCAGTTTGGGTTGAATGGTGTAGACCTTGATGAGTTTGTTGGTTTTGAGGTCTCGAGGGTTTTTCTCGAGGTCGTGCATTCGAGTCGCGAGACTTAAGAAGGAAACGATTGTTATGATCGTCTTGGGGATTGCAGCTGGAAGTGAGTGGTTGATAGATGGATTTGAATGTCACTATCTATAGTGGGGATTTTTCCCTTTCAGTTTTCCGAGTTCGGGGAAGGAGTGAGCAGGCTTGTGACTTTCAGAGTTGGGATGTAAACCCAACATGGGGCCAGTTGGTCGTGGTGTTCGGCGACATTATGTCAGCGTGGTAATGCACACGAGGATTGATTTGGTATGGATGTTTAATGATGCGATCAAGGGTCTGTTTTCCTTGGATATAGGAAAGTCAGGTACCGGATTGACGGTTGGGATTGAAGGCAAGGAGTGTATGTTTTGGATCGTAAGTCGGTGTTTGCGTATGCATTTGCATGAAATCCTTAATGTTAAAGTGGTTATGATTGGAAAATTCAGAGTTCTTCAGCTAAAATCCAGAATTCTCTTAGGATTTGATTGGTCCTTATCTGGAAGATCATCCTGAGTATGTTATGTATTCCGTGAGTCAGGGACGGTTTGTACCTGGTTGAGCCGGTTTGAGTTATGGTTTGGTTTCAACGCTAGTGGGTGGTATTTCAAACCCTAAGTGGGGAAGAAATAGGTATTCTGCTTGGAGGGATCATCGATCTGTTCGAGTTCGTGATATTGGAAGAATGGTTCATAGGGATCTGCGGTGCGAGTATGTGGGATCTCGATTCAACTTTTGGTCAAGTGGGGGGGGGGGGTATAGAGCAAGCGACTATTGGATGTAGGTGTTCAGTAGGTACATGATTCGTCTCTCAGCAAGAAGTAGTTGGTCAAAGATCTCGTTGTAGTCATTGTTTCCTTTCGGAATGCCAATTAATAGATGAGGAGTCGTTGGGAGCAACTAGGTTGATTATTGGTTGTTGAGGGATTTGTCAGCTCGTTGTATGGATTTCTATTTATAGTCTAGCTTGAGCAGAGGTCGATCAAGAAATCAGTTTCAGAATTGGGTATGTTTAGCTCCGTGCAGGTTTTGGTTCATTAGATCTAATGTCAATGCGTTCTCAATCATTGATCGTTTCGTTCATCATTCAATGGAGATTCTCCGAAAGTTTCAAGTTATGACAGTTGAAGTTCAAGGGACGTGTCAATCTATCATTAAGTTCAATATGTTTTTTCTTACTTTGGTCTCTGGGTATGTTTACCCTCAATGGTGGTGTGGAATTTTGGTTCGTAGCAGGCTCAGGTTTTGGTAGCATTCAAGATCACCTTGGAAGTCTTCTCGAGCTAGTTGTGTATTGGTGGAATATGTTCAGTCTCAATTAAGGTATGGGGTCATATTATGATCGTTTATGAGGATGTCTTCTGTTAATGATTGAGGTTTGTCATTTCGATAGAACTCTAGTATTTCTTCCCTTTTTAGACGAGGTTAGTGGTTCCCTAAGGGTGTGCATTGTGGTAAAGTCAATATATATTGCATAGAGGGGTGTTTATGGGCTGGTCAAGATATCAATGGACCGCTTGGTTTGAATTATATGCATGGTTCTTTTGGGTTATAACCTTTGAATTGGATCAAGAGTACGATCGTTTATCCTATTCTCGGGTCATGTGCGACCATGATTTCATAAGGTTTTGCATTGGTAGCAGCTTGTTCTGTGAGAGGAATTGTGCGTGGTAAAAGAATGTGGCACTGTTGCACTCGGATAGTGTTGAGAGGGACGTTAAATAAGTCCCTGCAAGGCGGTGGAATGAGGTTGAGTATCTTTAGGCCCCCGTAGTGCTGCTTGTGAGTTTCCAGACGAACGATGGGATGTCATCAAGGTTGGTGTAATACCGAGAGCATTCCAGACATAGGCTGTGGGCCAGTGATCATGATTGTTGACTTCTTCTACTTATAGTACTTTTAGTGTTGGTGCATTGATAGAAGTCGGGAGACTCACAAATCAATTGGTTTGGATAAAAGGAACAATTAAGTGTTGTTGGGAGTATCAGTCGTGTATCAGGAAGTCCCTACGAAATGTTTGCATTATAAATCCCGTCTGTTCGCAAGCTGATATTAACGGTTTGATTATCAAGGTTGGGTATCGGTTATGAAGTCTCAAATCATGAAGTTCTTTGTGAATGTCTCGAGTGATTTGCCAGGTGGGGGTACACCTGAGTTGATAAGGATTGGAGGCAAATGTGAAAATTCTTGGATTTCTCATCTTTGCTCGTAGGGGCAGTGGTTGGAAATGACGTAACAAGAAGTCAAGGGGTTATTGCTTTTGGTACATATTATGGATTTGGTATTAGTGGAAATTCGCGATTGATGTGGTTGGGTACTTTTCTGTGCATTTGGTAGTGGTCATATTCAAGGGAAAATGGTGGATTCAACGTATGGATGAATGTTAGTCCTGTAATTTGGGTTCTGAAATTTTGATTTGATGGGTTTCCGGTCTCGGGAAGCATATTGATAGTGTTGATTCGGTGTTAGAGCCTTAAGATTCCCTGGCTTTATGGATCTCTTTAAAGTTGTGGAATATGCTAGCATTGTTTGTGCCTCTCTGCAGTGGTTATCTAGCTGACGCTCGTGTTTGGAGCAACCTTGTTTTCGGATGAAGGGTTCAACAGCAGAGAGCGGTCAGGAGTCTTGATTCCCTAGTGGAATCAACAAGGTAAGTCAGGGTCAGAAGGGTTATGTATTGTTCGGATGGTAAACATATTGTAATAATTGCGTTCCGAGATAGTTTTGCTTGGTTAAGAGTTAGTCAAGGTATTGGATTTCCGGATTCTGGGAAGGTTGTGATGGTTTTTCCAGTAATGAAGTTAGCAGGTCAAGGATGGTATGGGTAGTCAGCCGCCTGAATGAGCCACCTTTTAGTTCAGATCGGGTTCTGGGGAGGACCGTCTGAGTGACTCGAGTTGGACCGTCTGACTCAAAACCCTTCACCACTCTAGCCTCCATCCTCATTTCGAAAACCCTAAGTGTGTATGAGAGTTTGAAGCCTTGTGCTTCTTTTTGGTATCATTTTAGTGTTCTTAATAGAGAAGGAAGATCATTCGAGTATTGGTGTTGCTCTCAAGCTTGTGGATCTGGACTCTTGGCATCTTGGAGCATCATTTTGTGATATAAACTTCTAAAATTGATCATCATATCTCTAGATCTTGCTTATGTTAGAAGTCTATGCTTATTAGTGTAACGCCCGCAGATTCAGGTTAGTCAATTTAGAGACAATAAGTGTCAAAAATGACTTTTTGATAGAATATTATTTAGAGTAAATAATCTTAACCAAGTCATAGTATATTTCACAAGGGTTCCGTACATATAAAGAACACTGAAATCCGAGTTATAACGAAGAAGTTATGACACATCGAAGTTTTACGGCAAAACCGACACGACACCGGGAATCGTAAAAAGTGAGTTTGCGATAAAATACTTTTTAGCCTTTGAGATCTAGACAAAAGTCGTAGTATACGTTAAACCGAGAACGTGCATAAAAAGAACGTCCAAATCTGACTTCTTATGAGGAAATTATGATTTTTCTAAGATTTAGCATAGAAGTGCACATCCCGGAATTCGAATTTTAGATCGATTGATTTTTAGTCGGTACAACCTAAATGAGAATTTAATAACTCATTAATAGGAGCTCAACGATAAAAAGACAGTCAAAAACGGAGTCCGTATGTAGAAGTTATGAATTTTACACGGTCGTTAAACGTTGTAATCTTCTCATAATGTTAAATTTAAAATCGGTCGAGAATTAGCCAATAGGGTCAAAAAGAAAGTTGTATAGTACGTCACCACCTACGCGTAGATATAAAGAACGTCGAAGACGGAGCTTATATGCAAAAGTTACGAAATTTAGAAGACGGAAGAGTGTTGCTGCGAGGGGGGTGACGTTGCTTAATCTGGACCATTGCTTCCTCCCCACGCCTTGCCACCAGATGGTGACGACTGGCACCTAAATCGACAAGTTGGAGGCTCAGAACTCGCTGAGTTGGGCCTTTTTTCAGCCTATAAATACCATGCGAAGCTCACCCTTTTGCCTCACACCATAACCCCTCTCTCTCTCTCTAACTTCTCTCTAAAACTCTCCCAAAGCCCTAGTAACTTCTAATTGCTATAGGAAAGCCCCAGAGTGCCAGAAGGCTCCGAAAAGAAGAGATTTTCGGCTCGAAAGTTCTGCCCCCGCAGAGCTCGGTTCCTAGCCAAACCCCCGTTAAGTGAGATATGCTTACCCTACTTTAAGTATAGCTTATGTTTAAATTTATTATCGTTATTAGGAACTTATAAACAATATATATATATATATATATATATATATATATATATATATATATATATATATATATATATTACAAAATATGATATAAAAATTGTTATTATAATATCTTTTAACTGCTCACGGTACGGGGAATCTGGTTTGAAGGACCGTATAGGGTTGTTGGATTTCAGAAGTGCTATAATGCCAAAATGGTCATGCCCTCCGGTGTTTCATCTCTGGCCTCTGTCTGTAAATAGTGGTTGAAAAGTATTGTTTAACACTTATAAAAACAAAATCGCTCTTAATTAGTCGGAATAAATGTTAGACTAAAATCTAATGGTAATAATACTAGCTTTCGTCAATGGAAATTATATTGTTAAGAAGCGAAGCGCTGTCCAAGTTGGAATCACCACTTTAACAAGTGAGTGCATAGTTACTTTCATCTTACACATAGATATGAAGTATTTAACATAAGTTACGTGCTATGTGTGCATATTATCTGTGTTCTTGATATCTATGCTGGATGAACGATTTATACATGTTTTATTTGATTTAAACTGTACATGTATTTTTATACTTATAAATATATTGGGTAAAGATGTGTAGATGAAAGATGATGTAAAAGGTGAGAGATGAAAGATTATATGGACGATGAGAGGTGTAAGATGATGAGAAGCCTTAACCTTAACGATGATGTCATCTAGCAGAGTATAGATGACGACCACAGACTATTGTAGACAGTCCAATGGAACGCTAGCAAGCTCGCAACCTGTAGGTGTTTTTTTACTACGTGTTCACCATATGTACTCTAAATATCCTGGCAGTTGCGCCTAATGGATAATATTGGCAGCTGTGCCTAACTTTTGAACTATGAGTTCACCGGCTGTATTCTAAAAACCCTGGCAGCTATGGACTTAGTGTCTCATGAAAGAACATTGGCAGTTGTGCCTAGCATCAGTAACTATGGACTTAGTACCTGTTATATAAACCTTGGCAGCAATGGACTTCGTGCATATTCCTTAGGATAATCCTTAGGATAATCCTTAGGAATGAATGAATGAAGGATAACTGATTCTTAGGGTAGATCCTTAAGAATACAGAAGATAACGGGGATGGGTAATTGGGTTGATTATTTGATGATTAAGCATAATAATTATATTATTGTGGGTTGAAAACCCTATGTACTCACCAGGTTTCCCAACCTGACCCACTCAGTTTACTTGTATCACAGGTATCGATACGAAGCAACATTACACTGAGAGATTAAAGGAGATGTAGATCACTAGTGTAAATGAATGTAATGTCTGTTTATGTTTATGTTTCTGTATTGACGATGACATTCCAAGGTTTTAATATAAATAAAATACATTTCTTCGGAAATGCTTTGATAATATATTTATCATGTTTTCTGGAAACTAATTCTGCAATATTATTCTTTAAAATGAATACTATGATTTTCAAATAAGCATAAATAAAATTTTTAAAATGACCGTGAATTTGGGGATGTTACAGTTGGTATCAGAGCATTAGTTTAAGCGAACTAGGAATAAGGATTTATTTCAAGACTTAAACTTAGAATTCCAAGCGATGATCGTGAGGAGTGTGTCTAATATATTTTAGGAAGTACACTTGAATAGACACAAGCACTAGCTTATTTAGGGAAGATGCCTAAAACGCTTTTATGTGCTAAATAATTTGTGATGCTTTATGATGCTATCGTTTGAATCGGATCTATGGTCTGTTGCCGACCGGATCTGGAAACTTTATGTGTTCAGATTTCTAAACGTTTAATTACGGTATTAGAACTGACATATAACTTTTCAGAGTGATAAGGAGATTTACACGTCGATCATAAATAAAAGCTTTCCTTTCTAAATTTTCGTTGCTGCACACCGAATGTATGATTTTGTGTATAGATCGACATGGTGAGAACTCGAAGCGGATTCGGAAGCGGTAACCCGCAGCCTGAGCCACAAGTGATTGAGCGTGCACCAGAAGTAGCAGCTGCACCCAAGCCAATCACGATGGCAGGAGTACAAGCAATGATGAAGATGATGTTGGATCGTCAGATGGAAGAGACAAGGCGTCTAATTCAAGAAAATAAGGATGAACCTACTGTGCCGGTACGCCAGACACCTACTCTTGAGGCAACTACATGACAAGTGTAGAAGGAAATCCATTGGGAGATGCTCTAAAGAGGTGAACTGCTTCAAATGCGGGAAGATTGGTCACTATGCCGACGAATGTACGGCCAAGAGAGAAGTTTGCTTTAAGTATGGTGAAGAAGGACACTTCAAGCAAGACTTCCCAAATAGGGAAGGAGCGACAAAGCCAAACGTACCAGCGAAGCCAAAGGCAAGAGCATTCCAGATGATCCTTAATGAGGCAGGTGACAATGCAAGGGATCAGGAGTGAGGATCTATATACCCAAATATTGGGATATGAAGTAACTATATAGATAGTATCATGTGGTGTAGCGTATTATAAAAGGCATAATGTAGGGTGAACTTGAATACCTATGTAATCATTTTAAGAAATAATATAAACCTTGGTTATGTTATATGATGTGTTAAATGACTATGTGAAATTTTTGTGTGGTGACTTGGAGAACTGCGAGACAATACTTGGGACGAGTATGAGTAGGTGTGAAAGGTAGTAGAGGCCTATACTACCGGAAGCACAGGACTCGCACTTGGATCAGGGAAAGTTACAAGGTTACCAAGAAGCTAGTAATTGATTCCGTTTTGTTTAAATATGTCGTTACCACCGTTTTGGTAATGACTAAGAAGATGATTGTTATTCCAACCCTAGTGGTCATATCAAATCGAATCCGACTAAGATCAGTATATTACGTGGTTCAGAGAACCATGATCGATGTAGCATCTGACTTAAGCCAGACGATTGAAGTGAAAGATATTCGAAGCGATCAATAGAAGTATCGTGATCTTTGTAAGAGCTTGTAGCTAGAAGTGCTACATGCTAGAATGTGATTATAACACATTAGAACCTGAAGGAAGGTGTATTCTATTATGGAATTTGACTCTAAAAGACCTGAGTATAAGCATTACATCATATGATGAGAGGTCATTAGAACATGACCCATTGGTCAATTATGGTAATCGAATGAAGAACTTATCTTAAGGAGAAGAAGGAGTCTCCAATAAGTATTTATTTTGTAACTCGAAGGTTACAATTTAAAGTCCTACGCGAGATAGAGAGCGGGTGCAAGATTGAGCACCACCTACAGTCAAGAAGTCCAAGAGTTAGATACTCATTCGAAGGAACATAGAAGTTACGATTAATACCTAGAATGAAGAGATAACGTATGGAGTCATTATACAAGCCCTGTTTCGTTGATGATTCCGGGATGTAATCATCCTAAGGGGGAGATAATTGTAACGCCCGCAGATTCGAGCTAGTCAAATTAGAGACAATAATCATAAAAAATGACTTTTTCATAGAAGATTATTTAGAGTAAATAATCTTAACCAAGTTATAGTATATGCCACAGGGGTTCCGTACATATAAAGAACTCTAAAATCCGAGTTATAACAAAGAAGTTATGACCCATCGAAGTTTTACGGCAAAACCGGCACGACATAAGGATCGTAAAAAGTGAGTTTGCGATAAAATACTTTTTAGCCTTAGCGATCTAAATGAAAGTCATAGTATACGTTAAACTGAGAATGTGCATAAAAAGAACGTCCAAATCTGACTTTGTATGAGGAAGTTATGATTTTTCTAAGATTTAGCATAGCAATGCACATCCCGGAATTTGAATTTTAGATCGATCGATTTTTATCCAGCACAACCTAAATGAGAATTAAAGATCTTATTAATAGGAGCTCAACGATAAAAAGACATTCGAAAACGAACTTCGTATGTAGAAGTTAAGAATTTTACACGGTCGTTAAACGTTGTAATCTTCTCAAACTGTTAAATTTAAAATCGGTTGAGAATTAGCCGATGGGGCCAAAAGGAAAGTTGTAGAGTACGTCGCGAACTACGCGTGGATATAAAGAATGTCGAAAACAGAGCTCGTATTTGAAAGTTACAAAATTTAGAAGACGGAAGGGTGTTGCTGCGAAATGGGTGACGTGGCTTAATCTAGACCATTACTTCCTCCTCACGCGTTGCCACCAGATGGTGACACCTGGCACCCAACTCGACAAGTTGGAGTCTCAGAACTCGCCGAGTTGGGCCATTTTTTATCCTATAAATACCATGTGAAGCTCACCCTTTTTCCTCACACCATGACCCTTCTCTTTATCTAACTTCTCTCTAAAACTCTCCCAAAGACCTAGTAACTTCTAATTGCTAGAGGAAAGCCCCGGAGCGCTAGTAGGCTCCGAAAAGAAGAGCTTTTCGGCTCGGAAGTTCTGCCCCCGCAGAGCCCGGTTCCTAGCCAAACACCCGGTAAGTGAGATATGCTTACCCTACTTTAAGTATAGCTTATGTTTAAATTTATTATCGTTATTAGGAACGTATAAACAATATATATATATATATATATATATATATATATATATATATATATATATTATAAAATATGATATAAAAAGTGTTATTATAATATCTTTTGACTGCTCACAATACGAGAAATTTGGTTTGAAGGGTCACATAGGGTTGTTGTATTTCAGAAGTGCTATAATGCCAAAATGGTCTTGCCCTCCAGTGTTTCATGTTTGGCCCCTGTCTGTACATAGTGGTTGAACAGTATTGTTTAACACTTATAAAAAAATCGCTCGTAATTAGTCGCAATAAATATTAGACTAAAATCTAATGGTAGTAATAGTAGGTTTCATCGAAGGGAATTATATTGTTAAGAAGCAAAGTGCTTTCCAAGTTGGAATCACCACTTTAACAAGTGAGTGCATAGTTACTTTCATCTTACACATATATATGAAGTATTTAATATCAATTACGTGCTACGTGCGCATATTATCTGTGTTCTTGATATCTATGTTGGATGAACGATTTATACATGTTTTATTTGATTTAAACTGTACATGTATTTTTATACTTATAAATATATTGGGTAAACATGGGTAGATGAAAGATGATGTAAAAGTTGAGAGATGAAAGATGATATGGACGATGAGATGTGTAAGATGGTGAGAAGCCTTGACCTTAACGATGATGTCATCTAGCAGAGTATAGATGACGACCACAGACTATTCTAGACAGTCCAGTGGAACGCAAGCAAGCTCGCAACCTGTAGGTGTTTTTGAACGACGTGTTCACCAGATGTACTCTAAATATCCTGGCTGTTGCGCCTAATGGATAATATTGGCAGCTGTGCTTAACTTTTGAACTATGTGTTTACCGGATGTATTCTAAACACCCTGGAAGCTATGGACTTAGTGCCACATGAAAGAACATTGGAAGATGTGCCTAACATCGGTAGCTATGGACTTAGTACCTGTTATATAAACCCTGGAAGCGATGGACTTTGTGCCTATTCCTTAGGATAATCCTTAGGAATGAATGAATGAAGGATAGCTGATTCTTAGGGTAGATCCTTAAGAATAAACAAGATAATGGGGATGGGTAATTGGGTTGATTGTTTGATGATTAAACATAATAATTATATTATTGTGGGTTGAAAACCCCATGTACTCATCAAGTTTCCCAACCTGACCCACTCAGTTTACTTGTATCACAAGTATCGATACGAAGCTACATTACACTGAGAGATTAAAGTAGATGTAAATCACTTGTGTAAATGAATGTAAGGTCTGTTTATGCTTATGTTTCTGTATTGAAGATGACATCCCAAAGTTTTAATATAAACAAAATACATTTCTTCGGAAATGCTTTGATAATATATTTATCATGTTTTCTGGGAACAAATTCTGCAATATTTGTAACGCCCGTAGATCCGGGCTAGTCAATTTAGAGATAATAGGGGTCGAAAACGACTTTTCAACAAAAGATTATTTAGAATAAATAATCTAAACCGATTTGTAGAATATGTCTCAAGGGTTCCGTACATATAAAGAACGCCGAAATCCGAGTTATAACGAAGAAGTTATGGCCCGTCGAAGTTTTTCGGCAAAACCGGCACGACACCGGGAGACGTAAATAGTGAATTTAAGATAGAGGAATTTTTAGCCTTAGTGATCTAAACAAAAGTTTTAGTATACGTTAAACCGAGAACATACAAAAAAAGAACGCCGAAATCTGACTTCGTATGAGGAAGTTATGAATTTTCTAAGATTTGGCAAACCAGTGCACGACCCGAAACTTGAATTTTAGTTCGAGCGGTTTTTGGCCTACGCAACCTAAATTAGAGTTGAAGATCTCATTAATATGAACTCAACGATAAAAAGACAGACGAAAATGGAGTCTGTATGAAGGAGTTACGAATTCTTCGTGGTCATTTAACAATCTAATCTCCTCCTGGTGTTAAATTTAAGATCGGTGGAGAATTAGCCAACAGAGTCTAAATGAGAGTGGTAGATCTTGTTTTTACCTATGTGTGGATATAAAGAACGTTAAAAACGGAGCTCGTTTGCGAAAGTTACAAGGTTTAGAGGTCAGCAGGGTGCTGTACGAAATCGGGTGACGTGGCTGAATATGGGCCAAGGATTTCTCCCCAAGGCAAGCCACCAGGTGGTGACACCTGGCCATGGAATCGACGAGTAGAGTTGTTTTCTAGCCTATAAATAGAGGTGCCGGGTTCCCTCATTCTTCACACCATTCCAACCTCTCCTCTCTCTCTAAACTCTCTCTAGCCTCCAACCCCCCCCCCCCCAAGCCTAGGTAAACCCCCTAGCACCCGAAGGAAGCCCCAAGGCTCCTAGAGTCCCAGGAAAAGAGCCCTTCGGCTCAGAAACTCTGCTCCAGTGAAGCCCGGTTTTCGAGAAAACCCGCTGTAAGTGAGCTACGCTTAACCTATCTTTTGTATAACTTATGTTTCAACACAGTAATGTTATTAGGATCTTATAATGAGTATTTGGGCTATTCTTATGACTTATATAAGTGTCTTTATAATATCTTTTTAACTACTCGCGGTACGGGGAATCTGGTTTAAAGGGCCGCATAGGGTTGTTGGATTTCAGAAGTGCTATATGCCAAAATGGTCCTGCCCTCCGGTGTTTTATGTCTGGCCCCTGTCTGTACATAGTGGTTGGAAAATATTGTTTAAACGCTTATATAATAATAATAATGCTAAGACTAATAATTAGTCACGGTAAATATTAGACTAAAATCTAGTGGTAATAATACTAGGTTTCGTCGGAGCAAAATAGAATCGTTAGAAGCAAAGCGCTGCCCGAGTTTAGAATCATCACTTTAACAAGTGAGTGCATAGTTACTTTCATCTTACACATAGATATGAAGTATTTTATATAAATTACGTGCTATGTATGCATATTATCTTTATACTTGCTATTCATGCTCGATGAACAATTTTATACATATTTTAAATTATTTAAACTGTATATGTATTTTATATCTACAAAATATGTTGGCTAAAACATGGGTAGATGAAATATGAGTTGGATGATGAGGTGAGAGGTGAAATAGACCATGAGGTGAGGGTGAGAGGTGGACGATGTGAGAAGCCTTTTACCCAAATGTTGGCCCTGTCATCTAGCAGAGTATGGATGACAACCACAGACTATTCTAGACAGTCCAGTGGAACACTAGTAGGCTCGCAACCTGTAGGTGTTGTGAACGATGTGTTCACCGGTGTACTCTAAAAACCCATTGACATGTATTGCGAGTGGACTCTCGAAAACGATACTGTCAATAAACGAGATAAACCCCGATGACTATGGAGTTAGCGCCTGTTGAGCAAACCTTGGTAACTATGGATTTAGTGCCTGTTGAGAAAACCCTGGCAACGATGGATTTCGTGCCGATTCCTTAGGATAATCCTTAGGAATAAATGAACGAGGAATAGCTGATTCTTAGAGTAGATCCTTAAGAGTAAAGAAGATAATGAGGATGGGTAATTGTGTTGATTGTTTGATGTTTAAGCATAATAACTATATTATTGTGTGTTGAAAACCCTATGTACTCACCGGGTTTCCCAACCTGACCTACTCAAGCTTATTTGTATCACAGGTATCGATATGAAGTTACATTACACTGAGAGATTAAGGAGATATAATCACTAGTGATAATGAATGTAAGTTCTGTTTATGCTTATGTTTCTGTATTGACAATGACATCCCAATGTTTTAAAATGAATAAAATACATTTCTTCGGAAATGCTTTGATAACATATTTATCATGTTTTTCTGGGAACAAATTCCGCAACATTTTTATTAAAAAGGGTACTCTGATTTTTATAAAGTATAAACAAAATCGGTATTTTCTGGCCGTGAAAAATGGGGATGTCACAGTTGGTATCAGAGCATTAGTTTAAGCGAACTAGGAAGTTGTAGGAAATTTCTAGACTTAAACTTAGAAATGCTAAGCGATGATTGTGAGATGAGTGTCGTTTATATTTAGGAAGTATGCCTAAATAGACACGAGCACTAGCTTATTTTAGGAAAGATGCCTAAATTGCTTTTATGTGCTAAATGATTTATGATGCTTTATGATGTCATTATTTGATCGGATCTATGGTCTGTTGCCGACCAGATATGGAAATTTTATGTGTTCAGATTTCTAAACGTTTAATTACGATATTAGAACTGGCATGTAACTTTTTGGAGTAATAAGGAGGAATACGCGTCTAAATCTTCCTCTATCTATATTCTCGTCTCGATACACCGAACGCCTGCTTTGGTGTATAGAATGTCATGATAAGGACTCATAGCAGACTGAGCAAATGGAGGAAATGAAAAGGCTTACGATATTGAATGATACCTATCGGAAGATATTTTAAGAGTGATATCTTGTTGTAACGCCCGTAGATCTGGGCTAATCAATTTAGAGATAATACAAAAGATTATTTAGAATAAATAATCTTAAGTAAGTTGTAGAATATGTCTCAAGGGTTCCGTACATATAAAGAACGCCGAAATCCGAGTTATAATGAAGAAGTTATGGTCCGTCGAAGTTTTACGGCAAAACCGGCACGACACCGGGAGACGTAAATAGTGAATTTTTGATAAAGGACTTTTTAGCCTTAGTGATCTAAATAAAAGTTGTAGTATACATTAAACCGAGAACATACAAAAAAAAGAACGCCCAAATCTGACTTCGTATAAGGAAGTTATGAATTTTCTAAGATTTGGCATAGCAGTACACGGCCCGAAACTCGAATTTTAGTTCGAGCGGTTTTTGGCCTTCACGACATAAATGAGAATTGAAGATCTCATTAATAGGAACTCAACGGTAAAAAGACAGACGAAAACAAAGTCCGTATGTAGAAGTTATGAATTTTACGCGGACATTTAACAGTATAATCTCCTCGTCCTGTTAAATTTAAGATCGGTCGAGAATTAGCCGACGGAGTCAAAATGAAAGTTGTAGATCTTATTTTCACCTACGCGTGGATATAAAGAACGTCAAAAACGGAGGTCGTATGTGAAAGTTACGGATTTTAGAAGTCGGAAGTGTGCTGTGCGAAAATGGGTGATGTGGCACAATCTTGGCCATTGCTTTCTCCCCAAGTCTTGCCACTAGATGGTGACATGTGGCACCAAGTTCAACCATTTTTCACCCTATAAATAGAACCACTCCCACCCTCATTTTCTTCACACCTTTCCCATTCTTTCTTCTCTTTACTCTCTCTCTAGAACCTCTCTCTAGCCCCGAAACCCCCCCGAAAAGCCTAGGGAACCTCCCTAGCACGAGGCGGAAGCCCCGAAGTGCTCGACGCCTCCGAGAAGAAGAGATTTTCGGCTCGGGAACGCTGCTCCAAGCAGAGCCCGGTTTTCTATAAAACCCGCTGTAAGTGAGCTACGCCTACGCTATTTTTAATATATCGTTTATATAATTATAGTAGCGTTATTAGGAACTTATAATAAGTACTTGGGCTATTATTATGGGTTATATAAGTATTTTTTTAACGCTTATATAATAGTAATAATAGCTAGACTGTTAATTAGTCTCGACGAATAATAGACTAAACTCTAGTGGTAATAATACTAGGTTTCGTCGAAGGAAATTATTTTTTTAGAAGCGAAGCGCTGTCTGAGTTCGGAATCACCACCTTTTCAAGTGAGTGCATGGTCCCTTTCATCTTACACATATATATGAAGTATTTTATATAAATTACGTGCTATGTGTGCATATTATCTGAATACTTGCTGTCTATGATGGATGAATGATTTTATACATGTTTTAAATGATTTAAATATATATTTATTTTATATCTACAAATATGTTGGGATAAAACATGGGTAGATGAAATAGTTGGTGTGTGATGAAATAAAATGATGAGAGATAGGTGATGATAGGAAGGTGATGATAATTAGGTGATGGATAGGTGATGATGAATCGGTGATGTAGGATGAAAGATACTATAACCTTGTCCAACAATTTGGAGATGTAGTCATCTACTAGAGTATAGATGGCGACCACAGACTATTCTAGACAACCCGTGGAAACACCAGCAGACTTATAACCTGTAGGTGATGAATTACGAGTCCAGGTGATGTTGTGACTGTATATTCATGTGATGATACTCTAACCCTTACTATGAATTACGAGTTCAGGCGACGTTGTAACTACGTATTCATGCCTTAGGAACGAGCATATAAGGAAATGTGATGTAAAAAGATGAGAGGTAAATACGACATAGGAGATGACCCTTAAGATAATTCTTTAGGGAATATTAAATGAAGAAAATGGGGATGGGTAATTGGGTTGATTGTTTAATTGTTTAAACATAATAATTATTTTATTGTGGGTTGAAAACCCTATGTACTCACCAGGTTTCCCAACCTGACCCACTCAAGCTTATTTGTATCACAGGTATCGATATGAAGCTACTTTAAACTGAGAGATTTAAAAGAGATGTAGATCACTAGTGTAAATGAATGTAAGTTCTGTTTATGCTTATGTTTCTGTATTGACGATGACATCCCAATGTTTTGAAAATGAATGAAATACATTTCTTCGGAAATGATTTGATAACGTATTTATCATGTTTTTCTGGGAACAAATTCCGCAACATTTTTATTAAAAGAGGTACTCTGATTTTTATAAAGCATAAACAAAATCGGTTTTTTCTGGCCGTGAAAATGGGGATGTCACAGTTGGTATCAGAGCATTAGTTTAAGCGAACTAGGAATTTATAGGAAATTTCTAGACTTAAACTTAGAGTGCTAAGCGATGATTGTGAGATGAGTGTCTGCTATATTCTAGACACGAGCACTAGTTTATTTTAGGAAAGATGCCTAAAATGTTTTATGTGCTAAATGTTTTATGTTATAGCTATAGAGATGTCTTATATGCTATTATTTGTTCGGATCTATGGTCTATTGCCGACCGGATCTGGAAATTTTATGTGTTCAGATTTCTAAACGTTTAATTACGCTATTGGAACTGGCATGTAACTTTTCAGAGTAATAGGGAGAGTTATACGTCTATCATAAATAAAACTTTCCTATCTTAAATTCTCGCCTCGGTACACCGAATGTCTACTTTGGTGTACAAAACGTCATGGTGAAGACAGACTAGGAAATATCCGAGGAAGATGACAACCTGAGCCGAAGAATGTGACGGGTCATGCATCGGTCATTGCGCCTGCACCCGAACCTATCATGCAGAAGTTTAGGAAGTGATGCGAACCATGATAGCCTGATAAAATAGAGGAAATAATAAGGCTTACGATAGCGAATGATACCTATCAGAAGATATCGTAAGAGAGGTATCTTGCCTTTAGAATGCGTCTAATAAATAATACATCTAGTATGGGAGAAGTACACTTTTGATTGGCAGAAAGAAAGAATTCTTGGTCTAATCCATAAAGTTATCCCATGGTCTTGAATTTCCAATACCAACCGAGTTGAAGCAGAATGGATGATTGAAGATGTAAATGGAAGAAGTCCTAGTAGAGTCTAGGGAAATTTTTTTATGATTATTTGGACACACTCGTATGTGTTAAATTGTTTTGTGATTTTAGGACTTGGGGACTGGGAGACAATACTTGGGACGAGTATGAGTAGGTGTGAATGGTAGTAGATGCATATACTACCGGAAGCACATGACTCACACTTGGATCAGGGAAAGTCAAAAGGTTACCAAGAAGCTAGTAATTGATACCATTTTATTCAAGTATGTCGTTACCATTGTTTCGGTAATGACTAAGAATATTGTTGTTATTCCGACCCTAGTGGTCATATCAAATTGAGTCCGACTAAGACGAGTATGTTACATGGTTCAAAGAACAAAGTTCGATGTAGCATCTGACTTAAGCTAGAAGATTGAAATGAAAGATAAGCAAAGCGATCAGTACAGGTATCACGACAGTTGCTTGTAGCTAGAAATACTGCCTTTTAAGATGTCATAAGAACACGAAGGAAGGTATAGTCTGTTCCGGAATTTGACTCTAAAAGACCCGAGTCTAAGCATTGCAACATACGATGAGAGGTCATTAGAACATGACCTATCGGTCTATTATGATAATCGAAGGAAGAAACTTATCTCAAGTTTGTTAAATAAGGAGTCTCCAATAAAGATCGAGATCGTGACATGAAGATCATGATTGGAAGTCTAACATAAGATAGAGAGCGGATGCAAGATCGAGCACCGCCTGTAGTCAAGGAGTCTAAGAGTTAGATACTCGTTCGAAGAAACATCAAAGTTATGACTTAGGATGAAGAGATAACGTATGGAGTCATCATGTGAGCCCTGTTTCGTTGATGATTCTGGGACGTAATCATCCTAAGGGGGAGATAACTGTAACGCCCGTAGATCTGGGCTAGTCAATTTAGAGATAATACAAAAGATTATTTAGAATAAATAATCTTAACCAAGTTGTAGAATATGTCTCAAGGGTTCCGTACATATAAAGAACGCCGAAATCCGAGTTATAATGAAGAAGTTATGGTCCGTCGAAGTTTTACGGCAAAACCGGCACGACACCGGGAGACGTAAATAGTGAATTTTTGATAAAGGACTTTTTAGCCTTAGTGATCTAAATAAAAGTTGTAGTATACATTAAACCGAGAACATACAAAAAAAGAACGCCCAAATCTGACTTCGTATAAGGAAGTTATGAATTTTCTAAGATTTAGCATAGCAGTACACGGCCCGAAACTCGAATTTTAGTTCGAGCGGTTTTTGGCCTACACGACATAAATGAGAATTGAAGATCTCATTAATAGGAACTCAACGGTAAAAAGACAGACGAAAACAAAGTCCGTATGTAGAAGTTATGAATTTTACGCGGACATTTAACAGTATAATCTCCTCGTCCTGTTAAATTTAAGATCGGTCAAGAATTAGCCGACGGAGTCAAAATGAAAGTTGTAGATCTTATTTTTACCTACGCGTGGATATAAAGAACGTCAAAAACGGAGGTCGTATGTGAAAGTTACGGATTTTAGAAGTCGGAAGTGTGCTGTGCGAAAATGGGTGATGTGGCACAATCTTGGCCATTGCTTTCTCCCCAAGTCTTGCCACTAGATGGTGACATGTGGCACCAAGTTCAACCATTTTTCACCCTATAAATAGAACCACTCCCACCCTCATTTTCTTCACACCTTTCCCATTCTTTCTTCTCTTTACTCTCTCTCTAGAACCTCTCTCTAGCCCCGAAACCCCCCGAAAAGCCTAGGGAACCTCCCTAGCACGAGGCGGAAGCCCCGGAGTGCGCGACGGCTCCGAGAAGAAGAGCTTTTCGGCTCGGGAACGCTGCTCCAAGCAAAGCCCGGTTTTCTATAAAACCCGCTGTAAGTGAGCTACGCCTACGCTATTTTTAATATATCGTTTACTTAATTATAGTAGCGTTATTAGGAACTTATAATAAGTACTTTGGCTATTATTATGGGTTATATAAGTATTTTTTTTAACGCTTATATAATAGTAATAATAGCTAGACTATTAATTAGTCTCGACGAATAATAGACTAAACTCTAGTGGTAATAATACTAGGTTTCGTCAAAGGAAATTATTTTTTTAGAAGCGAAGCGCTGTCTGAGTTCGGAATCACCACCTTTTCAAGTGAGTGCATGGTCCCTTTCATCTTACACATAGATATGAAGTATTTTATATAAATTACGTGCTATGTGTGCATATTATCTGAATACTTGCTGTCTATGATGGATGAATGATTTTATACATGTTTTAAATGATTTAAATATATATTTATTTTATATCTACAAATATGTTGGGATAAAACATGGGTAGATGAAATAGTTGGTGTGTGATGAAATAAAATGATGAGAGATAGGTGATGATAGGAAGGTGATGATAATTAGGTGATGGATAGGTGATGATGAATCGGTGATGTAGGATGAAAGATACTATAACTTTGTCCGACAATTTGGAGATGTAGTCATCTACTAGAGTATAGATGGCGACCACAGACTATTCTAGACAATCCGTGGAAACAACAGCAGACTTATAACCTGTAGGTGATGAATTACGAGTCCAGGTGATGTTGTGACAATATATTCATGTGATGATACTCTAACCCTTACTATGAATTACGAGTTCAAGCGACGTTGTAACTAGGTATTCATGCCTTAGGAACGAGCATATAAGGAAATGTGATGTAAAAAGATGAGAGGTAAATACGACATAGGAGTTGACCCTTAAGATAATTCTTTAGGGAATATTAAATGAAGAAATGGGGATGGATAATTGGGTTGATTGTTTGATTGTTTAAACATAATAATTATATTATTGTGGGTTGAAAACCCTATGTACTCACCAGGTTTCCCAACCTGACCCACTCAAGCTTATTTGTATCACAGGTGTCGATATGAAGCTACTTTAAACTGAGAGATTTAAAAGAGATGTAGATCACTAGTGTAAATGAATGTAAGTTCTGTTTATGCTTATGTTTCTGTATTGACGATGACATCCCAATGTTTTGAAAATGAATGAAATACATTTCTTCGGAAATGATTTGATAACGTATTTATCATGTTTTCTGGGAACAAATTCCGCAACATTTTTATTAAAAGAGGTACTCTGATTTTTATAAAGCATAAACAAAATCGGTCTTTTCTGGCCGTGAAAATGGGGATGTCACACTTGCATTTAGAATGCATCTAATAAATAATACGTCTAGTACCGGAGAAGTGCACTTTTGATTAGCAGAAAGAAATTTTTTTGTATAATCCATGAAGTTATCCCATCGTATGGAACTTCCACCACCAACCGAGTTGAAGCATAATTGTTGTTGAAGATATGCATGGAAGAAGTCCTAGTAGAGTCTAGGGAAATATTTATGATTATTTTGACACATTAGTATGTGTTAAATTGTTTTGTGATTTTAAGAAATAAGAACTTGGGGACGGCGAGACAATACTTGGGACGAGTATGAGTAGGTGTGAATGGTAGTAGAGGCCTATACTACCGGAAGCACAAGACTCACGCTTGGATCAGGGAAAGTCACAAGATTACCAAGAAGCTAGTAATTGATACCATTTTATTCAAGTATGCCGTTACCATTGTTTAGGTAATGACTAAGAAGATTGTTGTTATTCCGACCCTAGTGGTCATATCAACTTGAGTCCGACTAAGACGAGTATGTTACATGGTTCAGAGAACCAAGTCCGATGTAACATCCGACTTAAGCTAGAAGATTGAAGTGAAAGACAATCAAAGCGATCAGTAGAGGTATCGCGATAGTTGCTTGTAGCTAGGAATGCTACCTTTTAAGATGTGATTATATCACATTAGAACATGAAGGAAAATATATTCTATTCCGGAATTTGACTCTAAGAGACCTGAGTCTAAGCGTTGCGACACACGATGAGAAGTCATTGGAACATGATCCATTGGTCTATTGTGGAAATCAAACAACTTATCTTAAGTTGTTAAGAAGAAGAAGGAGTCTCTAGTAGGGATCGATATTGTGACTTGAAGGTCATAATTTGGTGTCTAACGTGAGATAGGGAGCAGGTGCAAGATCAAGCACCGCCTGTAGTCAAGGAGTCCAAGAGTTAAATACTCATTCGAAGCAACATAGAAGTTACGGTTATTACCTAGGATGAATAGTTAACTTAGGGAGTCCTTATACAAGCCCTGTTTCGTTGATTATTCCGGGACATAATCATCCTAAGGGGGAGATAATTGTAACGACCGTAGATCCGGGCTAGTCAATTTAGAGATAATAGGGGTCGAAAACGACTTTTCGACAAAAGATTATTTAGAATAAATAATCTAAACCGATTTGTAGAATATGTCTCAAGGGTTCCGTACATATAAAGAACGCCGAAATCCGAGTTATAACGAACAAGTTATGGCCCGTCGAAGTTTTTCGGCAAAACCGGCACGGTATTGGAAGACGTAAATAGTGAATTTACGATAGAGGGCTTTTTGGCCTTAGTGATCTAAACAAAAGTTGTAGTATACGTTAAACCGAGAACATACAAAAAAAGAACGCCCAAATCTGACTTCGTATGAGGAAGTTATGAATTTTCTAAGATTTGGGATAGGAGTGCACGACCCGAAACTCGAATTTTAGTTCGAGCGGTTTTTAGCCTATGCAACCTAAATGGGAGTTGAAGATCTCATTAATAGGAACTCAACGATAAAAAGACAGACGAAAATGGAGTCCGTATGAAGGAGTTACGAATTCTTCGCGGTCATTTAACAGTCTAATCTCCTCCTACTGTTAAATTTAAGATCGGTCGAGAATTAGCCAACAGAGTCTAAATGAGACTGGTATATCTTGTTTTTACCTACGTGTGGATATAAAGAACGTCAAAAATGGAGCTCGTATGCGAAAGTTACAGGGTTTAGAGGTCGGCAGGGTGCTGTGCGAAATCGGGTGACGTGGCTGAATATTGGTCAAAGCTTTCTCCCCAAGGCAAGCCACCAGGTGGTGACACCTGGCCATGGACTCGACGAGTAGGACCTCCTACTCGACGAGTAGAGTTGTTTTCCAGCCTATAAATAGAGGTGTCGGGTTCCCTCATTCTTCACCCCTCCTCCTCTCTCTCTAGCCTCCAAACCCCACCCCCCCTAAGCCTAGGTAAACCCCCTAGCACCCGAAGGAAGCCCCGAGGCTCCTGGAGTCCTAGGAAAAGAGCCCTTCGACTCAGAAACTCTGCTCCAGCGAAGCCCGGTTTTCGAGAAAACCCGCTGTAAGTGAGCTACGCCTAACGTATCTTTAGTATAACTTATGTTTCAACATAGTAATGTTATTAGGATCTTATAATGATTATTTGGGCTATTATTATGACTTATATAAGTGTCGTTATAATATCTTTTTAACTACTTGCGGTACGGGGAATCTGGTTTAAAGGGCCGCATAGGGTTGTTGGATTTCAGAAGTGTTATATGCCAAAATGGTCCTGCCCTCCGGTGTTTTATGTCTGGCCCCTGTCTGTACATAGTGGTTGGAAAATATTGTTTAAACGCTTATATAATAATAATAATGCTGAGACCAATAATTAGTCACGGTAAATATTAGACTAAAATCTAGTGGTAATAATACTAGGTTTCGTCGGAGGAAAATAGAATCGTTAGAAGCAAAGCGTTGCCCGAGTTTAGAATCATCACTTTAACAAGTGAGTGCATAGTTACTTTCATCTTACACATAGATTTGAAGTATTTTATATAAATTACTTGCTATGTGTGCATATTATCTTTATACTTGCTATTCATGCTGGATGAACGATTTTATACATGTTTTAAATTATTTAAACTGTATATGTATTTTATATCTACAAAATATGTTGGGTAAAACATGGGTAGATGAAATATGAGTTGGATGATGAGGTGAGAGGTGAAATAGACCATGAGGTGAGGGTGAGAGGTGGACGATGTGAGAAGCCTTTTACCCAAATGTTGGCCCCGTCATCTAGCAGAGTATGGATGACAACCACGGACTATTCTAGACAGTCCAGTGGAACACTAGCAGGCTCACAACCTGTAGGTGTTGTGAACGATGTGTTCACCGGTGTACTCTAAAAACCCATTGACATGTATTGCGAGTGGACTCTCGAAAACGATACTGTCAATAAACGAGATAAACCCCAACGACTATGGAGTTAGCGCCTGTTGAGCAAACCTTGGTAACTATGGATTTAGTGCCCGTTGAGAAAACCCTGGCAACGATGGATTTCATGCCGATTCCTTAGGATAATCCTTAGGAATAAATGAACGAGGAATAGCTGATTCTTAGGGTAGATCCTTAAGAGTAAAGAAGATAATGGGGATGGGTAATTGAGTTGATTTTTTGATGTTTAAACATAATAACTATATTATTGTGGGTTGAAAACCCTATGTATTCACCAGGTTTCCCAACCTGACCCACTCAATCTTATTTGTATCACAGGTGTCGATATGAAGTTACATTACACTGAGAGATTAAGGAGATATAATCACTAGTGATAATGAATGTAAGTTCTGTTTATGCTTATGTTTCTGTATTGACAATGACATCCCAATGTTTTAAAATGAATAAAATACATTTCTTCGGAAATGCTTTGATAACGTAATTATCATGTTTTTCTGGGAACAAATTCCGCAGCATTTTTATTAAAAAGGGTACTCTGATTTTTATAAAGCATAAACAAAATCGGTCTTTTCTGGCCGTGAAAAATGGGGATGCCACAATATTATTCTTTAAAATCAATACTATGATTTTCAAATAAGCATAAATAAAATTTTTAAAATGACCATGAATTTGGGGATGTCACAATTAGCCCCAATTTCTTGGTCTTTTAGGGTAGGAGCTACCTTAGACCAAAGGAGTTGTCCTTTCGAACGTTTTAGGGTAGATTAAGTGATAAAAGTGTGATCTTGGACCTTCCTTTCACTCCATGCAAGTTTTTAGGTGTCTTAATGGGTTAAGGAGTTGGAGTTTTAGCTTTTGGGCTCATTCTAACCATGCATGCAAAGAACCAAAAAAATGCAAGAAACACCTCGAAGAAAAACCCCACCGGAAACTCCCATGACAATCAACACTTTGTAGGAATCTTGGGCAATGCTCCTATTTCTCAGCCTGCTCCTGCCTTGTTATCTAGACCTACTGTTCCAGTAGCCACACACTAGTAGAATCTGCATAGCATGCTTCCTGTTGGGTCCTTTCAGCATTTCCCCTCGCATATGCAACCTTCGTACCCACCATTCCTGCCTCAGCAGCTATTCGGTACTTAGCAGCAACTACATCAGCAACCATTGGGAGCTGTGCCAGCAGCCACTGCTCTCAGTTCCACTTCTCAGTAGCCATTCCAGAAGCCCCCACAACCTTATTCACCACAGCTACTCAGCTCCTATCAGCAGCCATAACACAACGGGGGTCCAACCTTCGATGTTCATGCGCAGACTACTCCACAGCAGTTCATAGATCTAGCATCTATCTTGCAAGCAATATTAGTCCAACCACCACCTAACAACAATTATGACATGGACTCCAGTGCTATCTCACACATGTCCTTCAACTGGGGTAACATGCCTTCTCTAACACCATGTACATCTAAATCTATTATGGTTGGTGATGGTGTTGTACATCCCATATCTCACATTGGTTAAACTTTTCTACCTCACTCTGACTATCTTGTAGCTCTAAATAATGTGATTATCTCGAACAAAATTGTTAAAAATATTGTTTCTGTTCGTCAATTCACTACTGATAATTCTATATCTGTTACATTTGACCCCTTCGGTTTTCTCTATGAAGGATTTTAAACAGGTACCTTGATTCAAAGATACGATAGTGTTGGTGATCTTTATCCCATTATTCCTTCTCTTTCTAATTCATCTTCTGCTACTACTTGCCTTGCGGTCTCGCTTCCTACCTGCCATCGTCATCTTGGACATCCTGGCTCTTCTATTTTGGATTTTTTGCATTTACATAAATTTATTTCTAGTAGTACTAATAAGCTTCCCATCTGTCATGCTTGTCAACTTGGGAAGCATTTTTGTTTACCTTTTTCATCATCTAAAACTAAAACTTCTCATATGTTTGAACTTGTTCACTCTGATCTATGGACATCTCCTATTTCTAGTATGATTAGTTTCAAGTATTATATTATTTGTTGGATGAAATTATGCATTTCTTATGGGCATTTCCTTTACGTGCGAAATATGATGTGTTTAATGTTTTCAGAAAATTTCATGCTTATGTACAAAATCAATTTCATTCTAACATCTAATTTTTCAATGTGATAATGATGATGAATTCAATAATCAACCTTTACTATCCTTTCTCGCATCCAAGGGCATTTAAATTCATTTTTCTTGGTCGTACACATCTCAACAAAATGGTAAGGATGAGCGTGCTATCCGGTCCATAAACAACATTCTTTGCACATTTCTCTTGCAAGCCTCTCTTCCTCCCAAATTCAGGGTTGATATGCTTCTCACTGTTGCTCACACTATTAATCTTCTCCCCACATCCACTCTCTCATTTCGAACTCCTTTTGAGCTTTTATTTGGCTCATTTCCTTTGCATGATCATATTCGTGTCTTTGAATTTCTATGTTATCCTAATCTTTCATCTACTGCGCAACATAAACTTAGTTCCCGCTCTTCCGCCTGTGTTTACATTGGACCCTGCTCTGATCGTCATGGTTATCGATGTCTTGATTTTATATCTCAATTTGTCATCATCTCTCACCATGTCATTTTTTATGAACATAATTTCCTTTTCTATGATTTTCAAAACCTCTTGCCTCTGATTATGATTCCTTTCTCTCTGAGTACATTCCTCCCCCTCTTCATGCCCCTATAACATCTACTTCTTATGCGACTGATACTAGCACTCCCACTAGTGATTCTTCTTCTTCCACCCCTCCTAGTTATGGCTCTGATTCCTCCACTAAGCATCAATCCACTGGTTCTCTCAGACCATGCCATATATTTAACCTATATGCCACCTCTGACATCTCACCCATTCCTCGATCTACTACTCAAGCTCTGTGTGATCCCAACTAGAAGGCTGCCATGGATTCTGAAATGACAGCTCTCCAAACCGATAACACTCGGGATCTTGTTCCTCCTATGCCTAGGGCCAACATTGTTGGTTGTCGTTAGCGTTTCCATCACAAATTAGATAGTAAAGGTAAGCTTGAGTGCTACTGAAACATCCCAAAAATACAGTCTAAAAATTTCATTTTAATTTAATAATAAAACCCTAGTCATCAAGCATCATATAAAAATCATAAACAGTGTATCTCAAAATATCATAACAACTGTCAAAATATATCAGAGTATAAACATCCCAGGCTGAACAAATGGTGTGTGCACTGCAATCATCCCGAGCTCTTCCCTTTGCTACCGAAAGTACATGAAACCAAAACTGAAAACTGTAAGCACGAAGCTTAGTGAGTCTCCCCAAACTACCACATACCATACATATAACATGCAACTAGGAGATACGGGCCCCGACCACTCTCATGGAGATTCGGGCCCCTCCCACACTCCACTATCAAGGAGATTCGGGCCCCGCCCACACTCCATTATCTAGGAGATTCGGGCCCTGCCCACACTTCGATGTCTAGGAGATTCGGGCCCCGCCCACACTCCACTATCTACGAGATTCGGGCCCCGCCCACACCCGTTGTCTAGGAGATTCGGGCCCCGCCCACACTCCGCTACTAACATGCATACAAGTATCACACAGACAATAAGTATTTCTGATTCTATTAAGCAGTCACATATCCATACTCAAATAATACTACGAGATTCGGGCCCCGCCGACACTCGGCTACTATGAGATTCGGGCCCCGCCCACACTCAGCTACTAACATATCACATATACGGGCTGGCCTTGGTGCCGTAGACTCGTTCCTACTGAAGTAAATTCACCTCGCATTGCTGAAGTCCCGCGACTAAATCTCTGGCTGCTGGCTGGCATATCCCTAAACTGTCAACATCAACACAAATCCAATTAACTATATGGGTTTCCAATGCATAACCATAATCCACACTTGGGGTAAAAGGACAATTTACCCCTAACCTATCTTGGTCCAAGATTAAGGCCCAAACTCATACTCTGAAGTCCCAAAATCCAAACAATGATCCAAGGCCCAACATATGGCCCAATTTTCCAAATTGGGCCCAAATCTCTACATGGTCTTATCTTAAGGTCCAACCATTTGTTCTTGGTCCAATAACTCATAATCTTCAAGGCCTAAATATGGCCCACCTATGGCCCAATTTTCCAAATTGGGCCCAAGCCTGTCCAATGGGCCATGTCCTAAAGCCCAATCCAATTGTTCTAGTCCATATATTTGTTCTTGGATGGACCATCAAGATCCCAATCACTAAAACCCAACAGAAAGGCCCAACTCAAGGCCCAACCAAAATTAGGGTTTCTCACATGAAATGACGATTAGGGTTAAGTATTCTTACTTAACCCATTAAGGAATTAACCCATTAAGGACTTAATCCATTAAGTCCATCACCCCATTAGACCATTCATATAATGTAGTTAGATATAAATCAAAATTCTACTCTAACAATCCAAATGCGCGTCCTGGCAAATCCCAAACTAACGTTCCCAAAATTAGGGTTTTCTAAAACCTAATAGGGTTTCCAACCCGAATCACAAACCAACTATGTCCAAATTAAGATATTGGGCCGATTAGGGTTTTACTATGTCGAGCACCACTCACTGCCACCTCGGGCGGTGGTGGTCGACGACGACAGCCACCATTTCTAATGGTAGTGGTGGTGGTGGTGGTTCCAGCCAAAAATGCATAAACAACTTCACCCATAAAGTACACGCTTCACACACAAAAAAACACATACACACCTAGCCACCCTTCACGGTGGCTGGTGGCGGCAGAAAACGGTGGCAAGGGGCGGCATCCACCATGGTTGGCAGCCATGGTGGGTTTTTCTCGGGTTTTCTAGCGAACAACACACCCGCCCACCCATGACATCGACTGGAACACGCACACCCACCCGAAACATACATAACACGGCCATTTTTGTGGTGGCAGTCGGTGGTCGGAAAGCTACAGCGAGAGGGAATAGCCGCATGGAGGCGGCTGTGACACATGGGAGGACAGAAGAACGAGAGAGAAGAAGAACTCGTCATTACCGGAGAAGGGTAGATGCAACAGAGGCCCTGGCGTCGGCTGTGCTTCACGATCCTGTCGGCATCAGAACAGCAGAAACGATGCTCGACTGGCGTGGCGGATCTCAGCGACGATGAGGACGTCAGTTGGTGGCGTTTCGACGGCATTGCAGCGGCGTACACTGCTCCAGCAATCGGTCTCGGTGGCTCTTCCGGCTTCCCTTACGTCTCCGACAGCAGCGATGAGGTGGCGCTCGTCGACGAGGCAGAAGGCGACAACCTTGTCTGTTCGGAAGAAGAAGAAGAGAGAGGTGGCGGCTGGAGAGGCTCACATGGCGGCTGATGAAAATTAGGGTAGGTTTAGGGATCCGATACTCCAAACGAGAGCGAAATGGGATATGGGGTTAAACTCGTGTCTCATTTCAAACTTGTGTCATATTTCCACAATCAGCCCCTCCTCACAAAATATTCTTCAACTTAAATCCAACATTTACCCCTTTGGCCCCTGATTCCATAAATTCCTTTCATAATAAGTCCTAATAATTACCAAGCAGCCCCTGCCTTCAAAATTCTTTACAAATTAATCCGGAAATTACATTTTAACCCCCAAGCTCTCAGTTATGACCTTTTAACCCCCAAAATCAATGCCTTGCTATATTATTATTGATTTTAGGGCTACTATTCATTCATTAATCTGTCTATTTATTTATTTAATAAACGGGGTGTTACAACTCTCCCCCACTTAAATTAGATTTCGTCCTCGAAATCATTCCTTACAATTCCTTACACGCCCGCCAACTTGAACGACTTGGCCACAATCCCGAGCATAACCCCTGCCTTCCCAAGGCAAATCAAGCCAACCCCCATAGGGTTCTAAAACCCGAAGATGCACAAATTCTTGGTATTATGATCACACTACTCAATCTGAAATTCAAAGTCTCGATATGGTCTGACTCCCTGACAGACCGCCCATGTAGAATCATTATAGCTGAATCCCGATGTGGGTGACTTAGCATTACCCTAGCAATATGTTACTCATCCATACCCGAAATTCTGAAACACTAATACTAATAATGCCAAAACACTAAAACTGCCCAAAACGACATGCTGCCACATGCCAAAACACTGAAACTACCGAACGAAATCCTTGTATGTCAGTAGTTGCCACTAGTTATCTTGCCACTGTGGCCCTAACGACCTTATGATCTAACTGATCAAGTCCATACATCGAGTCCTGACATTACCAAATCCAAGGCTAAAAGTGATTTCTACAAGACCAAGGGTATCCTTATATCACAAACGACCTTAAACGGTCCATCGCTTCCTCGATCCCATGACTGCAGTGATGTTCCTACGGTCTTATCACTGTCTCAAACAGGTCTAATTCGTTCTGGGAAATCCGTAAACCAATATGTGGATTTGCCACACCCTCACTGCTGCACCCGAACTTATGGGTACTATTGTTCCTTCCGCGTTCCAACAACACGCTCATGCTATCTACCAACCTAGTGAATGCTACGGCTACACCCGCAGTCTCACAGCACTCTAGAACTATCTGCCAACCTTGTGAATGCTACGTCTACACCCGCAGACTTACAACACTTCCCATACTATATGCGAATCTTGTGAATGCTACGGTTACACCCGCAGACTTACAACACTTTCCACACTGTCTCAATTGCTGATTACTAATCCGAACACATCCAACGTCGAGCATACACACGACCTATCATTCCAAACTGAACTCATGTCCTGACTGGAATCCCCAACCTGATTCCCTAAGGCTTGCTATCAAACATTCCGAGAACGCGATCTCATTATTGGGAAGTTTTTCGAACTTCCAACTCACACTATCCTTAATCCATATAGCCGCTTGGGCTGTCTTCCTTCCTGACAAGAATGCGAAACTTATCCCAGTTTCAAAACTGCTCCTACTTCTGAATCCCTGTACGATTCTCCCCCACTTAGATTCGAGTAAGTCTTCACAATACATGAAAATTGAAGAATTCCCAATCGTTCTCCCTTTCCAACGATCGATCCGGTGACAACCAACTCTTTCCAACCAGTGCACCATTACTAGCCAATCCCAAAAGATCACACAACTTCTAAGAACTAGACGAACACTTTCCGAATCCAAGCGAAACCGATAACTCCAGATGCCTGAAATGATACCACACTCGAATCTTGAAGACCAAAAGTCAGATGCTCCAACCAATACCTCAGCAACGAGCCACTTTCCTTGGCGCTTCCATCAGCCAATCAATAACGGTTACTAAGACCACAAAATCCTGACGATACTGGATAACCATCCTACGGAACCCTGACTACGAACCTTCCACAAAACACCCCTGATTCGATCTCGACCATGAATCAAGATGACGTTGTACACTCCCAATCCCGCAATTAGAGAAATGACCTTCCGCTATCCGCTAATAATTCTCGGTATGCAATTGGCATATAACATCTCTTGAAAATATAATTCAAACACAAACAGAGGATAAACCCAGAGTTACACTTACTTTAACCCTTGGAACGAAAGGCTCCACCGTGCAGTTTCCGCACGTCCTGCACTGAATCTGGCCCTGCTGGCCTCTCAAAAGCTGATCTGAAATCTTGGGTGTCCTTCCGAGACCCTTCAATATAAGCAATTGATCTAGTTCCCTCTTCTCAATGTGCTCCAAGTCAATATCCTGTTCTCGGGCTCTAGAAGTCATATCATTTAGAGTCTCGCACCCCGAGATACGCACGATCTCCCTGCTATCATTCTGCAGTATGTCATGATACCTTACCTTCTTCGTTTCCTCATATGCTGCATACTGCGGTACCAAATAAGCCTTCTCCCGAGACTTGCAGTGATCTCTGCCACAATCTCAGTAGTCTGGTGGAGATTTAATAATTCTTGGGCCAATTGTTGTGCCTCAATCGCCTGGGCAAACTCTGCCCGGAAACTGGTCGAAAAGTCATCCCATGACATAGCATCGACCACATCATCACCCAACTCACTACCAACCTCTTCCCATCAATCACGTTCTATATCCTTCAGGAAGTAGGAAGTAAATCGGACCTTGTCGCTCTCGGGCAATGGTTAGTACAAAAAGTGTTGGCGACATCTGCCAACCATCTGCTGCTAACAATGGGGTCCTTAGCCCCATGATAATTTGGAGCTTCACAAGCTCTAAACTCCCGACTCATCAACGTACGCGTCCCTGTCATAGCTGTTATCTCAGTGCAGAAAGCACTCAACCTCTCATCACAAATCTCTAAAATGCCCTCCTTGATCATACCGAAGATCATAGGAGTCTGGTAATTGATATTGTGCGTACTCTCAGATGGAATGAACTCCCTCATCTGACCATCAAGCTGCCTGGCTCCAGAGTCCGAGCCTGATCCCTCGTTGGCACCAGAACTACCATCCGGTCTACCACATAGCGTCACCATACTCGGAAATATACCATCACAAATCATCATAATACTCATCATAACTTGAGGGATCTCATACACTACAAGTTCCCTGGGTTCATCTCAGCCTTCCTTGATTTGAGTATGAATCCTCTGCTTTCAGTAGTACAGGCCCATAATACCTTCCACATATATCCGTACTTTCCTCAAGAACTGCCTTGACTCCACCAAGTCCCTTATACTACTACTGTTGTTTTCACACTAATCTCATCCTAGGCTTGCCCTAGGGTAATCACCAACCCACTCTCCGCTATCAGCTGCATAATAATTTCTTGCTATCTCCCCCTAACTAGCTCGCGAATACTATTATATATCACTAAGACTAGATAATTCATTGAATGAGAGATACTACCCTACAACGGTTGGAATCAAACAAGAGCTGCGAAATAGAGCTAGACCTAACCTTCTGAAATTATTTAATCCTTCCAATATGTAACTTAACATATTCATTTACTAGTTAGTAAAAGATAACTAATACTCCTAAAAGCACAAAGCAAGCAGCATTCAAGCATCGAGTACACATAATCAAGCATATCCTAATCAGGCCATCATATCACTGACTAATCTGTACTAGCATGTAGTTCATAAAGCTGATATACATATAACAGGCACATACGACATCCTTCCTAGATCCTTAGTCCTAATCTAGCATGCAGTTCTCATACACAATATTATTTCCAAACATCAGAGTGTCTCATAAAAATGCCTGAGAGAGTGCATGCCACGCCATCAAGCCTTGCCCTTTCCCTTGGGTTCAGATGTACCTGAAATAAATCCACAATCTATAAGCTAATGCTTAGTGAGTCCCCCAGAGCATACCCCACACACAATCCACAATCCACATATCATATTAGCAATAAAAGCTACATATATCACATAAGCCATGCATACTAACATATAAGGATGTCGTGGGCTCCTCCCAGGGTCTTATGCCTGCATGCCATGGGCTCCCCCGTGGTCTTTACCTAGGAATGCCACGGGCTCCCCCACATGTTCTTATATCCAACTGCCACGGGCTCCCCCCTGAGGTCTTCCATGCAAAAGCATAATAATCAACTAGCATATCATATATCATAGAAGTATCTATCATACTACATAACTCATACATAAGCATATAAGGATGTCGTGGACTCCCTCCAGGGTCTTACTCCAAGGTGCCATTATATCCAACTGTCACGGGCTCCCCTCGGGGTCTTCCATGCAAATATCATATAATCACTAGCATACCAGTTAGCATATAGCTAACTATCACACCACATATCTCTACTACAGCTAGTGTACCACATATCATAAAATGGGCCGACCTTGGTGTCGTAGACCCACTGGTATGGTGAGAAGACTCACCACTCGGATGCTGAAATGACAAGCTAAGATCAAATATATCCGACCTGCTGCTCCAACTAAACTGCCTATAATCATCATGTGATTAACTTGTCACGATCCTGGAATACCATAGATACCCTCAAAGTCAACCCTGGTCAAAGTCAAGGTCAACAGCCAAGGTCAACAGTTCATGTTGACCTCAACTCGTGGAGTGCATCCAACAACTCGTCGAGTTAGCTGTAAGACTTGTTAACTCGCCGAGTTACCTTTGTAACTCGTCGAGTTCCTCCCGAGTCCATTCCATTAAATCCCGCATCAACTCGCCGAGTCACTGTAGTGACTCGTCGAGTTCATCAAATGTCCATAAAACTAAAGTCCGTTCAAACCAAAACCCTAATCCTTCACTGCACTCATTCAGAAACTCAGAAACGACCAAACCCTACCCCGACTCGTTGAGTCAGCTAAGGGACTCGACGAGTTCCTTCAGTCCCTTTCATGTTCAACCCTTTTCAGCGGGATGTAAGGTCCCAAAATTCAGATCCAACCTCCCCTAGTACAGATACCACGTAAAGTTTCAAATTTACGTGCATGTAAGGCCCTCCAAGGCTATAACATCAAAACTAAGCTACCTACAAAGTTTTAGTGCATGGAAAGGGGCTAAGCTATATAAAGTGAGCAACTTTATGTCATTGGAGACCTAGAGAGGTCCAGATCTGGAACGATATCCTTGTGATAAGTCCAGATCCAAGTTTGACTCCATTTTGCACCAAAAATGACCATTTACTTCCAAGAAAAGGGATCTAAACAACTAAAGATCAAGGTAACGAATTTATACCTCAAGATGATGGCCAATACAGAGTAGATGTCGGATCTACTGTTTATTTCCTTGCTCTTTCTTCTTCAAGCTCTAAAATCCTTCACAAATACACCAAAATTGCTCATAAAAGCTCTTTCTCTCACTCAAGAAGGTGCAAGGTCCAACTAGGGTTTTCTCTGGCTAATAGGGTAGTAAGGGAGGCCACAAGAGGCGGATTATGCTCTTTAAATAGGGTGCAAACCCTAAAAGTTAGGGTTTCTCTCTACAACGCCTACTCGTTGATTCGGGGCCTTCCGACTCGTCGAGTAGAATCCAAATCCCACGTCCTCATAATAGTCTCTACTCGACGAGTTGGAGCACCCCAACTCGCCGAGTCCATGCACAAAACCCTAAAACTTAGATAAATTAAATAATACTTGGAACATGTGTTACAAGTCTCCCCCACTTGAACTAGACTTCGTCCTCGAAGTCTGCTGGCCCAAACAAATCCGGGTAGTGGTCTCGCATCTCATCCGCTGGCTCCCAAGTCCACTCGGAGCCCCTACAGTGCTGCCATTGCACCTTCACCAGCTTCACTTCCTTGTTCCGAAGAACCTTGGTCTTCCTATCTAAGATCGCAACAGGCCTCTCAATGTAGTTCAGTCTCTCATCAACCTGAATGTCATCCAGAGAAACGACTGCGGCCTCGTCAGCGACACACTTCCGAAGCTGGGACACATGGAAGGTGTTGTGAATCTGGCTAAGTTCATCCGACAGATCCAAGCGATACGCCAGATTGCCCACCCGGGCCGTAATACTCAACGTTCCTATATACCGGGGTCCTAGATTGCCCCTCTTCCAAAACCTGATGATTCCCTTCCATGGTGACACCTTTAGTAACACAAAGTCCCCCATCTGGAACTCAAGATCCGATCGCCGCCGGTCAGCATAACTTTTCTGACGGCTCTGCACGACCCGCAGTCGGTCGCGCACCTACTGAATCAGCCCGGTAGTCTTGAGCACTACCTCAGTGCTCCCCATGACCCGGTGTCCAACCCCCCCCAACAAACTGGGGTCCTACACCTCTGACCGTACAACATCTCAAATGGGTGTCGGTAGATACCGGCATGGTAAGTGTTATTGTATGAAAACTCTGCCAGTGGAAGGTACGTATCCCAACTCCCTCCAAAATCCAACACACATGCCCGCAACATATCCTCATGTTTATGGATCGTCCTCTCACTCTGGTCATCTGTCTGGGGTGGTACGCTGTGCTAAAACGCAACTGAGTGCCCAGTTCCTCGTGGAACTTCTTCCAAAACCTAAATGTGAACCGAACATCCCTGTCAGAGACTACCGACACCGGCACCCTGTGTCTTGCCACCACCTCTCGCACATAAACATCCACCAACTTCTCAGCGGATATACTCTCAGAAATCTGAATAAAGTGGGCACTCTTTGTCAAACGGTCTACAATCACCCATATGGCGTCCACACCCCTCGTTGTCCTCAGTAACGTCATGATGAAGTCCATAGTGATCTCTTCCCACTTCCACATGGGAATGGGTAGCGGCTGAACCTTGGTATCTTCCAATTCTCCTTCTTCACCCCTTGACCTCGGCTATCCTTAACGAACAAAGGATATTGTCCCTGAATCTGCTCTATCTTCCAATTCTCCTTCTTCACCCCTCGACATGAGCCTCCTTGATCATATCCAACAATGGAGACATCACCGTCATCCTCAAACAAACGTTCCCAATCGGGGAAACTACCGCCTTGCGGCTCAAAGTATCGGCCACCATGTTGCCCTTCCCTGGATGGTACAAGATCTCACAGTCATAATCTTTCAGCACATCCAACCACCTCCTTTGCCACGTGTTGAGGTTCTGCTGATCCATAAAATACTTCAAACTCTTGTGATCAGTATAAATAGTACACCGTACCCCATACAGATAGTGTCTCCAAATCTTGAGGGCAAACACCACTGCCCCCAATTCCAGGTCGTGAGTGGGGTAATTGGCCTCATGAGGCTTCAACTGCCTCGAGGTGTAAGCTATCACATGCCCCCTCTGCATCAGTATTGCGCCAAACCCTGAGATCGATGCATCACAATACACCACCAAATCATCTAACCCCTCAGGATGTACTAGAATCAGAACCTCGCATAACCTCCGTCTCAGGGTCTTAAAAGCCAACTGCTTATCCGTGCCCCACCGAAATGTCACATTCTTCTTAGTCAAGCGAGTCAAAGGCACAACAATCTTCGAGAAATCCTGGATGAATCTCCGATAATGGCCCGCTAGACCCAAGAAGCTACGGATCTCAGAAGCATTCTTCGGCACCTCCTGTTGGATTAGGTGTCTAAGCCCATAACTATAGTTGGTATGTACTGGACCCGATAATAGCATGGTCCTTTTGGGTTGTAACACTCTGGAACAATTTGATAGGATGGATATTTGAGGAAGAGGTTATTGTGATTTATTAATGTATTATAAGTATAATATATTAATTGAGAAATCACATTATTTAATTAGTATTGATCAAGAATTAATTAAGTATTAACTTTGTGATCAAAAGAAACTGCTTAAAGTTACATGGACCGATTAGGTAAAGCAATAATACTTCTAGTTGGACTCATGAATCATGTTGATTAGAGTTGCACTAAACCTTTGTGAGAGTCCAAGAAGAATTAGACCAAAAGGCCTAAGAAATATGAAGAGTCATTAGGGTTTGCATGGTTGTAATCCTAAGCTATAAAAGAAGTCCCTAACACCCTAAAATCGGTCCCCATGCCTGCTAATGTAGAAGCTAGCCGATTTTGAGCTCCCAAACCTCTCACTCAAGTTCATTCTCTTGTTCTTAGTTTGTTATAAGACATTTGAGGCGTCACACTTTAGGTGCTAGGCTCCTAAAGGTCAAAGACAAGCAAGCTACTACACAAGGTAATCTTCTAATTGTTTTTATGATTCAAATGTTACCTTGCATGCTAGTTTAGGCTTTATGCTTTGGAACAACAATGTTGCATGTATAATTAGTGAAAACTTAGATCCAAAGCATTAGGGTTGTATGTGCACCATAGGAATGTTATAGTACATAAAACCCATCAGTGGTATCAGCTCTTAGGGTGTTTTCAATTATATTGATGCAAATGTGTGATTTTCAAAGTTGAAAATTTGACTTTTCTGGCCACTGTATGATGAACTCGATGAGTCCGTAGATTGACTCGACGAGTTGGATGAGTTTTGTCTTGAACTCGAAAAGTCCAAAGCCTGGCTCGACGAGTTGGTTCATTAGATGGCAAAATTTTCGAGTTTTTGGCATGTTTTGGATTAGGATCATTACCACAAACTGTTTTGGTACATAAAATTTGATTTTACTAATATGGTAATCTTTATCCCCATCCAAAAACATGAAGTTTGTCAAATTTTAAGATAATTACTTGAGTTTGTGAAAAACTAATTATTTGTAAAATTTGAAGTTATCTTGTAATATGAATCAAATTAGGTCAAATTGGTAAATGATGAATTATGTGATAATTGGATTAGTTAAATTTGATCTATGTGTTTCTTGAAAAGTTCCATAACTTGTCCTCAAGTTATGGAATATGAAAATTCCTTATTTATGAAACAATTAACTCTTGTAAGTTATAGAATTCAAGAGGTCTTGAAAGGTTTCATAACTTGTCCTCACGTTTGGAATTTGAAAGGTCTCATTCATGGAACTTAAAAATCCATAAGTTATGGAAATCAAAAGTTTTGACAAGTTAAAAAACATGCCCTCAAGTTTTGGAACTTGAAGAGTCTCATTTATGAAACTTTAATTCCAAACCCTAGAACTTTAAAAGTTTAAAATTCAACCCTTATACTATTATAACATTAAGATTTTAATACATATATATATATATATATATATATTTATATATATATATATATATATATATATATATATATATATATATATATATATATATATATATATATATATATATATGTATAAGACAAGTCAGTCTAACCGTTAGTAGGCCTCATTCACGAAGCCGGTCTATAAGGGGGGTATAAGGTTACTGCCTATAAAATGGTGGTTTAATGGGTGTCCACTCTCACCAACCGCTTCCTTGACTGGTGGAGGGTCGTTAGCCGAACGGGTAGGATAGGACATTAATCTTCATTAATAAGTATAATGATAATTATTAAAGTAACTAAACTTTTATAAATTCCCAATCTTAGTTAGTTTAGGAAAAATGTGAAAATGGTGCTATTACATGAAATTGCACTTTGCACCTTGTTAAGTCGTTAGTGGAGCGTGTGTGGTTAATCGGCACACTAATTTGAGACTGACAATGTGTGGCAAAGGGTAGCTTGATGTTAATCATGGATCAATGGAGCGTGTGTGGTTAACCGGCACATTGATTAGGTGATTTGTAACATTAAGTGTACCAAGCTAATTTGCATGGTTATTCACACCTTGTTTGTGATCCTCGGCATCCCAGTCACAAACTTGAAGGGGCATAATCGAAATTTAAACATTCCATTGAAAAGTTCGATGAATCTCAAAAGAATCTAGGAATTTCAATTCATTTAAAACTTAATAATCAATTTCGTTTTTCATGGTGGAAATTGGTAAATCATCATTTACCTACCTTCAAATATTTTGCAATTGGATTACGGCATCCCTCTTCCGAATTGTAAAATATTGTGTTGGGTCCTAACCTTAATATTTCATTTGGGTGCTATATTAAGGATCCTTATCTAATCTAAACTTTGTCTTTCTTTTCAGATGTCTTCCAACACTGGTTCAAACTCAACTTCTTCTGGCTCTTTCTCCCTCATGAACCTATGTGGGAGAATCATATTTGATGGATTGCACTTCAATGATTGGATTCAAAACATCCGCATGGCTATTCACTACGAGGACAAATAATATTTCCTTGATAAAGAGCTAAAGGAGATTGATGAAAACACTGCTACTCCCGAATAGATTACTGAGTTTATGACCCATGAGAGGGATGCGACAAAGGTGTCGTGTATTATGATTGCTACCATGACTGTTGAGCTTCAGAAGTCCTATGAGGACCTTTTGTCGGGTTTTGGTATAATACAACATCCTATGGTGCACATACAACCCTAAATACCTTGGATCTATGTTTTCACTAATTATACATGCAAATGGTTTCCAAGGTATTGAACCTATAGCTAGCATGCAATTGTCATACAAACTACATAAAATACTAGATAGTGTAACATACCTTTTTGTGTGGCTGGAAGTCTTGATGTACTTGGCCTTAAGAACTTAGCCCCAATAGTGTGGAAGCCTCAAATGAAGTCACAACACATCAAGGACAAAGGTAGGACTTGAGAGAGAATCTCCATGCACTCTAAAACCTTCATGAACTCCAAGAACATGCACACACACTAGGGGGTGACTAGGGGTGGCGGTTTTAGGTCATAACATATGTATTTATATGTGTTGAATTCTAAGAGTCATGGGTATAACCCAAACCCATATCCATGGATTTTATGATCCATGGTTCATGTGGCCCAACTCTTTATGTATCCATACATAAACTTGGTCCAACATGGATCATATGCCCAACACATATAAATATAACTAATTACCATAATCAGTCCCCATATTTTTAATTAGTCTCTTTTGATCACTAAATTAATTCCAAATTAATTCTTGATCAATACTAATTAAAACATATGATTTCATATTAATATATTAGAACTTATAATATATTAATAAATCATATATAACCTCTTCTCTCAAAAGTCCATCCTAACAAATTGTCCTGAGGATATGCAACCCAAATGGACCATGCTACTCTCGGGTCGAATACATACCAATAAAAGTTATGGGCTTAGACACCTAATCCAACAGTCTCCCACTTGGATAAGTCTAAAACTATTATTGTGTATGACTCCAAAAACCGACTAGCAATCGTAGCTCTTAAAGCCGCTGTCTAACTCTGAACAAATCAATGACACGTCCATTAGATAAGGGATCATATATTCCTCCATTCTAGATATCATATGGACTGAGACATGGATTATAATCATTCTCTCTGTCCATTTGTTGTTTCCCGATTTCCGATTTATGACGACCGACTAATTGAACAAATCAAATCAGTCCAGGCCCGGCCGAGCACTTACGTTTGTCATCACCAAATCATCGAGGGGCCCGCAGATATCGCTTTTATCCCTTTAAGGGTAAAAGGAATGGATAAACTTCGACTCATATGCTTGTTCTACTACTTGTTGAATCATACACAAAGGCACGTTTTTATAACATCGAGTTACCAAATGCGTTTACGTGCAATCAATGTATGACCAACTCATAGGCAACAAGTCATATCTCTAGGTTTGAAGAATATAAGATATTATCGTCTCATGATCACTCGTGATAAAATCCATGAAGTGATTCAAATGAGCGTGGGTTGAATCCAATACTCGAATCCCTATTCCAGGAGTACTCATGAATGTTGTAGTAACTCTTACTATGTCCACTACCTTGGACATCTACAAACCCGATTCATGACAGTCTTGCCTTAATACCTACTTCCAACGTATTATCGACTGTGGATGGTTTGAATAACTTAGTTATTCGGGAAGAATAACCTAGCTATTCTGGAAGTCAAAACATGCAAAGTGAAACACAAGAATAATACTAATCACTCTATGGTCCCAAGCACCTTTGAGAGTAAATAAAACACCTTTTAATTAAACACCATATTGATTACTCATTATTCATTGTATAATGTTTCAAATAATCAACTTTATACTTGAATTAAAACAATAGTTGTCCCATGCTCCAAGCATGTAAACTATGTTTTCTAAACACTAGTCATGCCATACACCAAGTATGCACACTATGTTTATCTATGATCTTTACTTTGTGAAATAGATCAATTGAACATGATTCCAATGATGCTCATTTCACAATCCCAAATCTTTATCGCAAATGTAAGAATTCCAAATACCTACCATTTAACGAAATCTGTTAGATTCTAAACTTATATGCATTGATACTCTCATAATGACTATGCACAAAGTCTCAAAGACTTGTCAACATACATTACAGAGTATTCCAATGGAGATCAATTCCATGGAAACGAAGTCTCACATTCAAAGTACATTCCTTTGAACATCCTTCTTGCATTAAGTTTTCTAATCTTACACAGATTTGAAGAACAACTTCCACCTATGGAAACCTTTCCAGATTCCCATTTTGACTATCACTTCTGAACAAGAGTTACCTCTTTTCAGAATATGTTAATATGGTCCTACCAGAATTAACAATATACTTCCAATTGTCCGTGAGCAACCAATCTTTGGTAAACCTTAGATTGTCCTCGACAATTGCTTAATCATTTTAGTCATATCCAATTCTAGACTTTTCCCTTCTTAATGCCCTGAGCATTTGGAAAATTTAGAAAGGATGAATATTATAGCACATGAAATCGATCCTATATCGGAAGCATATGGGACACGATTCATGATGTCTCACATAAAGACGTGATCATAGACCAGCCTTTTGCTACAATATTTTTTTATTTGCCATGTTTTCAAAATTTGACTATGAAGAGGGATGCCGTAATCATAATCGAAGTTTGAGAACGCAATATATATAGAATTTCCTTATGTTTGGCCATTCCAACATAAAATTCGTATATATATCCTTGACTAAAGAGGATTAAAATCTCAATCTAAGCTTTTAGAATTAAAATGAAGTATAATTTCCTCTCCCTTAATTATAGCAAAACAACTTTTCAACACCCGCAACTTCACGAATTGAAACTTTTGTTTTCTATAATTAACATTGCTAGCTTGCAATACTGAACATAATAATCATGCTCCCACTTACATGATATTATTAGCATATCACTTATGCTCCCACTAGCTTTGACATGTATCCAGAAATCAGTTGGACTTCTAGAAATCAATACTTTATTGACTTTCTTACCAAAGTTCAGACTTCTGATAGAAGATGCTTTGATAAAACTTTATCAAAATCATACACCTTTCCTTAGATAGCTCATATGTGTGTCTAAACAATTTCAGAACTATGAAAAGGGATGACGTAATCATAGTCTCAATTGTTTAGACCTTTGCCACTTCTCACAAGTCCATGTTAGTGTGCCGGTTAACCACACACGCTCCACTAACGACTTTGAGAATGCAAATAACACAATTGCTATCTACTTAAAATCTACTTAGTGAAAGCGTTTCCTCACCATCATTTTCATGAATCGGAGAGAAACCTTATGACACTTAGATTTTATGGTGAATGAGTTCCTATCCATGTGAATTTGTCAAAACCATAATCACAAGACAAGGTTAGTGACAAATCCAAACTCATATGGACCGAACTTGTGCAATCTTAATTTCTTGCCAACTGGCAGCACAAGGGCCTGCCATTGCTTCCAAGTTGTTATGCAACCAATTGAGAACTCTCAGAACTCCTATGCAAAACCAACTTTAACTGGAATAGGCACAGAAATGTCAACATGATAGGTTATAAACCTCAAGTCGTGTGCTAGTGAAGAACTTCAGGTTTTTTATTCTTGATTAGTTCTTGGAACTTTCAAGAGCTTTAAGACTCTCACTGTCCTCTTGACATATAAGACTCTCTTGTCAAGAACCATTTCTTATCAAGGGTCAGTGCGGATTCTTATCAAGACTAACACTTCACATAATTGGCCTTAGTTGGTCTCTGTTTAACCCAAAACATCACAACTTACCAATCTCAAATGTACAAGAGTAGAAACAAATTTTACTCTTACACTTGACAAGTGTTACAAACCTTCCTTAAGATATGTCACTCGAGTTACAATCTTGGAGTATGACTCTAAGACTTGTTATGGAACGAAGTATGATTCATCTTTTTGATTTTAACCATTTCAACAATCCACGATTTCTCTTCTTAGCCAAACAAATGCACTAAGATGTCCTTAGAGAATCAATTGTGATATGGTTTCATAATCACTAAGATAATCATCAAACAAGATACTCAAGTACTCTCCCATCTTTTCAGATTGAAGAAACTTTTATCTTCCTGCCTTATTTGATTCTTCTTATTCGTTCTGCCTAACATTGATACTTTTCCAATGTTTCAGAATTATACTTAAACATGTAAGTATAACCATATTTACTAAGCTTTAGTAAATCATGACGAATAGTCTCATCATTCTTTGTGGTGGACCTGACCAGTGCACACTCAAGTGTACCCGATCCCCTAATCCTTTCACTTGACTCACATATACATGTGAACAATGAATTAGTCTTAATTTCCCAAAGATGAAAATTCTCATTCATCATACAACTTGCATGATCCCAAGTTTCTACCCAACTGAAACTTGGGTGATGAGGATCTTTCCTTATTTGGTAAATTATGACACTACCACAGTCGAAAGAATCAAATCCATTTTCCAATATTGCTATCAATGGAAACATATAGACAACAATTTCTCACAAATGCCAATGTAAGGATATTTTAAAATAAAAAACTTTTCTTTTATTTTAGAACTTTGTGGAAAAACTTATCCTTACAATGCAAATGCATGTGAAAAACTATGTTGTTATGTATTCCTAAGCAATCTATCACAACTCTTTAAGTAACAGCTCAAAGTTCTTCCTTTAAGCTTCCTCTCTTTTCTTTGATTCTTTTCAACATCAACATGTGACCCAGTCACATCATGTAATAAGAATCTCCAAATAGGAACTTAATAGAGTTAGATAGTGGACTTTACCTGAAGTAGAGTCAAAACTTTTGACTTTACCATCCTTACAGACTATCAGGTAAATTTGGCCAGCTTCGCAACCAATGCCCCTTCCTTTGGCAATAGAAGGTTTGGGAAGTCGATCTTCTAATCAAATTTGCTTTTACCAGTGCTCAAAATCATTGCTGACTCAGCAACACCAAGCAAATAGGTAAGATCATTAAGGGTCAAGTCATGGTCTGTCACATAGTAGTCCTAAAGGAACTCACTATGTGACTTAGAAAGTGATTGAACATCCAACTTTCTCAAGACTTTGACACCCAACTCTCCCGGCTTGTCAATACGTGACTTCATCTCCAAGATATGATCACACATAGACCTTGCTTGCCAATAGGGTTTGAGTGACCTTGAACTTGTGGGTTAGGGAAAATAATTGGAGGGGGTGGAGGAAGTGAAATTCCAAGAGATTTGGGAAGATCATAGATGTCTAAACTAGACATCTACAATGGGAGATATTCAAGTTAGTTGATTTTTAAGTCCTTAATATAACACCCAATATGAAATATTAAGGCTAGGACCCAACATAATATTTTACAACTTGGAAGAGGGATGTCGTAATCCAAGCTATAAAATATTTAAAGGTAGGCGAATGACGATTCACCAATTTCGACCATGAAAAACGAAATAATTTATTAGGTTTTTATTGGTTTTGAAACTCCTACATCTTTTTAGATTCATTGAACTTTCAATGGCATGTTTCAATCTCGATTGTGTCCTCTCAGATTTTGTGACTGGGATGCCGAGGATCACAAAACAAGGTGTGAATAACCATGCAAATTCACTTGGTACCCTTAATATTATCACCTAATCGATGTGCCGGTTAACCACACACGCTCCACCGATCTATGATAAACATTAAGTTACCCTTCGCCACTCTTACTAGTCCATGTTAGTGTGCCGGTTAACCACACACGCTCCACTAACGACTTGGTAAGGTACAAAGTGTAAATTTCATGGGTTAGCACCAAATTCACATTTTCCTAAGTAACTAAGATTGGGAATTAAAAAATGTTTAGTTACTTAGTATTTATCATTAATACTTTTAATGAAGGGAGAATTATAGTCTTGTCAAACCCGTTCGGCTAACGACCCTCCACCAGTCAAGGAAGCGGTGGGTGAGAGTGGACACCCATTAAACTGCCATTTTATAGGCAGTAACCTTATACCCCCCTTATAGACCGGCTTCGTGAATGAGGCCTACTAACTGTAAGACTGACTTTTACTCTTATACATATATATAAATATTAAACCTATAATATTATAATAGTATAAGGTTTGAATTTTAAACTATTAAAATTCTAAGGGTTTAACTTGGAACTAAAGTATTCATGGGGGGAAACTTTACAAATTCCAAAACTTGAGGGCAAGTTTTGAACAATTCAAAAACCTTTTTCAATTCCATAACTTATGAATTTAAAGTAGTTTTAATGAAAACTCTTCAAGTTCCATAACTTGAGGACAAGTTATGGAAGACTTTAAAAAACATTTAAGGAAAAAATAAACTATTCATTTTCATAACCTATGAGTTTAAAGTAGTTTAATGAATAAACTCTTCAAGTTCCATAACTTGAGAACAAGTTATGGAAGACTTTAAAATCATTCAAGAAAATAAGACTCTTCATTTTTCCTAACTTATGGAAATATTATGAGTTTTAAAGAATCATAAATGTGACTTTTCATATAACTTGAGGACAAGTTACAAAAACACATTTTATGAGCAACTTTAAGATTAATATGGATTGAAAACAAATTATCACATAACTTTTCTATTAATCTAAACTAACTCATAAGAACAAGATAATTCAAGTCAAACAATTTTCATGAAATTAGACTAACCATTAAACTAATACAAAACATGAATCTATTGACAATTATCTTTGAAATTGGTTTAGCATGAACATTACCACATCAAAAACAGGTTTACAAGACCAAAAACAGCTTAGGGTAATGTTTCTAGTCCAATTCCAGCCTTAAAAGTCGAAAATATGTTGTCAGGGGGTCCAACTCGTCGAGTGCATGAACCAACTCGACGAGTTGGATGAATTTCTTCATGGAATCGGCGAGTCCAGTGCTCAGACAGCCAAAATTTTCGATTTTTTAGCCATTTCAGCAAGTATAACATGAAAACAAGCATTGGCTCTGATACCACTGTTGGGTTTTGGTATAATACAACATCCTATGGTGCACATACAACCTTAAATACCTTGGATCTATGTTTTCACTAATTATACATGCAAATGGTTTCCAAGGTATTGAACCTATAGCTAGCATGCAATTGTCATACAAACTACATAAAATACTAGATAGTGTAACATACCTTTTTGTGTGGCTGGAAGTCTTGATGTACTTGGCCTTAAGAACTTAGCCCCAATAGTGTGGAAGCCTCAAATGAAGTCACAACACATCAAGGACAAAGGTAGGACTTGAGAGAGAATCTCCATGCACTCTAAAACCTTCATGAACTCCAAGAACATGCACACACACTAGGGGGTGACTAGGGGTGGCGGTTTTAGGTCATAACATATGTATTTATATGTGTTGAATTCTAAGAGTCATGGGTATAACCCAAACCCATATCCATGGATTTTATGATCCATGGTTCATGTGGCCCAACTCTTTATGTATCCGTACATAAACTTGGTCCAACATGGATCATATGCCCAACACATATAAATATAACTAATTACCATAATCAGTCCCCATATTTTTAATTAGTCTCTTTTGATCACTAAATTAATTCCAAATTAATTCTTGATCAATACTAATTAAAACATATGATTTCATATTAATATATTAGAACTTATAATATATTAATAAATCATATATAACCTCTTCTCTCAAAAGTCCATCCTAACAAATTGTCATGATGATATGCAACCCAAATGGACCATGCTACTCTCGGGTCGAATACATACCAATAAAAGTTATGGGCTTAGACACCTAATCCAACACTTTTAGCCTTATGAAATGCACCAGGATTTGATGGAAATGTACCATAAAAGTGCTCGGCAGGATAGGTATGAAATCATAGCCTCCATGATTAGTACCAAAATGAAGGATGGAGAGTCTATCACGTCCCACTTGCAAAAGATGTAAAGGTTTGTGGACCGCTTGCTGAAGCTGAATGTCAACTTCGATGAAGAGTTGGCCATAAATATTATTCTACACTCTTTGCCTCCTTGTTATGATTAGTTTCGTATGACCTATCATATGAACAAGGAGGAGGTGTCTCCAAGCAAGCTTCAAGGTCTTTTAAGGACTGCTGAAAGTAGTCTTAAAGGAAAATATGTTGTTTCTACTCCTACTGCTGCTGCCCTTGTCTTGGCAATTGGACATGGGAAGGGAAAGAAGAGGAAAGCTTCCTCAAAGAGCCACAAGGGAAAGTCCCATGTTGGATCCTCTTCTAGTGGGTCCAAAAGTGGTCCTGCTACACCCTACTCAAATCCAAAGGAAGCAGAGTGCTTCCGTTGTCATGAAAAAGGGCACTGGAAGCGAAGCTGTCCCAAATACTTGCAGGACATAAAGGATGGGAAGATCAAAGCCTCATTCGCAGGTATTTATACTATTCTGTCTAATAACTCATCAATTGCTAATTCTTGGGTCCTTGATACATGATGTGCTCTTCACATTTGTTCTGATTTGCAGGGTCTAAAAAGAAGTAGGGATGTGGAGCACGGGAAGATGAAATTGATCATGGGGAATAGGAAAAAGTCACATGTCACCAAGATTGGAGTTTATACTTTATTGCTTAGCAGTGGGTTAAATTTAGATTTGAATAATTGTTGCTACTCGTCAGATATGGAGAGAAATATTATTTCCTTTCATAGTTTGTATAAAAAGGTTTTACATTTTCTTTTAATAATGAAATTGGTAGTATTAATGCTTATTATAATGGTGTATTTTATTTTGAAGCATTGCCTTGTAATGGTATATATGAAACTATGATGGTTGTAGATAACTTAGGAAATAATGTGTTGCACATCGATTCGTCGAATGGCTGGATAAAGCATGCTTATGGCATTGTCGTATTAGACATGTTAACAAGAAGCGCATAGCCCAACTCCAAAAGGATGGAGTGTTGGAGTCATTTGACTTAAAGTCGGATGACACTTGTGAATCTTTTTTTCTTGAAAAGATGACCAAGTCACCCTTCAATGGTACTTGTGAAAGGAGTGAAGGTTTGTTGGATCTCATACACACCGATGTGTGTGGACCCATCAGAACCGCCACAAGGGATGCTAACCGCTTCTATGTGACTTTCACTGATGATTATAGTAGATATGGGTATATCTACTTAATCAAGCATAAGTCATAAACCTTTGAAAAGTTCAAAGAGTTTAAACAAGAAGTGGAGAATCAGCTGGGCAGGAAGATAAAGATGCTCTGATCCGATCGAGGAGGAGAGTATATTAGTATGGAGTTCCAAGACTATCTTAAGGAATGTGGAATTGTTTCACAATTGACGCCACCTAGGACACCAAAGCTTAATGGTGTGGCTGAGAGGCACAATCGAACCTAGCTAGACATGGTTCGTTCCATGATTAGTCGAGCTTCGTTACCTATCTCATTATGGGGGTATGCCTTAGAGACTGCCGCCCATATCCTTAATCTAGTCCCAACTAAAAAGGTTTCCAAAACACCTCATGAGATGTGGACAGGGAAGGTTCCCTTGTTAGCACACATCAAGGTTTGCGGTTGCGAGGATTTTGTGAGAAAAGAGACTCACGACAAGCTCGAACCTCGCAGTGAGCGTTGTATTTTCATCGGTTATCCACAGAAATCCTTTGGATATCTCTTTTATAGACCGAGTGACAATGTTGTCTTCGTTTCAAGGAGATGAGTCTTTCTCGAGCGAGAACTCATATGCCAAGAGGAAAGTGGGAGTGAAATTGACCTTGAAGAGCTTCAAGAGTTAAGCGATGAAGGAACCTCAAATACTAGCGCTCAACCCGAGGAGGAAACTCCTGTTGAACCGATTGACGAGTCCTTACCTCTGAGGCATTCTAATAGAGTTAGACAGGCACCTGAGTTTTATGGTTTCCATATTACTACTGAAGGTGACACATTTATCAGTGATGGTACACTGGTAAACTTGGATGAACCTAACAACTACAAGGAAGCCATGGCAGGCCCCGAGTCTGAAAAATGGAAGGAGGCTATGGACAGCGAGATTCAGTCCATGTATGACAATCAAGTTTGGAACTTGGCTGACAATGTACCAGGCCGTAAGATAGTCGGGTGCAAATGGATCTTCAAGAAGAAGACCGACATGGATGGGAAAGTACACACATATAAGGCAGGATTGGTTGTGAGGGGCTTTACTCAAACTCCTGGAGTTGACTATGATAAGACCTTCTCACCAGTGGCTAAGATTAAATCTATAAGGGTTATGCTAGCCATAGTTGCATTTCATGATTATGAAATATGGCAAATGGATGTCAAAACCGCTTTCCTTAATGGGAAGTTGGCTGAAGATGTTTACATGAATCAACCAGAGGTTTTTGTCAATGCAAAGTATCCTAATAGAGTGTGTAAGCTTGAGAAATCTATTTATGGATTAAAGCAAGCATCTCGCAGATGAAATCTTTGTTTCGATGAGAAAGTCAAAGAGTTTGGTTTTTCGAGAAGCGAGGATGAGTCTTGTGTATATGTCAAAGCTAGTGGGAGTATAGTTATCTTTCTGGTGTTGTATGTGGATGACATACTGCTCATAGGAAACAACATTCCAACCTTGCAGGAGGTGAAGTCCTGGCTTTAGGAAGTGTTTCGCTATGAAGGATCTCGGAGAAGCTGCTTACATTCTAGGGATAAGGATATTGAGAAACAAGAGTAAAAGAATAATAGAACTTAGTCAAAGTACTTACTTGGATAAGGTTTTGAAACATTTCAGCATGGAGAATTCCAAGAAAGGAGACTTACCTATCCAGAGCAATACTAAACTGAGTAAGACTCAGAGTCTGAGTACAGAGGCTGAGATAGCAGAAATGAGTCGAATACCATATGTTTCTGCAGTTGGCTCGATCATGTATGCTATGACATGTACTCATCTCGATGTTGCCTTTTATTTGAGCATGGTCAGTAGATATTAAGGGAACCCTGGTAGAGCTCATTGGACTTTTGTAAAGAACATTCTTAAGTACCTACTGAGGACTAAGGACTAGGTCCTTACCATTGGTGGGAGTGATGACTTGAGAGTGACAGGGTATAGTGACACCAGTTTTCAGACCGACAGAGATAATTTCCGCTCTCAGTCGGGCTGGGTATTTACCCTTAATGGAGGAGCAATAACATGGAAAAGTTCTAAATAGGAAACTATAGCTGATTCAACGTGCGAATCAGGGTACATAGCAGCAAGCGAAGCAGCAAAGGAGGCAATATGGCTGAAGAACTTCATTGGAGACCTTGGAGTTGTACCAGCTGTAAAGGAGCCTATGAATATTTTCTGTGACAATGAAAATGCAGTTGCCTTAGACAAGGAACCAATGGATCATGGTATATCTAGTCATATCGACAGAAAATATCACTTTATAAGACATCAAGTAGAAGAAGGACTACTCGTAGTGAAGATGATATCGTCAGAGAAGAACCCAACAGATCCCCTTAGAAAGGGACTCAGCAGGGATAAGCACTTGCTGCATGCAAGGAGTATTGGGCTGAAGGACGATATTAGTTTTAATGATTAGATAAATATTTAGAAACTTGTAATAGCTAAAATGTAATTGACATTTGATGATTGAATAAAAGGATTTTTATTTATAAGTAAAGTTACTATCTTGTGTCACTTATTTACTATTGTTTCATTTTGCATGTTTTGACTTCCAGAATAATAAGATCATTCAAACTGTCCACAGTCGATCATACTTTGGGAGTAGGTTATGTAAGTAGACTGTCATGAATGGGTTTGTAAGATTGTATAAGGTGTTAGACATTGCAAAGGTTTGCTACAAACATTCATGAGTGCTCTTAAAATAAGATTTGAGTATTGGACTAAACCCACACTCACATGAATCACTTCATGGAATTTATCACGAGTGATTGTGAGATGATAATATCGTATAATTTTCAAACCGAGATATATGAGTTGTTGATTATGACTTGGATGTACATTGACAGTGCGAAACCGCATCAGTAACTTGATGTTATAAAACGTGCTGTTGTGTATGATTTAACAAGTAGTTAGTACAAGCATATATGTCGAATTTTATCTGTTCCTTTTATCCTAAGAGGATTAAAAGCGATATCTTGGGCCCCTCGATGATTTTGTTTTGACTTATGTGATGGGCCTGGTCAGGACTAAATTGATGTGTTCAATTAAGTTCTATGTCAAACAAATCAGAAATCGGGAAACAACTGCTGGACAATAAGTATGACTATGTTCCATGTATTTGTCCGCATGATATCTTGAAGAATAGAGGATTATATGATCCCTTATCTAAATGGCGTGTCAGGATTCGACATTGGCTTTTAGAGAGCTACGATTGCTACTCGGATTTTGAAGCTACATTGACAATTATAGTTATTAGACTTATCCAAGTGGGAGACTGTTGGATTAGGTGTCTAAACCCATAACTATAATTGGTATGTACTTGACCCGATAATAGCATGGTCCATTTGCGTTGTAACACTTTGGAACAATTTGATAGGATGGATATTTGAGGAAGAGGTTATTGTGATTTATTAATGTATTATAAGTATACTATATTAATTGAGAAATCACATTATTTAATTAGTATTGATCAAGAATTAATTCGGTATTAATTTAGTGATCAAAAGAAACTGATTAAAGTTATAGAGACTGATTAGGTAAATCAGTAATACTTCTAGTTGGACTCATGAATCATGTTGATTAGAGTTGGACTAAACCTTTGTGAGAGTCCAACAAGGTTTAGCCAAAAAGGCCTAAGAAATATGAAGAGTCATTAGGGTTTGCATGGTTGTAATCCTAAGCTATAAAAGAAGTCCCTAACACCCTAAAATCGGCCCCTATGCATGCTAAAGTAGAAGCTATCCGATTTTGAGCTCCCAAACCTCTCACTCAAGTTCATTCTCTTGTTCTTGGTTTGTTATAAGACATTTGAGACATCACACTTGAGGTGCTAGGATCCTAAAGGTCAAAGACAAGCAAGCTACTACACAAGGTAATCTTCTAACTGTTTTTATGATTCAAATGTTGCCTTGCATGCTAGTTTAGGCTTTATGCTTTGGAAAAACAATGTTGCATGTATAATTACTGAAAAATTAGATCCAAAGCATTAGGGTTGTATGTGCACCATAGGAATGTTAGAGTACATAAAACCCATCACCTCCCACCGCATCACTGCCTCAAGCTTGGCTGGATCAACCAAAATGCCCTCCTGGTTGATGATGTGCCCCAAAAACTGTACCTCTCGCAGCCAGAAATCACACTTGGAGAACTTGGCATACAACCTCTCCGCCCTTAGGGTCTCCAATACCTCTCCCAGATGATGCTCATGCTGCTCCTTGGTCTTAGAATAGAACAGGATATCATCAATAAAAACTATCACCGACCGATCCAGCATCGGTCTACACACTCTGTTCATGAGATCCATGAATGTTGCTGGGGCATTGGTGAGCCCGAATGGCATCACCACGAACTCATAGTTCCCATACCAAGTCCTGAAAGCTGTCTTCAGTATATCCTCATTCTGAATCCTCATTTGATGGTATCCCGACCGTTGATCAATCTTGGAAAACCAAGACGCGCCCTGCAGCTGATCGAACAAATCATCGATCCTCGATAACGGATAACGGTTCTTCACCGTTAGTTTGTTCATCTCTCAATAATCAATACACATCCTGTGTGACCCATCCTTCTTTTTCACGAACAGGATCGGAGCTCCCCATGGGGAACTACTCAATCGGATAAACCCTCGGTGTAGCAGCTCTTGAAGCTGCGTAGATAGCTCCTGCATCTCGGGCGGTGCTAGCCGGTACGGTGCCTTTGCTATCGGTGCGACACCCGACACTAAATCAATGCGAAATTCCACTTGCCTCTCTGGAGGAACTCCCGGTAACTCCTCGGGAAAGACATCACAAAACTCCTGTACAACCGACACACTACCCATATCCGCCGTGGGCTCAACCCTCGTATCCGAGATATAAGCCATAAATCCCGTGCATTCCTGCTGCAGAAATCTCCTAGCCCTCGCAGCTGAACAAATGGTTGGCCCCTACGAGGCCCTCTCACCATGAATAACCAGTTCTCCCCCACTTGGGGTTCGAACCCTCACCAACTGGAGCTCGCAATCGATCATGGCCCCATTGGCCCCCAACCAGTCCATCCCGACAATCACCTTCAACTCTCGCAACGATATCAGGACTAGATCAACACGAAACCTCTACCCAAGCACATTCAGGACACAGTCCTGATACACCCTCGCAAAACTCACAGCGCGGTCATCCGCAATCTCCACCTTGAGCGGTGAATCCAAAGTCCCCAGCGCATCCCGAAACCTCTTGCTAAGTGCAAGAGACACAAACGATCGTGTAGCTCCTGAATCGAACAAAACATTAGCCGACATACCATTGACCAAAAAGATCCCTATACATAAGCACAATGTATACATAAGCAATGCAAATAAACATGGAGCAAAGAATAATAAACACGTACCAGCTACGACGTCTGGCGCTTCCCGAGCCTCATCGGTAGTCAACTGAAATGCGCGGCTCTTCACCGCTGGAGCATCCGCCTTAGCAGGGAGGCTATCAGTAATCCTCATCGTGGCGAGCGCAGGACCGGCCACTGCTCCTCCCCCTCCCTGCAACCTCGGACAATCGACCTTTTATGGCCAGTCTGGTTGCATTGGAAACATATCAGGACCTTCTTGGGGGCAATCCCTGCTTATGTGACCCTGCTGGCCACATGCGTAGCATCCCGAGCCTGCTATCTGAGAAGCCCCACTGTCCGGTTTACCGCAATTGGCACACCGGCCCCGGGCCTGCTGGCCCCTACTAGAAGTGTCTGAGGTCTTAGGCTTTTTAGCTTGACCTACCGTTGCCTGTGCCTGCTCCGGCTTCCCCTTGGTGCGGAAGTCCATCTCCATCTCCCGCTCATGGTCCTTTTCCACCATCTCCTTCAGGGTCTTGCACCCTTTGAATCTCACAAACTCCCGGATATCATCCATCGGCATGGAATGATATCTCGTCCTCCGCATGTCCTCATCAGTATCAAACTGTAGGATTAACAATGCTCGCTCCCGAAACTTGGCGGTGATCTCCACCATAGTCTCGGTGGTCTTCTGGAGCTCCTGGAAATCCCTCACGACCGTTGCACCTCAATAGCTGGTGCAAACTCCAAGTCAAATCGCCGAACGAACTCGGCTCATGTCATCTCAGCCACACCGGCTGCTCCTACCTGACTAGTCACCTCGCCCCACCAGTCTCGGGCTTTTTCTCTCAGCATACATGAAGCAAAACCCACCTTTTCTGCATCCGGGCAAGAACTCGTGCGATGGGCGTTCTCGATATCCGCCACCCAGCGTCGGCTAACAATGGGGTCCCTAACCTCGAATACTCCGGCGCTCCGCACGCCTTGAACTCCCGGAACGAGGGATTTCGGGCCCCGACCTGGCCCGCAGCAATCTCGGCTCTGAATAACCTGAGCCTCTCCTCTATACTCTCCACCATAGCCTCCTTGACCGTCCCAAATATCACTGGGGTAGCATCGAGGATGCCCTTCATCACCTCGGCTGCAATGAGCTCGCGCGGCCTCTCATCAATGGGCTCAGTACCGCTGCCCGACCCGGATCCAGATCCCGATCCTGATCCTGATCCTGATCCCTCTGCTCCAAATCGTGTCACCACCATGCTGATTTGAAATGTCATAAATCATAATGATCAGGATATCTATATAGGGCATCTTTCCACACCGGTCCTCCTTAGAGCTGTTAGATCTAACACTGGTTCAGGTACAGGTCCTGTGCTCTCAGTAGTATGGGCCCAATACTACCTTCCACACAGACCTGTACCTTTCCCAAGGCTCTACCTGATAACTCCAATTCGTCCCAATATAAATTGTATCCCATAGGCTACCACATATCTCAAATCCCAGGCTGTCCCAAGATTTGCTCTACTCACATCAATCAGACCAATCATAACAGGTTGCCTTTATACATGCACATTATACACAGAAAAGGATCAAATAGACTTTCGAATAAGAGATTCTACCCTATGACCACAACCAAACGAGGAACAGGAAATAAGGTCAAATCAATCATTCCAAGGCTATAAGCTCCTAACCGTATACAATTTTAAAAGCATACACATAGCAAGATCCATACGATTATCATAGCTCAAATATTAGTATAACATGGCTAACATATTGTGGAACTACTTACTTGGCTCGGCCGATCACGCGCGTTGCACTCTCATCTTTTCCATTCTTTAAAAGCTTTAAATTTTATTTTATTTTTGAAAACAATTTTACCATTTCCTTAGTTTGAGTCCTGACACACCCGAGAGTACGCCTGAATCCCTCAAACTAAGGCTCTGATACCGACTTGTAACGACCCAATTTTTCAAAAGAAAATTTTCATTTTTAAATAGTCAAAACACTTTTCCATAAACCATGAAATCTCAATACAATTGTTTTTAATTTCATAAAAATGCCTGAGAGAGTGCACGCCGTGTCATCAAGCCTTGCCCTTGCCCTTGGGCTCAGATTTACCTGAAACAAATCCACAATTTGTAAGCTAATGCTTAGTGACTCCCCAGGAGCATACCCCACACACAATCCACATAACATGTATCATATTAGCTATAAAAGCTACATATATCACATAAGCCACGCATACTAACATATAAGGATGTCGTGGGCTCCTCCCAGGGTCTTATACCTACATGCCATGGGCTCCCCCATGGTCTTTACCTAGGAATGCCACGGGCTCCCCCATATGGTCTTATATCCAACTTCCACGGGCTCCCCCCGGGGTCTTCCATGCAATAGCATAATAATCAACTATCATATCATATATCACAAAAGTATCTATCATACTACATAACTCATACATAAACATATAAGGATGTCATGGACTCCTTCCAGGGTCTTACTCAAATGTGCCATGGGCTCCCCCATATGGTCTTATATCCGACTGCCACGGGCTCCCCCCCAGGGTCTTCCATGCAAATATCATATCATCACTAGCATACCACTAAGCATATATCTAACTATCACACCACATATCTCTAATACAGCTAGTGTACCACATATCATAAAATGGGCCGGCCTTGGTGTCGTAGACCCATTGGTATGGTGAGAAGACTCACCTCTCGGATGCTGAACTGACAAGCTAAGATCAAATATATCCTACCTGCTGCTCCAACTCAACTGCCTATAATCATCATGTGATTAACTTGTCACGATCCCAGAATACCATAAATACCCTCAAAGTCAACCCTGGTCAAAGTCAAGGTCAACAGTCCATGTTGACCTTAACTCGTCGAGTGCATCCAGCAACTTGTCGAGTTAGTTGTTTGACTTGTTAACTCGCCGAGTTACCTTTGTAACTCGTCGAGTTCCTCCCGAGTCCATTCCACTGAATCCCGCATCAACTCGCCAAGTCACCCTAGTGACTCGTCGAGTTCATCAAATGACCATAAAACTAAAGTCAGTTCAGACCAAAACCCTAATCCTTCACTGCACTCATTCAGAAACTCATAAACGGGCAAACCCTACCCCGACTCGTCGAGTCAGCTAAGGGAATCTATGAGTTCCTTCAGTCCCTTTCATGTTCAACCCTTTTCAGTGGGATCTAAGGTCTCAAACTTCAGATCCAACCTCCCCTAGTGCAGATACCACGTAAAGTTGCAAACTTTACGTGCATGCAAGGCCCTCCAAGGCTATAACATCAAAACTAAGCTTCCTACAAGGTTTTAGTGCATGGAAAGGGGCTAAGCTATATAAAGTGAGCAAATTTATGTCATTGGAGACCTGGAGAGGTCCATATTTGGAACCATGTCTTTGTGATAAGTCCAGATCTGAGTTTGACTCCATTTTGCACCAAAAATGGCCATTTACTTCCAAGAAAAGGGATCTAAGCAACTAAAGATAAAGGTAACGACTTTATACCTCAAGATGGTGGCCAATACAGAGTAGATGTCGGATCTACTGCTTCTCTCCTTGCTCCTTCTTCTTCAAGCTCTAAAATCCATCACAAATATACCAAAAATGCTCACAAAAGCTCTTTCTCTCACTCAAGAAGGTGCAAGGTCCAACTAGGGTTTTCTTTGGCTAATAGGGTGGTAAGGGAGGCCACAAGAGGCAGATTATGCTCTTTAAATAGGATGCAAACCTTAAAAATTAGGGTTTCTCTCTATAGCGCCTACTCGTCGAGTTGGGGCCTTCCGACTCGTCGAGTAGAATCCAAATCCCGCGTCCTCATAATAGTCTCTACTCGACGAGTTGGAACACCCCAACTCGCCGAGTCCATGAACAAAACCCTAAAACTTAGATAAATTAAATAATACCTGGAACAGGTGTTACAAGTTTACTGTCGAGTCCTAATATTTGTTGGTTTTGTGAGTACCCTATAAATAGGTTAAGTATAGTAGAGAGTCGTAACATCTTTTTGGACACTTGTATGCATAAAATTTCTCCGTACTCATTCTGGAATATATTTGAGCTGAAACCATATCTTATTTAGATCTTCGTGTTTTTTACTTACTCTGATTTACTTTTGATTTATCAAAACATAAATGAAAACATCCTTTTAATTGATATTAGAGCCGGAATCTACACATCGATAAAGGAATCTTTTCACGTTTTCATCTTATTGAATCGATCTTTCTGATTTAATTATTGCACAAGATAGAAACATAATTCTTCGTTTGAGCGATTGTGATTCATCGATTATGCGTTCGTTTTGTCAATTGATTTAGCATCCGATTCATTTCTTTTCAAAGAAAATCCTCTTTCTACTCAATCTTATGGAACATCTCAACGTCAACACCATGATGAATTACACAAACTTGCTTGGATCTGCTACCAAGGTTCCAATGTTGACCCCTGAGTACTACAATCAATGGGCGGATCGTATTGAAGACTATCTCACCGGGATTGATGAGGATCTTTGGAGATCTATTGAAACTCGACCATATCATGCTGATTTGGTTCAAGTTGTTGGTAATGCCGGTGCTACTAAAGACATGATCGCTCAAGGCAACAAGAAGAAGGCGAATGACAAAAGATGCCTCCGTGAACTGCAAGGATATATTCCACCTGTTTCTTATAACTATGTTCAAGGTTGCAAGATAGTGAAGGAGATTTGGGATACTTTAAAGGAGAAGTACCAAGGGAATGAAAGACCTAAAAAGAGGTTTGTGACACAATGCTTGTCGAAATTGGCCGATTTTAAGCAAAAGGAGAATGAGACTATCGAAGTGTATTACGATAGGTTGAATGAGCTTATCTTTAAGTGCAACAGATATGGAGTTGCTCGTACCACCTTGGAGTTCAATCTTACCTTCGTTTTGGGACTATGAAAGGAATGGAGAAATATTTGTCTCCTGATCAAGATTCAAGAGAATTTCGACATCTATTCCTTGTTGAATCTATATAACATACTAAAGGCACATGAGTCGAAAGTGAAGGAGATAGATGAGGAGAACAAAATGAATTTTGGAGGTCCAATGACACTAGTCTCTAAGCCAAAATCAAAATAGATTTAGTCTGATGAAGAAGCAAAAGAAGGAGAAGAAGGTTTTCTACTCAACTCCGATGACGAAGTTGTTGCCTATTATTCCAATAATAGGGTGAAAAAGTTGTACCAGAAGCCAAATAATGGGAATTTCAAGAACAGTTCAGAGAAGAAGTCATTGAAGAACTCTGGTGCAGGACAAAAAGGTGTTGGGAAAATGGAGAAGAACGAAGAAGAGAAGAATATTGAGAAAAAGTTGAAAGGTGATTTTGTTTACAATTGTAACTGTTGGAACAGATACAATCATTTTGTGAAGGACTGCATGTTAAGGAAGAAGGAGGAGAAGAAGGAGAAAGTAAAGGATGAAGCGTACTACTCGGTGAAATTAGAAGAACTTTGTACAAAGTCGAGGAATCTTTCCTTGATGGCGAAGGGTGTTGATGATAATGAAGGTACATATCAAATATGGTCCTCTAGCTCTGATGACAAAGAAATGTGTCATCCAAACCATGGAGTCTTGTTCGTAAAACATGAAGAGGTCAATCTGGAGGAAATAGCTTGTTTGATGATGAAGAAGAAGATATATGGAGAATAATAAAGGAGAAGAGAGTGAAGAAGAGGAAGAGAAGTTGACTGGTAGGTGCTTCATGACCACTTCCCCAAAGTCACCAATGACTGCAAAGGTACATGATCTTTTTGTTTCTCTTAATGTTCCTCTAAATTCTTACCATGCTATCTTATCTGACTTTGATGATACTTGTTCTTACCTAAATGATATGTTGATCTCTATGAGTAGCAAAGCGGAGAAATCTAAGTCCTTACTTTATGAAGCACGTAATAAGTTGGAGGAGAATAATAGTATAATAGAATGCTTAGAGTTAAAAATTCTGAACATTATGATTGATAGGGATTCGATTTATATAGACAATAACATGTTGGTAAAACAGAGAAACATTTTTTGTAATACAGCTAAGCATATATACAGAAGATTGATTGGACTTTATCATTCATCTAATATATATAAAGTACAACATAGGAAGCTCCTCCTATTTATAAACTTCAACAGAGAATTAGTAGACGAGACTACTTTTGATTGTGAAAGTAAAGTAGCTGAATATGATACTATTCCTAATGATTCGTATGTATATGGTGTTGTGAATATTAATGATTGTTTGGATGCTGATGAATTAGTTGATATTGTAAATGAGATCTTGACCAAAAGCGAACAAATTAAAATTTTGAACATGACTGAGAAACCGACACAAATTACTCAACAAAATTTTGTTGATATCGAAGATGATTATGACAATATCAGTGAAATTGAGGAAGAGGAATGTGTTGACTGTTCAAAATTGTATGTCATTAATGTCACTTCGTTAGCTAAATGCAAAGAAAATGTTGATTCAACAACGAAGCTAAACAATGATTCTCCTTCGACACCCAAAGCTGATGATTCTCAAGACTCAGTTGTTGTTGAGGACATAACGAATAATGAAACTGACAGTGACGATGATTCTTGTGAAAAAGAAATTTCATGATTTGTTGAAGCTCGAGTATTTGAGGACACTGAGGAATTTACAAAAAAATTGAACGAAAAAGGAAAACATTTTCTGGAACAAAATTCAATTCTTTATCCAACATGCATTAAAGGACTTCCAAACCAATTTTTTGTTACAACACGAAATTGTTACAATGTTGATCAAAAAATAAATGAGATGTTAAAAGAAAATAATGAAAAAGTAAGCGACGAAGGTTTTTACTCTAACCAAAATGTTGTGGAAAATGATTTGAATCAAAGGTCCAAAGTTTTTCAACGTCTAAAGAGTCAGAAAACTTTTTCCAAAGAAAATAAAAAGAACATAAATGGAGTTTGGGTTGTGAAAACCACAAAGCCTCATGTCGAAGGCAAAACTGAGAAAAGTTGTGAGAAGTCTTTACCTAATGATTTAAACAATCAAAAGGCAAAGACTCAATCTTTCAAAAAGGATGAAGAAAAATTTGTTTCTAAAGAAGCAATTTCTAAAAGGAAAGCACAAAAAAAAGCTTATTGGAAGAAACGAAAATATTTTCAAAAAGAAAAGAAATTAAAACAAAAATCATCACAAGGTCAAGAGAAGAAGTTTTCTCAAAATTCTAAAACTCATACTTCAAAAGAGCCTACGAAAATGGTTCGCAAAGTTGTCAAAAATCAAAATGGTTTTTCACAAAAGACAAATGTTGTTCAAAATTCAAATAAGGAACAAAAATCTAATGGTCCAAATTTTATTCAACGAAGTGCTCAAAAGAATTTTCCTCAAAATAATGTTCAGAAAAATGTTCAAAGGAACTTTTTACAAAATCAAAGGACTTTTCAAAAGAAATCTCATTTTGGATATCAACATCGGTATTAAAATCGTTTTCAACAAAGACCACAAAATCCTGTTTCACAAATGAATTTTACTACAATGACAAATACTGTGAAGAAAAATGTACCATCTAAGTCTAATGGTCCATGTTTTCCAAATCCCGATTCAAGGCACAAATTGAATGTTTCTTTTGTAAAGGGAAAAAATAAGATGAAGAATTTTAATCACTGGTTTAAAGGAAAAGGAAATCAATTTCAATATAAAAAGTATTCTCAAGAACAAGTCCAAAAGGATTGTGAGAATTACTTGAACGAATCAATGAGTAGAAGTACTTTGTCACAAGAATCATTAACGAAGCCTTCAAAATGGCAAGAAGATAAAACAAAGAAAGTTGGTTTTTCTGAGAAAAAAGGTTGAAAAAGAGAAAATCAAAGTTAAAACTCGCCATTGAATGACTATATTTTTGAGCCCAAATCTGAAGAAGTTAACTAAATTGATAAAATCAAAATGAAAGTTCGTAGTTGGATTTTTAGTTCGTCATTGCACACCACATTTCACACTAATATCCAAGGACCCAAAAAGCCTTGGGGACCTAAATCTCTCTAAATGAGTGCAGGTTCTATGTGACGAGCAATATGACAAAAGTGGTATATCGATAGTGGATGCTCACGTCACATGTAGGGGTGTAAGTGAGCCGAGCTACTCGTGAGCTACTCGGGATCGACTCGTTAAAAGCTCGACTTGAGATCGAATTAAACGAGCCCGAGTCGAGCTCGAGCCTAAATATGAGGCTCGTTTATTAAACGAGCTCGAGTCAAGCTTCAATTAGTGGGTTCGCGAGCCTAAACGAGCTTAAACGAGCCTACACACACACACACACACACACACATATATATATATATATATATATATATATATATATATATATATATATATATATATATATATATATATATATATATATGGAGGCTCGTTTAGGCTCGATTAGGCTCGCGGGCCCACTAAATTGTCCACGAGCCGAGCTCGAGCTTCATTTTCAGGCTCGAATCGAGCTCGAGCTCGAGCTCGAGCTTCCTCAAAATTAAACGAGCCGAGCTCGAGCTTGGTCAGGCTCGGGCTCGGCTCGGCTCGTTTACACCCCTAGTCACATGACAGGAAGTAAGGAAAACCTGAGGGATTTTAGGAAGCTAGAGAATGCATGAGTGGTGAAGTTTGGGAACAATCAGAAATGTAAAGTCAAGGGATATGGGAAGGTGAAAAATGAAAATTTTACTGTAAGAAGGGTTGCTTACATCGAAGGTTTGAAGCACAACCTTATAAGTGTATCTCAACTTGTTGTTGGAATTAGGAATCAAATTAGTTTTGATGAAGAAGGAAGCATGATATCGAACAAAGAAACAAAGCAAGTTTTGTTAAAGTCAAAGAGGAAAGGAGATTTGTTCACTTTGGACATAAAACCTATAGTTGGCCTTCCCTCAATTTGCTTGCTATCAAAGGCTACTTCTGACCTCAGTTGGCTTTGGAATCGAAGACTTTTTATATAAATTTCAAAAATTTAAATAAAGTTGTCTTAATTGATCTTGTTCGTGGGTTACCTGTTTTGAAATTTGGAAATGATTCTTTTGTTAAGAATAAATCCGAGATGACGAATGCGGAATATCAAGAACAATCAAGAATCGATCACCATCATATGCAAGTAATTTGTCAAAGGTTTAGTGTATATTGCTTTTGATATGAACGTACTAAGAAAACCCTAATCTGAAAAAGTTTACATCAAAAGCTAACCTAATGATTATTTATAGGGAACATAAAATATTTACCAAAAATATAAAACTCTAAATAACCAAACATGCCAAATCAGTTTCAATATCTCAAATACTCAATAATCTCCCCCTAGATGTTGAAATTGATGACACTCACGATTTTCGATCTTCTTGGCATTTCTCCCCCTAAATTGTGAGACTCATCAGTAGGCGGGGTCTTTAAAGCGAGAGAAACAAATAGCATCTTCCAAATGCGAACTCCCCCTTGAATAATCATCACTCTCCCTTGAATCTTCAACAAATACCATGGAGAGAATCCGAAAAGTTAAGAAACCTGTCATAAGGAGCGAGTTTGCCAAAATAGATCTTAGAAACCTGTCATCACTCCCCCTAAATTGTGAGACTCATCATAGAGTAACTCGTATAACCCGCTATGTCATAAGGAGCGAGTTTGCCAAAATAGATCTTACAAACCTGTCAGATTTGATGAAAAAAAAATCCTTTTAGAATATTCGCAATCCTCAAAATAGTAATAATAACAATAATAATAACAAAAATTAATTTTGTATTTTTCGATTTTTAAATTTAGACCAGAAGAATAGAATAACAAGCAATTTATTTAGAAGGGTTTAAAAAGAATGAGACCAAAGAAAAGGATATGAAGTTATATTTTGGAAAGAAGGGGTTAAAGTGGTAAAATCCCAAGAATTTGAAAAGAATTTTAGATATTGGGTTGAAACTTTTGATAGTGGAAAGAGCAGGGACTGCAAATGAAACTTGAGGTGTCTTCTACAATTGAACGGGATGAACACACGATTTAGTTGACTTCCAAAAGTCAAAATCAGTTTTGATCGCAGGCCTCTAATAGCCTTCGTAGTTCCGATTGCGAGACCTGAGTTCCGATTCCGAATGATGTGAATGTCCGATTCGATTCGTTCCGAGGATCGGATTATGAACACCGATTTGATTAACCTGTAACACTGAACTCTTAACGATTTGATTAACCTGTGACTTCCGATTCCGAGAGATTAAGTTTCCGATTCCGAGACACCGGTTCATTTCGATTTTATCTGATTCCGATTCCATAACTATCAACGAATTCTGATTCCGAACCTCCGATTTGTGTTACAAATTCCGAATCCAATTGTGATTTACAATACTGAGGCTTGAAACTCCGATTGCGAATCGATTGCAACTTCCGAGCCTAAAACTCCGAACTACAGAATTCCGAACGACTCCGAGCGCTCGGAAGTCGGAACGCCTCGGAGTCCAATGTTACTTCCCCAGAGTAAATTCCGATCGATGTTGTAACAATTCAGATTTTGACTTTTGAGAACCGATTTCCATATGGATTCAGAGTGTAGATTTTTGATTCCTAACCCATTTCAATCCCGTAAAGATTCCGACTATGAACCAGAATGTACCAATTTCAGATTTTGAAGATGTACGATTTCCGATTACATTGTCGATTAAGAATTCCGAATTGAGACCTTGGTTCTTCAACTCCGATTCACAGAACTGAATAAGTTAAACCTCCGAAAACATCCTTCACATTTTAAAGAAATGACGCCCTTAACTCCGAAACTAACCAATTTTGTGTATTATTCCGCATCTGACCCTTTATTTGCAGTACATTGACAACTTGCACCCCTTTTGCTTAAATGTGCCAGATGACGGCCCTCTTTTTGTAGGAAAAATCACTTTTCACCAACTTTTTCAACTTTTTTAGCCTTTTGTCATTTCGAACCATTAAAAATCAATAAAAAATGATTTCTTTATCAAAATTTCATCCTTTTGACTTAATTTTCGTCAGTTTTCACCGGATTTTGTCCCCTTTCTCGATTTTTTTTTGATAAAGGCAAAACTTTTATGAAATCTTTGGTACCCATTTAAAATTCAAGATTGAAGTTGGTTTCTTGCACACCCATTTATTTGAAGAAAATCGATCATCTTCTGAAAATAATACACGCTTTTTAGTTGGTAAACAATAATTTCCAAAAATTTCATTAAACCAACCAAATATTCTTTTCTCTTTCCTCCAACTTCTAACATTTTTATCTGAATAGAAATGAGAATTGAAGTTTCTTTGAACATGCTTGACTTCAACTTTCTGAACTTTTTCACAAGCTTGAGGGACTTGTACCTTTGGCATCCAAACTTTCTTCATTTTACTCTTCTTCATCTTCTTCTTCTTCTTTCTTCTTTCTTCTCAGATTATGAGGCTCTAAATATGATTTTCGGATCTGAACATGTTCATTACATTTCGTGATCTAAACATTAGAAGTCTTTTGAACACAATCATTAGGGGTTTGCTAAATCTGAACATCTTGTATTATTGGCTTTCTGTAAGGAACCATTCCTTCAAAAACATCATCAGAACAAGAAAAATCATTTGTTTGGGTTCCAATAGAGCAAAACTTCTTCACTTTCACGATTTCACTTTGAGATTCGTCTTCAGAAATACCAAATTCAGAATGTAACACTTCTGAAAAACTTGAACTACTTGACTCCCCCGCAACAAGAACATCTGGAGTCACCTTTTCTTCAGAAACATAAAGAACATTATGAACTTCACCAAGAACACCAAGAACATCTTCCTTTTTCTTTTCAGCTCTTTTCATCTCCAAAATCTGTTGTTTAGTTTCTCAATCTAAATGTCTATGGATAATACAAAATTGCTCTAATATTTTCTCATTCTTATATAAACCACACATATAAATACATGTGTATTCAAATATTTTCTTATCAACAAAAAGATTATATAACTCAGTAACATCCCTCAACGTACATTGACCAAGAATATGCCACATAGTCACCTTGTTAACACCATAGATGTCACACCCCCAAACCAGAATGGAGGAAACATTCGGGGGTGGATGACTTCACGTAGTATCATAACAGTTGAATATTTGTAAAGAAAGTAACCCAACCATCATAAATATAATAAATGTTACATCGTTGCATGTAATACATGTTTCAAAAGAATATTACAAATATGATTATTTAAAATGTTTTGATAACAGACGCCTTAGCGTTCCTTCTCCAAAAGCTGATGGTCACCTGTATTACTGATTCCCTGAGAAATACAAGTAGTTTCGAAAAAAAGTGTCAACAATTAAGTTGGTGAGTTCATAAGTGCTTTTGTACTAAAATTTGTATGTCTTTCGGTAAAATAATTGAACGTGTTTTCCAGAAAATCCAATATTTTCTATGTATGTGTGATAGTTTGAAAAAGTGCCAAAGGCTGGGATGCAATAGTATCTTTTATGCTAAAATAGTGAAAGTGGATTTATACATATATAATGTAACACTGAATGCATTTAAGAGTCTCGTAAATCAAAATATTTCGATATTTCATGTGAGATTTATAACCATGCTATTAACCCAGACTGCATGTAACAACGTTCTTCAGGCGTTGCAGTGTTATGACGTTTGTTACCCCAGACCTACCGGTCTAACTGTAGCTAACAGTTTAGGTGCGAGATTGCAAGTAAAATATTCGAAACCATATAAAACGGTGCGTATTTGAACATAAGTTTTTCTCGTGTTTCACTTGTATTTCCCCCCCTAAAACATGAAAAAGGCGTGAAAATGTAGGGGTATGAACTCACCTGGAAAGTGTGATGATTTGAAGAAAACGAGACTTTACTCGGGTAGCGCTTCGACCGGGAAGGGGTAAGTTTCTTGGGATTCTCGGAGCTTCGGACCTTCATCGGAACTTGGATATGTAACCGGGGTGTCGGGGTCGTCTCGTGATGCTAAACATAGAGTAGAAGTGAGAGAGAAAAGGGAAATGAGCAATGGAAGTCGGAACCCACACATCTTATTTATAGGGGGCTGCCAGGCTTCGTACGCTCGGCGTACTCCAAAGTACGCGGGGCGTACCTCGTACGCTCGGCGTACCCTCGTACGTCAGCGATGACGTCTCCGGTCTCTGGTCTTCAGATGGGATGGTAGTAGAGGGTGTAGGGGCGACGTGGCCGATCCGAGGCCGTGCATTGGGTACGCTGGGCGTACTCCGAAGTACGCTGGGTGTAACCCTTCGGATAAGCCTCGACGTGTGTGCCCAAAATTTCAAAAATGCATAACTTTCGCATACGAGCTTCGTTTTTGACATTCTTTATATCCACTCGTAGGTGAGAATATAATCTACAACTCTCGTTTAGACTTCATCGACAAATTTTGACTTTATTTTTAATAATATATTTTTAACAGGACGGGACAGGATAAATCCGTTAAAAATTCATAACTTCTTCATCTGACGTCCGTTTTCGTCTATCTTTTTACCGTTGTATTACCATTGACGAGATCTTCGATACTCGTTTAGGTCGTGTTGGCTAAAAGTCGCTCGATCTCTATTTCGAGTTTTTAGCTGTCTACTGCTGTTCCGAAACTTAGAAAAAACATAACTTCCTCACACGAAGTCAGATTTGGGCGTTCTTTTCATGCATGCTCACGGTTTAACCTAATCTATGACTTTCGTTTAGATACCTAAGGCTAAAAAGTATTTTATTGAAATTTCACTTTTTACGCTTAACAGTGTTTTACTGGTTGTGTCGCGGATTTTCGATTGGTCATAACTTCTTCGTTATAACTCGGATTTGAGTGTTCTTTATATTTCTAAGAACCTTGACACAATATTTAATATTTTATGTATCCCAACTGAGACTTTAGAACACTTCATTTTTGACATTATTTTATTACATCAAATATAGTTTATAATATTTGACTTTTTGAACATTACATTGACTCGAAATATCGGGTTGTCACAATAGATTGGTTTAGTAACCTTTAATCCAAGTTCAAAAATGGAGTCAAACAATAAATTCATTTCATACATTAGATCTTCAACAAGCCACTGAACTTGAAGAGAGAGAAAACGGATCTGAGATGGTTTCTAGAGAGAGAAAACGGATCTGAGATGGTTTCTAGAGAGAGAAAATGGATCTGAACACAAAATCTTTGACAAAACACGAAATTCTTCTTCTATTTTTCTTCCAAAACACGAATCAAGAACAAATTTAGTGAAAGAATGTGTAGAAGATAACAGATCTGAACAAGATTTTGCAATAATACGAGATATTAGACTTTTTCATTTCAGAAAACTTACAAAACTTGAAGAACAAAGTGAGATTCATGATAAAATATCGCCATAAACAAGATCAATTCTTGTAACAATCACTGAGATCTACAAGAACCTGCTCTGATACCACTTGTTGAGAATAAATATGAGATGTCGAATGTGGAATATCAAGAACAATCAAAAATCAATCACCATCATATGCAAGTAATCTGTCAAAGGTTTAGTGTATACTGATTTTGATATGAACGTACAAAGAAAACCCTAATCTGAAAAAGCTTACATCAAAAGCTAAACTAATTATTATTTATAAAGAGCATAAAATATTTACCAAAAATATAAAACCCTAAATAACCAAACATGCCAAATCAATTTCAATATCTCAAATACTCAACATCTTTATGTGCATCATGCGAAAAGGGAAAACAACATCACCAAGGTCATCCAAACATAATTGATTCTAAGATTGTTGAACCGTTGGAACTTCTAAAAATTGAATTGTGTGGTCCTTCGACTGTTGAGTCTCTCAATAAGAAGTACATACTTGATAATATTGATGATTTTTCACGATTTACTTGGGTTTTCTTTCTTAGACAGAAGTCAGAGACATCCCAGGTGATGATCGACCTCATCAAAAATATAGAATTGAGCTTAAAGAAGAAAGTTCGCAGAATCAAAAGCGACAATGGAACTGAATTTAAGAATCAAGCACTAGATTCGTTCTTGACGAATTTCGAAATCTCCCATAATTTTTCGTCTCTTTACACACCTCAGCAAAAGGTGTCGTTGAAAGGAGGGATCGTTCATTATGCGAAGCGGCTAGGACGATGCTCACATATGCGAATCTACCTCAGTAATCATCGACGCTTTAACATCACACCATATGAAATCATTAATAAAAGGAATCCCAATGTCAAATTTTTCTATGTTTTTGGTTGCAGATGCTTTATCATGAATCTCAAATATAATCTTTCAAAATTTCAGACGAAATCCGATGAAGAAATCTTCTTGGGATATTTACACAACTCTGTAGCATATAGGGTGAAGAAAAAAAGAATGAGAAGAGTAGAAGAAACATTCAATCTCACATTCGATGAATACTATGTCAAAAGAGTTGAACTCAAATTTTCACAGAAACCAATACTTTCTGAGTCTAATGACGAATCTAAGAAAATGCTTACTTTCGATATTGATTTTGATTTACTATTTGGTATACCTGAAAGGGAAATTAATGTTGCGGTTATGTCGAAGACAATCAAGTACCGAAAGAATCAAAGCACTCAGATGACTCAACAATCACTAATGGACGAACAAAAGATCATTCTTCATCAACATCAAGTGTGAATGATGAAAAAGGACAAACTTCGTCATCATGTCAAGTCGATAGGGAGCACCTGAATTCTCAATCTCAACTCGAGGAGGAGTTGTTACCTTCGCAACCTGATGTTGAGGGCGAGCAACAAATAGCAAATCCAATGGTTGAAGGGGAGCGAAGTGGATCTCATAACAAAGAATGTAATGATGCTCCAGGTAATGAAAATCATTATGTTAATGATGATATTTCCATTACAGATGAATTGTCCAAAGCTGAAGAAACATATGAAGATGCACATTTAGAGTTTGATCCATCATTTCCACCTATGGAAAAATGGACTAGGGTTCATCCTAAAGAACAATTTTTTGGTGATCCTAATTCTCGTGTTTTAACACGAGCACAGGTTAGAGCTAGGAATGGGGTTCTTAATGTTCATCAAGAATATTGTTTGTTTAATGTTTTTATTTCAAATATCGAACCAAAAACAATCAAGAATGCTTTAGAACATCCCGATTGGGTTGTTGCGATGCAGTCTGAGTTGGCTGAATTTGAATGAAACAAAGTTTGGAGGCTTATTCCCAAACCTGAAAATATTTCGATTGTTGATTTAAAATGGGTCATTAAAAATAAAATGGATAAAAAAGGTAATGTGGTTCGCAACAAAGAAATATTAGTCATTAAAGGTTATTCTAAACAAGAAGAAATTGACTACGATGAAATTTTTTCCCCTGTCGCAAGGCTCGAGGCTGTACGAATTTTTATTTCTTATGCAGCTCACAAGAATTTTGACATCTATCAAATGGATGTGAAATGTGCATTTCTCAACGTTATACTTGAAGAGACGGATTATGTTGAGCAGCCACCTAGATTAATAAATGATAATTTTCCTTATCATTTTTATATCATTGAAAAAGCAATTTATAGGTTAAAACAAGCACATCATGCTTGGTATGTGACACTAACCAATCTTTTTTGAAAATCACTAAATTTAAGCAAGGATTAGTTGATCCCATTCTATTTTGCAAGAAAGTGGGGGAATCATCTAACGCATGTTCAAATTTATGTAGATGATATAATATTTTGTTCTATTGACCCTTCATTGTCAAAGGAATTTGAAGATTTAATGAAGAGTCAATTTGAAACGAGCATGATGGGGAAAATAAATCATTTCTTGGGACTGAACATTCGTCAAAGCAGGGAAGAAATATTCATTAATTAAGAAAACTATACAAGAAATCTGCTTAAACGATAATTTTCAAAGGAATTTGAAGATTTAATGAAGGGTCATTCTATTTCGCAAGAAAGTGGGGGAATCATCTAACGCATGTTCAAATATATGTTGATGATATAATATTTTGTTCTATTGACCCTTCATTGTCAAAGGAATTTGAAGATTAATAAACGATAATTTTCCTTATCATTTTTATATCATTGAAAAAGAAATTTATAGGTTAAAACAAGCACCTCATGCTTGGTATGTGACGCTAACCAATTTTTTTTGAAAATCACTAAATTTAAGCAAGGATTAGTTGATCCAATTCTATTTCGCAAGAAAGTGGGGGAATCATCTAACACATGTTCAAATTTATGTTGATGATATAATATTTTGTTCTATTGACCCTTCATTGTCAAAGGAATTTGAAGATTTAATGAAGAGTCCATTTGAAACGAGCATGATGGGGAAAATAAATCATTTCTTGGGACTGAACATTCGTCAAAGCAGGGAAGAAATATTCATTGATTAAGAAAACTATACAAGAAATCTGCTTAAACGCTTTGGAATGACGAATTGATCAAATGCGAAGGTTCCCATGGCTGTCGGTACACGCTTCTGTCCTTCGTTGGATAAGCCAGTTGTTGATTTAAAGACATACCGAAGCATGATATGTTTGTTGTTGTACTTAACTGCAAGTCGACATGATATAATGTTTTCGATTTGTAATTATGCCAGGTACCAAGAAAATCCCAAGGAACCTAATCTCACTGCTGTTAAGAACATTTTTTGATATCTACATCGAACCCCGACACTTGGATTGTGGTATCCATCAAGCACAAGATTCTTTATTTAAGTATTTTCTGATGCTGATCTAGGGGGTTGTCAACTGGATTGCAAGAGTATGACTGGAGGATGTCAATTTCTTGACATGAAACTTGTGAGTTGGTAGTCGAAAAAGAAGACATGTGTATCTATTTCCACAGCTGAGGTTGAATACATTGCTGATGCGGCTTGTACTTCTCAAGGGATCTGGATCCAAAATCAATTACGTGACTATGCGATTAACATGAAGAAAATTCCATTATATTGTGACTCTCAAAGCGCAATTCGCATGTCATAATCCAGTTCAACATTCCAAACAAAACATATTGCACTTCAATACCAATTCATCAAAGATAATGTTGAGGATGGCAATATTGAAGTTCATTTTGTTAAAACAACAGACCAACTTGCTGATATTTTTACAAAACCACTTGACGAAAAATTAATTTTGAGAATTTTAAATGTATTTGGAATGATGGAAGCTTGTTATGTTCCTAATTCTAACTAATTTTTCTTAGATTTGATTTGCAAAGTTTTAGACTAACATTCATTATTGACATACTTTCTTTCAGAGGTTATTGTTCATGTTCAGTGCTTTGACCCGCTTCATTTTCAACATTGGCTCTTACTTGTTCACCAAATATCTTCAAATAATGAATGAGAAGCTAAGGAACGATTGATGAAACGACGAATGGGAAGCTAAGGCTTGTGTCAGGTAATAACGAATGGGAAGCGCATACTTATGGGAAGTGATAACAAATGGGAAGCATATACTTATGTGATGCAATAGCGAATGGGAAGCATATGAATTTTTTAAACGATAGAAAAATGGGAAGCATTGATACTCTTGACAACAATTTGTTATCAATAACGAATGATCAACGTCGGTGATATCCTTCTTTTTATTTTAATAAAAAAAGACAAAAACACAAAAAGATTTTCTTTATTTTTGTCTTTTCTTTCTAAAATTCAAAAATCCAAAAAGATTTTCTTTATTTTTGTCTTTTATTTCTAAAATTCAACAATCCAAAAAGATTTTCTTTATTTTTTTCTTTTCTTTCTAAAAACTAAAAATCTAAAAAGATTTTCTTAATTTTTGTCTTTTATTTCTAAAAATAAAAAATAAAAAAATATTTTTTTCGAATTATAGAAGTGTAGGGATTCTCGTTACCTTTTCGTGGATATAAAGAACGTCGGAAATGGATAAGGGATGCAAAAGTTATGACCATTTGAAGTTTAAGGGGTTTTGGGCCAAAACGTGTACGCATGGCGTACCCGGTAGGAACGCATGGTATTCAAGAAGGAAATTGGACACAGACCATGTTGAGAATGTAGGGCGTTTCCCAACGGAACGCAGTGCGTTCGCTGGGCAGATTCAAAAGCTCGTTTTTAGGGTTTGGTCCCTTTATAAGCATCATTTGGACCCAAACCTCTTCCATTCTTCAGCCTCCATCCTCTCTAACTCTAAGAATGAAACCCTAGCCTCCATTTGAGTGATTCTTGAGCTTCAAAGGGATTTATGTTTGTTTTGGTGCTTGAAGAAGAATAAGGAACTTCCTGAAGAGTCATTGCTTGACTAGGAGCTTTTGGATCGAAGCTTTGTGCACCTAGATCTATCTTCTGGAGGTATAAAGTTTCATCCTTGACAACTCTTTCATGTAGATCTAGCTAAGTGGTATTTTGTTATGGTTTTGGTCCCTTTGAGGTGGTTCTTGTGAGTAGAAGTTACTCCAGAACCTTTGAGCTTCATATTTGGTCCTTGTTGAGGTCATGGAGTCATAAAGTTTGGATCTTGAGGTCATGGAGTTATGCTAAGTCATAAAGTTGGAAAATTTATGACTTGAGAAGTCCCTTTGAATCAGATTTGGAAGTTTGGACTAAGGTCTTAAGGTAAAATCTTGCATCTTGGCCTCTTTATGGAGTTAGAAGGCCTGAAATCATGATTGGGTCCTTTTGGACCATGCAAAGGTGCCAAGTTGACGACTTTATGGCTTAATTCACTGATAGGAAACTATTTTTAGGATTTGAACTTTGGACTTAAGGTATTAAGACATTAGTGTGATTTTTGCTCCATGGTCGGGAACCCCGTGCGTTCATATCGGCAACGCGGCGCGTTCCGGCATCGAGTCCCGATCGGTGGTCTGGCTACGAACGCCCAGCATTCCGCAAGGGAATGCCCAATGTACGGTCCAACAGCGGGCTTCTTGGGCTTGTTCATGTTAGGCTTCAGACTTGGATCATGTTGGGCTTTTTGGCCAGAGGGTTCTTAGAGTTTTGAACTTTTATTTGGACATGTCTAGTTCGACCAAGATTTTGTATTGGGCCTTGGTGGGCCTAATGGTTTTGAATTTTAGTGGGCCCAATGGGCTTGAATCTTTGAGCCATCAGAGAATTATTATTGGACCAGGAATCGTTGGGCCTTTGGGTAAGGCCCAAATGGGGTTGGGCCCAATTTGGAAAATTAGGCCATTAGTGGGCTTTTATGGATTTTACAGTTTTGAGCCTTGTTGGTTTTGGGGTTGGGCCTTAGTTATGAATCTTGTTGGGACAGGGGTAAAATGGTCATTTTACCTTAAGCATGGATTATGGATCGTGGTTTGGTACCCAATTGCTAATTGGGTGATATTTTGGTATTGATAGCTCGAGGAGTTTCCAGGGTAGCAGCTAAGGATTTCTTGCAGTGAGCTTCAGCAGTGTGAGGTGAGTTACCTTCCTGTAGAAGTGGGTCGAAGGCACCAATGTTGGCCCACTAGTATTTGTTTACAGTAGAGATGATTGTCTTTGTGATAATTGTCTGGTTTGCCACTGTCTGTTGAGATTTAAGTGCTTGTATGCTATGTTATTACGTGGTAGTGGTAAGGGGTGAAGTAGACCCCGTAACCGGTCGAAAGAGACCGAAGGGGTAGGCCAGCACCCAGATATGCTAGGCAGTATGTGATTTATGTGTTTATAAGCTAGGATATTATGTGGTAGTGGTAGGGTTGAAATAGTCCCCGTAACCGGTTGAAAGAGACCGAAGGGGTAGTCCAGCACCCAGATAAACTAGGCAGTTACCGGTTGAAAGAGACTGAAGGGGTAGGCCAGCACCCTGATATGCTAGGCGGTTACCGGTTGAAAGAGACCGAAGGGGTAGGCCAACACCCTGATATGTTAGGCAGTTACTGGTTGAAAGAGACCGAAGGGGTAGGCCAGCACCCGGATATGCTAGGCAGTATGTTTATTGTATGGTATATGGTATGATGCTTAAACTTACTAAGCTTCGTGCTTATGGTTTTCGGTTTTGGTTCCAGGTACTTCTTCTTCGAAAGGAAAGGAGTCGACATGATCGCAGCGCATCACACTATAATTTTCCGCACATGAGATCTTTGGGAGTTGTATTGTGATGTTGTTTTCTTATGACATGTTTTGGTTATTAAGATATTGGTATTTGATTATGATATGGGATGACACTATTGATGTTTTCAGACTACTGGTTTTTATAATTACGTAATTTAAAAATGAAATTTTTGGTCATGAATTTTGGGATGTTACAAGTTGGTATCAGAGCCTTGGTTTGAGGGATTCGGACACACTTTCGGGGGCGTCTGAAATCAAATTGAGGGTTTGAAAGGTTTTTACAAGAAAAATATTTTGTCTAAACATTAAAATTAAGGGTTTTTGAGAAAGAACAAGGAGTCTGATGTGTGCAATCGGCTGAGCTCAAGTAAGTTTTCCCCAAGATACCCATACATGTTTGCTATGATATATGATATGATTATGAGAACTGCATGCTAGATTAGGGCTAAGGATCTAGGAAGGATGCCTTATATGCCTACTCTATGTGCTTATCGAACTGCATGCTAGTACTGATTAGTCAGTGATATGATGGCCTATTTAGGATATGCCTGGTTTGGTTACTCAATGCTCGAATGCTACTTGGTTTATGCTTTTAGGAGTTCTAGTTATCTTTAATTAACTAGTAAATGAATACGTTAAGTTACATATTACGAGGATTAAATAATTTTAGAAGGTTAGGTCTAGCCTTATTTCACAGCTCTCGTCTGAGTCCAACCGTTGTAGGGTAGGATCTCTCATTCGAAGAATTATCTGGTCTTAGTAATATGTAATGGTATTCACGAGTAGTTAGGGAGAGATAGCAGGGACTTCTTATGCAGCTACTGGCGGAGAGTGGGTTGGAGATTACCCTAGGGTAATCCTAGGATGAGATTAGTGCTGGGAGCGTTATTAGTGAAAGAGACTTGGTGGAGTCAAGGCAATTCTTGAGGAAAGTACAGATAGATGTGGAAAGTAGTATGGGCCCGTACTATTAAAAGCAGAGGATCCGTACTCGATTCAAGAAAGGCTGCGATAAGACCAGGAAACTTGAAGTGCGTGTGTGATCCTTCGATATTGGATGAGTATTCGGATGGCTGTTATCGTATGTTTCCAGCATAGTGACACTACGTGGTAGACCAGATGGCAGTTCTGGTGCCGGTAAGGGATCAGGCTCGGACTTTGGAGTCGGGCAGCTCGATGATCAGATGAAGGAGTTTATTCCAGTTCAGATTATGGGCAGTATTATTGACCGGACTCCCGTGATCTTCAGTACGGTCAAGGATGACATTTTAGAGGTCCTTGATGAGAGGATGAGCGTATTTCGCTCTAAGGTGATGACTATGACAAGGATGCACGCGATGACGTCTCGGGAGTTCCGAGCTTGCGGAGCTCCAGACTATCATGGGGTTGGGGACCCCATTATCAGTAGGATGTGGTTAGCAGATATGGCTAACACGTTTAGGACAAGTTCTGCCCCGAGGAGGTGAAGGTAAGATATGCTTCCTACCTGTTGAAGGACCGGACATGTGATTGGTGGGAAGAGATTGGTAGTGAGTTGGGTGATGATGCGGTTGATGCTGTGTCATAGGATGATTTCTCGACCGGGTTTCTAGCAGAGTTTGCTCCGACAATTGAGGTGCAGCAGTTGGCGCGAGAGTTTCTGGGTCTCCGCCAGACTACTGAGACCGTGGCAGAGGTCACTGCCAAGTACCAGGAGAGGGCTTTGTTGGTACCGCAATATGCAACAAATGATTAGATGAAGAAAGTGAGGAATCATGATATGCTGCAGGATGATATCAGGGAGTTCGTGATTATTTCGGGGTGCGAGACCCTGAATGATATAACTTCTAGATCCCGTAAGTGGGAGATAGATTTGGAGCACATTGGTAAGAGGGGGTCAGATCAGGTGCATGCATTGGAGGGTCCCGGGAAGAGACCCGAGATTTCTGACTAGCGCATGAAAATCCAGCAGGGCCGGAACCTGTGCAGCACGTGAGGGAAACTGCACGAGGGGACTTGTCGTTCCATAGGTTTGGGCTGCTAAAAGTGTGGCAGGTTTGGTCATGTTAGTAGGGATTGTCCTTAGGGGGCAAGCCTGTTATGTTTCCTCCGCGATCAGGTGGGCCACAAGAAGGTCGACTGTCTGATGATGAGGGGAGGAGCAGTAAGTGCGCCTGCTCTGACTAATTTGAGGATCACAGATGGACGAGAGGGTAGGGCAGGAGCCCATCAGAAAGGAGTCAGGTTTTTCCGTGTCAGACAAAGAAGGTCAGGACTCCAGCAGGCGACATTGCGGGTATGTTATCTGTTGCTTTCCTCATGGTTTTGTCAGTATATATGTCATTTTAGAATCTTGCATCGGTTGGGGTAAATGTATATTTGGGTTATATCTATAAGAAGTGTTATATGCCATTTGCATTCCATGAATTGTTAGTGGGTTAGTAAGGGGTCGTATCTTGTATAAGCAAGTTCCAAGTGTTCGGTTGATATTTTGGGTTGAGGTCGGGATCGGCTCCGGGGTATTGTGTGAGAGGTCTATGATTAGCTTTATTGGGTTAGTTCCCTTAGATCGTTGGGGTATAACGGTTCCACCATCTATTTTGGTACGATCGATGGTGGCCTATGGGAGGACTTATAAGTTTTAGCATTACCATTGCTAGGAGAGGGGTTGTAGTAGAAAGATACTAGTGTTAGTCGCATGGGTTGTTTGGCCACTGGATGTTTTAAGGGGATTGTATTCTGGCATGGGTTGTGTTCAATTAGAGTTCAGTGGTTCTGTGAGGATTCTTTAGCCAGAGTAAAGGTTAAGGCTTCTAGTCGCCAGCATGGGAACTCAAGGATTTGGTATAGTATCATGGAAGGTGGATTGAGGTATCGGACTGGACCAGATTTCCAGAGTACTCTTCAAGATTTCAGAGGATGAGCAATCTTAGGGTTTGGCTGGTAATTGATCGCTAGCGTTGGTAAGCGCAGGTTGTCAACAGTTGGATTTTAGAGGGTAAGAAGGATTGGGAATCCTTCAATTTTCACATGCCATGAAGACTTAGTCGAACCCAAGTGGGGGAGAATGATACAAGTATTCAGGATCAGAAGCGGTTTTGAAGCTTGAGTAAGTTCTGCATCCTGGTCCGGAAGAGACGACCCAGGTGGCCGTTAGGGTTGCGGTTGTGTAAGTGGGAGTTTAGGAAACTTCCAACAGCTGGTCGACGCATTCGTGGTAGGACCATGGTTGGTAGATAGTGATAGAGTGTTGTAGGACTGCGGGGGCTGACGTAGCATTCACTAGGTTGGTAGATAGCATGGGAATGTTGTTAGATCGCGTGAAGAACGGTAGCATCCACCAGTTCTGGTGCAGCAGTGAGGGCGTGGCAAATCCACATATTGGGTTACGGATTTCCCCAAATGGATTAGACATGTTTGAGCCCGTGATAATACTGTAGGGACACCACTGCAGTAAGGGGATCAAGGAAGCGACAAACTGTATAAGGTCGTTGTGATATAAGGCAAATTTTGGTCATGTAGCATTCACATTTAGCCTTGGATTTGATGATGTCAGGATTCGACGTATGGACCCGATCGGTTGGTCAGAAGTTCGTTAGAGCCACAGTAGGCGAGATAGCTGATGGCAACTGTTGACAAATGAGGATTACGTTCAAAAGTTGTGTGGGGAGACTGTGTGGGAGTCTTTTGGCTCGGCAATCGGGCTGGAACCCAGTATTTCAGATGATTGGCAGGCGAATTGATACCAGGGAGGTCTCGATGGATTTTGGAAAGCAGCCAGGAGGCCGCATGCTGTTTCGGACAATTCCAGTGCTTCAGGCAATATTCGGTCGGGTTATACCGAAGGGGTAGGTCGAGCACCCAGATATGCTCGACGGTATCCAGTTAAAATAAACCGAAGGGGTAGTTCGAGCACCCAAATATGCTCTACAATATCCGGTTAAAATAAACCGAAGGGGTAGGTCGTGCACCCTGATATGCTCGGCAGTATCCGGTTGAAATAGAACGAAGGGGAGGCCAGCACCCAGATATGCTCGACAGTATTCGGTTGAAATAGACCAAAGGAGAGGCCAGCACCCAGATATGCTTGGCAGTATTAGTGTTTTAGGATTTCATGTATAGATGGGTACCTGATTGATTGGGTAATGCTAAGTCACTTGCACTTCGGATTAAACAATCTCAGAGTAAGTGATTTGACCTTGTTGCGTAGCTCTCGTCTGAGTCTAACCGTTGCAGGAATGAGTCTTCTAATCGAAGGATTATTTGATCCTTCTGTTAAGTATAGGTGTTCTGAATCTAGATATGGTCAATGACCTTGTTCCCAGTGGTAGCGTCAAGATAATAGAGGTTGGAAGTGTTCTGTTTAGTCTGGTATTCAAGGTGGAATCGGCTCGGTAACGGTTTAGTGTGGGCGGTCTGTCTGGGGGTCAGACCAACTTAAGACTTCAACTTCGGGAATGAAGAAGGGGTTTTATGCATGGGTTTTGGATTCGTTGTCGTTGGGTCGAAGAGTTCTGCCAGGGTTTATTCTTTTGGAAGTTTCTATGTGAGTTCGGTTGTCTCGGGAAGGTCGTTTTATGCTCTGAATTTTCAGTTGTGTTCCTCAGGTGGTTTGTTTTGATATTGGTGTTAGTAAGGAACGATTTCGAGGATGAAATCTAATTTAAGTGGGGGAGAGTTGTAACGCCCTGTTTCAAATCCTTCCCATTGCAGGGTGGAGAGCAAGGAGTGGGTATTAGCAGACATAGAACCCTTGAGGAATGGAGTTTGGGCTCATTGTATGAGGATGATGTAGTGTGGATGATTCGGGTTTTCGGTTTGTGTTTTGGAGCCCAAAGGTATCGGTAAAGACGTTGGTTCGGGCCTTTTATGAATTTTGGATTTTATTTCGGTTGGTTTTCAGGATAAATAAAGTTGATAGAAGTGTAGGCCTTCTCGTTACCTTTTCGTGGATATAAAGAACGTCGAAAACGGATAAGGGATGCAAAAGTTATGACCATTTGAAGTTTAAGGGGTTTTGGGCCAAAACGGGTACGCATGGCGTACCCAGTAGGAACACATGGTATTCAAGAAGGAAATTGGATGCAGACCATGTTGGGAATGCAAGGCATTCCCCAAAGGAACGCAATGAGTTCGCTGGGCAGATTCAAAAGATCGTTTTTAGGGTTTGGTCCCTTTAAAAGCATCATTATGGACCCAAAACCTCTTCCATTCTTCAGCCTCCATCCTCTCTAACCCTAAGAACGAAACCCTAGCCTCCATTTGAGTGATTCTTGAGCTTCAAAGGGATTTATTTGTGCTTTGGTTCTTGAAGAAGAAGAAGAAGGAACTTCTTGAAGAGTCATTGCTTGACTAGGACCTTTTGGATCCAAGCTTTGTGCACCTAGATCTATCTTCTGGAAGTATAAAGTTTCATCCTTGACAACTCTTTCATGTAGATCTAGCTAAGTGGTATTTTGTTATGGTTTTGGTCCTTTTGAGGTGGTTCTTTTAAGTAGAAGTTACTCCAGTACCTTTGAGCTTCATATTTGGTCCTTGTTGAGGTCATGGAGTCATAAAATTTGGATTTTGATGGGTGTAGACCTTCCATGCATGATTTGGTAGTTATTTGATGAAGTTTGGGGACTTAGGGTTTTGATTTGGGTCCCATTGAGATATGCTAAGTCATAAAGTTGGAAACTTTATGACTTGAGAAGTCCCTTTGAAGCAGATTTGGAAGTTTGGACTATGGTCTTAAGGTAAAAGCTTGCATCTTGGCCTCTTTATGGAGTTAGAAGGCCTGAAATCATGATTGGGTCCTTTTGGACCATGCAAAGGTCCCAAGTTGACGACTTGATGGCTTAAGTCACTGATAGGAAGCTATTTTGAGGATTTGAACTTTGGACTTAAGGTATTAACACATTAGTGTGATTTTTGGTCCATGGCCGGGAACGTCGTGCGTTCATGTTGGGAATGTGGCGCGTTCCGGCATCGAGTCCCGATCGACGCTCTGGCTACGAATGCCCAACGTTCCATAAGGGAACGCCCATCGTTCGGTCCAACAGTGGGCTTCTTGGGCTTGTTCATGTTAGGATTCGGACTTGGATTGGAGTTTTCGCGTGTTGGGCTTTTTGGTCAGAGGGTTCTTAGAGTTTTGGACTTTTATTTGGACATGTCTAGTTGGGCCAAGATTTTGTACTGGGCCTTGGTGGGCCCAATGGTTTTGGAATTTAGTGGGCCCAATGGGCTTGAATCTTTGAGCCATCAGAGAATTATTATTGGACCAGGAATCATTGGGCTTTTAGGTAAGGCCCAAATGGGATTAGGCCTAATTTGGAAAATTGGGCCATTAGTGGGCTTTTATGGATTTTACAGTTTTGAGCCTTGTTGGTTTTGGGCTTAGGCCTTAGTTATGACTCTTGTTGGGATAGGGGTAAAATGGTCATTTTACCCCAAGTATGGATTATGGATCATGGTTGAATTTTGGTATATATAGCTCGAGGAGTTGCGAGGGCAACAGCTAAAAATTTCTTGTAGTGAGCTTCAGCAGTGTGAGGTGAGTTACCTTCCTGTAGAAGTGGTTCGAAGGCACCAATGTTGGCCCACTAGTAGTTGTTTATAGTAGAGATGATTGTCTTTGTGATAATTGTCTGGTTTGCCACTATCTGTTGAGATTTATGTGCTTGTATGTTATGTTATTACGTGGTAGTGGTAGGGGTGAAGTAGACCCCGTAACCGGTCGAAAGACACCGAAGGGGTAGGCCAACACCCAAATATGCTAGGCGGTATGTGATTTATGTGTTTATATGCTAGGATATTATGTGGTAGTGGTAGGGGTGAAATAGTCCTCGTAACCGGTTGAAAGAGACCGAAGGGGTAGGCCAGCACCCATATATGCTAAGCAGTTACCGGTTGAAAGAGACCGAAGGGATAGGCCAGCATATCGAAGGGGTAGGCCAGCACCCTCATATGCTAGGTGGTTACTGGTTGAAAGAGACCAAAGGGGTAGGCCAGCACCTTGATATGCTAGGCAGTTACCGGTTGAAAGAGACCGAAGGAGTAGGCGAGCATCCTGATATGCTAGGCAGTATGTTTATTGTATCGTATGTGGTATGATGGGGGACTCACTAAGCTTCGTGCTTACGGTTTTCAGTTTTGGTTTCAGGTACTTCTTCTTTGAAAGGAAAGGAGCCGACATGATCGCGGCACATCACACTATGTTTTTCCGCACATGAGATCTTTGGGAGTTGTACTCTGATGTTGTTTTCTTATGACATGTTTTGGTTATTGAGATATTGGTCTTTGATTATGATATGGGATGACACTATTGATGTTTTCACACTACTGGTTTTTATAATTACGGAATTTAAAAATGAAATTTTTGGTCATGAATTTTGGTATGTTACAACGATGCTCAATCGGAAACTGGTATCATTCACAACTCATATACTAGTTAGTTGTACCTAAAAGCATACTGCAACATGTTGTCCAAAGCCTCAATGACTCATTGTTTACGAAGCGTTAATGCAACTTTTCTTCTGAAAATTTCTTCCTAATAGGTTGTATTAACAATAGTCCAAGAGCTACCTTTCTCTTGTCATTTAATGTAAAGAGATGACTACTTGGTCCTATCATTCACAGAGGTACAATGGATTTTCTCAACTAATCTTGTTCACACTAAAGTTCTTACACTTGCACACACAAGGACGCATATCCCGAGACATTTCTAGTCAAAAACTACCAGGATGTAGGTATGCCAAAATTATGTGTTTATGATCCTAAATCATTTTTCACTGATGAGGGTGAGACCCAACAAACAAAACCAAAAGGAATTGAAGGTGAATAATTTATTGTTCAAGATTTTAACGAAACCTCATGTTTCACTGTACCAATTTTCAAATGTTCAAAAACTCATTTTCATTTCGTTTGAGTGATCTTAATGAAATGTACTTATCCCAATTCATTTCTTCCCAATAGATCGAACTTTTTTAATTTTTTTTATGACATGAGATTTATGTATGAAAATTTACTCTCATCTTACATCACTTAATTTTTTTTCCAAAGCTTATTTGTTGTCAATTACACTGATCACACAAGTATTTTCTTACAATGATTCACTCTTATGTTAAGTTGCGAACTTATTTGAAAATGATGCCACCTACGAAGCTTATGAAAAGAGGTCGTTCATTACTTTTCAACAAGTAGTCGATTGTAATTCACGGGAAATCACACAAGCACTTTCATATCTCTCTTGATGTCAAAGGAAGAGTATCTTTGCTCGGGATCTTACTTCTTTATATAAAAGATTCTTTATATCACAATGCCCAAAATTTTCTTATTTTGATTCTATCTTTTCTTTTTATACACAAAAGCACGAAAATCCTCGAGGTTATGGGTATTATCCACTCAAACCAAGATTTCAAAAAGTCTAGCTTATGATTTTACATACAATTCCCATAAATGAACGAGGCCCAACCTTAGTTGATGGTGTCTTGGTTCCTAGAAAAGCTTTGTGGTGGTTCAATAATTTTGGGGATGATGAATTATATATTGGATGTGACGTTCCATTGACTTCTCGTGGATCAAGAAAAAGTGATCATCACTTTTACAGGTGGCAGTCCAGGGTAATGACACTCAATAACCTATTTTACACGTGGCATTGGCTAGTTGGGATATTATTTGAATTTGAATTTGACTTCGGTTATAAAAGACGAAGTCATCATTCAATTTTTCTTTTCTGATTCCAGGTATTTATGCAAAAACCCTAACTTTGCGATCAATTTTCAAATTCTCTCTCGATCACTCAAAATGCCGACTGCAAACCCTATTATTGATGAATTCAACACAAACGATGATGACGTCTCCCAACCAAACATGAAAGTTCAATGCAACAATCTGTGGTTTAATCCTATGATCAACAATTACCCATACGAATTGCAGATGCTTGTTCAAGTGATGAATGATTCAATACTTACTCATGCATTGACGAATTCTTTTGTCGTTCCGATGAAATGGTTGTCTCTTGCTGCTTCAACTACTTTGTACAACAAATCAACGGGAATCATCACTTTCCAAATGGAATCGAACAAGAGTAAACGGTTGAATAAGAAGGACTTTACCCAAGTTCTGAAACTATTGTATGATGGAGTGTTCGAGGAGGTTACGAGCAAACAAGTGTTGCACATGTTCAATGAAATGGGGTATTAGCCTTCTCTTTCTCTTGTAAGCAATTTTAAGAAATCAATTCTTGTTAGTATATAAAATGTATTTTTTTTTGGAATAACCCTTTGATGCCTAACTGGTAGAAGTTCTAGTCTCGATAAGGGCAAACTCAAATTTTAATATGTTATGCTGGTCTCTACTATGGGTTGAATGTGGATTATGCTTCGTTACTGTTGACTAAATTTGTGTCATCAATCAAACACTCAAAGAAGACAACTAAAGTTTCAAGTGCTCGATTCTGGATTCTGATTTTACACGAAGTCTATAGCCATGCAGGTATTCCAGTACCTGAAGATGGTGTGGTTGCCACATTCTCATAGCTATACGTTCCTAAATCATCACTTGGTGATCTAGCCATGTTTCCTGTTGTTGGTCGTATTCTGAATGTTATGCTTAATTTGGTATCTCCTACCAATAAGCTCTTGGTTCAACATAAAGCTTTTATGGATCCAACTCCTACAGGGGTTCTTCCTAAAGCTACATAAGGAACTGCCAAAGATTTAAAGGGTACAAAGAAGAAGTCAATTGCGAAGCCTAAAGAAGTTGAGAAGGAAGTGTCGAAGAAAAATGTACCTGAGAAGTCTGGAAAGAGGGTATCCACGAAAGCTTGAAAACCTATTTCTGAGAAGTCTAAATGTGTTGGTACTAAAAAGCCAATAGAGAAGGTTGCAAAAGTGTTTTATAATCAAGTGGTTGTCTCTATGAAACCTAAAAAAATAAAGATGAACGCTAAACCACGATCGGTTGTGATTAAGGAAGTTTTTAAGACTGATGTTCATGAAAAGAAGAAGATAAAAGTTGTTGGTGTCTTTAAACGACTTAAGATTAGATATTTGAGTGACGAAGCGACTTCTACTAAAGCTTCAACACCATTATGAACGTTTGAGACAGATCGAGACAACGAAGCAACATAAGATGATTTGTTTGGGAATAATGATCAAACTTTTCATGTTTCACCTAGAAAGGATACTAATGTCGAATCGAATTTCAAGGAGATACGTATTAATGATGCCACTGCAAACACGTCTGATGTGGATGCAAAAATCAATTCTGGTGGACCAGTTATCACTTCGCTCCTTGAGCAGACAACAGTCACACCACCCGAGGTTCCTATTTCCAAGTCCAATATGGAGGAGGGTAAAACTTCAAACATCACTGAGAACATATCTAGTATCGACTCAAATGTTAATATGGGTGATGGGAGTTCAATATCAACAATTAAAACAATAGTTGTTCCACCACCACTTCCTTCGTCACCACCACAAACATCCACAATTCCACCTACATCAATTCCAGCTGTGTCTCCAACTTTTCAAGGAGTTATGAATGAACCGATCACTTATTTGTTCTCTTCGCAATCTATATAACCAGAAATTCTGATTAATGAAGAAGATGATGTAATGGTTGGGTTTGCTGAATGGGAGTTCAATCCAGAAGAAGAAAATGTGGATGACAATGTCATTATGTCCGGTAAACAGTTCAAGATCCTTAATTCTAAACTAAATTGCATTCTTCATTTTTTGAATGATAGTGTTGGGAAGTCGACTGTTAATGGGGTGGAGGTCGAATACTTATTAAAGTATCAAGATTCAAGAACAAAGGCTTTAATTAATGGTGTTGATAAGCGAATTAATAAGCAACTAGCTCTTCACTCTCGAACTTTCAACCATCAAATTGAGAAGTTACAAGATGTTGCTCGTGAGCGACATGTGCTATTTGAGAAGCTGGTGACAACTTCTAAAGAATCAATCGAGTTAAAGATCAATGAGTTTCATGATCTGTTTTCCACTGAATTTAAGAAACTTGATAAGTTTTGTGAAAATGTTAAAAATAAAGTTGATGTTTTGATTAGAGCAACACGAACCATGATTGAAGATGTTCGTGCTTTCAACAAAGATTATGTATATTCGTTGAATGAAAAGAAAGAAAAAGATGGTAAAGTGTTGAATAACATTGAGATGTCCCTCAATGGATTTCTGTGACAACCGTCAAATTAAAGTCAATGTCAACAAGTCAAAGTCAAAGTCAACAAGTCAAACCGGTCAAACTTAATTAGTACTTGTATGTTAAAATTTATTCTATGTATAAAAATATGCATTTGTATGTCAAGAATTCAAAGTGTCTCGAAGAATCTATGTGTTTAGCAATGTAAAAACCCTAAAAAGGGAGTTAAACGCATCAAAACATGACTATGGACCCTTTTGGGGACTTAAAACAATCATAAACGAAGCATAACGAGGTTCACGAACCTTGCATTACGAGATTTTACGATAATAATGGCTAAAATTAAATCTCTCCCAAATCTCTCCAAGTATGTGAAATCTCTCCAAGTATGTGAAATCTCTCCCAAATCTCTCTCAAAATCTCTCTCGACTTTTTATAGTCATCCAGGTCATCCCGATCCTTAAATTGGCCAAAAACCGCTTAAAACGGAGAGTTATATCGAAAAACGGCTAATTACGGCCGAAACCCTTCTTAGGAACCGAACCTCTTAAGAGCCGAACCCTCCTATTAGAGCCGAAGCCTGTCAGAACCGAACTTGTCAGAAGCGAACCTGTCAGAACCGAACTTGTCAGAAGCGAACCTGTCAGAACCAAACATCCGAACCGAAGCCTAAGAGCCGAACTAGCATGCAGGACCGAAACTCCCTACAACCGAAATAGGCCGAACCCTCGGTCCATTTCGGTTCCATAGCCATTTCTGACCGAGCCTCCACCTTCGGTTCCTCCTCTCGCACCTTTGGTTCCTTCTCCCTTCTCTCGGTTCCTTCTCCCTTCCTCTCGGTTCTCACCTTCTAAGAGCCGAACCTCGCAGGTTCGGTCCATAATGCCCGGTTTTCGACTACTTTCGCTTCCTAAGCCCGTTTTTGATGTTTTTGACGGGATTTTTTCACCAAATTCATATTTTTACCATTTTAAACCCCCAAAACTCATATTTTATTTATTTCTCAAGGATTTATTAATTAAAAATCATTATTTTGTATTAAGAGGAGTATTCTACCCCACAAGTGGGTCAAGTGTGCCCACTTACCACCATGTGTCATCCTCTCATTAGCCCAATCTTATCCACATCACACAAACCAAGGCAAACATCCTTTCAACTTTGCCACTTGCTCCAACAACATCTATATAAAGAAATCCCTAGAGGATTCCTTTGTTCACTTTGATCAAATCCTTCACTTACACACTTCTCAAACCACCTCAAGAAAGCTTCTTTTCTCTCTACTTCCCACCACTTTGTGCTAGTGTTTTTGAGCTACTACTTCACTGTTTGGTAAGTATTCCATCTAAACTCAAGTATTATTCCATATTTTCATAACACTCTTGGATCATCTACCCACATCTTAACACAAAAAATCGTTTTTAGGATCATCCAAGCTTTCACGTGTTCATCAAGTGTTCTTGACTTGATACTCCTCGTCTTCGACCTTCCACTCTTCAAGAAATCACTCAAGGTGAGTTCATACCCCTACATTTTCCCGTTTTCTTTAGTTTTCAGGGGGGAATACAAGTTAAAACACCAAAACATATTTGAAACTTAACTTGACAGCTTACAACTGAAAAGTTGTGACCTGTTCACGAACTGTTTTACCCAACTTAAACTTAATATTTTTCAAAACTGTTTAATATGCATGTAGTTGAGATTTATACCTTTAAAATGACTACTTGCACATCTCCATATGATTTTTCTATAATTTATGGTGATTTTTACAAAACTGCCTATCACTGCAGCATCAAAGTCGGACCAGGTTGTGAAGATGAACATTTTCAACCTGGTTTGAGACCACCAAAAATTATAAGAAAATTTATGAATATAGTAGACTCTTTTTCCAAATACTCAGAGTTTACGGATTCAGTTTTCGGCTTACGATGATTTTTCTATAAATATTCTAAAACAGTGACAGTTACGGGTAAAACTGTCAAATACATGTTTAAGAGTTATTCACACCTTGTAACATGCTGAGCAAGGTGTGTACGATTTACACGTTGTATTTTAAATATCACTTTATGGAAATACAAAGACATGCATAACAAGGTTTCATTCAAACACACAACACTTTTGATAAACTATAATAGGTATAGTTTGAGCACTTCGTTTGACAAAGAAAATAATAACTCAATCGACTTACAAAACAAGTATTTCATTACACACTACGTGAACTTGTTAATAAATAAATTTGTGAGACATTCTCCTTCGGGGTACTCTTAAGTACCACAGTAACGTCCTGTAGTTATAATCAGAATCTCCTCGAGGGAGAACGTGATAGTTGTGTATAGATCTATATTGGGTCTGACAAACCCGCACCTAAGCTGCTTGCAACAGCTAGACCGTCGGGTCTGGGGTGACAAGTGTCATAACATTCCGACGCCTGAAGAACGTCGAGTACGAGGTCTTCGAGTTTAGTATGGCTATAACATCTCACACGGGAAATTAACAAAACACACAGTTCACGAGGATTTAAGGAGTTTTATTTAAATATAAAACCACACACACACAAGTATGACGATTTACTTACATACACTAAGTCTTGGTTTAGTTAAGGCTATAATAAACCTTTAGAAAATATTGGATTTTCTGGAAACAAACTAGTAACAAACAAAAAGGAACATCATTCATTTTTCATTCATAAATTGCTTATGAACTCACCAGCTTTATGCTGATACTCTTTCAAAACAACTTGTATTCTCAGGTAATCAGTAAAACAGGTAATCACAAGATTTCTGAAGTTAAGACGCTAAGGCGTATTTTCCTATATTTTGACATCATATGTAATTTATTTGGAAACATATACTTTTGAAACGATGTAACCTTTTAAAATTATATTTATGATGGTTGTGTTTACTTTCTTCACTACGGTTATGATACTGAGCATGACGTCCTCCGCCCCCGAACGTTTCCGCCGTTCTGGTTTGGGGGTGTGACAGATTGGTATCAGAGCTTTGAACTAAGTATATCGAACCACGTAAGATATACAAACTACAAATACAACGGGACAAAAATTCTCTGACGTAGCTTTTCAAAAATACTTAAAAAATAAAAATTAATATTTTTATAAAAGTATTCATACAATCGCACTCATTGATTCGGTATCATAATGGCAATAACGTAAAAGTATTAAGACAACTTGGACACCATGATTCAGGTTTGGGGTATGTAGTCAGATCTTGGATGAATATAGCCTGATCAACTATATTTAGCCAATGTAGGACCAATGTATGATGAAGAAGGATCATGATGAGCAACAAATCTTCAACTTACCAAAAACTTCGAACATCAAAAATAAAAATACTATAGAAGTATTTTAACTCAATAACCGTAATAACCACATTATAAATTTCGATAACTAACGTCTTATTCCCAAAATTTCTCGCGGTATCCTTCTTATCCCTATTCTCGTACAGGCGCAATGGCAGGATTTCACTTACCGGGTGATCCCTACTTCCCTAACCAAGGGAATGACGGTTGGATTGTGGAAGACCCAGAGGAAGATTCCGAAGAGGAACCCATGGAGGATGAGGCACCCATGGAGGATGAAGAACCTATGGAAGAGGAAGAATCCGTAGACGGTGAAGAGGAAGAAGACTCAGATAGAACCGACTCCGAACCCGAAGTCTACGATCCACACCCTGCCCCCATCCCTCCGCAACGCTTCCAAGGCCCGACGCCCCAATGGGCCGAAACTATACATCGATGGAGCCGAGAGAAAGGTCAACGACCTCCCTATGGCATGGAACGAAGTTTCTACGATCTCAGCAGAGGAGGGTCAGCCGACCGAGCCCTCCCTGTCATAGTTCACCACGTCACACGCCACGAAGAGCAAACAAGAGTTAACACCCGACATCTCATGGAAGTTGGTGCCACCAGCCAAGTCAACTCCGTCCACATTCGCCGTTTGGATGATGACCACGATCGGACTCGAGACCGCACCGAGCTTCTTCGACGGGAAATGGCCACGACCCGAACTGAAGTGCAAGAGCTCCGAGAACACCGAGCCACTTTAGAAGGACGTCTGGTAGAAGCAGAGAGCCAAGCGGCGGAATCCAGAGCCGAAATGAGGAACTTCGTGTCTACACTTCGTGATCCTCAGAGCTTCAACCGCCGTAAGTAGTGTTTGCACTGCTCGCTCCAGTTAAATCTAGATTTTGCGGATAAATATTACAATTATTTTCTAGTATTTTATGTCCGATCTCGCGATTTAAGTGTTTACACTTCCGGGATCAGTTAGGCGGTCAAAATTTTCCCATGCATTGATGTAGCATAGACCCCTAGTCGGGTCAAATTTTCCCCAATATTGTATACTAAGTTATATCAGTGAAATTGACAAGCTATTTGCTTTATTACATCTATTTCATAACATGGATTGTTTTCAGATAAAATTTACTGGTGTCCGATTTATGATTGTTTGATGTATAAATCAAAGTTATATATGATTAATACCATGTCGACCTAGAAACGGTGGTCCCGCCTTGGATCCTGTTCCTTGTTTGGTTGTGGGCCCAGGGCAGACCCATTAGATTCGAAGGTTTATTTAAATCTTAATTATATATAAAAATTATACATCGAACGATTGATGGATGGGCCCGGTATGGATACTATCACAGACATCTCATGTGAATCAAATCTATCAGCATTCATAAAGTCTATATTTCATTATCTATAGACCTCTAGTATGAATGGATTCATACAATATCTTTACAAGTCGGAATCATGATGCATATAAAGAACTAATAATGTTTAGTTTTAACTCTCGACTTGTGAGCGCTATCAAAGACTTATTGTCTTTTCATTCTTGATATGGCAGAAAATGCCACCTCGTAGAAATCCTAGACGTGGCGGCGCCGTAGGAGCTGCACCACCGCCACCACCACCACCCCCTCAGTTTGACCCAGCAATATTCCAGGCTGCCGTGACGGCCGTAGTGGCAGCCGCGATAGCCCAAATCAACCCCAATAATTCAGGAGGTGCGGGTAGTGGTGCCTCAAATTCTAATAACGGGGACGGCCAGGGACGCTCGAGAGAGTGTACCTACAAAGACTTTACTAACGGCAAGCCCAAAACCTTCAACGGAAGCGGAGGTGTCATAGAGTTGCTACAATGGTTCGAGAAAACCGAGACCAGTTTTGAGATATGCTCATGCCCTGAAGCAAGCAAAGTCAATTTTGCTTCATGCACATTCTACGAAAGAGCCCTCACCTGGTGGAAGGGCCACGTCAAAGCACTAACGCTCCCGGTGGCTAATTCGATAACATGGGAAGATCTGAAAACCATGTTAATGAAAGAGTACTGCCCCAGGGGCGAGATACAGAAGTTGGAAGAAGAATTTTAGGGTCTCAAAATGACAGGCTCAGACGTCCTGTCGTACACCTCAAGGTTCAGCGATCTAGCCATTCTGTGTCCCGGGATGGTTCCTACTGAAATCAATAAGGTGGAAAGGTACATATGGGGACTATCTCCCCAAGTTCAAGGAAACGTATTGGCCTAAAAGCCAATTACCTTTGACATTGCGAAGGAACTGGCATAGCAACTCATCGACCATAAAGCCAGTCATGGCACTGTGACGACCACCTCCGAGCAAGCAAAAGGGGGAAACAACAAAATGAAGTTCTGGGATAAGAAGAAGGGCCAACCTGCTCAAGACCCTACCAAGAAACAACAAGTGGTTGCTGTACACGCTGCCACAACCACTACCAACCCAACTCCGATAAGACAATACGCCGGGAACCTACCCAAGTGCAACAAGTGCAGCTATCACCACAACGGTGCATGTCGTGAAATGCATTGCACCAACTGTAACAAAAAGGGGCACACCGCCCGATTTTGTAGAACTCCGGTCCAACAGAACGCACAAGCCGCCAACGTCGGAGCAAGTCGAACCTGCTATGGTTGTGGAGAAGCAGGACACCTCAAACGTAACTGCCCAAAGACAAGAAACCCCAACCCCGGCGAAGTGGGTAGAGTTATGGCGATAGGTCACGAGGAAGCCGTCGTAGATCCAACTGTGGTTACCGATACGTTTCTCCACAACAATACATACGCATGCATTCTTTTCGATAGTGGCACGGAGAAAAGCTTCGTGAGCCATCAATTTAAACGCTTGCTTAAACAAAAACCACAAACACTAAAAGACACATTCACCGTACAAATGGCTAACGGAAAAACAGAGAACACTAACGACATTTACACCGGGTGTACCCTCACCTTAAACAATCACTCTTTCTAAATCGACCTTATGTCGGTCACCATAAAAAGTTTTGATGTTATCATTGGCATGGATTGGTTATGCCCTCACCATGCTGAAATCCTATGTCACGAAAAGGCCGTTCGCCTTAATCTGCCGAGTGGCGAAACTCTCGTTGTCTATGGCGACAAACCTAGTTCAAACTTTCAGATCATCTCTTGTGTCAAGGCTCAAAAGTATCTCCACAAGGAGTACCACGCCTTCCTAGCCCACTTCGTAGACAAGGAACAAGGAGTGAAAGACATTAAGGACATTCCAGAGCTCTGTAATTTCGCCGATGTATTCCCGGAAGACCTTCCAGGAGTGCCCCCTCCTCGACAAGTCGAATTCCGAATCGACTTAATTCCTGGAGCTACCCCCGTAGCCAAGTCGCCATATCGCCTAGCCCCGGCCGAAATGCAGGAACTGTCCAGTCAACTGAACGAACTGCTGAGCAAAGGTTTCATTAGACCAAGCTTCTCGCCTTGGGGAGCATCAATTTTGTTCGTCAAGAAAAAGGACGGATCGTTCCGCATGTGCATTGACTACCGGGAATTAAACAAACTCACCATTAAAAATCGATACCCTTTGCCTCGAATCGATGACCTCTTCGACCAGCTACAATGAGCAAGTTTCTTCTCAAAGATTGACCTTAGATCTGGGTACCATCAACTACGAGTTCAAGAGGAGGATATTCCCAAGACAACTTTCAGAACGCGCTATGGTCACTACGAGTTTGTAGTGATGCCTTTCGGCTTAACTAATGCACCCGCAACGTTTATGGACCTGATGAATCGGGTGTGTCGACCTTACTTAGACAAGTTCGTGATTGTTTTCATTGATGATATACCAGTCTACTCCCGGAGTAAAGAAGAACACAGCCAGCATTTACGTCAAGTCCTGGAGACGCTGAGGGCGGAGAAATTGTATGCAAAATTCTCAAAATCTGAATTCTGGATTTGAGAAGTGAATTTCCTCGGACATGTAGTCAGCAAGGAACGAATCCATGTGGACCCTTCAAAGTTCAAGGCAATCGAAAGTTGGGCAGCACCAAGAACACCCACGGAGATCCGACAATTTTTAGGACTCGCCGGTTACTATCGAAGGTTCATTCAAAACTTCTCCAAAATCGCAAAACCACTCACCACCTTGACTCAAAAAGGAGTGACTTTCGTCTGGGGGGATAAGCAAGAGGCTGCGTTCCAAACGCTGAAACGAACTCTGTGCAGTGCTCCGATCTTGTCCTTACCAGATGGAACCGAGGACTTTGTGGTTTATTGCGATGCATCAAATCAAGTTTTAGGATGTGTGTTAATGCAACGAGGAAAGGTCATTGCCTATGCCTCAAGACAACTAAAGACACACGAGGTAAACTACACGACGCACGATCTCGAACTAGGAGCAGTAGTTTTCGCCCTAAAAATCTGGAGACATTACCTCTACGGCACTAAGTGAACTATCTTCACCGATCACAAAAGCCTTCAGCACATTCTCAATCAAAAAGAACTCAATATGAGGCAAAGACGATGGGTGGAATTATTAAACGATTACGAATATGAGATTCGTTATCACCCCGGAAAAGCCAACGTGGTTGCAGACGCCTTGAGCAGAAAAGAATACTTGGGCCGCCGAGTAAAAGCATTAACCATGACCATCCATTCACACCTGTCCGCACAGATCAAAGAGGCACAGGAAGAAGCCTTAAAACCAGAGAACGTGGCAGGTGAAGCATTGAGAGGAATGGACAAAAATCTTGAAGTCAGGGATGACGGTGTTCGTTGTTTCATGAACCGGATCTGGACACCAAAATTTGGTGGATTCAGGGACGTTGTCATGAACGAAGCTCATAAAACTCGCTACTCCGTGCATCCCGGCTCAGACAAGATGTACTTAGACCTCAAGAAGCTGTATTGGTGGCCGAACATGAAAGCCGAAATAGCTACCTTTATGGGCAAGTGACTGACTTGCGCCAAGGTTAAGGTAGAGTATCAAAAGCCCTCGGGACTACTTCAGCAGCCAGAGATACCCGAGTGGAAGTGGGAGTGGATTACGATGGATTTCATTACCAAGTTACCCTAGACAACGGGTGGACTTGACACCATTTGGGTAATCGTCGACATATTAGCCAAATCCGCACACTTCCTACCAATAAAAGCGACAGAAAAAAATGGAGAAACTAACAAGGATCTACATTAAAGAAGTGGTGCGACTTCACGAGGTACCGATATCCATTATCTCCGATAGGGATAGTCGGTTCACGTCACGGTTCTGGCAGTCACTGTAGAAAGCTATGGGAACTAGGCTGGACATGAGTACAGCCTACCACCCACAGACTGACTGGCAGAGTGAAAGAACCATTCAAACGTTAGAGGACATGCTAAGAGCTTGTGTGATATACTTTGGTAAAGCTTGGGATACTTATTTACCTCTTATCGAATTCTCATACAATAATAGTTATCACACTAGCATCAAAGTTGCTCCGTTCGAAGCCCTCTATGGCCGTAAGTGCAGATCACCCCTGTGCTGGGCTGAGGTGGGCGATACGTAACTAGCAAGAGGGCAAGTCCCTAACAGCGCACTCACTGGACCGGAGATCATAAGGGAAACAACCGAAAAGATCGTCCAAATTCGAGAACGAATGAAGGCTTCGCAAGACCGACAAAAGAGCTACGCGGATAAGAGACGAAAACCTTTGGAGTTCCAAGTTGGGGATCGAATACTTCTGAAAGTATCACCTTGGAAGCGATTAATATGTTTTGGAAAACGTGAGAAACTAAATCCAAGGTATATCGGACCATTCGAAATCCTCGCCAGGATTGGCCCGGTGGCATACAAGCTGCGATTACCCCAGGAACTCAATCACGTTCATCCTACCTTTCACGTGTCAAACCTGAAGAAATGTTTGTCTGATGAGACCCTCGTCATTCCTTTGGTAGAAATTAAGATCAACGAGAACCTCCACTTTGTAGAGGAACCTGTTGAAATTATGGACCGAAAGGTCAAATCGACGAAACAAAGCCGCATTCCCATCGTAAAGGTCCGGTGGAACGCCAACCGAGGACCCGAATTTACTTGGGAACGTGAGGACCAAATGAAACAAAAGTACCCACATCTATTCCCCAACCCTTGATGTTCCACTCGAAATGTAAATTTCGGGACGAAATTCCTTCTAACGGAGGGATAATATGACAACCGTCAAATTAAAGTCAAGGTCAACAAGTCAAAGTCAAAATCAACAAGTCAAAGTCAAAGTCAACAAGTCAAACCGGTCAAACTTAATTAGTACTTGTATGTTAAAATTTATTTTATGTATAGAAATGTGCATTTGTATGTCAAGAATTCAAAGTGTCTCGAAGAATCTATGTGTTTAGCAATGTAAAAACCCTAAAAAGGGAGTTAAACGCATCAAAACACGACTATGGACCCTTTTGGGGACTTAAAATAATCATAAACGAAGCATAACGGGGTTCACGAACCTTGCATTACGAGATTTTACGATAATAATGGCTAAAATTAAATCTCTCCCAAATCTCTCCAAGTATGTGAAATCTCTCCCAAATCTCTCCAAGTATGTGAAATCTCTCCCAAATCTCTCTCGACTTTTTATAGTCATCCAGGTCATCTCGACCCTTAAATTGGCCAAAAACCGCTTAAAACGGAGAGTTATATCGAAAAACGGCTAATTCGGGCCGAAACCCTTCTTAGGAACCGAACCTCTTAGGAGCCGAACCCTCCTATTAGAGCCGAAGCGTGTCAGAACTGAACTTGTCAGAAGCGAACCTGTCAGAACCGAACTTGTCAGAAGCGAACCTGTCAGAACCAAACATCCGAACCGAAGCCTAAGAATCGAACTAGCATGCAGGACCGAAACTCCCTACAACCGAAATAGGCCGAACCCTCGGTCCATTTCGGTTCCATAGCCATTTCGGACCGAGCCTCCACCTTCGGTTCCTCCTCTCGCACCTTTGGTTCCTTCTCCCTTCTCTCGGTTCCTTCTCCATTCCTCTCGGTTCTCACCTTCTAAGAGTCGAACCTCGCAGGTTCGGTCCATAATGCCCGGTTTTCGACTACTTTCGCTTCCTAAGCCCGTTTTTGACGTTTTTGACGGGATTTTTTCACCAAATTCATATTTTTACCATTTTAAACCCCCAAAACTCATATTTTATTTATTTCTCAAGGATTTACTAATTAAAAATCATTATTTTGTATTAAGAGGAGTATTCTACCCAACAAGTGGGTCAAGTGTGCCCACTTGCCTCCATGTGTCATCCTCTCATTAGCCCAATCTTATCCACATCACACAAACCAAGGCAAACATCCTTTCAACTTTGCCACTTGCTCCAGCAACATCTATATAAAGAAATCCCTGGAGGATTCCTTTGTTCACTTTGATCAAATCCTTCACTTACACACTTCTCAAACCACCTCAAGAAAGCTTCTTTTCTCTCTACTTCCCACCACTTTATGCTAGTGTTTTTGAGCTACTACATCACTTTTTGGTAAGTATTCCATCTAAACTCAAGTATTATTCCATATTTTCATAACACTCTTGGATCATCTACCCACATCTTAACACCAAAAATCATTCTTAGGATCATCCAAGCTTTCACGTGTTCATCAAGTGTTCTTGACTTGATACTCCTCGTCTTCGACCTTCCAATCTTCAAGAAATCACTCAAGGTGAGTTCATACCCCTACATTTTCCCGTTTTCTTTAGTTTTCAGGGGAGGAATACAAGTTAAAACACCAAAACATATTTGAAACTTAACTTGACAGCTTACAACAGAAAAGTTGTGACCTGTTCACGAACTGTTTTACCCAACGTAAACTTAATATTTTTCAAAACTGTTTAATATGCATGTAGTTGAGGTTTATACCTTTAAAATGACTACTTGCACATCTCCATATGATTTTTCTATAATTTATGGTGATTTTTACAAAACTGCCTATCACTGCAGCATCAAAGTCGGACCAGGTTGTGAAGATGAACATTTTCAACCTGGTTTGAGACCACCAAAAATTATAAGAAAATTTATGGATATAGTAGACTCTTTTTCCAAATACTCAGAGTTTACGGATTCAGTTTTCGGCTTACGATGATTTTTCTATAAATATTCTAAAACAGTGACAGTTACGGGTAAAACTGTCAAATACATGTTTAAGAGTTATTCACACCTTGTAACATGCTGAGCAAGGTGTGTACGATTTACACGTTGTATTTTAAATATCACTTTATGGAAATACAAAGACATGCATAACAAGGTTTCATTCAAACACACAACACTTTTGATAAACTATAATAGGTATAGTTTGAGCACTTCGTTTGACAAAGAAAATAATAACTCAATCGACTTACAAAACAAGTATTTCATTACACACTACGTGAACTTGTTAATAAATAAATTTGTGAGACATTCTCCTTCGGGGTACTCTTAAGTACCACAGTAACGTCCTGTAGTTATAATCAGAATCTCCTCGAGGGAGAACGTGATAGTTGTGTATAGATCTATATTGGGTCTGACAAACCCGCACCTAAGCTGCTTGCAACAGCTAGACCGTCGGGTCTGGGGTGACAAGTGTCATAACATTCCGACGCCTGAAGAACGTCGAGTACGAGGTCTTCGAGTTTAGTATGGCTATAACATCTCACACGGGAAATTAACAAAACACACAGTTCACGAGGATTTAAGGAGTTTTATTTAAATATAAAACCACACACACACAAGTATGACGATTTACTTACATACACTAAGTCTTGGTTTAGTTAAGGCTATAATAAACCTTTAGAAAATATTGGATTTTCTGGAAACAAACTAGTAACAAACAAAAAGGAACATCATTCATTTTTCATTCATAAATTGCTTATGAACTCACCAGCTTTATGCTGATACTCTTTCAAAACAACTTGTATTCTCAGGTAATCAGTAAAACAGGTAATCACAAGATTTCTGAAGTTAAGACGCTAAGGCGTATTTTCCTATATTTTGACATCATATGTAATTTATTTGGAAACATATACTTTTGAAACGATGTAACCTTTTAAAATTATATTTATGATGGTTGTGTTTACTTTCTTCACTATGGGTATGATACTGAGCATGATGTCCTCCGCCCCCGAACATTTCCGCCGTTCTGGTTTGGGGGTGTGACAATTTCAAGAAACATTCGCGAAGTTTGATCTTTCATCAAAAACTTCGTTTTCCCATGAGCATCTTACTTCTATAGTTTTTTTTGTGGAGTCTTGCTTTAAAACTGAATTGGCACCAATTCTTGATCTAGTCCTTTGTCTCCCAACAAATGCTCCATGTTCTGCAAACGTGTCACAAGGGGGAGAAAGGGGAGTTAGTTCGTCAAAGAATTCTGGGGAAGACAAAGGCAAGGTAGTTAGGAAGGTGACTTCCACTAAAATTCCCACTTTGTTATCCATGAAGCCTGTAGTTACAACTTTTTCAACAATGCATGTCTAGGTTACAACAGAAGAAAAGGATAAGTATTGGGGAAGGAGGATCAAGTTCGACTGTTATCAAAACTACTTCAAATGTTGATCCCAAATACAAAGGGAAGGGTATCCATGTTGAACCCCCGGCTGAAGAAAAAAAGAGGTTACAAGATCTTGAGAGGGAAAAACTAAGGCAGTTGAACAACATTATAATGCAAAGGAAAGATGACCCACCAGGTCTCAACAAAGGCAATCTAAACAATGTCTTGTGCTATGAGACAATCGAAAGCACAACATTTAGTGAAGAAGAAGACTTTGTTGTCAAATCAAGGAAGAGTTATGCCACTGAAGATATTGAGTTTAATCAACTGGACTTTCTATTTAATTACTAGTTATTTGTCTTTTATCAGTTCATGCTTGCTGAGAATTACAAAGATCATGAGGAATTTAGGAAGCTAAAGATGCATTTCCATGTAGTGCTTGGAAAGAACGAAGAGGAAGTATGGTCTTTGGTGAAAATTGTCAAGCTTATATCGATAGCTCCATATTCGTTGTTTGAAGGAGTTTTGCATAAATTTTGATACAATGTTGTTCGTGCATGAAGGTTTGTATAGATCAGATATACTAAAGTATGAATAACAATGAACAAACAAACTAAGCAAAAGACTAAACAGAAAATGAAAGAACACAAGTAATCACAAATTTCATTAAGAAAAAATGTTCTCACAAAGAGAACGAAGGTCACAAAGACGGTCAATAAGATGTTACATTAGGGGTTTCACCCTAATGTTGAATATATACGATTAAAATAACTGAAATCCCACTAATTAATGGATGTATACCTATCTAAGTAACGATTTGATACTAATCACAAAGATTATGGATCATATATCTATTATATATATAAACGTATAACTGCTAAATATACAAAAGATCACCAAGATCAGTGGGTCACACTGACGCTAATAAGACTGTGTGCTGACATTGGCGCGGGTGGTCAGCGTGTAAAGTGTTTGACTCATCAGATCTTAACATGTGACCTTACAATGTTCCCTTATCTGATGATGTCAAAACAAATCTTCTAAGAAGTTTTTTAGCTTTAATGAATGCCCCCTCCCCCCCCCCCCCCCCCGAGAAAGTGTATGACTCTTCCCATTTTTGGTTATCAGCAGTAGAAACAGTAAGGGCAAATAGAACCTTGATATGTTCCCTGTTATATTTATAACCTCTGATGCTTTCTCCCCTTAAGATGAGAACTTACTTTCTTGAATATGATAACATAGTCTATTCATAGATGAAGGTATATTAAAGACATCGAATGGAAGACCATGTGCCATGTGTTGAAATGTCCCCACTGAAGAGTATTGGTATCTCCCTGAAAGTATGAATATGTTGTGAAGATATCTCTCCCTTTTTTTGATAATGAAGTGAGATTGTGATATCTCCAAATAGTATGGGTTTAAACTATCATTCAATGAAATAGTATTAAGAGGTCTCATCGGCGTATGGTTCTATACGCTGACTCATTAACTTCTTTTATTAGAAGAATAAAGGACAAGAATGGAATGATGCATGTAATACATTCCGGTATGAAATGTACCTATCGGAAAAGAGTGTCGAAGTTTTATCAGTGTATGGCTAATACAGTGAATCATTAACATCTTTAATAGAAGAATTGTTGGGAAAGAATAGGTAGGTACGTGTAATAAATCACGGATAATGATATACCCATCGGCACAGATTTTTCGAATTCTCATCAGCGTCTAGCTTCATACGCTGAATCATAAAATTCTAAAGAAGAATATATGCCAAGAATAGATTATTGCATGTGATAAGTTATGGTACATATCTTAAACATCGGCATATATTTTTCAACCACTCATCAGCGTATGGTATGTTACGCTGAATCGTAAAGCTTTTTAGAAGAATTCATGAGTAAGAGGGGGTTGGTGCATGTGATATCCTACGGTACATAGACTAACCATCGACACAGAATTTCAAACTTTTATAAATGTGTGGTTTATCACAGTGAATCGTTAAGTTTTATTGAGATGAAAATAAGGAAAGAATGGAGTGTTTCAAACACGTTAAGGTGAAATCAACGTGAATCATAAACAGTGTCAGCTCATCAACAAGAAATGGTTTATCTTATGTATCATAGAGTTAAGTTTCAGTCTAGAATTCTAGAATTCACCATCAATTCATTTAATGTTGAACAAGACAAAATAAGTAAAGAAATAAAAGCGTAATAAATGGTCAACAAAAGAATAGTTAAAAAGGACTACACAGCTTTTCCAGAGCCCCTTTACGTAGCCATATTCAGGAGAATCATAAAGCTGATGCTGGAAGATCTTTTGATTTAAAAGCTCATAAATCAGTTCCCTTTCTTCAAGATACCTCCTCTTCAAAATAGTATATAAAAGAGTACACAAGCAAGAACAAATACATTAATATAACAAACTAAAAATCGAAAATGAGAAAGCCTTTAATTGTTGACATGCTGAGAATAGATTTCAAGCTTCATGTTCGCCAAGAGCAAGAAAGGAATAGGAACAAGTCTTTGTAACCAATGAGTTAACTGGGTCTAATCCATGAAACCATCAATTTGAAAAGATCAACACAAGGTCACTCGAGGTTTTCTCGGATTATGAGTCATTAGATGAAAGTAAGACTCATTGTATTGATGGAGGCTTCTTTTATATAATCAATACCACATCCGCAATGATTCGAGTCAGTGTATCCCACCAGCTTGAACTCAGAGTCGTGAGGATACCATAACCCAAGATTGGGTGTATTCATCAAGTATCGAAAGATCCTTTTTACAGAGAGAATATGAGATTCCTTAGGATAAGCTTGATATCAAGCACACAATATGGTGGAAAACATAATTTCAGGGCGACTGGTAGTAAGATAGAACAGTGAACCTATCATTCATCGGTACAGGGTTGCATTTACATCAGCGTCAGTTGGATCAATTGATATAGATGTTGATGAAGACATTGGAGTCTTTGTTGGTTTGCTATCAGAAAAGCCAAATTTCTTCAGTATGTCTGCAATATATTTAGCTTGACAAATAAAGATTCCATTAGTTAGTCGTTTAACCTACAAACCTCAAAAGAAAGTTAGTTCACCCATCATGCTCATCTCAAATCTCTTATCCATAACCTCAGCGAACTCAGAACTTAGTTTCTCATCAGCGGATCCGAAAATGATGTCATCAACATACACTTGAGCAAGAATGATGTGAGATCCTGAATGCATTATAAACAAAGTGTTGTCAGTTTTTCCTCGTTTGTATGCACTCTCTAGAAGATAACTCACCAATTTTTCATACCATGTCATGGGTGCCTGCTTTAAACCATATATAGCTTTATCAAGACGATATAAATGATTAGGAAATTCTTCACTTTCAGACCCTGGAGGTTTCTTTAGAAAGACTTCTTCTTGAAGATCTCCATGTAAGAATGCAGTCTTTACGCCCATTTGATAAACTTTGAAGTTCTTGAATAAAGCAAAAGAAAGAAACAACGAATTGCTTCAAGTCGAGCAACAGGGGAAAAGGTTTTTGTCATAGTCTAATCCTTCCAGTTGACAAAATCCTTGGGCCATAAGTCTTGCTTTGTTTCTAATCATATCATCTAACATAACATATCATGTATGGGTATCTTGGGGAAAACTTAATTGAGCTCGGTCGTTCGCACGTATCACATACTTTGTTCTTTTGCCAAACTCCTTATTTTTAAATTTTTAGGAAACCATTTTTCTTTTAAAGTTCCTACAAGCCCTCGATTTGAGTCCAGACACCCCCGAAGGTGTGCCCGAATCCATCAAATCAAGACTCTCATACCAACTTGTAACATCCCAAAATCGAGACCTAAAATTTTTTGTTTAATTATATTACTCATAAAATAATTTACGGAAAACATCGTTATTATCATTTCAAAACATCAAGTCACAAATCACAAGTCTCGAAAACCATAATGTCAAATATTAAAACGTCAGAGTACAATCCCATGGTTCTCAAAGCGGAAATCATGTGTGTGCGATGTGCTGCTACCCTTCCGGCTCCTTCCCCTTAGATGAAGAGGTACCTGAAACCAAAACTGAAAATCGTAAGCACAAAGCTTAGTGAGTTCCCCCATCATACCACATACCAAACAACATACATACTGCTGGGAAATTCTGGGGTACCCGGCCCACCCATGTCAAGCTATTTTGGGGTGCTGACCTACCCATGTCAAGCCATTCTCGGGTGTTGACCTACCCGTGTCAGGCCATTCAGGGATGCCTGCCTACCCTCCGGTCTATCTCACCTGGTCACGGGGACTATTTCACCCCTACTACTAACACATAATAACATATCATAATCATGCTGTCAGATATATACGGGGTGTCCGATCTACCCTTCGGCCCTAACGATCGAATCGGGGGACTATTCCCCTCTCCTATCACCACTATCACATAGAACATATTGTACTGGCACATAGAACACATCAAGTAATAGAAAACCAGACAATTATCACAAAGACAATCATCTTAACTGTAATTAACTACTAGTGGGTCGGCCTTGGTGCCTTAGACCCACTTCTACTGGAAGGTAACTCACCTCAATGTCGTGTAGTGCCTGCACTGTCCTCGGTGTAAAAATCGACTCTCCTCTACTCCTCAATCCCTACACGACAACTTTTCTAAGCTATCAATTCATACTCACAACCCTTACCAGGGTCACTCAAGTCCAAGTCAAAATCAAGGTCAAAACCTTGGTCAAAGTCAACTTTGGTCAAAGTCAACTTTTGTCAAAGTCAACATCTGGTTGACTCGACTCGCCGAGTTGGTCCACCAACTCGCCGAGTCCCCATGTCGACAAAATGCTACCAACCCGTCCCTACTCGTCGAGTCTAGCAAGAGCTCAACGAGTTCGCCTTCAACAACACATCAGACTATCTTCAACCGACTCCCCGAGTTCGTCCTTGAACTCGTCGAGTTCATCTTCATCCATATGAAGGTGTTCAGTCTATGACTCGCCGAGTTCATCCTTGAACTCGTCGAGTCCGTCTTCATGTGGTTGGGACATTGCCTTGAACTCGCCGAGTTTCTTCTTGAACTCGTCGAGTCCTTAGATCTTCAAGTCCATAACAACCCCTAACAGGCTGATTGTTCCTTCTACTCAACCAAAGACCATTTCCAGAAAACATTTGGGGGAAAACACGACCCGACTCGCCGAGTCACCCAAGCGACTCGCCAAGTCTCTCTTTGTCCAAAACTATTCAGTCGATTATAATGGGTATTATTGCATCAAAACTAGAGATCTGACCTCCTAGGGTCCATTTTATACGTAAAGTTCCAATCTTGATGTCCATGTATGGGGGTTTTTGGTTCAAAAGCCATAAAAAGAGGTATGTAAGAAGCATGGGTCTCCCATGGCCATAAAGTTGGCACCTTTATGCCATGGGAACCCTCAATGGTTCCAGATCTGAAGTGTAACTCCAAACACACTTAGAAAATTCGATTATAACTTCACAACTCATAAAAAGGGGTAGAAAATAGCCCAAAACAAGATCTAAGAGATAGATGGTCAAGGTTCAAGCTTTTTACCTTGAATGAACTGATAATGAAGCAAAACCTTTGGATCTACAGGCCTCCTCTTGAACTCCGAAGCTTCCTCCTTCTCTTCCAACTTCAAATGCAAACAAAAGTCACCAAAAGCTCAAAAACACTCAAAAGAGGCTTAGGGTTCGAGTTAGGGCTTTCTCTGGGTTAGGAGAAACAATGGAGGCTGTGTTGGGGCATTATAAGTTGTTTAAATAGGGTGCAAACCCTAAATATTAGGGTTTCATCCAGACAGTCCTACTCGTCGAGTCGGTCTCCCGACTCGTCGAGTAGGTCACTTATCATGTCGATCCAAAGTCGAGTCTACTCGACGAGTTGGGCCTCCAACTCGCCGAGTCCCAGAGTAAACCATGAGCTTACTTTAATTAAAATACGTACCAGGGACCGGGTGTTACAAATCTCCCCTACTTATTTTAGACTTCGTCCTCGAAGTCTGCTGCCGAATCAGGAAAGAGCTCGGGGTAGTGCTCCCTCATCTCGTCCTCCGGCTCCCAGGTCCATTCCAAGCCCTTGCGGTGCTGCCATTGCACCTTCACTAGCTCCACCCTCTTGTTCCTCAGATCCTTCGACTTCGTGTCGAGGATAGCTACTGGCCACTCAATATAGTTCAGGCTGTCATCCACCTGAATATCCTCCAAGGGCACCGCTGCTGAATCGTCTACCAGGCACTTCCGCAGCTGGGAGACATGAAAAGTACTGTGAATCTGACTAAGTTCGGCTGGAAGATCCATCATATACGCCACTTTGCCCACTCGGGCTACAACCCTGAAGGGTCCAATGTACCTGGGGCCCAACTTGCTCTGCTTCCTAAACCGAATGACGCCTTTCCAAGGCGACACCTTCAGGAGCACCATGTCTCCGACCTGGAACTCCAGGTCCGAACGACGCCTGTCGGCATAACTCTTCTGCCGACTCTGAGCAGTCTCAAGCCTGCTCCGAACTTGTTGGATCCTCTCTGTAGTCTTAAGTACCACTTCGGTACTCCCCATGACCCTTTGGCCAACCTCACCCCAGCATATCGGGGTCCTGCACTTCCTCCCGTACAACATCTCGAAGGGAGGACGGTCGATACTCGCGTGATAGCTATTGTTATAAGAAAACTCTGCCAAATGAAGGTAAGTATCCCAACTACCTCCAAAGTCTAAAACGCATGCCCGCAGCATATCCTCCAGAGTCTGGATGGTTCGCTCACTCTGACCATCCGTGTGCGGGTGAAAAGAGGTACTAAAGTGCAGACGAGTACCCAGCTCGTCGTGAAACTTCTTCCAGAATCTGGAAGTGAACCGCACATCTCTGTCGGAAATCACTGAAACTGGCACCCCGTTTCGAGCCACTACCTCTCTAATGTAGATGTCGGTCAACTTCTCTGCCGAAATGCTCTCCTGAATCGGAATGAAATGGGCGCTCTTGGTCAACCGATCCCGCGTGGTCCTGGGAAGCTTCATTATGAAATCCATAGTGATATCTTCCCATTTCCACATCAGAATATCCAATGGCTGGGTCTTGTCGTGGGGCCTCTGATGCTCAGCCTTGACCTTCCTGCAGGTCAGGCATCTCTCAACATACCAAGCTACATCCCGCTTCATGCAGGGCCACCAATAATCAAGACGAATATCCTTGTACATCTTCGTTGCCCCGGGATGGATGGAAAACCTGGATCTGTGTGCCTCCTCCATCAATACCTGGTGCACACCCCAATGATATGGGACCCACACCCTACGGTGTAACGTCAACAATCCATGGCTGTCATAATCGAAGGAGGAAACCTGACCCACAATACGCTCACTCTTACGATGTTCCTCATTCATAGCCCCCTGTTGGGCCTCTCGAATCTGCTCCAACAGCGGAGTCACCACGGTCATCCTTAAGCAGATATCTCTGATCGGTGCTGCCTTGCGGCTAAGCGCGTCGGCTACGACATTGGCCTTCCCCGGTTGATAGAGGATCTCACAATCGTAATCCTTCACCACATCTAGCCATCGACACTGTCTCATATTCAGATTTGGCTGATCCATGAGGTACCTCAAAAACTATATGGTCCATGTAGATGGTATAGCGGACCCCATAGAGGTAATGACACCAAATCTTGAGGGCGAAAACAACTGCCCCCAACTCCAAATCATGCGTCGGATAGTTCGTCTCATGAGGCTTCAGCTGCCTCGAAGCGTAGGCGATAACATGCCCCCTCTTCATCAATATCGCGCCCAAAACTGAGGGGGACGCATTGCAATACACCACAAAACCATCTACGCCCTCCGGCAGGGCTAAGATTGGCGCCTCGCACAATCTCTGTCTCAGTGTCTCAAATGCGGCCTGCTGCTCAGAACCCCAGCGAAAGACCACGACTTTCCTTTTCAACAGGGTCAAAGGCACGACTATCTTGGAGATGTCCTAAATGAATCTCCGATAATAACCTGCCAGTCCCAGGAAGCTCCAAATCTCAGATGGAGACCTCGGAACCTCCCACCTCATCATGACCTTCACTTTGGCCGGGTCGACCGAAATCCCGTTCTGGTTGACAAGATGCCCCAGAAACTGTACCTCGCGCAACCAGAACTCACACTTGGAGAACTTGGCATACAAGCTCTCCCTCCTCAGAGTCTCCAACACCTCTCGCAAGTGCTCCTCATGCTGCTCCTGCGTCTTGGAATAAACCAAGATGTCATCAATGAAAACTATCACAGATCGATCCAACATCGATCTGCACACACGGTTCATGAGATCCATGAATGCGGCAAGAGCATTGGTGAGCCCGAAAGGAATCACCACGAACTCATAGTGACCATATCGTGTCCGAAAAGCAGTCTTCTGCACATCCTCCTCTCTGACCCTCATCTGATGATAGCCTGAACGCAGATCAATCTTGGAGAACCAAGATGCTCCCTGAAGCTGGTCAAAGAGATCATCAATCCTCGGGAGTGGGTAACGGTTCTTCATCGTTACCTTATTCAGCTCCCGGCAATCTATACACATCCGATGCGACCCGTCCTTCTTCTTCACAAATAGAATCGGGGCCCCCCCAAGGTGAACTGCTCGGTCTGATGAATCCCTTGTCTAACAACTCCTGCAGCTGTGTAGACAACTCCTGCATCTCAGGAGGAGCCAACCGATACGGTGCCTTGGCTATCGGAGCCGCACCAGGGACTAGGTCGAACTTGAACTCTACCTGCCTCTCCGGAGGTATCCCAGGAAGCTCCTCTAGAAATACATCCGCGTACTCTTGTACCACCGGTACATCACTCACTGTCGCCTTACCCGCCTCTCGGGTATCCAAGACATAGGCGACATACCCTGCGCACCCCTGTTGGAGATAGCGCCTAGCTCTCGCTGCTGAACATAAAGTTGGTCCATGTTGTGGCCTCTCGCCCTGAATCACCAGCTCTCCCCCACTTGGGGTCCTGACCCGGACCAACTGTTGTGCACAGTCGATCACTGCCCCATTGGGGCTCAACCAATCCATACCTATAATAACCTTGTTCCCCCGCAATGGTATGGGAACCAAGTCCACAAAGTAGCACTCCTCGAACAACCTCAAAACACAATCCCTGAAAACCTCTGATGCTCGCATTGATCGGTCGTCCGCAATCTCGACCTCTAGAGGGCAATCCAACATGCCCGAAGACTCAAGGAACCTCTTGCTAAGCGCAAGAGAGACAAATGATCGGGTAGCACCCGAATCAAACAACACCTGAACTGGGATACTGTTCACATGGAACGATCCTAACAAAACATATAACATGGCACATCAATATCATAAGCGACATATAATAAAATTTAGAGAGAAGAAATCACACCCGTCACCACATCGGGTGCGGCGCGTGCCTCATCGGCTGTCAACTGGAAAGCTCGACTCCTCACCACCGGAGCCTCTGACTTGACCTTCTGGCCATCCGTAACCCGAGTAGTCGCTGGGGTTGGCGCCACCACTGGCGCTGCTGCTGCTGCTGTCAACCTGGGGCAGTTGGCCTTTTTATGGCCCCTCTGATTGCAATGAAAGCAAATCAGGTCTGATGTCTGAACAGTGGGGGCAGGGGCAGTACAATCCCTGCTAAAGTGCCCCATCTTGCCACACTTGTAGTAGCCTGACGATCCTACTCTACAAAGTCCCTCATGCGGCTTGTCGCATTTCCTGCAGCGGCTCTGGCCCGGCTGGCCCTTCGACTTAGAGTCGGATCACTTGGGTTTCTTCCCCGAAACCCCAGTAACCTGTTCTGTCTCTGCCTTCCTCTTCCTGAGGTGCTCTAAATCAATCTCCCTATCCCTCGCCCTGGCAATCATGGACTCCAGGGTCGGGCAGGCTGAGTAGTTGACATGCTCTCGAATATCAGCCCTCAACATATCATGATAGCCAGTATTCCGCATCTCCTCATCCCCTACATACTGAGGTACCAACAATTCCCTCTCTCGGAACTTGGCGGTGATCTCCGCTACTGTCTCTGTAGTCTGTCTCATATCAAGAAACTCCCTGGCCAGCTGTTGAAGCTCCACAGCTGGCACAAACTCAGCCCTGAACCTGGTCACAAAGTCCGACCAAGACATGGCCTCGATGGCTGGGGCTCCCAGTGAGTCACCAACCGACTCCCACCAATCCCTAGATCTGTCTCTCAAACAACCCGCAGCAAAGCGAACCTTTGACCCCTCCAGGCAGAAGCTCGTCAACTGCGCAGACTCGATGTCTGCGATCCATCTCCTGGCAGCAATGGGGTCCTTCGCCCCGAGAAAGTCAGGCGCACCACTCCCCCTGAAGTCCTTGAAGGATAGCTTGCACGTCCCTGACTGGCTGAACGTCGAGTCGCTCCTGAATGCCCGGAGGCGATCCTCCATCAGCTCAATAATCCCCTCCTTGATCGACCCGAAAATGACCAGGGTCGCCTCAAGGATACCTCTCGTGATCTCAGACGCGTTGAACTCGCGTAGCCCGTCATCAACCTGCTCGGATCCCGTACCCGAGCCTGATCCTGATCCTGATCCAGACCCTGAACCTCATGTTCCATGACGCGTAACCACTATTCTGAAATAAGACACATAAACGTCAGGGTTATACATACTCTCGAGAGGTCTCACACACTCTCCAAGTTCCCTAGTTGCATCTTATCTCTCCTTGATTCGAGTACGGATCCTCTGCTTCAAGTGGTACGGGCCCATACTACCTTCCACATCTATCCGTACTTTCCTCAAGGATTGCTTCGACTTCACCAAGTCCCTTTCACTAATACTGCTTTCCAACTAACCTTATCCTAGGATTGTCCTAGGGCACTCTCCGACCTACTCTCCGCCATCAGCTGCACAAGGAGTCCCTACCATCTTTCCCTAACTGATTGCGAATACTATTACATATTTGCTTACTAGTTAGTTAAAGCTAGTGGGAATCTCTATAAGCACAAAGCAAGCAGCATTCGTGCATTGAGTAACCATTACCAAGCATAACCTAATCAGCCTATCATATCGCTAACTAACCAGCCCTAGCATATAGCTCAACAAACTCATACAACAGGCATATATGGCATCCTTCCTAGATCCTTAGCCCTAATCTAGCATGCAGTTCTCATAATCACATAACAGGCATACAAGGAATCCTCCCTAGATCCTTATCCCTAGTCTAGCATGCACCTCTTATAATCATATCATATAATATATCATATCATGTATGGGTATCTTGGGGAAAACTTACTTGAGCTCGGCCGGTCGCACGCATCACACACTTTGTTCTTTTCCCAAACTCCTTATTTTTAAATTTTTAGGAAACCATTTTTCTTTTAAAGATCCTACAATCCCTCGATTTGAGTCCAGACACCCCCGAAGGTGTGCCCGAATCCCTCAAATCAAGGCTCTGATACCAACTTGTAACATCCCAAAATCGAGACCTAAAAATTTTTGTTTAATTATATTACTCATAAAATAATTTACGGAAAACATCGTTATTATCATTTCAAAACATCAAGTCACAAATCACAAGTCTTGAAAACCATAATGTCAAATAGTAAAACGTCAGAGTACAATCCCAGGGTTCTCAAAGCGGAAATCATGTGTGTGCGATGCGCTGCTACCCTGCCAGCTCCTTCCCCATAGATGAAGAGGTACCTGAAACCAAAAATGAAAACCGTAAGCAAAAAGCTTAGTGAGTTCCCCCATCATACCACATACCAAACAACATATATACTGTCGGGCAGTTCTGGGGTGTCCGACCTACCCATGTGAAGCCATTTTAGGGTGCTGACCTACCCATGTCAAGCCATTTTGGGGTGCTGACCTACCCGTGTCAGGCCATTCTGGGGTGCCTGCCTACCCTCCGGTCTATCTCACCTGGTCACGGAGACTATTTCACCCCTACTACTATCACATAATAACATATCATAATCATGTTGTCAAACATATCTGGGGTGTCCGACCTACCCTTCGGCCCTAACGACAGAATCGGGGGACTATTCCCCTCTCCTATCACCACTATCACATAGAACATATCATACTGGCACATAGAACACATCAAGTAATAGAAAACCAGACAATTATCACAAAGACAATCATCTTAACTGTAATCAACTACTAGTGGGTCGGCCTTGGCGCCTTAGACCCACTTCTACTGGAAGGTAACTCACTCCAATGTCGTGTAGTGCCTGTACTGTCCTCGGTGTAAAAATCGACTCTCCTCTACTCCTTAATCCCTACACGACAATTTTTTTAAGTTATCAATTCATACTCATAACCCTTACCAGGGTTACTCAAGTCCAAGTCAAAGTCAAGGTCAAAACGTTGGTCAAATTCAACATCTGGTTGACTCGACTCGCCGAGTTGGTCCACCAACTCGCCGAGTCCCCATGTCCACAAAATCCTACCAACCCGTCCCTACTCGTCGAGTCTAGCAAGAGCTCGACGAGTTCGCCTTCAACAACACATCAGACTATCTTCAACCGACTCCTCGAGTTCGTCCTTGAACTCGTCGAGTTCATCTTCATCTGTATGAAGGTGTTCAGTTTATGACTCGCCGAGTTCATCCTTGAACTCGTCGAGTCCGTCTTCATGTGGTTGGGACATTGCCTTGAACTCGTCGAGTTTCTTCTTGAACTCGTCGAGTCCTTAGATCTTCAAGTCCATAACAACCCCTAACAGGCTGAGTGTTCCTTCTACTCAACCAAAGACCATTTCCAGAAAACATTTGGGGGAAAACGCGACCCGACTCGTCGATTCCCTCTTTGTCCAAAACTATTCAATCGATTATAATGAGTCTTAATGCATCAAAACCATAGATCTGACCTCCTAGGGTCCATTTTATACGTAAAGTTCCAATCTTGGCGTCCATGCATGGGGGTTTTTGGCTCAAAAGCCATAAAAAGAGGTATATAAAAAGCATGGGTCTCCCATGGCCATAAAGTTGGCACCTTTATGCCATGGGAACCCTCAATGGTTCCAGATCTGAAGTGTAACTCCAAACACACTCACAAAATCCGATTATAACTTCACAACTCATAAAAAAGGGTAGAAAATAGCCCCAAAACAAGATCTAAGAGATAGATGGTCTAGGTTCAAGCTTTTTACCTTGAATGAACTGAGAATGAAGCAGAACCTTTGGATCTACAGGCTTCCTCTTGAACTCCCAAGCTTCCTCCTTCTCTTCCAACTTCAAATGCACACAAAAGTCACCAAAAGCTCAAAAACACTCAAAAGAGGCTTAGGGTTCGAGTTGGGGCTTTCTCTTGGTTGGGAGAAACAATGGAGGATATGTTGGGGCGTTATAAGTTGTTTAAATAGGGTGCACATCCTAAATATTAGACTTTCATCCAGACAGTCCTACTCATCGAGTCGGTCTCCCGACTCGTACATTAGGTCACTTATCCTGTCGATCCAAAGTTGAGTCTACTCGACGAGTTGGGCCTCCAACTCGCCGAGACCCAGAGTAAACCATGAGCTTACTTTAATTAAAATACGTACCAGGGACCGGGTGTTACAAAATATGTGGAAATAGATTTACATTTTGTTAGGGAACGTGTTGCTATTCGGCATGTGTGTGTTGCATGTGAGGCTCATCAGTTTATAAATATTTTCACCAAGGGTCTTCCTACTCAATTGTTTCTAGATTTTCGCGACAGTTTAAACATTTGTAAACCCCATGTTCAAACTGAAGGGGTGCGTTATTTATATATATTTTTTATTCATATGTATAGTATAGGGACCATTGTGTAACTTTCATATATATATATATATATATATATATATATATATATATATATATATATATATATATATATATATATATATATATATGAAAAAGCCTCCTGGATGGGATGTTGTATTGCAATATATATATTGCAATACAACATCCCATCCAGAAGGCTTTTTCCCACAATTAACACAATTTACCAAAATACGATAAAAACATAGTGAATGTTTATTACACCCATTTCTTTAATCCCTCCACCATTTATTTTCTTAAGAAACCAATATCCTTTTTTTTTTATTTTACTCCAAATGGGTGTGTGATCTTTCTTGAGATCACATACAACGTAAAATACGTAAACAATATTAAAAAATAACAATCAATAAAATACCAATGTATTAAGATTTAAGACACATGGATTCAATCATTCAAAACAATGTCGATGGGTGAAAGGTTAATTAGACACATGAAAGTTGTCTTTTTATTCGAATCTTACTAAATTTATGATGGTGGTGGTAAAGTGACGAAGGGTGTTTCAAGAAATGAAGACATGGAGTGGGTAACACCATGATTGTAAATAAATGAGCCACACCACCCCCAAACATTTCCATTAATAAAAAGGTGAAAGGAAAAAAACCTACAACGTTTTTCAAAGTTTATATAAAATAAGTTTATTTTAGGTGATATGGTTAAAATTAATTTCAATTTATGTCATATTACAGTAAATGAAACACTTTTAGAAAGTTTGATGACTTAATGAGTAACTTTTAAACGATGAAAATTGATTATTATTTCTTACGTGCCTTTAAATCCTAAAATCTACAATAAATTTGATGATAAAAATTGTTGAAAAGGTGAAGGGCTCCGACACAGAAGATTAATTCTATCTAGGCAAATCTTTTTTATCATGATAGCAAGTATTTTAAGAAAGAACAAAAAGCAATGTTACATCATATCATATAATAGAAAACTTTGAATCTTTTTAGAAAAGCATATCTAAGAGAATTATTTGTCGGACTCTTGCCTTTCATATATAGATTTCTGTAGGAAATATAACTATACGTATTTCTTCAAGAAAATCTTATGATATAGATGAACTGATACAAAACGGAAAGTAGTTTCTATATAAGAGTTTTTTTTGTTTCATACACAATTAGGTGTGAAACTCGTATACTATACGGGTTGATTGAAAATAATTATATATAAAGATATATAAACTTTAAATATTTTTTTTTAAAGAAAACATTAAATATCAAAGTGTAAACATTAAGTATTTTTTAAAATAAAATTTTAAAATATGTATACAAACAAAATGATGAATAAATAAATAATTCAATTTATATTAATAAAACAAACTACAGAAAAATAATTATATTTTGACCATATACTATTTTTTTTAGTGTGTCAATAAAAAGCAACAAAGTTTGATTAATTTTTTTATATATACCATTTTGCCTAAAATGACAATGAACATTAAAAGAAACATGTCAATTTTGATTATATATATTGAAGGAAACATATTAAAATTTGAAAATATAATGAAACAAATTAATGACACATTAATTACTTTCTATAACTTAAAAATTAGATAGTTAATTAAGAAAAATAAAAAATTACCACAACAAGACAATTGAAAATTAGTTCCTAAGAATTAACCACAAATTACATGTGTCCAAATGCATAAGAAATTGACAAGTGGCAAAAAGTTCTTATTTATTAGGGAGGATAATATATGTTTTATAGAGTTGTACAATACAATATTTTAAGACACGATTTTGCAAAACACAATTTTGCAAAGCACAATATTTTAAGACACAAATTTGCAAACCACAATTTTGCAAAGCATAAGACATATACCTGAAAATCCGGATATTTCATGTTTGCTTTGTGAAAAAATTGTAATTGGCAGATATGTGCTACAAAAAATAAAGATACTGATACATTTCAAGTGGTTAAACTATCAGAGAGGCACACTTGCTCTAACACACGACTCATTCACCATCATCGACAAGCCAACAAAAAGGTATTAGGTCACTTCTTGAAGGGAATGTTAGCGGATAGTACAGGTAATATGTTACAGGGGAAATAGATTCAACGAACTTTAAATGGCCGTCTTAGCGTACACATTTCACATTGGCAAGCATGGAGTGCTAAAATGTATGTTCTAAATCTATTAAGAGGGACCCCTAAAGAAAGGTTTGAAAGACTTCCTTTATATTGTTACGATTTGGAGAGGAAAAATCCAGGGACCGTTACATATATAAAGACATGTTATGACAACAAATTTGAATATTTTTTCATGGCTATCGGTTGCGCTGTAATATTTCTTATATAATGAGTTATTTTAACTATTCTTACACGTGTGTTCGATTTAATGACTAATCTATTATTAATTATTATGTAGTTTCGAGCGTTTCAAACATATTTGTATTCTATTATTATCATTGACAGGCACGTCTTAGAGGGAAGTACTTGGGCACGATGTTTCTAGCAGTAGGTATGGACGGAAATAACCAAATTCTCCCCTTTGCATTTGTTGTTGAAAAAACAGAAATGGGGATTCATGGATATGGTTTTTATCGAGACTCAAAGAATGTATTGGGGACATAACCACTTTGGCTATCATATCCGATAAAGTCAATTCAATTGAGATGACCATTCAAGTCGTGTTTCCAAACGTGTATCACGGACTCTATTGTAGCTACTTTTTGATGAATATGAGAAAAAATATCTTCAAACAAGTGAGAACCTAAATTTTGTTTTGGGAGGCTGAAAAAGCTTATCGAGAGTATGATTTTAAAGAAAGCTTGGCTAGGCTACGTAATGCCCTAAACGAAGATTGTCTTACATGGATAGACATAATTAGTTACCATAAATGGGAAAGGTCATGTTTTCCTATGGTTCGGTATAATATAATGACATCAAACAGTGTCAATTCAATTAATTCGTTATCCAAAGACGCACAAAAACTACCCATAAAAATGTTGATTGGCTTATTTCGAGCAACTATTCAACAATGGTGATATCAACGACGTAACGTTGGAGGTAACTGTTTAAATTATAGTATGTCCATGCTAATTATACTATAGTTTACTGTTCATGACACGATATACATATTTTTTATAGCCCAAAGCAACAAAGATATTATTGAGTATGCTGATAAGGTTATCGGTAGAAGGATCAACAAATCCTCCGGTTTTCGAGTAAACCAGATTGATCAAAGCAGATATGAAGTGACCGACCAAATGAAAAATGGTATAGTCAACTTACAATCAGAAATGGCAATTGTCTGGTATTTACCTTATTCTCATGTTATGTGTAACGCCAGCAACTTCGGACTAAATTTAATAAATAATAATCATAATTTGAATCATCGATTAGGATTCTCATTAGTTGTGCACATTGCAGACTACATATTATAAAGTCATTTTAGTAATTTATCGATAAATGATGAAATGACAATCTCGATAGAAGATTATTTAGGAAAAATAATTGTAATGGAAAGTGTAGGAGCTCTGAATATGAAACACGTACATATAAAGCACACTCAAATCCGACTTCGTATGCAGAAGTTATGGACTTCAGGAAATTTACCATTCATTCAATGTATCGTAAATAGTGAATTGGAGATAGGTTGCTTACTAGACTAAGTAAATAATTATATACATGTTAAACTCATCAAAATTAGAGACGATTGCAAGAAGTTCATCAGTAACTGGTTGTCGACGTTATTCCGCACATAATATATACTCTAGCATATACAACATGGAGACTCTCACAACATTTGCATCATTTAATTGATGAAGTGGGTCATTAAACACATGTATAAGTTCAGCCATTCCCATCAAATGTGAAGTCAATACAAATGGAAATACACGTTGTCTAAACTGGGCATAATCAAAACTAGGGTGGAAATAGTCTCTGAACCGCAAGCCGATAATCAGGCAGAATGCTTTCCTTTCGAAGCAAACCCAATAGTCATGTACCGAAAATAGAAGCTCTTGCAGGTCAAATCGAGGAAAAATAGTAAATTCCTTTCACATAAGATAATGACAGAGTAAAGACTGACATTCCAAACCCATCAACATGTTAACATAATCACCAAAACATGATGCCTTAAACATGGCCGCACAAACTAGTTTGTTTTGTAAACGAGACATGATTTCTTGCCCAAGTTCAGGCCTGCAGATTGTAGTTACAACCGCTTCGTATGTCATGTATAACATGTTGGGTTTTGAGCATTCTAACACTCCTAAGGTGTTCATGCAACCCTAAATACCTTGGATCTATGTTTTCACTAATTATACATGCAATGGTGTTTCCAAGGTATTAAAGTTATGACAAGAATACAATTGACATATACCACACAAGAATCTAGTTAGGAAAACATACCTTATAGTGGAGATTGAATTCTTGATGTATCTAGCCTTAAGAGCTTAGCCCCAATAGTGTGGAAGCCTCAAGTGGAATCACAAATCACCATCAACAACTTGGAAGAACTTGAGAGAATATGGAGCTCATTAAAATCGGCCACCTTTTCTTTCACACACACTCGTGCCAATTTTGTAAGCCAAGGACCCCTTTAAATATTATGGAGGATTAGGGTTACATCCATGTAAACCCTAATACCCATGACCTTTCATTTACATAGGATCCATGGGTTAAAAGCTCCATGGACTTCCATACACTTTTACCCCATCCTAAATAAACCTTGGCCCATTCCATATATATATATATATATATATATATATATATATATATATATATATATATATATATATATATATATATATATATATATATATATATATATATATATATATATATATATATATATATATATAAGAGTCCATATTTAATTAGCCTCATTTGATCACTAAATTAATTCCAAATTAATTCTTGATCAATACTAATTAAATAATATGATTTCATATTAATATATTATAACTTATAATATATTAATAAATCATAAATATCCTTTTCTCATAAGTCTATCTATACAAATTGTTCCGGTGAAGTGCAACCCAAATTGACCATGCCGGGTCGGGTCAAGTCATACTAATTATAGTTATGGACTTAGACACTAATCCAACAGTCTCCCACTTGGATAAGTCTAATAACTATTATTGCAAGTACGACTTCATAACCCGACTAGCAATCGTAGCTCTTAAAGTCGTTGTCGAACTCTGAACAAATCAAATGACGCGTCCATTAGATAAGTGATCATATATTCCTCCATTCTAGATATCATATGGACTGAGACATGGATTATAAGCATTCTCTCTGTCCATTTATTGTTTCCCGATTTCTGATTTATGACGACCGACTAATTGAACAAATCAAATCATTTTAGGCTTGGCCAAGCACTTAGGGGTGTCATCACTGAATCATCGAGGGGCCCACAGATATCGCTTTTATCCTTTTAAGGATAAAAGGAATGGAGAAACTTTGACTCATATGCTTGTACTAACTACTTGTTGAATCATACACAAAGGCACGTTTTATAACATCGAGTTACCAATGCGTTTTCGTGCAATCAATGTATAACCAACTCATAGTCAACAACTCATATCTCTAGGTTTGAAGAATATAAGATATTATCGTCTCATGATTCACTCGTGATAAAATCCATGAAGTGATTCAAATGAGCGTGGGTTTAATCCAATACTCGAATCTCATTCCAGGAGCACTCATGAATGTTGTAGCAACCTTTTGCTATGTCTAAACACTTTAGACATCTACAAACCCAATTCATGATAGTCTTTCCTTAATACCTACTTTCAACGTATTATCGACTGTGGATGGTTTGAATAACTTAGTCATTTGGTATGAATGACCTAGTTATTCTGGAAGTCAAAACATGCAAAGTGAAACACAAGAATAATACTAATCATATATGGCCCCAACACTTTGAGTGTAAATAAAAACACCTTTTATCTAAGCACCATATTGATTACTCATTATTCGTTGTATAATGTTTCGATTTATCAACTTAATACTTGAATAAAAACAATAGTCATGCCATGCTCCAAGCATGCACACTATGTTTGTCTAAACAATAGCTATGCCATACTCCAAGTATGCACACTATGTTTGTCTTATGATCCTTACTTTGTGAAACAGATCAATTGGCAATGTTTCAATGATCCTCATTTCACAATCCCAATCCTTATTGTAAATGTAAGAATACCAAACTCTTGCCATTTACTATAATCTATTAGATTCTAAACTTATATGCAATGATCCCCTTACAATGAATATGCACACAAGTCACAAAGACTTGGCAACAGACATTACAAAGTATTCCAATGGAGAGCAATTCCATGGAAACGAAGTCTCACATTCAAAGTACATTCCTTTGAACACCCTTCTTGCATTAAGTTCTCTAATCTTATACAGATTCAAAGAATAACTTCCACCTATGGAGACAATTCCATATTCCCATTTTGACTATCACTTCTGAACAAGAGCTGCCTCCTTTCAGAATATGTCAATATGGTCCTATCTCTTTACTTCTAATTGTCCATGAGCAACCAATCTTTGGCAAACCTCAGATTGTCCTCGACAATTGCTTAATCATTTTAGTCAAATCCAGTTCTATTCCTTTTTCCCTCTTAACGCCCTAGGCATTTGGAAAATTTAGAATGGATAAATATTATAGCACATGTAATCGATCCTATACCCGAAGCATATGGGACCCGATTCATGCTATATAAATTTTTCTTTGCCATGTTCACAAAATTCGAACTATGAAGAGGGATGTCGTAATCATAATCGAATTTTGAGAATGCAACATATATAGAATTTCCTTATGTTGAACCATTCCAACATAACATTCGTAAATATCCTTGACTAAAGTTGATTAAAATCTCAATCTAGGATTTTAGAATTGGAATGAAGTATAAATCCTCTCCCTTAATTATAGCAAAACAACTTTTCAAAGCGAATTGAACTTTTTGTTTTCTATAATTAACATTTCTATCTTGCAACACTAACCATAATAATCATGCTCCCACTAGCACAATGATTATTATCTTACTAGCACAACACTTATGCTCCCACTAGCTTTGACATGTACTCAAAAAATCAATTGGACTTCTAGAAATCAATACTTTATTGACTTTCTTGCCAAAGTTCAGATTTCTGATACAAGATTGCTTTGATAAGACTTTATCAAAATCATACACCTTTCCTTAGATAGCTCATATGTTTGTCTAGACCTTTTGCCATTCTCACTAGTTAGTGTGTCGGTTAACCACACACGCTCCATTAACGACATGAGAATGCAAATATCACAATTGCTATCTACTTAAAATCTACTTAGTGAAAGCGTTTCCTCACCATCATTTTCATGAATCGGAGAGAAACCTTATGAAACTTAGATTTATATGGTGTATGTGCTCCTATCCATGTGAATTTGTCAAAAACATAATCACAAGACAAGGTTAGTGACAAACCCAAACTCATATGGAATGAACTTGTTCAATCTTAATTTCTTGCCACTTGGCAGCTCAAGGGCCTACCATTTCTTCCACATTGTTATGCACACAATTGAGAACTCATAGAACTCACAAGCATAGGCAACTTTAACTGGAATAGGCACAGAAATAATAATATGTCAACACGATAGGTTACAAACCTCAAGTCGTGGGCTAGTGATTAACAATACTCTTGATTAGTTCTTAAAACTTTGTCAAGATCTTTTAAGACTCCCACTGACCTCTTGACATATAAGATTCTCTTGTCAAGAACCATTCCTTGACAAAACAAATATTCAAGAGTTAGTGCAGGTTCTTATCAAGTTAAACACTTCATACATTTGGTCTTAGTTCGTCTTTGTTTTATCCAAAACATCACAACTAACCACTTCAAATATACAAGAATAGGAAACATCTTACTCTACATTTGACAAGTGTTATAAACTTTCTAAAGATTATGTCACTCAAGTTACAATCTTGGAGTATGACTCTAAGAGTTGATTTTGGAACGAAGTATGATTTAACTTTTGATTTAACCATTTCAACAATTCATGATTCCACTCCTTAGTCAAACAAATGCACTAAGGTGTCCTTAGAGGATCAATTGTGATATGGTTTCATAATCACTAAGATAATCATAAAACAAGATACTCAAGTACTCTCCCATCTCTTCAGATTGGAGAAACTTTTATATTTCTGCCTTATTTTATTCTTCTCATCCGTTCTGCCATACATTGAAACTTTTCCAATGTTTCAGAATTACACTTAAACTTGTAAGCATAACAATATTTACTAAACTTTAGTAAATCATGACGAATAATCTTATCATTCTTTGTGGTGGACCTGATCAGCGCACAACCTAGTGCACCCGATCCTTTAGTCCTTCTCTTGACTCACATATACATGTAAACAAGGACTTTGTCTTAATTTCCCAAAGATGAAAATTCTCATTCATCACACAATACAAGTTGCATGATTCCAAGTTTCTATCCAACTGAAACTTGGGTGATGAGAATCTTTCCTTAATTGGTAAATTATGACACTACCACAAATGAAAGAATCAAATCCATTTTCCAATATTGCTTATCAATGGAAACATATAAACAACAATTTTTCACAAATGCCATTGTAAGGATACTTCAAATAAATAAATCAAAATTTTCTTTTATTTTTTTTAAAACTTGCAGAAAAATCTTATCCTTACAATGCAAATACATATGAAAAACATGTTGTTATCTATTCCTAAGCAACATATCATAACTCTTAAGCAGCAGCTCAAAATTCTGATCATCGAACCATGCGATCGAAATCCATCTTCGCGATTAGAATCAGCATACTCTTTCTTTAGGTTTCCTTTGATTCTTCAAAACATCAAAATGTAATTACATTACATCAGGTATTTAAAATCTCCAAAAGAGACTTCATAGAGTTAGATATTGGACTTTAACCTGAAGCAAAGTCAAACCTTTTTGACTTTTACCATCCTTATGAACTTTCAGGTAAACTCGGCAGCTTCGCAACTAATGCCCCTTCTTTTGGCAAAAGAAACATATGGACCTTTTTGGAGATGGTACACTTGATTGTCTCAGACTTAGCCTTTCTCTTTACCATTGGCCAAATGACTTGACCATGGCAAATCCCTTTCTATTGGGAAGAGAAAACTTTTCTGGACTTCCAATGTCACCATTGTCAATGTCCAAATAGGTTTGGGAAGTAGATCTTCCAATCTAATTTGCTTTACCAATGCTCCAAATCATTGCTGATTTAGCAGCATCAAGAAAATATGTAAGATCACTAAGGGTCATGTCGTGATCTGTCATCAGGGAGTGACTGAAGGACCAGGTCAACAGCCAGCTACCTCGAGACTTCGACACCTGACTCTCCCAGCTTGCCAATATGTGACATAACCTCCAAGATGTAAGCACATATTGTCTTTGCTTGCCAATAGGGATTGAGTGACTTAGAACTTTTCAAGTCTTGAAACTTGTGGGATAGGGAGAATTATTAGAGGAGGTGGAGGAAGTGAAGCATGATTTCCAGTCCCATTAATGCACAACAAAGGGATTAATCTTTCACCTTGATTGCCATGTGGGATATCATCTTCATTAGGAAGGATTGTTCCTAAAGATTTGGGAAGACCATAGTTGTCTGAAATAGACATTTATGAGGGAGAAATTCAAGTTTAGTTGATTTAAGCCCTTAATATAACACCCAATATGAAATATTAAGGCTAGGACCCAACAAACTATTTATAACTGGAAGAGGGATGCCGTAATCCAAGTTATAAAATATTTGAAGGTAGGTAAATGACGATTTACCAATTTCCACCATGAAAATGAAATATAATTAAGTTTTAGTTGGATTTGAAACTCCTAGATCATTTGAGATACATTGAACTTTCAATGGCATGTTTGAATCTCGATTGTGCCCTCTCAAGTTTGTGACTGGGATGCCGAGGATCACAAACAAGGTGTGAATAACCATGCAAATTGACTTGGTACCCTCAACTTTATCACCTAATTGATGTGCCGGTTAACCACATACGCTCCACCAATCTATGATAAACTTAAGTTACCCTTCGCCACACATTGTCAGTCTCATGTTAGTGTGCCGGTTAACCACACACGCTCCACTAACGACTTAACAAAGGTGCAAAGTGCAATTTCATGGGTTAGCACCTTTTCACATTTTCCTAAGTAACTAAGATTAGGAATTTATAAGTGTTTAGTTACTTAGTATTTATCATTATACTTTTAATGAAGGGAGAATTATAGTCTTTATCCTACCCGTTTGGCTAACGACCCTCGACCAGTCAAGGAAGCGGTGGGTGAGAGTGGACACCCATTAAACTGCCATTTTATAGGCAGTAACCTTATACCCCCTTATAGACCGGCTTCGTGAATGAGGCCTACTAACGGTAAGATTGAGATTGACTTTATCTTATACATATCTATATAATTAAAATTATAATAATAGTATAAGGGTTGAATTTTAAACTTTTTAAAATTCTAGGGTTTGATTTGGAATTAAAGCATTCATAAGCAAAATCTTTACAAATTCCAAAACTTGAGGGCAAGTATTGAAACTATTCAAAACTCTTGGATTTTCATAACTTACGAGTTTAATTAAAGTTTTAAAAACTTTAATGAAGAGACTCTTGAACATCCGTAACTTGAGGACAAGTTATGAAGTCCATAAAACTATTTATGAGAAAAAGACTATTCATTTTGTAACCTACGACACTTTTATGAGTTTTAAGATTCATAAATGTGACTTTTCATATAACTTGAGGACAAGTTACAAAAACACATTTTATGAACTACTTTTAGATCAATTTGGATTGAAAACAACTAACACACAATTTTTCATTAATCTAAATTAACTCATAAAACAAGGTAACATAAAAAAACTTTTGGTAATCCATAACTTGAGGACAAGTTATGGAGTCCATACAATTTCATTAAGTTCAAGAATTACACAAACAAACAATTTGCACATAATTCCTATGATCTACCAAAACTCATAAGCATGAACAATCCATATCAACAATTTTCAAGAATCATATAAACATATATAAAACTTGAAACTTTGATAATAACTTTGAAATTGATTTACCATAATCATTACCACATCAAAAAACAGGTTTTATAAGTCCAAAACAGTTTAAGGTAATGATTCTAGACCAATTCCAGGCTTAAAACTCGAAGATATGCTGTCAGGGGGTCCAAATCGTCGAGTGCATGAACCAACTCGACGAGTTGGATGACTTTACACATGGACTCGTTGAGTCCATCAGTGGACTCGGCGAGTCCCCAGCCCAAAATAGCAAAAACTTCGATTTTCAGCAAGTATAATTGAAAACAAGCCTAGGATCTGATACTACTGTTGGGTTTTGAGCATTCTAACACTCCTAAGGTGTTCATGCAACCCTAAATACCTTGGATCTATGTTTTCAATAATTATATATGCAATGGTGTTTCCAAGGTATTAAAGTTATGACTAGCATACAATTGACATATACCACACAAGAATCTAGTTAGGAAAACATACCTTATAGTGGAGATTGAAGTCTTGATGTATCTAGCCTTAAGAGCTTAGCCCCAATAGTGTGGAAGCCTCAAGTGGAATCACAAATCACCATCAACAACTTGGAAGAACTTGAGAGAATATGGAGCTCACTAAAATCGGCCACCTTTTCTTTCACACACTCGTGCCAATTTTGTGAGCCAAGGACCCCTTTATATATTATGGAGGATTAGGGTTACATCCATGTAAACCCTAATACCCATGACCTTTCATTTACATAGGATCCATGGGTTAAAAGCTCCATTACCTATCCATGGACTTCCATACACTTTTAGCCCATCCTAAATAAACCTTGGCCCATCCCATATATATATATATATATATATATATATATATATATATATATATATATATATAAGAGTCCATATTTAATTAGCCTCTTTTGATCACTAAATTAATTCCAAATTATTTCTTGATCAATACTAATTAAATAATATGATTTCATATTAATATATTATAACTTATAATACATTAATAAATCATAAATATCATTTTCTCATAAGTCTATCCATACAAATTGTTCCGGTGAAGTGCATCCCAAATGGACTATGTCGGGTCGGGTCAAGTCATACCAATTATAGTTATGGTATTAGACACTAATCCAACATAACACTCATAAAAATCATGCCAAATTTAAACTTTTTTTTAAAACATTTCAAAACCCATGATTATTACAAAAATTATTTTCAAAATAGTATAATGTCAGAGTATCCCAGAATCAAATCATAAAATCATGAAATATGAGGAGCTGTACGATCACACCTTTGCCTTCCCGCGATTATCAGAGGTACCTGAAACAATAATCGATAAATGTAAGTTCAAAGGCTTAGTGAGTTACCCCCAAAATACCAACGCCATAAAACATATCAATAACATATAAGCAAACAACTTGCAATATGAGCCTTCAGCATGACTGGGCCGCCTCGCAGTCCTTCAGCCTATCTGGACCGCTCTCTGAGCCTTCGACACGTCTGGACTGCCTCGCAGGGCCTACAGCCTATCCGGACCGGTCGTCAGGCCTTCGGTCTGACTAACATGCCCTCCTGGGCCCGTAGTCTATCCGGACCGCCCCAGGTATGTTGGCCTTCAGCACAAAGCAGGACCGCCTCAACCCAACCCCCAATCAAATAAACATGTGCACATAATATCATATGCTAGCATATATAACAGTCAAACCGATCTAACAGATCATCAATCATAGTAACATCCTATAACCAGGATACAGACCTAACCGGTCACTAACATAGCATCATCCTATATACCAGGATACCGACCTAACCAGGTCACTAAGCATATCACCATCCTAACTACCAGGATGTAAATCAATAAGCATATCATGCAATAAACCCGGATACAAATCTGTTAAGGGCCGACATTGGTGCCTTAGACCCTGTTGATATAGTGAGGAGAACTCACCTCACAAGTAGCTCGAATCGATAAAGTCAACTCAATCAAATGCAGCTCCAAATCCAACACCTACATCCACCGATGACTCATTTCCACAAATTTACAAATTACCAAAATACCCCCAGAGGTCAAACTGGTCAACCCTTGGTCCAAGTCAAAGTCAACGGTCAAAGTCAACAGTCCATGTTGACCCAACTCGTCGAGTGCAGCTAGCAACTCGTCGAGTTCCTTAAGAACTCAGAAAGTCATAAAACCCCCACTGACTCGCCGAGTTTGCGACCAACTCGTCGAGTCCATGTGCATCCAGAAGTCGGGGAAAACCCTAACTGACTTGTCGAGTCCTCTTGCTGACTCGCCAAGTCTAAGCAGAAACCAAACAATGTGAAAACCCTTCCCAACTCGTCGAATCGGCTTATCCGACTCGTCGAGTTCATACAGTCCATTTCTTATCCAGATGATTTTGAGCCACTCCAAAGCTCCAGTTGATAGATCTAGCCTCCTAGGGCCTAGTTATCACGTAAAGTTGCAAACTTTACGTGCATGCAAGGTCTTAAGAGCCAAAACTAGGCTAAGAAAGAAGCTTAAGGCAAAGGGAAGGCCATAGCTTAACAAAGACTGAGACTTTATGACATTAAGGGGCTAAAGGAGTCCAGATCTGAAGTTGCAACCTCAGATCTTGTCCCCAAAACCGGAAATACCACAACCATACACCAAAAAGGGTTCTAAACCCATGAATGAAGAGATCTAGCTAATGGAGAGCCAAGGTAACGACTTATTATCTTCAATGTGATGCTAAGATGGAGTAGAGTTCGGATCTACAACTTTTCCTTGTTCCAAGCTTCTTGAACTTCAAGTTCTTCTCACCAAGATCCACCTTCCAAGCTTAAAACAGACAAATATGGAGAGTAAACACGATTTAGGGTTTCTAGGTTCAAGGGGGGCAATAAGGGAGGTTAATGACCCTTTAAATAGGGTGCAAAACCCTGGAAATTAGGGTTTCATCTTCCAGCTCCAACTCATCGAATTGTATCCTCCAACTCGTCGAGTTGGTCACTTAAAACACGCGGCCATATTCGTTCCTACTCGACGAGTCAGGGCATCCAACTCGTCGAGTAGACCTTTTAAAATGGAAATAAAGTTGTAATGTTTATACCTGAGAGTCGGGGTGTTATAATTCTCCCCCACTTGAACTAGACTTCGTCCTCCAAGTTTTCCGCTGTGAACAACTTCGGGTAATGCTCCCGCATCTCAGCCTCCGGCTCCCAAGTCCACTCAGATCCCCTCCAGTGCTCCCATTGTACCTTTACCAAAGGTACTTCCTTGTTCTTTAGAACCTTCACCTTACTCTCCAGAACGGCCACCTTCCTCTCCACATAATTCAGGCGCTCATCGATCTGAATATCATCTAATGACACCACTTCCTCCTCGTCCAGAATGCACTTCCGCAACTGTGAAATGTGAAAAGTACTGTGGATCTGACTAAGATCCTCTGGTAGCTCTAGTCTATATGTCACCTTACCAACCTTGGCAATCATCCTGAATGGTGCAATGTATCGGGGACCCAACTTCCCCCTCTTCCTGAAGCGGATCACACCCTTCCAAGGTGAGACCATCAGGAGTACCATGTCACTGCCCTGAAACTCCAACTCAGATCGGCGCCGGTCGGCGTAGCTCTTCTGCCGACTCTGTGCGGTCTGCAGCCGCTGTCTAATCTACTGAATCATCTCGGTAGTCTGTAGGACTACCTCGGTCCGGCCCATCACCCTATGATTCACCTCGCCCCAACAGACTGGGGTGCGGTCTCCGCCCATACAACAGCTCATAAGGTGGAGCACCAATGTTGGAGTGAAAGTTGTTGTTGTAGGAGAACTCTGCAAGGGGTAGGTAGGAATCCCAGCTCCCACCGAAGTCAATAACACAGGCTCTAAAAATATCCTCAAGAGTCTGTATGGTCCTCTCACTCTGGTCGTCCGTCTGCAGATGATAGGTTGTACTGAAGTGCAGCCGTGTGCCCAGTTCCTCGTGGAACTTCTGCCAAAATCGGGAGGTAAACCAAACATCACGGTCTGAGATGATAGAGACCGGAACCCCATGACGAGCGACAATCTCGCGTATATATACATCGGCCAGCTTCTCGACCGATGAGCTCTCCCGAATGGGCAGAAAATGAGCACTCTTGGTCAATCGATCCACGATGACCCAAATAGCGTCGAACCCCTTCGCCGTCCTCGGCAGCTTGGTGATGAAGTCCATCGTGATCTGCTCCCATTTCCACATGGGAATCTCTAGAGGCTGCAGCTTACCATGCGGCCTCTGGTGCTCGGCCTTGACCATCCTGTAGGTCAAGCACCTCTCAACATACCAAGCGATCTCTCGCTTCATGCACGACCACAAGTAACTCAATCGCAAGTCCCGATACATCTTGGTGGCCCACGGGTGAATAGAGAAACAAGACTTATGAGCCTCCTCCAATATAGTCTGCCTGGCCCCACCAGACATCAGAACCCAGACCCGACCGCAACGGGTCAATAATCCCTAGCTATCCTGCACAAACCAGGTGTTCTCGCCCTTAATCCTCTCAAGCTTCTAGTTCTCCTGACGCATACCCTCTGCCTGGGCTTCCCTGATCAAGCCCAAAAGTGGAGAATCCACTGAAATCCTCATGCACGTCACTGGAGTAGAAGACCCAACTGACTTGCGGCTCAGAGCGTCTGCAACCACGTTCGCTTTACCTGGGTGGTAAAGGATCTCACAGTCGTAGTCCTTGACTACATCTAGCCATCTGCGATGTCTCATGTTCAGTTTCGGCTGACCCATGATGTGTCTCAAGCTCTTGTGGTCCGTGTAGATGGTACAGCGGACCCCATAGAGGTAATGTCTCCAAATCTTGAGAGCGAATACCACCGCTCCCAACTCCAGATCATGAGTATGGTATCTCGTCTCATGCGGCTTCAACTGCCACGATGCATAGGCTATCACTCGTCCTCTCTACATAAGAACCGCTCCCAGTCCTATGATGGATGCATCACAGAAAACTACAAAGTCCTCAACTCCCTCTAGAAGTGTCAAGACTGGAGCCTCGCATAGTCGGTGTCTGAGGGTTTCAAACGCCCTCTGTTGCTCGGGGCCCCACCGTAAATCCACCCCCTTCCTCGTCAAATGAGTGAGGAGTACTGCAATCTTGGAGCAATCCTGTATTGAATCTCCGGTAGTACCCTGCCAATCCCAAAAAGCTCCTGATGTCTGAGGGAGATTTCGGAACCTCCCACTGCATAACCGCCTCGATTTTTGCCGGATCGACCAAAATCCCCTCCTGGTTAACGAGGTGTCCCAGGAACTGGACCTCTCGTAACCAAAACTCACACTTCAAGAACTTTGCATACAGCCGCTCTCGCCTCAAAACTCCCAATAGCTCCCGAAGATGCTCCTCATGCTGCTCCCGAGTCTTGGAGTACACCAAGATGTCATCTATGAACACTATGACCGAGCGGTCGAGCATCGGTCTGTAGACCCGATTCATCAGGTCCATAATATTGTTGGTGCGTTGGTGAGCCCAAACGACATCACCACAAACTCGTAATGTCCATAACGAGTTCGGAACGCGGTCTTCTTCACGTCCTCTTCCCTGACCCTGACCTAATGGTACCCGGACCTCAGGTCTATCTTGGAAAACCAAGATGCTCCCTGCAACTGATCGAAAAGATCATCTATCCTCAGGAGTGGATAACGGTTTTTCACCGTTAACTTGTTTAACTCCCGGTAATCAATGCACATCCGGTGTGAACCATCCTTCTTCCTGACTAAGAGTATCGGCGCTCCCCACGGGGAACTGCTCGGACGAATGAACTGCTTGTTGGATTAGTGTCTAAGCCCATAACTATAATTGGTATGTACTTGACCCTATTTGGCATGGTCCATCTGGGTTGCATGGCATCGAAACAATTTGGATAGACTTTTGTGAGAAAAGGATATTTATGATTTGTTAATATATTATAAGTTCTAATATATTAATATGAAATCATATTATTTAATTAGTATTGATCAAGAATTAATTTGGAATTAATTTTGTGATCAAAAGGAGACTAATTAAATATATGGGGATTGATTGTGTAAATCATTCATTCTTATATATGTGGGCTTCTGATCCATAGTTCTTCATGATGGCCTAAACCCATGGAGTATGAAGAATATGGAAAGACATGAGTTACATGGTGTAACCCTAATAGCCACAATATATAAGGACCCCATGGCTCAAGAAATTGGCACTAGTGTGTGTACACATGAGGGCTAGCCGATTTGAGCATAAGAACCTTTTCTCCCAAGTTATTCCAAGATGTTGGTGATGTTGTGTGAACCATTTGAGGTGTCACACTTGAGGCACTAGGCTCTTAAGTTCCATGGAATCAAGCTACTACTTCAAAAGGTATTTCATTCTACTAGATTCTTGTAGTATAGTTACTTCATATTATGCTAGTTAGGTTGAAACCTTGGAACGTCAAATATTTGCATGTATAATAGAGAAAACATAGATCCAAGGTTTATAGGGTTGCATGTACACTATAGGAGTGTTAGAATGCTCAAAACCCATCAGTGGTATCAGAGCCTAGCCTTGTTTTCTTTTATACTTGAATTAAATTGCTGAAAATCGAAGTTTGTATGATGTCTGGTCAGCTGACTCGCCGAGTCCTTAAAGGGACTCGACGAGTCCATGCCTAAATTCATCCAACTCGTCGAGTTGGTTCATGCACTCGACGAGTTGGACCCCCTGACAGCATATCTTCGAGTTTTAAGGCTGGAATTGGTCTATAATCATTACCTTAAACTGTTTTAGACTTATAAAACCTGTTTTTGATGTGGTAATGATTATGGTAAACCAATTTCAAAGTTGTTATCAAAATTTCAAGCTTTATGTGTGTTTATGTAATTTTTGAAATTGTTGATATGATTGTTCATACACTTATGAGTTTTGGTAGATCATAGGAATTATTTGCAAAATTGTTTGTTAGTTAATTCTTGATCTAAATGTGTTTTAATGGAGTCCATAATTTGTCCTCAAGTTATGGATTACCAAAAGTCATGTCTTTTAAAGTTCCATTAAAATGCATAGGTTACAAAAGGTGAAGAGTCTTTTTGTTTTATGAACTCCATAACTTGTCCTCAAGTTATGGATGTTCAAGAGTCTTTTCATTAAAGTTGTTAAAACCTTAATTAAACTCATAAGTTATGAAAATCCAAAAGTTTTTGAATAGTTCAAAACTTGCCCTCAAGTTTTGGAATTTGTAAAGTTTCTCCTCATGAATACTTTAATTCCAAGTTAAACCCTTAGAATTTTAAAAGTTAAAATTCAACCCTTATACTTTATAGTATTATAAGTTAATAATATATATATATATATATATATATATATATATATATATATATATATATATATATATATAAGTATGTATAAGAGCAAGTCAGTCTTACCCGTTAGTAGGCCTCATTCACGAAGTCGGTCGATAAGGAGGGTATAAGGTTGTTGCCTATAAAATGGCAGCTTAATGGGTGTCCACTCTCACCCACCGCTTCCTTGACTGGTGGAGGGTCGTTAGCCGAACAGGTAGGACAAGGACTATAATTCTCCCTTTATTAAAAGTATTAATGATAGATACTAAGTAACTAAACTCTTATAAATTCCCAATCTTAGTTACTTAGGAAAATGTGAATTTGGTGCTAACCCATGAAATTACACTTTGCACTTTGCTTAAGTCGTTAGTGGAGCGTGTGTGGTTAACCGACACACTAACCTGGATTTAACAAGGTAGGCAAAGGGTAACTTAATGTTTATCATAGGATCGGTGGAGCGCGTGTGGTTAACCGGCACATCGATTAAGTGATAAATATTAAGGGTACCAAGTATATTTGCATGGTTATTCACAACAAGTTTGTGATCCTCGGCATCCCAGTCACAAAACCTGAGAGGGCACAATTGAGATTGAAACACGCCATTGAAAAGTTCAATGAATCTCAAAAGATCTAGGAGTTTCAAATCCAATTAAAACCTAATATTTTTTATTTCGTTTTTCATGGTGGAAATTGGTGAATTGTCATTCGCCTACCTTCAAATATTTTATAGCTTGGATTACAGCATCCCTCTTCCGAGTTATAAAATATTGTGTTGGGTCCTAGCCTTAATATTTCATATTGGGTGTTATATTAAGGACTTAAATCAACTAAGTTGAATATCTCCCATTTTAGATGTCTGGTTCAGACAACTATGATCTTCCCAAATCTCATGGAACAAGCTTTCCTAATGAAGTTGATGTCCCGTGGTTGGCTCATGGAAATCATACTTCACTTCCTCCACCTCCACCAATTATTCTCCCTAACCCACAAGTTCTTGAATAGTTCAAGGTCACTCAAGCCCTATTGGCAAGCAAAGTCTATGTATGCTCACATCTTGGAGATAAAGTCACATATTGACAAGCCGGGAGAGTTGGGTGTCAAAGTCTTGAGGAAGTTGGATGTTCAATCACTTCCTAAGTCACATAGTGAGTTTCTTCTGGGACTACTATGAAACAGACTATGACATGAACCTTAATGATCTTATCTATTTGCTAGGTGCTGCTGAATCAGCAATGATTTGGAGCACTGGTAAAGTAAATTTGATTAGAAGATCAACTTCCCAAACTTCCATCGACATTGATAATGGTAACAGTGGATATACAGAAAAGCTTTCTCTTCCCAATGGAAAGGGATCGGCCATAGTCAACTCGGTTGACCAAATGGTAAAGAGAAAGGCTAAGTCTGAGACAGTCTCGTGTACCATTCTCAAAGAGTCCATATGCTTATATTGCCAAAGGAAGGGGCATTGGTTGCGAAGCTGCCCTATTTACCTGAAAGATCATAAGGTTGGTCAAGTCTAAAGTTTGACTCTACTTCAGGTAAGTCCACTATCTAACACTGTTAAGTTCCTATTTGAAGATTCTTAATACATTTTGATGTATGGTAGGATCAAGCAAAAGGGAAGGAAACTTAAAGGAAGAGTAAGCTGATTCTGATCGTGCAGATGGATTTCGATCGCATGGTTCGGTGATCAGAATTTATGAGCTGCTACTTAAGAGTTGTGATAGATTGCTTAGGAATAGATAACAACATTGTTTTCATATGCATTTGCATTGTAAGGATAAGTTTTTCCGCAAGTTTTAAATAAAAGAAAAAGTTTCGGTTTTATTTATTTTAAGTATCTTTACAATGGCATTTATGAAAAATTATTGCTTATATGATTTCGTTAATCGCAATATTGGAAAATGGATTTGATTCTTTCATTTGTGGTAATGTCTAAATTTACCAAATAAGGAAAGATTCTCATCACCCAAGTTTCAGTTGGATAGAAACTTGGAATCATGCAACTTGTATTGTATGATGAATGAGAATTTTCATCTTTGGAAAATTAAGACTAATTCCTTGTTCACATGTATATGTGAGTCAAGTGAAGGACTAAGGGATAGAGTACACATTCTTGTGCACTGGTCAAGTCCACCACAAAGTTCGATAAGATTATTCGTCATGATTTACTAAAGTTTAGTAAATATGGTTATACTTACAAGTTTAAGTATAATTCTGAAACATTGGAAAAGTTTTGATGTATGGCAGAACAAATAAGAAGAATCAAATTTGGCAGAAAGATAAAAGTTTCTCAAATCTGAAAAAGATGGGAGAGTAATTTAGTATCATGTTTTATGATCATCTTAATGATTATGAGACCATATCACAGTTCATCCTCTAGGGACATCTTAGTGCATTCCTATGGCTAAGAAGAGGAATCTTGAATTGTTGAAATGGTTAAATCAAGAATATGAGTCATACTTCGTTCCAAAACAATTCTTAGAGTCATACTCCAAGATTGTAACTTGAGTGACATATCTTAAAGAAGGTTTATAACACTTGTCAAATGTAAGAGTAAAATGTTTTCTACTCTTGTGCATTTGAAATTGGTAAGTTGTGATGTTTTAAATAAACAAAGACCAACTAAGGCCAATTGTGTGAAGTGTTTGTCTTGATAAGAATCCGCACTATCTCTTCAATACTTGTTTTGTCAAGGAATGGTTCTTGACAAGAGAGTCTTATATGTCAAGAGGACAATGGGAGTCTAAAAGATCTTGAAAGAGTCTAATCAAGAATAAAACCTGTAGTTTATCACTAGCACACGACTTGAGGTTTATAACCTTTCGTGTTGACATATTCCTATTTCTGTGCCCATTCTAGTTAAAGTTGGCCTTGCATATGAGTTCTGAGAGTTCTCAATTGGTTGCATATCAACTTGGAAGCAATGGCAGGCCCTTGTGCTGCCAGGTGGCAAGAATTTAAGAATGCACAAGTTCAATTCATATGAGTTTGGATTTGTCACTAACCTTGTCTTGTGATTATGGTTTTGACAAATTCACATGGATAGGAACACATACACCATAAAATCTAAGTGTCATAAGGTTTCTCTTCGATTCATGAAAATGATGGTAAGGAAACGCTTTCACTGAGTAGATTTAAGTAGATAACAATTGTGATATTTGCATTCTCAAAAGTCGTTAGTGGAGTGTGTGTGGTTAACCGGCACACTAACATGGACTTGTGAGAAATGGAAAAGGTCTAAACAATTGAGACTATGATTACGGCATCCCTTTTCATAGTTCTAAAATTTTTTTAGACACACATGTGAGCTATCTAAGGAAAGGTGTATGATTTTGATAAAGTTTTATCAAAGCATCTCGTATCGGAAATCTGAACTTTGGTAAGAAAGTCAATAAAGTATTGATTTCTAGAAGTCCAGCTGTTTTCTGAGTACATGTCAAAGCTAGTGGGAGCATAAGTGTTATGCTAATAATCATCATGCAAGTGGGAGTATGATAATTATAATAAGTGTTGCAAGTTAGCAATATTAATTATAGAAAAAAAAAGTTTCAATTGGGAAAAGTTGTTTTGCTATAATTAAGGGAGAGGAAAATATACTTCATTTCAAATCTAAAAGCTTAGATCGTGAGATTTTAATCAAATTTAGTCAAGTATATATATGAATGGTGTCACACCCCGATCCTTGTCGGAATCGATCGAGGCGTGATATATTGTTCAAAGTCTCATGACAACTATGTTATAATATGATTAGATTCAATTAAGTACTAAGTATGCAAACAAGATCCACAACATACAAATGCAAATCCAAATACGAACAACATTTATCACATCAAATTTAAATAGTCTTGTGGATTTCTAAGGCACAACCTATTTTTCATCAACTTCATTCTTCAAATCTGCATCATGGGTAAAAACAGGTCAACTACGAGAGTTGGTGAGTAATCTAATTTTAGTAGAGAAAATTGTGAAGTTGAAACCTTTATAATTGGAAATTTGTTTTCTTTTGAAGTCGGCAAACAATTGTATTTGAGATAACGGTTTATAAATCAAAAATTGATTAACAAATGATAACAACAACAATAAGTCCTCGCCCTATATATACATATGTATATATATATATATATATATATATATATATATATATATATATATATAAATATATATATATAGGATGGAGCATCTAATCATCATACACACTCAACCACGTGCGATCAATCACCTTAGCGTCCCAAGGCGGGGTGGTCAACCCAATAGCGCTATTATTGTCCATAACGTACCTCAAGAATACGGGCATAGTCATGGAGATTAGACTAAAAATGGTAATGCACTACAAGTACATGTAGCGTAAACAAACAATAGTTATACAATTAATGACTCACGTATAAATGTCCCAACAATATCTCAATTGTGATAAAACAATAAAATGAAGTTGGAACATATTAGAACCACATGATACACCCCAAAAGTATTGAAAATTATAAAATATGGGGTAGATTACTCACATTAGTCCCAAATCGAAATGCGTGTGTCGTACGATAGACGGTTCGGGTCAAAATGGCGTAGAACATAATATAATTAATAGTTTTGGTTTAGGAACTGCTAAACGAGAATAGAGTACTAATACAAATAATTAGACACATATTCTTATATTAGATGAATTAACAATAATTCATTTTGATTATAATATTAAGGTATTCATTTGTTAAATGAATTTTAAATTGAATTAATTACTTTGCATAATTAATTTATATTTTCAATTTAGGCCAGATTTTAATAATTTCTTATTAAAATAATAACTTGCCCCATTTATAATTATTTACAGATTTTAACAATTATTTATATGAAATAATCATTAAAATGCATTTTTACATGCTTAAATACTTAGGAAAATGATTTTAAATAGTACACAGTATTGAAAAATTATGAAATTATTAGGAAATCATTATTTCATACAATATTAATTACTGTAAAATTTTTATATTTTTCTGAACTGTTTTAGTATTTATTTAATACTTTAATGATTAAACAACAACAAAATTCGGGAAAAATACTAAATGATTCCCAAAAATTCTGTAAAATTAACCATAGTTTTATAACATGATATAGAGCCCAGTGTATAAGTTTCGGATATTTGTAACTATGGGAAGTATTTTTTATATATTTCATTATTAATTAATCAATAAAATCATAAATAATAGTAAACAGTAATATAAATGCATGAAACTTCATAAATTATGTTTAATCAATATATTGGTCATCCCAGAATTTTCTCAGAATTTATTGAATGCAAAAAGTATTTTATGTGAATTATTGCCCTACTTTATTGCAATAATTATAGTAATTTAATAAAAATAAGTTATTTTCTGAAAATTTCCAGAACTTCTTATTTTATTGATGGGATTCTGAGAAAAATCAGGTTTATGCATAAAATGAGTTTTAGATATTTTGGTGGATTTAATTTGTTTCTTGTATGCATTTGAAACTTTTAACAACATACCTTGATGAATGCTTCAAGAGGGATGAAGATTTGAGTATAATAGATTGTTCTTGGCTGGAATATGAGTATTTCTTGGATGAATTTCGAGATTGAGAGTGAGAGAAAGAATAGAGAGGGTTTAAGTGGTGAAGAGAATAATGTGTTGGGAGAAAAAGGAAAGGAAAATGGATGGGAGGTGTGAGTGGGAGACCATGGGAATAATCTTTTTGCTTTTGGTGGTCTTCATAATTTCCCACTAACACAAGCATCTTTTACATAATTAATATAAGAGTTTTATAAAATTTAATGTAAAGTTTATAAAAATAGAGTTTTATAAAATTTAATGTAAAGTTTATAAAAATGGAGTTTTATAAAAGATGAGTTATTATTTGATTATAACAATCTACTTTGATTTGAAGTTTAATTATAGCATTCAAGTTTGATTCTTTTAAATTTAATTAGAGCATTATACTTTGATTTGATTTTAATATGGTATCATAATTTAATTTGATTATAGTTATAACGTTGTACTATACTATGTTGCTATTAACGTCAATTTATATCGTAGTGTATGAGTTTTGATCCTATTAGCGTCAAGTAATCTTGAGTAGGGTTTGAATGAGATTGAGAGAGGTTTCGTTTGTGATCTTTTTGAGTGTCCGGCTTCGCAACGCAAGGTCCATAGACCCCGTTAAGCCATGATTTAGTGTCCTACACAATCCCGATGATTGTGCAATAGTGTTTTATCGCTTTGGTTCGTTGTTTAGCACTGTTAAGGCTAAGGAATATCAAACACATGAACTTTCCAAATGATGTTTTCTCATTAAAATAGCGAATTGTACAGTGATTACATAACGTAAACCCTAACATACAAGGGTTAATGGAGTTGACCGGTTTAACTTGTTGACTTTGTTTGACTTTGACTTGACCGAAATTTGATGGTTGTCACATCATCCCCCCGTTAGAGGGAATTTCGTCCCGAAATTTGCATTTTGACTGGGACTTCAAGACTTTGGAAAAAGATGTGGAAAACGTTTCGTAGTACAAGAAATTAATTTTGGTGAGGAACAACCCGCCTGATGTCACATAACGACCTTGGAAATTTCTTATTGTAACTTGAACTGAGTCGATTTAAAAGGAGTTTATTGTTTTGGGATGATAGAGTATTCTATGTGTGCTTTTATACTCCCTGTTTTATCCTTGATATTACCACTATGAATATTTTATAACGTAGTTAGCGAGTTCCATCATTACGAATGTTTCAACAAATTTTGACGAAATTTGCATTATAAGTCCTACAAGTTCTTTTATAGTCGATTGACGTAAACTAGTCGTATATCATTAAGATTGCAAGGGCATTTTGGATGGGTGACCCCGCCTTAAGCCCACAACCAAACAAGGAACAGGGAATGAGGCGGAATCACACATTCTAAGTCCATAGAATCTTAATGATATATGACCATAATGTTTACACTAGCCCTCATAGATTCCAGGGGCGTAGTATTATTGGGCTAGAAGTAGGAATTGTAGTTCAAAATAAAATAGTTATAAGCCTGCTATCTTCAAACTTGGGCTTTGGCCCCTCCCGATTCCTAATCAGAATGGTCCAATACTCCCAATTCTCCAAGCGACCAAGCGGTATCAAGAAATCAAAATCGATTCATCCCCATTTTCCCAATTCGCTGCCTATCTCGCCTGCTGTTCGTTTGTCGCTGTCTCGCCAAGTCAGTCGCCTGGTCTCACTCTCGCCAATCGCCATCGCCAAGTGCCCAAGCCCCCATTCACACTTCACAGAAATCAGGTATGTAATCCCGAGACCCAAATCCTGTTCAGATGTTCTTTCTTTTCTGATTGTAAGATTGTTGATTGTTGGTATTGGCGTATTGCACTGCTGCTGCTGTTTTCTGTCAATTGGTTGCCTATTTATGCGTTACTACTGTCTTACTGAGTTTCCTTTTAATTTGGCTGTCATTTGCGATTTGGCGATTTGCCAATTTGATTTATAAGTTATGAACTTATAGATTTGGTTATTGATTTGGTTATGCTTAACAGCTTGTCAGCTTCAAACAAAACTGAAAAGTAACAACAAAGATTGATTTGGTTATTGTTAAATGAGTTATTGGTTATTGTTCTAATTTTGAATTTGATTTTGTTTTGATTGGATCAATTGTTCCTTCATTTTTATTTTTCTAGATATAATCATGGGAAAGATGAAAACATTGAAAGAGAAATTGTTGTCTGCTTACTAATATATCATTCATAATCTGTTTTTAAAGACATTAAAGGCTGTCGGGCTGAGTTGTAATTCTTTTTCTAGGTGTTTTTGGTGTTTATTTGTAGAAAACAATCTGTTTTTTTTAATGTTAATTTCAGTTTATAATATTTTCGCCCCCCCCCCCCCCAAGTTAATTGTTCAAGCTCCGCCACTGATAGATTTACTAGTAAAAACCCTGAGTTTTTTTTTACATAGATGATAAGACTTATTTGGGTTTTGTCGTGTTCTCAAGATTCATGGTTTATATACTTGAATCGATGCTAGTTTTAGTAATAAAAAGAAATTTAGAATTTAAACGTCGAGGTTAGAAGCTTGTACTGATATTTAAGGGGTTAAAAAATAAAGTTTTATTAGTTACCTATAGCGACACACAAGTCATAATTTGCATGTGTGAAGACTTGGAGTACTTTCTAATTGGTTCGTGTGTGAAGACTTGGAGTACTTTCTAACTGGTTCATGTGTGAAGACTTGGAGTACTTTCTAATGAAAAGTGTGCTACTGGGGAAATTTAAAACTGGTACGTAGCTTCAAAGTCAAGAATATGCAGTAGGCATGTGATGTATTAAATGCATGAGGCACATAAGTCATAATTTGCGGCGACATATACGTATATGTGTGTGAATTGAAGAAGAAGGTTACAGTTCAAAGACCATATATATTCATTTCCTCTTTATTTGTTATTAATTACTTCTCCCACTTCACTTATATAAATCATCACATTCTTACCGCAACTTTTAACTTCTCCCTCACAAATGGATCCACCTGTAGATCATCAAAACCCCATAGATGACCTTGATTGGTTTCAGTACTTTGATCATCAAGATCTTTTCAGGTATATATAAACGTCACTCATTACCCCATCTTTCGCATAGAAAAGTGATTGTGTCTCTATTGATCAAAACATGGTTTGGATTTGTAGTGATCAAAAAGAGTCTTTCATCGTGTTAGATTTGATTATCTTGAGTTTTTTTTTTTTTTTGGATTTTTGCAGTGGTGACATGCTCGACCATCATGATTACGAGTTGTCGGAAAAATTACATGAAGTGCTCGATCAGAACGTTTCCACAGTACTTAACAAAGATCAAAACATCATTTCTAGAAATGAGTTTCACGATTTGGATCCCCTTAAAGACATAAGCTTATGGGATTGTTGGGAGGATGGTAATTTACCATTGGTTAGTTTCAGTGAAGACTGTAAATCCGGTGGTGAGGCTACAGGTAGTTCTAGTGCTGCCACCACTGATCACGGTGGCCGAAAGGTGGCAAAGAGATTGAGACCATTGGAGTTTGAAGAGATAGCGAAGTACTTTGAGATGCCGATAATCATGGCGGCAAAGGAACTAGGGATAGGGTTAACATTGTTGAAGAAAAGATGCAGAGAGCTAAACATAAACAGATGGCCTCATAGAAAACTTACGAGCCTACAATCCCTCATTCAAAATGCCAAGGTAAATTACGATAATAACTTTCTATACATTACTCATGCATGCATGCCTGCACTTGGTAACCAAAGTAGTTTTGGTATTTTCTAAAATTTTAATTATTAGTTTCTTTATAACATAAACAATGGCCCTAGGCATATTCCACATCAATTCAATTGATTTACTACGATTTCCTGATTTATATTTATATAAACTTAACTCATTGTAAATTTTGTGAACTCACACGAAAAATATATTGCATCTACCTTTTTTTTAAAAAAAAAACTAGGAGTTGGGATTAAAGGAAGAGATAGAGACGTTAGAAGGGCACAAGAAGATGATGGAGAAATTTCCAGGTATGGAATTGACAGAAAGAACAAAGAAGCTTAGGCAAGCTTGCTTCAAAGCTATTTATAAGAAGAGAGGACTTAACAATCCTTAGTCCTTACCTTTTCTTTTAGCCATTTTGTTATAATTAGTGGATTTTAATCTACATTGTATGTGTTTTTCTCTTGATAGTTTGATACCCTTTTTAGTTTCATTGTGTTTGTTTGTCTATTGATTTTTTTATGCAGAAAATTTTGTATAATTTGGATATTATAGTTTGTATTATGTATTTAGCCATATTCTAGATTGCCGACACGACTACGCCGACGACTCTATACTAGAGGTCTATATAAATAGACTTATGAATTTAGTAGGAATAACTTGATTATAATCTTGTGATTTGTTCCATGTGTGATCCACTCCTAAGATTCACTCGACATGCCCCCAGTTACGTGTAATTAAAATTTTATTAGACTATTGATCCTAATGAGTCTACCCTAAGTCCACAACCAAACAAGGAACAAGTCAACTACGAGAAACACGCATATGGACTTGTGAGTTATTTGTAAATTGATTATGGAAATAAAGTTTTTAGACATTGTTGGGTAAAATAATTGTAAAACACTTGTTGGGCCATGGTTAGGAGTGTTGGGCACCTTTTGGGCTTTCCATGGTTACTAAATGTGAAACATGTAGCACTTGCGTGGGCCCCCACAAAACTAAGTTTTCACATTTCTTTCCCACTTCTAGGCCCATTAGGGAACTTAATAGTCCAATGAGTTGGCCATTTTGGAGTGTATCCTTTCGAATACGTTTGATAAGGTCGGGTATTTTGATGGCTCAAAAGTAATGTGAATGACGCGCTTTGGCCTATAGGTTTGGGAACTCTCGCCTTTGGTCCCCAGATAAGTAAACTGGTCCCTCGGTTGATTGGGATGTATACGAATGCTTACCTAGTCAGGACTTTCGGGCTACCGGCACCTCCCCCTTCCAGTTACTACGCGTCCATTACTATGATCCTACCCAACTAGAGTGGATGACTTTGAATTTCCTATGAGCTCTAAGGAATACATATATGTATATACATTTTGTTAAACAACTTGAGTATGTGTGTGATTTTCAGAGAAAGTCGAGAATATTCACAAGTGTATGCACACATATAAGTGTCAGGAGTAATACGTATGCACATAAGGGAGCAATTAACACACAAAGGTATTCCTACGATTTTCTAAGTGTGAATTGCATGCAGTTGTGTGTGCATTTTATAAACTAGCATACGAGAGGACCCTAGAGGCTATAGACTAGGTCAAGGCAATTAACCTAATTCCCTATAGTCAAGGGCTCTGATACCAATCTGTCACACCCCGATCCTTGTCGGAATCGATCGAGGCGTGATATATTGTTCAAAGTCTCATGACAACTATGTTATAATATGATTAGATTCAATTAAGTACTAAGTATGCAAACAAGATCCACAACATACAAATGCAAATCCGAATACGAACAACATTTATTACATCAAATTTAAATAGTCTTGTGGATTTCTAAGGCACAACCTATTTTTCATCAACTTCATTCTTCAAATCTGCATCATGGGTAAAAACAGGTCAACTACGAGAGTTGGTGAGTAATCTAATTTTAGTAGAGAAAATTGTGAAGTTGAAACCTTTATAATTGGAAATTTGTTTTCTTTTGAAGTCGGCAAACAATTGTATTTGAGATAACGGTTATAAATCAAAAATTGATTAACAAATGATAACAACAACAATAAGTCCTCACCCTATATATACATATGTATATATATATATATATATATATATATATATATATATATATATATATATATATATATATATATATATATATATATAAATATATATAGGATGGAGCATCTAATCATCATACACACTCAACCACGTGCGATCAATCACCTTAGCATCCCAAGGCGGGGTGGTCAACCCAATAGCGCTATTATTGTCCATAACGTACCTCAAGAATACGGGCATAGTCATGGAGATTAGACTAAAAATGGTAATGCACTACAAGTACATGTAGCGTAAACAAACAATAGTTATACAATTAATGACTCACGTATAAATGTCCCAACAATGTCTCAATTGTGATAAACCATAAAATGAAGTTGGAACATATTAGAACCACATGATACACCCCAAAAGTATTGAAAATTATAAAATATGGGGTAGATTACTCACATTAGTCCCAAAACGAAATGCGTGTGTCGTACGATAGACGGTTCGGGTCAAAATGGCGTAGAACATAATATAATTAATAGTTTTGGTTTAGGAACTGCTAAACGAGAATAGAGTACTAATACAAATAATTAGACACATATTCTTATATTAGATGAATTAACAATAATTCATTTTGATTATAATATTAAGGTATTCATTTGTTAAATGAATTTTAAATTGAATTAATTACTTTGCATAATTAATTTATATTTTCAATTTAGGCCAGATTTTAATAATTTCTTATTAAAATAATAACTTGCCCCATTTATAATTATTTACAGATTTTAACAATTATTTATATGAAATAATCATTAAAATGCATTTTTACATGCTTAAATACTTAGGAAAATGGTGTTAAATAGTACACAGTATTGAAAAATTATGAAATTATTAGGAAATCATTATTTCATACAATATTAATTACTGTAAAAATTTTATATTTTTCTGAACTGTTTTAGTATTTATTTAATACTTTAATGATTAAACAACAACAAAATTCGGGAAAAATACTAAATGATTCCCAAAACTTCTGTAAAATTAACCATAGTTTTATAACATGATATAGAGCCCAGTGTATAAGTTTCGGATATTTGTGACTATGGGAAGTATTTTTTATATATTTCATTATTAATTAATCAATAAAATCATAAATAATAGTAAACTGTAATATAAATGCATGAAACTTCATAAATTATGTTTAATCAATATATTGGTCATCCCAGAATTTTCTCAGAATTTATTGAATGCAAAAAGTATTTTATGTGAATTATTGCCCTACTTTATTGCAATAATTATAGTAATTCAATAAAAATAAGTTATTTTCTGAAAATTTCCAGAACTTCTTATTTTATTGATGGGATTCTGAGAAAAATCAGGTTTATGCATAAAATGAGTTTTAGATATTTTGGTGGATTTAATTTGTTTCTTGTATGCATTTGAAACTTTTAACAACATACCTTGATGAATGCTTCAAGAGGGATGAAGATTTGAGTATAATAGATTGTTCTTGGCTGGAATATGAGTATTTCTTGGATGAATTTCGAGATTGAGAGTGAGAGAAAGAATAGAGAGGGTTTAAGTGGTGAAGAGAATAATGTGTTGGGAGAAAAAGGAAAGGAAAATGGATGGGAGGTGTGAGTGGGAGACCATGGGAATAATCTTTTTGCTTTTGGTGGTCTTCATAATTTCCCACTAACACAAGCATCTTTTACATAATTAATATAAGAGTTTTATAAAATTTAATGTAAAGTTTATAAAAATAGAGTTTTATAAAATTTAATGTAAAGTTTATAAAAATGGAGTTTTATAAAAGATGAGTTATTATTTGATTATAACAATCTACTTTGATTTGAAGTTTAATTATAGCATTCAAGTTTGATTCTTTTAAATTTAATTAGAGCATTATACTTTGATTTGATTTTAATATGGTATCATAATTTAATTTGATTATAGTTATAACGTTGTATTATACTATGTTGCTATTAACGTCAATTTATATCGTAGTGTATGAGTTTTGATCCTATTAGCGTCAAGTAATCTTGAGTAGGGTTTGAATGAGATTGAAAGAGGTTTCGTTTGTGATCTTTTTGAGTGTCCGGCTTCGCAACGCAAGGTCCATAGACCCCGTTAAGCCATGATTTAATGTCCTACACAATCCCGATGATTGTGCAATAGTGTTTTATCGCTTTGGTTCGTTGTTTAGCACTGTTAAGGCTAAGGAATATCAAACACATGAACTTTCCAAATGATGTTTTCTCATTAAAATAGCGAATTATACAGTGATTACATAACGTAAACCCTAACATACAAGGGTTAATAGAGTTGACCGGTTTAACTTGTTGACTTTGTTTGACTTTGACTTGACCGAAATTTGATGGTTGTCACAAATGGTATGTTGGAATGGCTCAACATAAGGAAATTCTATATATGGGAACATTATTTGCGTTCTAAAATTCGATTATGATTACGGCATCCCTTTTCATAATCTGAATTATGAGAACATGGCAAATAGAAATAGAAATATTATAGCAAAAGACTGGTCTAGTATCATGTCTTTATGTGAGACATCATGAATCGTGTCCCATATGCTTCAGATATAGGGTCGATTGCATGTGCTATAATATTCATCTGTTCTAAATTTTTCCAAATGCCTAAACCATTAAGAGGGAATAAGTACTAGAACTGGATATGACTAAAGTGATTAAGCAATTGTCGAGGACAATCTATGGTTTACCAAAGATTGGTTGCTCAGGGACAGTTGGAAGTATAGTGTTAATTTTGGAAGGACCATATTGACATATTCTGAAAAGAGGCAACTTTTGTTCAGAGGTGATAGTCAAAATGTGAATATGGAGATGTCTCCATAGGTGGAAGTTATCCAATCTGTGTAAGATTAGAAAACTTAATGCAAGAAGGATGTTCAAAGCATTGTACTTTGAATTTGAGACTTCGTTTCCATGGAATGATTTCCATTGGAATACTATGTAATGACTGTTGACAAGTCTTTGTGACTTTGTGCATAATCATTACAAGAGGATTGGTGCATATAAGTTTAAAATCTAACAAGATTTCGGTAAATGGCAAGAATTTGGAATTCTTGCATTTGCAGTAAGGATTTGGGATTGTGAAATGAGAATCATTGGAATTATGTTCAATCGATCTATTTCACAAAGTAAAGATCATAGACAAACTTAGTGTGCATACTTGGTGTATGGCATAACTAATGTTTGGAAAAACATAGTGTGCATACTTGGTGTATGGCATGACTAGTGTTTAGAAAACATAGTGTACATGCTTGGAGCATGGAACAACTATTGTTTGAATTCAAGTATAAAGTTGATAATTTGAAATAGTATGCAATGAATAATGTGTAATCAATATGGTGATAAATAAAAGGTGTTCTATTTTTATTTATAAGTTCTGAGACCATATTGGATTCGATTATTCTTGTGTTTCACTTTGCATATTTTGACTTCCAGAATAACTAGGTGGTTCTTCCTGAATGACTAAGTTATTCAAACCATCCACAGTCTAGGTATTAAGGCAAGACTGTCATGAAGCTGGTTTGTAGATGTCCAAGGTATTGGACATAGCAAGAGTTGCTACAACATTCATGAGTGCTCATAAGTTCTGGGTATTGGATTAAACCCATGCTCATTTGACTCACTTCATGGATTTTATCACGAGTGATCATGAGACGATAATATCTTATATTCTTCAAACCTAGAGATATGACTTGTTGCCTATGAGTTGGTTATACATTGATTGTACGAAAACGCGTTGGTAACTCGATGTTATAAAACGTGTCTTTGTGTATAATTCAACAAGTAGTAGAACAAGCATATGAGTCGAAGTTTATCCATTCCTTTTACCCTTAAAGGGATAAAAGCGATATCTGTGGGCCCCTCGATGATTTAGCGATGACACATGTGAGTGCTTGGCCAAGCCATGACTGATTTGATTTGTTCAATCAGTCAGTCATCATAAATCGAAAATCGAGAAACAACAAATGGACAGAGAGAATGATTATAATCCATGTCTAAGTCCATATGATATCTAGAATGGAGGAATATATGATCCCTTATCTAATGGACAAGTCATTGACAAGGTCAGAGTTCGACAACGGCTTTAAGAGCTACGATTGCCAGTTAGGTTTTGAAGTCATACTCAATAATAGTTTTAGACTTATCCAAGTGGGAGACTGTTGGATTAGTGTCTAAGCCCATAACTATAATTGGTATGTACTTGACCCGATTTGGCATGGTCCATCTGGGTTGCATGGCATCGAAACAATTTCGATAGACTTTTGTGAGAAAATGATATTTATGATTTGTTAATATATTATAAGTTCTAATATATTAATATGAAATCATATTATTTAATTATTATTGATCAAGAATTAATTTGGAATTAGTTTTGTGATCAAAAGGAGACTAATTAAATATATGGGGATTGATTGTGTAAATCATTCATTCTTATATATGTGGGCTTATGATCCATAGTTCTTCATGATGGGCTAAACCCATGGAGTATGAAGAATATGGAAAGACATGAGTTACATGGTGTAACCCTAATAGCCACAATATATAAGGACCCCATGGCTCAAGAAATTGGCACTAGTGTGTGTACACATGAGGGCTAGCCGATTTGAGCATAAGAACCTTTTCTCCCAAGTTATTCCAAGATGTTGGTGATGTTGTGTGAACCATTTGAGGTGTCACACTTGAGGCACTAGGCTCTTAAGCTCCATGGAATCAAGTTACTACATCAAAAGGTATGTCATTCTACTAAATTCTTGTAGTATAGTTACTTCATATTATGCTAGTTAGGTTGAAACCTTGGAACATCAAATATTTGCATGTATAATAGAGAAAACATAGATCCAAGGTTTATATGGTTGCATGTACACCATAGGAGTGTTAGAATGCTCAAAACCCTTCACTTCTTGCCCAGCAGTTCCTGCTGCTCTGATGTCAGCTCCTGCATCTCTGGTGGTGCCAACCGGTACGACGCCTTGGCGATAGGGCCGCACCTGGCACTAGGTCGATCCTAAACTCAACCTGCCTCTCCGGAGGCACTCCAGGTAACTCCTCCGGAAACACGTCAGCAAACTCTCTGACCACTGGAACCTCTGATTCTGAAACCTGATCCCTGACCCTGCGTATCCACCACATACGCTAGATAACTTGCACACTCGTGCCGAATGTACTGTCGAGCCCTGGCAGCCGAACAAAACTCTGATCCTAATCTGGTGCCCTCGTCGTAAATAATCAGTTCTCCCCCACTTGGGGTTTGAACTACCACTCGCTGACCCTCGCAGTCAATCATGGCACTGAAGCGACTAAGCCAATCCATACCCACGATCACACATACATCCCCCATGGGAATCGGAATCAGGTATATCGGGAAAGATACTCCGACGATCTCCAATACGCAACCCCGATAGACCAAAGAAGCGGAAATCCCGTGTCCGTTGGCGATAGAGACTCGCAACAGACACTCTAGCTCTCCTACTAGCAAATCGAACTCCCTACTAAATGTTTGAGACACAAACGACCGACTCACCCCCAAGTCTAATATTAAAAAAGCAGGTAAGGAGTTCACTAAAAACGTACCTAATCACAGGTACAAACATACCAGCAACCACGTCTGGTACTTCCCTGGCCTCCTCTGCTGTAAGCTGGAAGGCGCGTACATGGGCCCTCGAGAGCGTTGCTCGACCCTGACCCCGTCAGTAATCCTCAGTGCAGCCGGCGCTGGAGCCTGCGTCAGCCTGGCTGCGAGCTGTGGAGAGTTGGTCTTCACGTGACCAACTTGATGACAGTGGTAGCAAATCCTCATATCCTGAATCGGGGCTGTCTGACGACAATCCTTCGCATAATGCCCCTCCCCGCCGCATTTGCGGCACGCACTGCTAAACCTGCAAACCCCCGAGTGACCCTTCCCACACTTGCCACAAGTGCGGCCCTGCTGTCCCACACTTAGACCACTTTGGTGCCGGCTGTGACTATGTCGGGGACTTCCGCTGCTCCCTCAACTGCAGCTCAATCTCCAACTCACACCGCCTAGCGGCCTCCTGTAAATCCAGAAGCGTATCACAACGTTGGGTCGCCGCAAACTGTCGAATATCAGTCTTGAGCATGCTCAGATAACGAGTCATCTAAGCTTGCTCAGAAGCAAACTCCAGGCAGAACATCGCCCATTCTGTGAACATGCGGGTGATCTTCGTCACCGTCTTACCATCCTGTCTTAAATCTAGAAACTCCTGAGCCTACCGTTCCCGCTTGACTCGTGGAATGTAGCGAGCGCGGAACATATCTATTAAACCAAGTAACAGCAGCTCTCTGATCATCAGAATACGACCTAGTCACCAACCTCCACCAGTCCTTTGCCCCATTCCTCAGCAGGTTCAGGGCACACCTGACCTTCAAGTCAGTAGGACATGAACACGTGAAGAAGCACCCTTCCACATCAGACAGCCACCGCATGGCTTTGATGGGGTCCTGAGTCCCAACAAAAGTAGGGGGCTTCGTGTTGTCGAAGTCCCGATATTGAAAAGCCCGACCGACTCCCAACCCTGCCGTCGATACAGCTGTTGTGGCTGCTGCGGCAGCCGCCTGAGTGAGGGCTGCACAGCGATCATCAAAATACTCCACCATAGCGGTCTTGATAGACCCAAACATCTCTGGCAACTGAGCCTGGAACATAGCAGCAACCTCTATTGGGTTTTGAGCATTCTAACACTCCTATGGTGTACATGCAACCCTATAGACCTTCGATCTATGTTTTCTCTATTATACATGCAAATATTAAATATTCCAAGGTTTCATCCTAACTAGCATATTATGAAGCACCTATACTACAAAGTTCTAGTTAGATGACATACCTTTTGATGTAGCTTGATGTCTTCAAGCTTTAAGAGCTTAGCCCCAATAGTGTGGAAGCCTCAAATGGAATCACAAATCACTAAAACACCTTGGAAGAACTTGAGAGAATATGTATGCACACTAAAATCGGTCCACTCTTATTTTCACACACTTGTGTCAATTTTGTGAGCCAAGGACCCCTTTATATATTATGGAGGATTAGGGTTACATCCATGTAAACCCTAATACCCATGACCTTTCATTTACATAGGATCCATGGGTTAAAAGCTCCATGGACCATCCATGAAAGCTTAGCCCAACCTAAATGAACTTGGCCCATTCCATATATATAAGAGTCCATATTTAATTAGTTCTTTTTTATCACTTAATTAATTCTAAATTAATTCTTGATCAATACTAATTAAATAATATGATTCCATATTAATATATTAGAACTTATAATATATTAATATAAATCATAAATATACTATTCTCAAAAGACTATCCATATAAATTGTGCCGGTGAAGTGCAACCCAAATGGACCATGCCGGGTCGGGTCAAGTACATACCAAATATAGTTATGGACTTAGACATTAATCCAACAGTCTCCCACTTGAATAAGTCTAAAACTATTATTGAGTATGACTTCAAAACCTAACTGGCAATCGTAGCTCTTAAAGTCGCTGTCGAACTCTGACCTTGTCAATGACTTGTCCATTAGATAAGGGATCATATATTCCTCCATTCTAGATATCATATGGACTGAGACATGGATTATAATCATTCTCTCTGTCCATTTGTTGTTTCCCGATTTTCGATTTATGATGACTGACTGATTGAACAAATCAAATCAGTCATGGCTTGGCCAAGCACTCACATGTGTCATCGCTAAATCATCGAGGGGCCCACAAATATCGCTTTTATCCCGAAGGTAAAAGGAATGGATAAACTTCGACTCATACGGCTTGTTCTACTACTTGTTGAATCATACACAAAGGCACGTTTTATAACATCGAGTTACCAAATGCGTTTTCGTGCAATCAATGTATATCCAACTCATAGTAACAACTCATATCTCTAGGTTTGAAGAATATAAGATATTATCGTCTCATGATCACTCGTGATAAAATCCATGAAGTGATTCAAATGAGCGCGGGTTGAATCCAATACTCAGAACTTATGAGCACTCATGAGTGTTGTAGCACCACTTTGTCCACCAACTTGGACCTCTACAAACCAACCCATGACAGTCTTGATTCATATCTACTTCCAACATATGACCGACTGTGGATGGTTTGAATAACTTAATCATTCAGGAAGAGCGACTTAGTTATTCTGGAAGTCAAAACATGCAAAGTGAAACACAAGAATAAATGAATCAAATATGGTATCAAACCCTATGAATATAAATAAACACATTTATTTATCACCATACTGATTACTCATTATTCATTGTTTCGGTTTTATCAACTTTATACTTGAATTAAAAACACTAGTAGTCCCATGCTCCAAGCATGTACACTATGTTTTTCTTAAACAATAGCTTTGCCATACACCAAGTATGCACTCTATGTTTGTCTATGATCCTAACTTTGTGAAATAAACCAATTGAACATAATTTCAATGATTCTAATTTCACTATGTGAGAATTTCAAATTCCTATCATTTATCGAAATCTGTTTAGATTTTAAACTTATATGCACTGACCCTCTTGTAATGAATATGTACAAAGTCACAAAGACTTGTCAACAGTCATTATAAGGTATTCCAATGGAGATCAACTCCATGGAAACTAAGTCTCATATTCAAAGTACATTGCTTTGGACATGCTTCTTGCATTAAGTTTTCTAATCTTACACAGATAACTTCCACCTATGGAGACAACTCCATATTCTCATTTTGACTATCACTTCTGAATAAGTGATGCCTCTTTTCAGAATATGTCAATATGATCCTTCCAAAATTAGCACTATACTTCCAACTGTCCCTGAGCAACCAATCTTTGCTAAACCTCAGATTGTCCTCGACAATTGCTTAATCATTTTAGTTATATCCAATTCTAGACCTTTTCCCTTCTTAATGCCTCTGGGCATTTGGAAAAATTTAGAAATGACAAATATTATAGCACATGCAATCGATCCTGTACCCAAAGCAAATGGTACACGATTCATGATGTCTCACATAAAGACATGATTCTAGACCAGTCTTTTGCTACAATATTTTTATTTGCCATGTTTTCAAAATTTGACTATGAAGAGGGATGCCGTAATCATAATCGAATTTTGAGAACGCCATATATAGAATTTCCTTAAGTTGAACCAATCCAACATGAAATTCATATATATATTCTTGACTAAAGATGATTAAGGTCTCAATCTAAGCCTTTAGAACTGAAATAAAGTATATCCACTCCCTTAATTATAGCAAAAGAACTTTTTCAATCCCTGCAGCCTCACGAATTGAAACTATTGTTTTCTATAATTAACACTGCTAACTTGCAACACTAACAATAATTATCATGCTCCCACTAACATGATGATTATTAGCATAACACTTATGCTCCCACTAACTTTGACATGTACTCAGAAATCAGCTGGACTTCTAGAAATCAATGCTTTATTGACTTTCTTACCAAAGTTCAGATTTCTGATACGGGATGCTTTGATAAAACTTTATCAAAATCATACACCTTTCCTTAGATAGCATGCATGTGTGTCTAAACAATTTCAGAACTATGAAAAGGGATGCCGTAATCATAGTCTCAATTGTTTAGACCTTTTGCCATCTGCTTCAAATCTACTTGGTGGAAGTGTTTCCTCACCATCATTTTCATGAATCGGAGAGAAACCTTATGACCCTTAGATTTTATGGTATATGTGTTCTTATCCATGTGAATCGTCAAAACCATAGTCACAAGACAAGGATAATGACAAATCCAAACTCATATGGACTGAACTTATGCAATCTTAACTTCTTGCCACCTGGCAGTACAGGGTCTGCCATTGCTTCCAAGTTGTTATGCAACCAATTGAGAACTTTCAGAACTCCTATGCAAAGCCAACTTTAACTGGAATGGGCACAGAATATGTCAACACGATAGGTTATAAACCTCAAGTCGTGTGCTAGTGAAGAACCTCAGGTTTTATTCTTGATTAGTTCTTGAAATTCTTTTTAGGATCTTTAAGACTCCCACTATCCTCTTGACATATAAGACTATCTTTCCAAATATTCAAGAGATAGTGCGGATTCTTTATCAAGACAAACACTTCACACAATTGGCCTTAGTTGGTCTTTGTTTTATCCAAAACATCACAACTTACCAATTTCAAATGTACAAGAGTAGGACACTTTTACTCTTACATTTGACAAGTGTTTTAAACATTTCTTTAAGATATGTCACTCAAGTTACAATCTTGGAGTGTGACTCTAAGAATTGTTTTGGAACGAAGTATGACTCATCTTCCTGATCTAACCATTTCAACAATTCATGACTCCTCTTCTTAGTCATAAGAATGCACTAAGATGACCTTTAGAGGACTAATTGTGATATGATTTCTAAATCATTAAGATGATCACAAACATGATACTAAAGTACTCTCCCATCTTTTCAGATTTGAGAAACTTTTATCTTTCTGCCTAATTTGATTCTTCCCATTCGTTCTGCCATACATTGAGACTTTTCCAATGTTTCAGAATTATACTTAAACTTGTAAGTATAACCATATTTACTAAACTTTAGTAAATCAAATAGTCTTAAAGAGCTTTGTGGTGGACATGACCAGTGCACAAGAATGTGTACTCGATCCCTTTAGTCCTTCACTTGACTCACACATCCATGTGAACAAGTAATTAGTCTTGATTTTCCGATGCTTGAAAGTTCTCATTCATCATACTATTCAACTTGCATGATTCCAAGTTTCGGTCCAGTTGAAACTTGGGTGATGAGGAACTTTCCTGATTTGGTAAATTTAGACACTACCACAAATGAAAGAATCAAATCCATTTTCCAATATTGTTGTCAGTGGAATCATATAAGCAACAATTTTCCACAAATGCCATTGTAAGGATACTTCAAATAAATAAAATTAAACAATTTTCTTTTATTTTAAAACTTTGCGGAAAAACTTATCCTTACAATCCACATGGAAAATTGTTGTTATCTATTCCTTAGCAATATATCATAACTTCTTAAGCAACTGCTCAAAATTCTGATGCGATCGAAATCCACCTTCGCGATCAGAATCAGCATATACTTCCTTTAAGATTTCTCTCTATTCTTTGATTCTTAAAACATCAACATGTGACCCAGTCACATCATGTAATGAGGATCTCAGAATAGAACTTAACAGAGTTAGATAATGGGCTCTACCTGATGTAAAGTCAAACTTATTGACTTTAACATCCTTAGGTAAATTTGGCAGCTTTGCAATCAACGCCCCTTCCTTTGGCAAAATAAACATATTGACCTTTTGGTAATGGGACTATCTCAGACTTAGCCTTTCTCTTTACCATTTGGTCAACCGGGTTGACTATGGCCAATCCCTTTCCATTGGGAAGAGAATGTTTTTTCTGGATTTCCAGTGTCACCATTGTCACTGTCCATAAAGTTTTTGGGAAGTTGATCTTCTAATCAAATTTGCTTTACTATCGTTCCAAATCATTGCTGATTCAGCAGCACCAAGCAAATAGATATGATCATTAAGGTTCATGTCATAGTCTGTTTCATAGTAGTCCCAAAGGAACTCGCTATGTGACTTAGAAAGTGATTGAACATCCAACTTTCTCAAGACTTTGACACCCAACTCTCCCGGCTTGTCAATATGTGACTTCATCTCTAAGATGTGATCACACATAGACCTTGCTTTCCATTAGGGCTTGAGTGACCTTGAACTTGTGGGTTAGGGAGAATAATTGGAGGAGGTGGAGGAAGAGAAGTATGACTTCCATGAGCCAAACTCGGGAAGTCATATTCATTAGGAAAGCTTGGTTTGGGAAGATCATTGTTGTCTAAACCAGACATCAACAATGGGAGAAATTCACGTAAAGTTGATTTAAGTCCTTAATATAACACCCAATATGATATATTAAGGCTAGGACCCAACAAACTATTTTATAACTTGGAAGAGGGATGTCGTAATCCAAGCTATAAAATATTTGAAGGTAGGTGAATGATGATTCACCAATTTCCACCAAGATAAACGAAATGTATTATTAGGTTTTAATTGGTTTTTGAAACTCCTAGATTCTTTTGAGATTCATTGAACTTTTCAATGGCATGTTTCAATCTCGAGTGTGCCCTTCAGGTTTTGTGACTAGGATGCCGAGGATCACAAAACAAGGTGTGAAGTAACCATGCAAATATACTTGGTACCCTTAATATTTACCCCTCAATCGATGTGCCGGTTAACCACACTGTCACACCCCCAAACCAAGGATGGCGGAAACGTCCGGGGGTGGAGGACTTCATGTATAGTATCATAACAACAATTGTAATAGTAATTCAAGCAAACACAACCAACATATATATAATTGAAAAAGTTACATCATTGTATGAATTACATGTTTACGAATCAATTACAATATGTTGACAAAATATGAAATAGTAGACGCCTTAGCGTCCCATCCTCAAAAGCACTTGATTACCTGTTTAATGATTTCCTGAGAATACAAGTTGTTTGAAAAAGTGTCAACACAAAGGTTGGTGAGTTCATAAGCTTTTGTTTGGTATTATTAAAAGCCTTTCGTTTGTAAAAGTAGTATTTGTGTTAGAAAATCAAATATTTTCTTTAATGTGTAAATGTAGTCTTAAAACCCAAAGACCGAAATGTACAAGTAATTTGTCATATTTATAGTAAAACAATGCAAGTTTAAATCGACATAAACTCATTAAATTTTAATGAAGTTCCCGTAAATTCCAATGTTTATTAATACTTTATGTGAGTTTATTATAACCATACTATGACCAAGGTTGCCTAAAACGACGTTCTTCAGGCGTCGGAAATGTTATGACATTTGTCACCCCAGACCTATCGGTCTAACTGTTGCATGCAGTTTAGGTGTGGGTTTGTCAAACCCAATATAGATCTATACACAAGTATCACGCTCTCCCTCAAGGAGACTCTGGTTACAATACAGGACTTAATGGTAATTTGAAGTAAATGTCTCACAAAGTCATTAACGGAATTACGTGTTATGAAAACTTGGTACCGTATGGCCGTACCTTGCTTAATGAAAATATCATTTGTATAAATGTACCCTTTTTAAATGTATGTGTTATGTAATGTATCATAAACTATACCTATTATAGTTTATCAACCAAGGGTAGTACGTAGTAATGTATGCAAACTATATTCAAAATAGTTTATTAAATGTTTGAATGTATCGGTTGTACTTTGATTATAATCACTTGTTATTCTTTATATTTTATATGTCCAAATCCATTTGTAAACTGATGTGTGTCTAAATATTAAGATAAAATGTCATATATTGCAATAACATATAATCACATAAAGATATACACCTTGCTCAACATGTTACAAGGTGAAATGAAATTAACAGCAACTTTTCGTTGAATACAGTTTCTGTTACTGTTCTTAGAAAATTTATAGAAAAATCATCAAAGCTCTAAATCCAAATCCGCAAATTTTGAGAGTTTGGAATATGAGTCTAGTTTGTTCGTAAATTTTATCATGATTTTTAGTGATATCTAACAGAGGTGAAAATGTTCATAATCACAGACTGGTCCGGGTTTGCCTCTGAAATGACAGGCAGTTTTGTAAAAATCACCATAAATTGTAGAAAAATCATATGGAGATGTGCAAGTAGCCATTTTAAAGCTAAGAGTTTGAACTACTTGCACCTGGAACAGTTTTGAAAACTAAAATATTTAAGTTGACCAAAACAGTCCGTGATTAAAGTCCATCTTTTCTGATGTAATCTGTTAAAAAAAGTTTAATTGTGTTCTTGATGATTTTACTTGTATTCCCCCCTTAAAACTTAAGAAAAACATGTAAATGTAGGGGTATGAACTCACCTTATGTGGTTTCAGTAGATGAAAGTGAGAGAGAGGAAGTGTTCAACCCAAGAACACTAAGAAGATGTCTTGATGATTCGAGAATCTAACACCGAATAAGATGGAACTTGTGTAAGATATCAATGATTTGAGTAGAATGGAGTTTAATAATTATGTGAATGATGAAGATACTTACTAATTGAAGAAAGAAATCCCTGGAGAAAGCCTTGAAGTTCTTGAAGTTGAGAGAAAAGATGAGAGAATTTTGGAGAGTGTTCTTGGTTGCTAAGTGTAGAATGAAAGAATTTTATGGAGAATGAGGAGAGAGGATCAATCCTCCAGCTCTTAGAACGTGGGAAGAGCTGGAGATTGGGTGTAAAGGTCCACTAAGGAGACAAGGGGTAGTGGGAAAGAGTGGCTAATCATAGAGTGAGGTGGTGGTGGTTTGCTTTTGCCATAAATTAAGGAAAAGCAAATATTCCCTCAATAATTAGTTCAACCACTAATTCTTTTAATATATTTTATAAAAACCCTGGAGATTTATATATTTTGGGGCCTTATTTATAAAATAAAGTTTTGGGTGAAAATCCCACGTTAAAATAATGAAAAACGGAGTTAAAACGAAGTCGTAGTCGAAAACCGGGAAAAAAGGCTGAATCTGCGAAGTTGCTCGGTCCTGGGCCGAGGTTCGGACCTGAGGCTTCGGTCCTGAGCACTTCGGATGCGAGGCTTCGGTCCTGAAGCTTCGGTCCGAGGCTTCGGTCCTGAGCACTTCGGATGCGAGGCTTCGGTCCTGAAGCTTCGGTTTTGGGTCCTTAAGGCTATTTTACCCGTTTTTACCCCGTTTCAAGTGGTTTTTGACCCGGTTAAGGGTCGTGATGACCCGAATGATTACAAAAAGTTAAAGGAACTTTTGAGAGAGATTTGGGAGAGATTTCTAATAGAGAGAGATTGAGTGAAAGAGATTGAGAGAGAGTTCTTTTGAGACCTTTTTGAGTGTTTGGCTTTGAAACGCAAGGTCCGTAAACCCCGTTAAGCCATGATTTAGTGTCCTACACAATCCCGATGATTGTGCAATAGTGTTTTATCGCTTTGGTTCGTTGTTTAGCACTGTTAAGGCTAAGGAAAATCAAACACATGAATTTTCGAAATGACGTTTTCTCATTAAAATAGCGAATTGTACAGTGATTACATAACGTAAACCCTAACATACAAGGGTTATTGGAGTTGACCGGTTTGACTTGTTGACTTTGTTTGACTTTGACTTGACCGAAACTTGACGGTTGTCACATCATCCCCCCGTTAGAAGGAATTTCGTCCCGAAATTTTCATTTTGACTGGGATTTCAAGAGTTTGGGAAGAGATGTGGATACTTTTGTTTCATCTGATCCTCGCGTTCCCAGGTGAATTCGGGTCCTCGATTAGCGTTCAAACGACCTTCACGATGGGAATACGACTTTGTTTCGTTCGTTTGATTTCCCGATCCATGATTTCGACCGGTTCCTCCACGAAGTGGAGATTTTCGTTAACTTCGATTTCGTCGAGTGGTATTACGAGTGTCTCATTAGACAAACACTTCTTTAGGTTCGACACGTGAAATGTGGGATGTACTTTGTCGAGTTCCTGAGGTAATCGAAGTTTGTATGCTACTGGCCCAATCCTAGCAAGGATTTCGAATGGCCCGATGTACCTTGGATTTAGTTTCCCGCGTTTGCCGAATCGTATCATTCCTTTCCAAGGGGAAATTTTTAGTAGAACTCGATCACCCACCTGGAATTCCAAGGGTTTGCGTCATTTGTCTGCGTACTCTTTTGCCGATCGCGAGACGCTTTCAGTCTTTCTCGAATTTGAACGATCTTTTCTGTGGTCTCCCTTATGATTTCAGGGCCAGTGAGGGTGTTATTAGAGACTTGCCCTCTAGTTAGCTGTGTATCCCCCACCTCAGCCCAACACAGGGGTGATCTGCATTTGCGACCGTAAAGAGCTTCGAATGGAGCGACTTTGATGCTAGTATGATAGCTGTTATTGTAGGAGAATTCGATAAGCGTAGATGGGTATCCCATGCTTTACCGAAGTCTATCACACAAGCTCTTAACATGTCTTCCAACGTTTGAATGGTTCGTTCGCTCTGTCCGTCGGTTTGTGGGTGGTAGGCCGTACTCATGTCAAGCCTAGTTCCCAATGATTTTTGTAGAGACTGCCAAAACCGTGAGGTAAATCTACTATCTCTATCGGAGATAATGGATATCGGCACGCCATGGAGTCGTACAATCTCTCTGATGTACGTTCTAGTCAGCTTCTCCATCTTGTCGGTTTCTTTTATCGGTAGGAAGTGTGCTGATTTGGTCAATCTGTCTACGATTACCCATATGGTGTCAAGCCCGCCCGATGTCTTAGGCAGCTTGGTTATGAAGTCCATGGTTATTCGTTCCCACTTCCACTCAGGTATATCCGGCTGTTGTAATAGCCCGGATGGTTTCTGGTATTCGATTTTGACCTTGGCGCAAGTCAGGCACTTGCTCACATAGGTAGCAATCTCAGCTTTCATGTTCGGCCACCAGTATAATTTCTTGAGGTCCAGATACATCTTATCCGACCCGGGATGGATGGAGTATCGAGTCTTGTGTGCTTCATTCATGACGACATCTCGGAGTCCACCGAACTTCGGTGTCCAAATCCGGTTCATGATATAACGTGCTCCATCATCCTTGACTTCTAAGTTTTTATCCATTCCCCTTAATGTCTCTCTTGCCACCTTTTCTGGTTTCAAAGCTTCCAGTTGAGCTTCCTTGATTTGTATGGTCAGGTGGGAATGGATTGTCATTGTTAAGGATTTTACTCGGCGGCCCGAGTACTCCTTCCTGCTTAGAGCATCGGCCACTACATTGGCCTTGCCCGGATGATAACGAATTTCACACTCGTAGTCATTCAGCAACTCTACCCATCTCCTCTGTCGCATGTTGAGCTCCTTCTGATTGAGGATATGCTGAAGACTTTTGTGATCAGTGAAGATAGTGCATTTCGTGCCGTAGAGGTAGTGTCTCCAGATCTTCAAAGCGAATACCACTGCTCCTAATTCCAGGTCGTGCGTAGTATAATTAACCTCGTGCGTCTTAAGCTGTCTTGATGCATACGCAATAACCTTCCCTCTCTGCATGAGCACACATCCGAGGCCTTGATTCGAAGCATCACAGTACACTACGAAGTCCTCGGTTCCCTCTGGGAGAGACAAGATCGGTGCGCTGCATAGGGCTTGTTTTAACGTTTGGAAAGCAGTTTCTTGTTTATTTTCCCACTTGAATATCACACCTTTCTGCGTCAAGGTGGTGAGTGGTTTCGTAATCTTGGAGAAGTTTTGTATAAATCTTCGGTAGTAGCCAGCAAGCCCAAGGAATTGCCGAATTTCGGTTGGCGTCTTGGGTGCTGACCAATTCTCGATTGCCTTGATCTTGGAGGGATCCACATGTATGCCTTTCTCACTTACCACATGTCCAAGGAAATCCACTTCTCTAATCCAGAATTCACACTTAGAGAACTTAGCATAAAGCTTCTCCGCTCTTAGTGTCTCTAGCACTTGGCGTAGATGTAGGCGATGCTCTTCTTCGCTTCGCGAGTAGATCAAGATATCGTCGATGAATACGATTACAAACTTGTCTAGGTAGGGTCGACACACTCTATTCATTAGGTCCATGAATACCGCAGGTGCGTTTGTTAAACCGAAGGACATCACCACAAACTCGTAGTGCCCATAGCGAGTTCTGAATGCAGTTTTGGGAATATCTTCTTCTTGAACTCGTAGCTGATGGTAACCTGACCTTAGGTCGATCTTTGAGAAGAAATTTGCTCCTTGGAGTTGGTCGAAAAGGTCGTCGATTCGGGGTAGAGGATATCGGTTCTTGATGGTGAGTTTGTTTAGTTCCCGATAGTCGATGCACATGCGAAAGGATCCGTCCTTCTTCTTTACAAAAAGGACTGGTGCTCCCCAAGGTGAGAAGCTTGGTCTGATGAACCCTTTGCTCAAAAGCTCGTTCAACTGACTGGACAACTCTTGCATTTCTGATGGTGCGAGGCGGTATGGAGCTCTGGCTACGGGGGTAGCTCCGGGTATTAAGTCAATTCTGAAATCGACTTGTCGTGCGAGTGGTACACCAGGAAGATCTTCTGGGAACACATCCGGGAAGTTACACACTTCGGGGATGTCTTTGATGTCTTTCACGTCTTGTTTCTTGTCTACTGCATGGGCTAAGAAGGCGTGGTACTCCTTCCGGAGATACTTTTGGGCTTTGATGCATGAGATGATTTGTAAATTCGCACTAGGTTTGTCACCATAGATGAGAAGGGTTTCGTCATTTGGTAGATTGAGGCGAACGGCCCTTTCGTAACATAGAATGTCGGCACGGTGAGGAACTAACCAATCCATCCCGATGATTACGTCGAAGCTTTTTATGGTGACCGGCATCAGGTCAATTTTAAATGTATGGTTGTCTAGAGTGAGAGTACATTCTGAGTATATATCGCTAGTGCGTTCTACTTTCCCATTTGCCATTTCTACTACATAAGTATCCTTTAGTGATTGGGGATTTTGTTCAAGTAAATGTTTATATTGGTGGCTCACGAAACTCCTCTCCGCTCCACTATCGAATAGTACGCATGCATAAGAGTTATTGAGGAGAAACGTACCGGTAACCACCGTGGGATCCTCGACTGCTTCCCCATGTCCTATTACCATGACTCTTCCTACTCCACCAGCATTAGGGGCTTGTGCTTTGGGGCAGTTTCTTTTGAAGTGACCTGCGTCTCCACAGTTGTAGCAGGTTCGGGTTGCCCCCGTACTGGCGACTTGGTTGATTGGTCGAGCCGACGCTTTACAGAAACGAGCAGTGTGCCCCTTCCTGTCGCAGTTGTTACAATGCATCTCCCTACAAGCACCATTGTGGTGAAAGTTGCACTTGTTGCACTTAGGTAGGGTTCCAGCATATGGCTTCGGTGGTGCTGGAGTGGTAGCAGTAGTGGCAGCATTAGTGGCAGCATGGACAGCAACAATTTGTTGCTTCTTAGCGGGGTCCTGTGCTGGTTGGCTCTTCTTTTCGTTCCAGAACTTCCTTTTGTTGTTTCCCCCTTTTGATTGATCAGTGGTGGTGGTTGTAGCATTATGACCGGCTCGGTGGTCAACAAGTTGTTGTGCCAGCTCCCTGGCACTGTCAAAAGTAGTTGGCCTTGAAGCCAGGACACTACTTTGCACTTGGAGAGACAGTCCCCAAAGGTATCGATCCACCTTTTTCTCCTCCGGAGTAACCATTGTTGGGCAGAGGAGAGCCAATTCATTGAATCGGGTGGTGTAGGTTTCAAGGTCAGAGCCCGTCATCCTGAGGTTCCAAAGTTCTTGTTCCAGCTTTTGAATTTCACCTCTCGGGCAGTACTCCTTCATCATCAACGTTTTTAATTCTGCCCAGGTTATGGAGCTAGCCACTTCGAGAGTAAGTGAATTAATCCGGCAGTTCCACCAAGTAAGGGCCCGGCCGGTGAAAGTGAAGGCTACGAACTTAACTTTGCTCGCTTCGGGGCAAGAGCACACCTGAAAGACTAGTTCGGTCTTTTCAAACCATTGCATTAAAGTGATGACTCCCCCGCTCCCATTGAAGTTGTCGGGTTTGCCATTGGTGAAGTCTTTGTAGGAACACTCTCTTGCACGCCACGTACTGTCTCCGTGGTTAGAGTTTGTAGCACCCGATCCCGAACCACCAGCTCCGTTTGTCCCTATCTGCGACATTGCGGCCGCTACGGCTGCTGTTACTGCAGCCTGGAACATCGCAGGATCAAACTGTGGAGGCAGCGGCGGAGGAGGTGTTGCTGTGTTGCTGGAAGGTCTTGGTCTTCTCCTTGGCGGCATGGTTCTGTCATAAGTCGTAAACCAATGTACTTTTAGTAAAAGTGTTTTTATAGGAAGAGAAATCTTTTATACATAAAGTATATTATTACGTTGTTTTCCGGTATGTTTACGATACATACGATTTTATACTTTTAATTGACCCAATACATTGGGTTATGAGGTAAAATGAAAGTATAAAATATTTTATTTGAGTTTCCTTGTTTCCAAGTATATGACTGTTTGTAAAAATTTCACATATACTAATTTAGTCGGGACATAATTAATATATTATATTTTAAAATGATCTTTCTCGGTTACTTAATTAGTTGCAAAGTGCATACCAGTCATATGTGATTAAGATATAATAGTCCTTCGAATAGATGACCCTAACTCCAAGACCACAACCAAACAAGGACAGGAAGTGAAACAAAGATACATAAATTCTAAGTCTATAGCATCTTAGTTACATATGACCTTAGCGCATCCACTTAGCAGCTATTGATCTATAAATAAAGACCTATTTAATTCTCAGATAATTTATTATAGTAACACAAAATACTCCTATAGTATTTGTAAATGTTTAGTTTTGAGTTCTTAAAGTATCCTTTGTAGTCTGTTATTAGGTTTGTTAGATTTGTTGTCCATCCTGACCATCCCCCGGTATATGCAAGTCAATTCCCGAACAGATATAGTTGATCAGGTTATATCCTTCCCAGATTTAATCTACATATACTAAGGCATACTCAAAATGTTCAACTCTTCTTCTTTTGCTTTATGTTTTCACTAGTTATGATACCATGCGAGCATGTAATGTATGTATGTATACTTTAATCAAGAAAATCATTTATTTTCTAAGAGTATATTTATTTGAAAAATGCACAAATCAGAGACTATTAGTCCCAATTGTGTTTATAGTTTGTATATCTTATGTGGTTTGATATACTTAATTCACTATAAACTGTGCTCTGATACCAATCTGTCACACCCCCAAACCAAGGATGGCGGAAACGTCCGGGGGTGGAGGACTTCATGTATAGTATCATAACAACAATTGTAATAGTAATTCAAGCAAACACAACCAACATATATATAATTGAAAAAGTTACATCATTGTATGAATTACATGTTTACGAATCAATTACAATATGTTGACAAAATATGAAATAGTAGACGCCTTAGCGTCCCATCCTCAAAAGCACTTGATTACATGTTTAATGATTTCCTGAGAATACAAGTTGTTTGAAAAAGTGTCAACACAAAGGTTGGTGAGTTCATAAGCTTTTGTTTGGTATTATTAAAAGCCTTTCGTTTGTAAAAGTAGTATTTGTGTTAGAAAATCAAATATTTTCTTTAATGTGTAAATGTAGTCTTAAAACCCAAAGACCGAAATGTACAAGTAATTTGTCATATTTATAGTAAAACAATGCAAGTTTAAATCGACATAAACTCGTTAAATTTTAATGAAGTTCCCGTAAATTCCAATGTTTATTAATACTTTATGTGAGTTTATTATAACCATACTATGACCAAGGTTGCCTAAAACGACGTTCTTCAGGCGTCAGAAATGTTATGACATTTGTCACCCCAGACCTATCGGTCTAACTGTTGCATGCAGTTTAGGTGTGGGTTTGTCAAACCCAATATAGATCTATACACAAGTATCACGCTCTCCCTCAAGGAGACTCTGGTTACAATACAGGACTTAATGGTAATTTGAAGTAAATGTCTCACAAAGTCATTAACGGAATTACGTGTTATGAAAACTTGGTACCGTATGGCCGTACCTTGCTTAATGAAAATATCCTTTGTATAAATGTACCCTTTTTAAATGTATGTGTTATGTAATGTATCATAAACTATACCTATTATAGTTTATCAACCAAGGGTAGTACGTAGTAATGTATGCAAACTATATTCAAAATAGTTTATTAAATGTTTGAATGTATCGGTTGTACTTTGATTATAATCACTTGTTATTCTTTATATTTTATATGTCCAAATCCATTTGTAAACTGATGTGTGTCTAAATATTAAGATAAAATGTCATATATTGCAATAACATATAATCACATAAAGATATACACCTTGCTCAACATGTTACAAGGTGAAATGAAATTAACAGCAACTTTTCGTTGAATACAGTTTCTGTTACTGTTCTTAGAAAATTTATAGAAAAATCATCAAAGCTCTAAATCCAAATCCGCAAATTTTGAGAGTTTGGAATATGAGTCTAGTTTGTTCGTAAATTTTATCATGATTTTTAGTGATATCTAACAGAGGTGAAAATGTTCATAATCACAGACTGGTCCGGGTTTGCCTCTGAAATGACAGGCAGTTTTGTAAAAATCACCATAAATTGTAGAAAAATCATATGGAGATGTGCAAGTAGCCATTTTAAAGCTAAGAGTTTGAACTACTTGCACCTGGAACAGTTTTGAAAACTAAAATATTTAAGTTGACCAAAACAGTCCGTGATTAAAGTCCATCTTTTCTGATGTAATCTGTTAAAAAAAGCTTAATTGTGTTCTTGATGATTTTACTTGTATTCCCCCCTTAAAACTTAAGAAAAACATGTAAATGTAGGGGTATGAACTCACCTTATGTGGTTTCAGTAGATGAAAGTGAGAGAGAGGAAGTGTTCAACCCAAGAACACTAAGAAGATGTCTTGATGATTCGAGAATCTAACACCGAATAAGATGGAACTTGTGTAAGATATCAATGATTTGAGTAGAATGGAGTTTAATAATTATGTGAATGATGAAGATACTTACTAATTGAAGAAAGAAATCCCTGGAGAAAGCCTTGAAGTTCTTGAAGTTGAGAGAAAAGATGAGAGAATTTTGGAGAGTGTTCTTGGTTGCTAAGTGTAGAATGAAAGAATTTTATGGAGAATGAGGAGAGAGGATCAATCCTCCAGCTCTTAGAACGTGGGAAGAGCTGGAGATTGGGTGTAAAGGTCCACTAAGGAGACAAGGGGTAGTGGGAAAGAGTGGCTAATCATAGAGTGAGGTGGTGGTGGTTTGCTTTTGCCATAAATTAAGGAAAAGCAAATATTCCCTCAATAATTAGTTCAACCACTAATTCTTTTAATATATTTTATAAAAACCCTGGAGATTTATATATTTTGGGGCCTTATTTATAAAATAAAGTTTTGGGTGAAAATCCCACGTTAAAATAATGAAAAACGGAGTTAAAACGAAGTCGTAGTCGAAAACCGGGAAAAAAGGCTGAATCTGCGAAGTTGCTCGGTCCTGGGCCGAGGTTCGGACCTGAGGCTTCGGTCCTGAGCACTTCGGATGCGAGGCTTCGGTCCTGAAGCTTCGGTCCGAGGCTTCGGTCCTGAGCACTTCGGATGCGAGGCTTCGGTCCTGAAGCTTCGGTTTTGGGTCCTTAAGGCTATTTTACCCGTTTTTACCCCGTTTCAAGTGGTTTTTGACCCGGTTAAGGGTCGTGATGACCCGAATGATTACAAAAAGTTAAAGGAACTTTTGAGAGAGATTTGGGAGAGATTTCTAATAGAGAGAGATTGAGTGAAAGAGATTGAGAGAGAGTTCTTTTGAGACCTTTTTGAGTGTTTGGCTTTGAAACGCAAGGTCCGTAAACCCCGTTAAGCCATGATTTAGTGTCCTACACAATCCCGATGATTATGCAATAGTGTTTTATCGCTTTGGTTCGTTGTTTAGCACTGTTAAGGCTAAGGAAAATCAAACACATGAATTTTCGAAATGATGTTTTCTCATTAAAATAGCGAATTGTACAGTGATTACATAACGTAAAACCTAACATACAAGGGTTATTGGAATTGACCGGTTTGACTTGTTGACTTTGTTTGACTTTGACTTGACCGAAATTTGACGGTTGTCACACACACACGCTCCAACGATACTATGATAAACATTAAGTTACCCTTTGCCTACCTTGTTAAGTCCAGGTTAGTGTGCCGGTTAACCACACACGCTCCACTAACAGCTTAAACAAAGTGCAAAGTGTAATTTCATGGATTAGCACCTTATTCACATTTTCCTAAGTAACTAAGATTGGGAATTTATAAGTGTTTAGTTACTTAGTATTTATCATTATACTTATAATGAAGGGAGAATTATAGTCCTTGTCCTACCTGTTCGGCTAACGACCCTCCACCGGTCAAGGAAGCGGTGAGTGAGAGTGGACACCCATTAAACTGCCATTTTATAGGCAGTAACCTTATACCCCCCCTTATAGACCGGCTTCGTGAATGAGGCCTACTAATGGTAAGACGACTTGCTCTTATACATATAATATATTAAACTTTTAATATTATAATAGTATAAGGGTGTATTTTAGACATTTAAAATACTTGGTGGTTTCATCTATTAATTAAACTATACTCTTAATTTAATTAAATTTAAACCATGTCATTATGGAATTATTAATTCTCTTTTAATTAAACACTTTAATTATCTATTAATAAAGTCCATAAGAGTTAATTGAATTATTCAATAAAAACATCATAATTCCAATTATTAAATTCAAAATTAAAACCATTTAATTAATTTTTTAAGTTATGAACCCAAGAGTTTTAGAATTCAATTCTTTTTTTTTTATCATAAATTTTTTTTTCCAAATTCCAAAACTTGAGGGCAAGTTTTGTAACTCTTGAAAACTTTTGGATTCCATAACTTATGGAGTTAAATACTTGTTTTATGATGAAACTTTTCATGTTCCATAACTTAAGAACAAGTTATGGAATTCATTAAAACATTAAGACCAAGTTTTGTAACTCCATAAAAAACTTTGAATCAATTTTTTTAAAAACCTTTTCATATCCATAACTTATGGAGGTTTCAAAAAAACTCTTTAGATCAAACTTTTAAAACTAATAAAATAATCATATCATTTTATCTTTTACTAAATTTGACCTAATTCAACTCATATAGCATATGATTCAACTTTTACAAATAATTAGTTTTTCACAAAAAAAAAGTAATTATCTTAAAATTTGACAAACGTCATGTTTTTTTTTCTTTTTTTTCCAACTTTGAAAATAAAACATTTGCATCAATATAACAGAAAACAACCCATGGTTCTGATACCACTGTTGGGTTTTGAGCATTCTAACACTCCTATGGTGTACATGCAACCCTATAAACCTTGGATCTATGTTTTCTCTATTATACATGCAAATATTAAATATTCCAAGGTTTCATCCTAACTAGCATATTATGAAGCACCTATACTACAAAGTTCTAGTTAGATGACATACCTTTTGATGTAGCTTGATGTCTTCAAGCTTTAAGAGCTTAGCCCCAATAGTGTGGAAGCCTCAAATGGAATCACAAATCACCAAAACACCTTGGAAGAACGTGAGAGAATATGTATGCACACTAAAATCGGCCCACTCTTATTTTCACACACTTGTGTCAATTTTGTGAGCCAATGACCCCTTTATATATTATGGAGGATTAGGGTTACATCCATGTAAACCCTAATACCCATGACCTTTCATTTACATAGGATCCATGGGTTAAAAGCTCCATGGACCATCCATGAAAGCTTAGCCCAACCTAAATGAACTTGGCCCATTCCATATATATAAGAGTCAAATTTAATTAGTTTTTTTTGATCACTTAATTAATTCTAAATTAATTCTTGATCAATACTAATTAAATAATATGATTCCATATTAATATATTAGAACTTATAATATATTAATATAAATCATAAATATACTATTCTCAAAAGACTATCCATATAAATTGTGCCGGTGAAGTGCAACCCAAATGGACCATGCCGGGTCGGGTCAAGTACATACCAAATATAGTTATGGACTTAGACATTAATCCAACAACCTCATCATGTAGAATCTCCCGGATCCTGTCGTCCATCTCGTCTGGCCTCATTTGGCTGATAGTCTCGGGCACTGTCGGTGCCTCCTGTCCGCCATCTCCTGATCCTGATCCGGATCCAGTCACAAATCGTCGAGTAACCACCATGCTGAAAATATACCAAAAAGATATCGGATATTCCACATAACAATCCGGGAACCAACACCCAACAAAACCCTAGGGGTTGTCACTTCCTTGCTACAACTATGGGTCTTGTGCTTTCAGTAGTACGAGCCCATACTACCTTCCACACCTACCCATATTTGTCTCAAGTATCATCACAACACCCTAAAACTATACATAAGCATGGCATGCGCTCAATCCTCACTTCTAGAGGAAGGCTAAATATCTCATAACCGGCAGACTCATCCCAAACAACCCATCCATAAAACTTCCACCAACCCTACAGCACTCGTGTATGCTAACCATACATAACGTTGGCCCTATAGACTTTCGAATACCCGATCCTACCCTAAGCCCTTCATCAAACAAGAACAGGAAATAAGACCAAACCAAACATTCTGAGGCTATAAGATCTTAATTATGTACAACCGTAATGCATACACTAAGCAACTACAGTAATGATGTCAATTTCATATAAGGAAAATCCTAGGCAACAAGGCATCATATAATCAGACAATTCTATCATGCAATTACTGAAGATCCCTATCCTAGTACTAGCATGTTGTTCTAACATATCACATAAATCAAATAATTTGTAAGGTATTTTGGGGTCTATCCGCGAGCTCCGGCTGATCGTACACTTGCATCCTCCTTTATTATTTTGAAAACATTTAAAAAAATGTTTTAAAACCTTATCCTCAGTTTGAGACTGGAGACACGCGAGTGTTTCCTCCAATTCACTCAAACCAAGGCTCTGATACCAACTTGTAACACTCATAAAAATCATGCCAAATTTAAACTTTTTTTTAAAACATTTCAAAACCCATGATTATTACAAAACTTGTTTTCAAAATAGTATAATGTCAGAGTATCCCAGAATCAAATCATAAAATCATGAAATATGAGGAGTTGTACGATCATGCCTTCGCCTTCCCGCGATTATCAGAGGTACCTGAAACAATAATCGATAAATGTAAGCTCGAAGGCTTAGTGAGTTACCCCCAAAATACCAACACCATAAAACATATCAATAACATATAAGCAAGCAGCATGCAATATGAGCCTTCAGCATGACTGGACCACCTCGCAGGCCTTCAGCCTATCTGGACCGCTCTCCGAGCCTTCGACACGTCTGGACCGCCTCGCAGGGCCTACAGCGTATCCGGACCGCTCGTCGGGCCTTCGGTCTGACTAACATGCCCTCCTTGGCCCGTAGTCTATCCGGACCGCCCCGGGTATGTTGGCCTTCAGCACAAAGCAAGATCGCCTCAACCCAACCCCCAATCAAATAAACATGTGCACATAAGATCATATGCTAGCATATATAACAGTCAAACCGATCTAACAGATCATCAATCATAGTAACATCTTATAACCAGGATACAGACCTAACCGGTCACTAACATAGCATCATCCTATATACCAGGATACCGACCTAACCAGCTCACTAAGCATATCACCATCCTAACTACCAGGATGTAAATCAATAAGCATATCATGCAATAAACCCGGATACAAATCCGTTAAGGGCCGACATTGGTGCCTTAGACCCTGTTGATATAGTGAGGAGAACTCACCTCACAAGTAGCTCGAATCGATAAAGTCAACTCAATCAAATGCAACTCCAAATCCAACACCTACATCCATCGATGACTCATTTCCATAAATTCCCAAATTACCAAAATACCCCCAGAGGTCAAACTGGTCAACCCTTGGTCCAAGTCAAAGTCAACGGTCAAAGTCAACAGTCCATGTTGACCCAACTCGTCGAGTGCAGCTAGCAACTCGTCGAGTTCCTTAAGAACTCATAAAGTCATAAAACCCCCACTGACTCGCCGAGTTTCCGACCAACTCGTCGAGTCCATGCGCGTCCAGAAGTCGGGGAAAACCCTAACTGACTCGTCGAGTCCTCTTACTGACTCGCCGAGTCCAAGCAAAAACCAAACAACGGGAAAACCCTTCCCAACTCGTCGATTCGGCTTATCCGACTCGTCGAGTTCATACAGTTCATTTCCTATCCAGATGATTTTGAGTCACTCCAAAGCTCCAATTGATAGATCTAGCCTTCTAGGGCATAGTTATCACGTAAAGTTGCAAACTTTACGTGCATGCAAGGTCTTAAGAGCCAAAACTAGGCTAAGGAAGAAGCTTAAGGCATAGGGAAGGCCATAGCTTGACAAAGACTGAGACTCTATGACATTAAGGGGCTAAAGGCGTCCAGATCTGAAGTTACAACCTCAGATTTTGTCCCCAAAACCGGAAATACCACAACCATACACCAAAAAGGGTTCTAAACCCATAAATGAAGAGATCTAGATAATGGAGAGCCAAGGTAACAACTTGTTACCTTCAATGTGATGCTAAGATGGAGTAGAGTTCAGATCTACAACTTTTCCTTGTTCCAAGCTTCTTGAACTTCAAGTTCTTCTCACCAAGATCCACCTTCCAAGCTTAAAACACACAAATATGGAGAGTAAACACGATTTAGGGTTTCTGGGCTCAAGGGGGCTGTAAGGAAGGTTAAGGGAGGCTAATGACCCTTTAAATATGGTGCAAAACCCTGGAAATTAGGGTTTCATCCTCCAGCTCCAACTCGTCGAGTTGTATCCTCCAACTCGTCGAGTTGGTCACTTAAAACACACGGCCAAATTATTAGTAATGATTGCATTTCTTTATATTTATTAGTCGATGCCAGTTCTAAAAAATTTGTAAGTAATGTGGACAATGCTACCCTTCCTAATCAACATCCATATCGTACTCTCTTTCTATCTCTTTGTGTGTATGTTAACCACATTCTCATCACCCCTCAAATTATTCAAAACTTGATTTTCGTTCGTCATTTTACTCGTGACAATAAGTGTTATGTCAAATTTAGTGAATATGTTTTTACTGTGAAGGTTTAACATATTTGGAAAATACTTCTCCTAAGTGATAACATCGAAGATCTTTATCTTGTCACCAACTCAACTCTTCAAAAATTTGTTTCCATTTCTACCTCAATCTGGCATTAACGCCTCAATCACACAAGTTATCAAGTTTTTCAACATTTAATGTGGCACCCCAAAAATTACAAAGCGATTTTTTATTTTATAAATAGATTAACCAATTAAAACATTTATGTCAAACCATTAAGTAACATTCATTTCATTAAAAACCATATGTTATCAGAGTTAAATTACAAATAGCGAAAACCAATATCTTCGATGCGTGTGTACAATCCCGTCGAGCTCTTATCACGAACAACCTGCAAAACATTTTATCTATAATTGTAAGCATAAAGTTTAGTGAGTTCTCCAGTATACCACATATTCTATCATACATACAATGCATCCACACAAGAGTTTGGCTCTAGGCCCGAACAATCAGATCTCATATCCACATAAACATACATAACAATCATACATGAAATAACGGGTCTGCTCCAACCCTAGATGATGATATGGTTCGAATCATAGTCTTACATATTGCCATGGGCTACCCCCATGGTCTTTCCCTACAATGCAATTGGCTACCCCCATGGTCTTATAAGCAAGTGCCATGGGCTACCCCCATGGTTTTTTCCTTATAATATCATGGGCTACCCCCATGGTCTTACAAGTAAATGTCATAGGCTAACCTCATGGTCTTTTCCTTGCAATGTCATGGACTACCCCAATGGTCTTACAAGCAAGTGTCATAGGCTACCCCCATATTCTTTTCCTTGCAATGTCATGGGCTACCCCATGGTCTTACAAGCAAGTGTCATAGGCTACCCCCATGGTCTTTCAAACAATACATAAAGTCATATGTAGTTAGGAATAAGATAGACAGTCAATAATCCACCAGAGAGCGAACAATCAGACAATAGACCAAGAGTTCTCAGGCTATCCAACTTAGACTACATAAAACCCAGGTTATCACTACCACATAACCATATAGCGTAAACTCATAATATAAACTAACATAGTATTTATCCTTGGCAACTAGCCTTCCTTAGTTACCTTGCCCTTGACCACTTCTCAGTGGAGTCATTCTCTAGTCAAACATACATAATCCTAATAACTGGCATTCCCCAGTTACCTCAACCAATCATAACTCCTAATAGTACCATACGATCAACATGCAAGACCCTACGAGACTAGCACGCCAAGACACCAAGTCTCCTAAACTACGCATGCATAACAAGGAGTCATCCTAGTCAACTAGCATACTTGTACTCTAAGAGTACCATTATCCTAACATACATATGATATACAATGAGATACATCGCATAGAGAGAAGACTCACCTGAAGTAGCAAACAAAGAGTAAAACCACTGAAGTGACTAAGATAATTATCCAGCATCCGGAACACCTACATCACATATCAATAAACTCTACTTAATTCCTAAACACCTACATCACATATCAATAATCTCTACTTAGCTCATATATTAAGTATCACTTAATACTACTTATATTATGTTTAACTTGTACTTTTATCGTCGTTATAACAATCTATTCATGGAACGATTTACTCTTCTCAATTTAATTAGTTAGCCTCATCGGTATATCCCAATTTCCACTTCTATTTATTTATTTAATAGACCCAACTCAACATCCACTTTCTTAATAATCTTGATGTTTCTTAATAAAGTTATGTTCAAAATTAATTTAGTCGATATAAATGCTCCAATAAATAACTCACCAAGTAAATTACTTAAATATCATAACCCAAAGAATAGTTGGTCTATTTAATTCATAACCCAAATAAGTCCATGAAAATGATCGAATCATTCTTTTAATGAACGCACAAATTGTTCTATTTAATTCATAAACATTGTTATCCAATAAATTCCCAATATTTTGCGCGAATTTACGATTTACTCCCAAATTAAATTTTGTTTACAAAAAAGGACGCTAAAACTTCGGAATAACCCTTCGTGGCCGGTTTCGCAGATTTAGCCAGTATTCCGGGTTTTTTCGTTAATTGATCAAAATTTTGGGGTTTTTTTCGTTAATTGATCAATTACCCTTAAATTTATTGTGAATTTCACTCATCTGCGTCTCAAAATACTACTCCTTTCTTTTCTTTTCACTTTTTCTTATCCACCTCTCCAAGTTGTACTCTTTCAACTTATTTAATGTTTTAATCTAGCACGAAACGACATACTTCTAAGGTCTATACTCTAAACCAATCAACCTGACATGAAAATAAATTGATTGACACGAAAATAAACGGGATGAATCATGCACTTCAACACGCTCATGTTAAACTCGTACCTCAATTTGCCAAGGACAGTAGCAACATCTTGGTAGCAGCTAGTCTTGCATTGGAAAGACCACAAAACAAAGATTCGTTTGAACTTTGATACCTCATTTCACACACGCACACACACGTTCCAGATCAGAAACTTTTATATGTGTGTGTGTGTGTGTGCAAATAAAAAGGAAAGACAGAGATCTATTTGAGGGGTGTGTGTATGTATCCATTATCGCATCATTCCCAATTTTGCAATAGATAGAAAGAAACAGATGGAGAAAGAGGGCAGATGAATTAAGGTTTTAAACAACCAATAGAATGAAGAAGAAAATGAGTATTAATGAGAAAGGTTATCCCATAGATTTAAGTATTCCTGATTGGTGTTATTATATATGTTTTGTGGTTATCTCAATACTTAAACCAATGTTGAAATCAAAAGAAATTATACAATATTTTTGTATGAATTTCATCTTGCAATCATGGAGCACTCTATCTTCAGTAAAGCTTTTCAGACAAATTTTTGAAGTTTGTTAGTTTTTTGGATTGTATAGATACTCTTTTATAAATTTTATGACTTTAAAACTGAATATATAACGTTGTATAAAAAGAAATGAAAAAAATACACTCGTTTAAAAAACAAACCATTTTTTATATAATGATAAAACGGTTATTCCGAAATTTTAGCTGAAATAACGAAAAAGTCCCAATATTTTGACGAATTAACGAAAAAAGTCGGAATACCGGCTAAATCTGCGAAACCAACCACAGAGGGTTATTCCGAAGTTTTAGCCAGTATTTTGTCCCTTTTTGTAAACAAAATTTAATTTCGGACTAAACCATAAATTGACCTAAAATATTAGGACTTTATTGGAGTTTTCTCTCTCTCTCTCTCTCTATCTATCTATCTATCTATCTCTCTCTCTCTCTCTCTCTCTCTCTCTCTCTATATATATATATATATATATATATATATATATATATATATATATATATATATATATATATGTATATATATATATATATATGATAAAATCACCTACACCATTTTATTTACTGTTCAAGTACTTCTACTAGCTTATGCACACTTGCAACTCTATTGGACATACACCTACAACTCTATTGGCCATAATTAAATAATATATAATTGTAGATTTGCTTTCACTGCCACATAGATTAACATCACCAAGGCATAAATGGTCACCCTTTTTCTTAATATAAGGGAGGACGGGGGCATGGTAAAATGGAGAAGAGGTAACACTGGTACCTTCAAGATACCACTCCCTCTTAAGTGGGTTGTGAGGGTTGGGAGCGGTGGGTTGTTTATTTGGTTTCACTAACCCACTTCATACTCTCTCTCTCTCTCTCTCTCTCTCTTCTCTTGTAGCATGTGTTTTAAGAGTTGTACCTTTATTGTTTTGTATTTATTTAATTAAGTGTAGGTTGAGTGGGTTGAGAAATATAGGGTTTGCATGTGTTGTGGGTTGGGAAAGATGGAAGAGAGAGGAGAGAGAAAAGATGATGTGGCAGTGGCTTGAGTGGTTTGGGAGGGAAGGATTCCTTCTTCCTTAATAAGGTCATAGGTGTATTTGGGTGTTGTTTTCGTGAGTTTGCATATCCGAAAGGATTATGAAGTTTAGGGGATGATTAATACAAGTTTTGACAGTGGTTTTGAGAGGTTGCAACATGCTAAATGTTAGCCTCATAATATTTGGGTTTTATTTTTTTTGTATTGGATTTTATGTTGGCCCATTAGCTAGAAAACCCAAATTACCTAGTCTATTTATTATGTCTTTTCCTTTTATTGTATTGTACTTATCATTTGATGATAATATGAAACCCTAGCCGTTCTATGTCTTGTTATTTTACATGGTATCAGTGCTTAGTTGATTATATGTACTTTCGTTTTTGGGATTGAGCTGTAGCCGACACAAAGTTACGCGGATTGATTTCGAGGGTTGTGCAAATTTGGGTATGGTTTTCTTACTCGTTTCTATATCCCGTTTGATTTGGTTTGCTTGTGATTTTGAGGGTTTCATTTTGTTTGTTGGTTTTGTTGATTTCGAGATCTTGATTGTTACTGTTGATATTCGTATATACTGATGTTTTGGTTATTCTCGTTTGATTGATATTGGAAATATGGCCCCGATAGATTATTCTCTTCAGCCCATTAGTATCCAAATCGATGGCAAGAACTATGCCTACTGGAGTTACGTTATGAAGAATTTCTAGCGAGAAAAGACTATGTGGGGGATTATTATAGGTGACAAGAAGAAACCAACTTATGGCAAGGCTGCAAATTATGCAACTGATGTGTGTTTTTATGTATATATTTTAATTGCTCAAGTTTTAAATTTATAAAACTGATTTTTTTTCGCAACCGGACTAATAAACACACTAGGCAATGTACCTAATCGTGAAATAGTATAGTTGTGGTAAGATCAGGTGTTGAACACAAGGGGAAGGGTGATGAAGTAATTTGGAATTTTTGATTATATGTTACACTAAACACAAAAAAAACAGTAAAGAGGGTTTTTATGGAATTAAATCTCAAATAAACAACTAAACAGCAAATCTAGATAAACTGATTGAAGAAAAATCTCTTTAGGTACTTTGGTTTAGACAAAATTAAATCTTAAAATCATAGTTAATTGCTCACACAGAAGTTATTTATTCTTTGTTCACCGATTCCTAATATGACTAGTTTCTAGGTATAGACAACTAATTAACTTTCAAGACATTTAGTAACAGTGATCAAGTGCACTAATTATCCTAAAAATTAGTATTCAGTTCGTATTATGAGAGACTTGAACTACTAGCATCAAGATCATGAAGCTAATTATATATGAATGGTCATCACATGTAGACTTACACATTTTAATCACAAACTTACTGTTTAACCCTACGTTTTGATCAAACACTATTCATACAAATTTATAACTCATAAACTCATATGATTCAAGCACATCAAAATAAATTGTTCATCTAACCTAACAATGCTCAGCAATAAACAGATAAAAATACAACTTCAACACATAAGGATCTTTATCAAGCAATCATAATAAACTGAATAAGAACTAATATACCTCAAAGCAATTAATCCACAGATTCAAGAATTCATCTAATTATAAACACGAAGCAAAAGGGTTTTTACATCCCTAAATCAGAAAGTAAATGCATACAGAATCACATTGGAACGCTAATTGTGGTCGGAACAACGAACCAAATGATTTCCTGCATGAATCCACTCTCCAATCCTTCAGATCTTTGCTCCTATCAGCTTAACGGCCTTCCGTCCGCCTTCTAGACCCTCAAAACATCAAAAAAAATGTTTCTTGTTGACCAAGGACGGATAAAAATCGTAATCTCTCTTTAGGTTACCGAAAAATGGTTGTATATATGTTTTTAAACTGACGTCGTACGCTGGGCGTACTTTGGATTACGCATGGCATACTGAATGAAAGGCATGTTTTCTCCCAGCCACGTACGCTAGGCGTACAACAATTACTTTGGGCTTAATGGGCTAAGTTAGCCAATTTCTTCATTTTTGTAATCCAACTCCAATTTACAGCCTTTTCGCTTCCTTTTCGCACTAGTAACATGTTATACCTATAAAATATAAATTAAAGCATTATAAGTACCTTTTAGCTCTAAATAGCATAAAAGCATAGTATGAAATAATAAGAAAACGCCATAAATATATGTATAAAATTGACGCTATAAAACTACCCCACACTAGTCTTTTGTTTGCCCCCAAGCAAAACCGATTTTTATATTATCATATCATCACATCAAAACCCTAGTCACCAACATCGCACAAGACAATTCATTTTAAAGTTCTCCATTACATCAAGATCCATTTTTGCCCCCAAGAAAAACTGATTTTTATATTATCATATCATCACATCAAAACCCTAGTCACCAACATCGCACAAGACAGTCCATTTTAAAGTTCTCCATTACATCAAGATTGCAATGCACATATTTTTGTTTAAATTTTCCTAAGAACTTCCCCAATCCCAGATACTCACAATCCTCATAAACACTTCCCCACTTCTTTTGAACAACATTCATTTTATGCATCCCTCCATATATAACCTCATAAATCTTTTCTTAACCTCAAGGTAATTTTTTATTAAACTCACAAGCATACATATAGAAAAATAACCTAGAAAAAGAAAAACTACAATACAATAAAAATACTCAATTGACTTCTTGGCAATTTTTGCTTTATTCTTCAATCTTCATAAGGTTTGTTCACTCAACATTTTTTTTCAACTCATTTTTTTCACACAAAACTAAAAACCTAAGAAAAATATATGCTTAAGCAAGGGAACTTAATCATCAACCCTTATTGGTTAAATGTATTAGTCTAGAGTGCAATGACTACATAAGCTTTCAGGGATATATTTTTGGTACACAGTTGTAAACGTATTATGTCCCACAAACTAAACAATGTTATGTTTTGTCCCATGATTTCACTAAGACGGGGAAGCCAAAAATACACTAGAACATATGTTGGCTCAAATAAACATCGAGGCTCGCATCGGATCGTCCAACACAGCACTAACAACCTAGGTCTCAACGCAACAATACAATAATTTAATTCAAAATGTAACTAGATTTCAAAATTAGACTATTTTTATAAGTCTTTATTATTATTTTAATTAAATTTTTTTCCAATCTAGCAATGTCAATTAATCTTGAAATTTCTTTTTAGGTATCGACCCTCTACCCCACACTTAATTCATGCAATGTCCCCATTGAATGCATAAACATTTAAAGAACATAAAAATAAAGAGGGAAATTTGAATAGACTCCCCTGGGGTAGTAGTGGTGAGATCGAAATGAATGGGGGTTGCTAAAAGTTGCTCCAAAATGTGTTGGAAGACTAGAAACGGGAATGCTGCTTTTGAATGTGCCGAAAAATAAAACCAAGAACATCGAATTCTGAAAGGTGTTGCAAAAGATTGAAAAATAATGTAATGTGCAGTTACCACGACGTGGGAAAGTGTCGACCACGTTGTGGCGTCGAGTGAGGAAAAATCCGAATTGCGAACAATATCATGACCACGACATCGGAAAGTGTCGACCACGTCGTGGCATCTAGGATGGCAATCTCCACTCACGATGAAAACCTCCCCCATGATGTGGGAAAGTGGCAACCACTTCGTGACAGCTGGGATGACATTTCTGATCCAATTTGAAAGAAAACTCCACGGCGTGGGAACAGCTCTTCCACGCCGTGGAAACCGATGAAGTCAGAATTGCCACTCTTAGAATTCTAATAATAATCCCTCCGAATATCGACGTGCACCCCACACTTATTAAATGTCTTGGATCTCGTTTATCAACTTCAGACTCTCTCGGCTTTTTCTCTCCTGACAAAACAACATTCGTACGTAGCGGCTGAACTTACTACTAGCTTTCTAAGGGCAAAAATTCTATATAGATCTAAAACAATCAAAGAGCATCAACATGGAAAACAAAATAAAATTACATCAACTAAAACCAAAAAAATCCTAATTTAAAAAAACTAAATACACACCAAATTAAAATAATAATAATACTAAGTCTAAATAACCAAATTAAACTAACTTGAACTCTACTGCTTGATCCCCAACCCTAACATCCAGATACAAAGGAGAATTTGAACCCACAACAACATTCACAAATTCCAACATGCATGTAAAAACTCCGAGGACAATAATCAATCCCTACATAATAAGAAATCAAATAAAACTAGAGCTAAATAAGATAATTCCATTCAACTGATCATTCAAGATTGCAACTGAACTTCGAAACATAAACAAAAAATACAGATGAATACCAACACTACAGTAACCGACTAAATCGAAGGACTTAAAACTCAATCCTCGGTCCCCAGAACTCTAGCCGCCCTATGATGCCCTTCGGGTAACTACCAATATAGCGGTGTATGGTTCTGAAGCTCGCCGAAAATGAGGAAGGGATAACGAGATCTGATGTGTCCGTCCCAACCATAATGGAAACAAACCAACATACTCTCCTACAATCCATACCAAAATTCCCCTCATTGAAACACCCACGACATGCAAAATATTGGCACCTCCCACCATAAAACTTCCCGCGCTTTCCACACCCGGAACTCCACTCCTCAGTTGGTCCTAAACTCAAGTAGGCAAACTTGAACCGCTTGGCTGCTGAATGGAACTGCCCTGAAACCGATCTCTCCTATTTCCTATGCATCTCCAACTCAGTCTCCCTCATCCTGGAATTTAACAACAACTTGGTCATGTCTGATACGACTGAGTCGAAACAAACACCCGAATCTCCATCTTGAGCATACTTAAGTATCTTGACATCTGCACCTACTTTAAAGCAGCATACTTTAAACAGAAAATAGCTCTCTCTGAAAACATCTTGGTGATCTCTGTCACCGACTAAGTCGTCTGATTGAGCGATAGGTACTCATGTGCCAGTCGCTCTCGCTCCACCACAGGAACATACCTCACACGGAACATCTCCAGAAACTGTTCCCATGTCACTGCAGCTCGCTCTGCCTGTGAAAAGCCCTAAGTCATAAACTCCCACCAATCCTTTGCGCCCCAGCGAAGAATATTCAATGCAAATTTCTCCGTCTGGTCCTCAGGACATGAACAAGTGTAGAAACACCCCACCACGTCAAATATACATCTCAGAGCAATAATCGGGTCCTTGTCACCTCTGAACTCTGGAGGCTTCATGTTACTAAACTCCCAGTACTGCATCGCCCCACCTCTCTGAATTTCTGGGAAGAGCACTGTAGTCAGCATGAGTCTTGATTACTCTCTGGGTTGCCGTGTGCGAAAACGTCTCCTGTGTCATCGCTTGCCATATGGTTGAACCATGTTCTTCAATACCCAGAACATAGTCTTCAAAGTGCAACGCCCAGACTTCATAATCCCGTAGGAAGAGGATTGGAATCCTTGTAGTGGATCCGATACTACTAGAAAGATTGAAAGATAGTGAATGAGGATCTTCGTTCTGCATGATATCAATAATTCACTAAAACAGATATAGAATCAAATGTTTAATAAGTGAATCGAGTTTAGGGTAAAAACCAAAGATCTAGATCTGAAGTCTACAATCGATAGAAACGATCGAGACCACAAGAACGAATCGAAGAAAAACACAAAAACCTAATAGAACTCGACAGAAGAGTAGCGAATGAGTTACATTATCTCCGCTCTAATACCAATTGTAGAAACAATAAAAATATGATCGATAGATTCTATAATAAATAACGTGAATTAAATGACAAGAACAATGATCAAAATAGTGTCGAATGCTTTGATTATAATAACTCTAGAAGAGTTCAATAAGAACTTCTCTGTAAGAGCTAAGTAGGGCGACAAAACGTTAACCCTAATAGATATATGCATGCACAATAAATAGCCTAACCCTAGAAAGTAAAAATCGTGAATGGACAGGCCCAAACCGGTATAAATGAGACTATTCTAGCACATGCATTTGACATAATACATTAATAAGCCCAATAGTAAGACCTTAAAGCATAAATTTTTATGGCTTTTGGGGTCTAAGTAAGCCTTCTGAAGAGGATGGGTTTGTGGCTTAAGAATTAACGACTGAATTCATTAAGTTGCCTTCCAGTCAATTCTCAAGACGTGACATGATGCCTGTCACATCATGAGGATTGAAGAGTCATGACTCTTTTGTCCTTTAGCTGGTCACGACGTGACCAAGAGAGTGTCACGTCGTGAGGAGGGGTTAGATGTTGACTTTTGTTGACTGTTAACTGTTGACATTTTGACCAGTTTGAATTTGAGTCAAACTTGAAGGAATCAGGTTGTTGATTAAGATTCTAACATGGTTTGGTGTTAGAAGGTTTGTGGGAGCACGCAGTGCAGAAAGGGGACCCTAGGGGTTGTATGTAGCCACATAGGATAGCCCGAGAATTATTGATCTAGGCTTTCTTGCATGTTCCTTGTTTGGTTGTGGCTCTAGAGTAGGATCATCTGTTCAGGTGCTCACCTGTGGTTACTTATGTCTATGTATTCCATGGAGATTTGCTGGTAGTGGAGTAGTATGTTGTGAGGGGCCTAGTAGGTGGTAGTGAGTTGTATGATTGGTAGTTGTCTGTACTTATGTGCCTACTTGATTTCTTGATTGCTTATATGTCAACATATTGAGGCGGATGAGGTTGAGGCGGTCATATTTTGTGTTGTAGGCCAAGATACCAGGTGCGGGCTGGTTGTAAGCCATAGGTACAAAGGTTTGGGAGGAGCGATTGGGTTGAGGCAGCAGACCAACAAACCCGCAGTAATCCAATCCGATGATTGTGGACTCAGTTTGCATGATGTATATGTTTGGCGGTGTGTAGTATTTTGGGGAAACTCACTAAGCTTTGTGTTTACCCAACTGTTAATGTTTTATAGGTTCCATCGGTGATTGTGGGAAGGTGAAGGTGTGACTGTACACACTCATAAAAAACATTGGGGATTTCGCATTTATTACTCTGATTTTTCAATAAATGTAATTTGGAACAACGATCTTATTAACATAGATTTTATAATTGTGATGTTTTGCCGTAAATAAAATAGAAATTTTTGGTTGTGAAAATGGGACGTTACAAGCTGGTATCAGAGCCCTGGTTTGAGGGATTTGGATGAACACTTTTGTGAATCCAAACTCAAACTAGGATCCGAGAAATTTTCACGAATGTTTTTGAAAAAGACATTTTAATAAATAGTTGGGTTAGAGATATGGGCTCGGTCTCTTGTCATGTTCTTGTTTGATTGTTGTCGTGGGATAAGGAACGTGAGCCTCTAACTTAACCCTGATTTTACAGGAAGATGCGATGTGTACAGTCAAGGAGAACCCGAACAGGAAAGTGATTCCCAAAATACCCATACTTATTATATGTGCTAAATTTGAACATGGTGATATGTGAATTGTTAGAAAAGCATGCTAGTGGATAGGCTAAGGATTTCTTTAGGAGTTGTATGATAGTAATGCCTAACTTATGCCTGATAGCCTAGGGAAGTTTATGTTATATATGTTATTTGATTGTGTGATTGATAGGTGTATGTTGTATAGTTGTATACGGTTGAGATTAAATAGCCTTAGAATGATTGGTTTAGCCTTATTTCCCATTCCTTGTTTGGTTGTGGAGTTATGGTAGAGTCAATTATTCGACAGTATAGTTGACCCTGTATAGTGTACACCAATCATGCACAAGGCAACCAATAGTACGGAAGCGTGATAGAGGACAATCCTAGGAGGAGTGCCTAGGCAGTTAGTTGTGGATCTTAGTAGCAGATGGGTGTTAGTACACCTAGGGGTGGTCTACTGCAGTGACTTAGGACCCTGGGATGAATTCTGAATCGCCTATGGATAGGTATGGAAGATAGTATGGTCCCGTACTACTAAAAGCACAGGATCCATATGAGAGTCAGAAGGAATCTCAAGGCTATTAAGGAAAGAATAGGTGGAAGTATGTTGTGTTGAGCACTATGTTTTGATGTTTGACCTTTCTGTTGTATATTTTTCAGTATGGTGGCTATCAGAGGTTTAGAAACAGGTGTTGGTGGCATTGAGAGGTAGGGATGAGAGTGGGTCTAAAACCGGATCGGTAGACTCGGACCCAGAAAACCCGGGAACCGGTTAATGAGATTTTGTAGGACCGAAAATCGGACCAGTATATAAGAAACGGTTCCGGTTTGGTTCCGGGTAAGGTACCGGGTAAAGTGGGTCTAGAACCGGAAAACCTGGAAACATCAAAGTGGGTCGGATGGAACCGGATAAAGTGGGTCTAGAACCGGAAAAACCAGAACTTTTTTGTAATTACTTAGTGGTTGAACTTTGAAAATTTTCAACTTTGATATCCCAACTTTGGGGGACTGTAAGTCATTGAATATTAAACCAAAAATGACAAACTCATAGTCTAAAATCATTTACAAACTCTAAACTACACGTTGCAAAAACCCTAATGATAATTTTACTTCAAACGAATTAGATATGCATATTTTAAAATTTCACAAAATACAAAAATAAAGCTGAAAAACAGAAAATTCGCAGCTTTGATATCCCGACTTTGCAAGACTATAAATCAATGAATATGAAACCAAAAATGACAAAATTAAAGTCTAAAATCATGTACAAACTCTATACTACACTTTGGAAAAAACCACATGCTATTCCGACTTCAAACGAATTAGATATGCATGTTTTAAAACTATCACAGAATACAAAAAAAGCTGAAAAACATAAAATTTCCAGCTTTGATATCCTAACTTTGAGACACTGTAACTCAATGAATATAAACCCAAAAATGACAAAATTATAGTCTAAAATCATGTACAAACTATAAAATACACTCTAGAAAAACCTCATGCCAATTTGAGCTCAAACGAATGAGATATTCATGTTTTAAACTTTTCACAGAAACCGGTTCCGGCCCTAAAACCGGTTCCAGTTCCTAACACGGTTTCGGTTCTTAAACCCGGTTTACCAGGACCCGAAACCCGAATTACCCGGAACCTGGATAGAGCCATTCTTTAAACCCGGGACCCGGACCGGTTTTACATGTTGCGGTTCCAGTCCGGTTTTCCGGTTCTAAATCTCATCCCTACTGAGAGGGAAGGTCTGAGTGATGAGGTGATCTGCGGGATCATTGCTGCAGAAGTATTTATGGCTATCAGGGAGGTGATTCTGGAGTTGTTTGGGTTGGTTAAGACCATGTTGTTTGAGGATTTTGACCGACACTATGTCGCCGTCACGCAGGCTACTGCTGCCGCAACCACTAAAATATAGCTTTAAAAATAAAGTCAAAACTAACCGAAGGAGTCTAAATGAAAGTTGTAGATCTCGTCGATAGATACGTGTGGATATAAAACCCATCGGAAACAAAGTTATTATGAAAAAGATATGAACTTTCTATGGAACATAAATTCTTCGCGCGCACCCGCGCGCAATGAAAAATTGCATCGTGCGCACTGTCACTTCACCCAAAATGCAACACGTGGCACCACGTAGTAAGTAACATGTCACCCTCTTCCGACCAGATGCATGGCGTGCACCGTATCTATGTGCGGCGCACAGACAAAATACCCGTATAAATAACAGTCGAATTTTAGTTCAATCCCACACCATTCCTATGTTTCTCTTTCGATTTCTCTGGATTTTGGTCGAGAGTTTCCTTAATATTTTAGTTGGCGATCTGTGGTGTCGGATAACCGGCGATCAGGAGCTCTTGAGTCAGAGTTTTGTCCGTATAATTCACAGTTTTCATCAGTGCACACTGTAAGTTGAGCTACACTATTTTAATCAAGTGTAACTTTTAATTATAGTCATAGTCGTTATTATGAACCTATAATTAAGATTTGTCAATGATTCCAAGTCATTATGCTGATCGATCTATTTAGGGGAGTGACGTATAGGCTGGATTTAGTTTTCAAACAGTATATTATGTATACCAAATGGACCCTACCTCAAATATGATCCTACCTGGTTGTTCCTTACATGATAGATCTTGATGTATACATTGGGATTAGTGAGGAATCTAGACTATCATTAGTCTCCAGGAGTATTAGACTAAACTTAGTGACATTCGTATATAGGTCACGTCATGGGAAATGTCAAGGATCTTGGCGGAGCACTGTCGAATTCTCCAGTCATCCCCTAAGTTAGGTGAGTGCATAGTTACTTTCATCTTACACATATATAAAAACTATTTAGATAATTAAGTGCTATGTGTGCCTCTTATCTATTATTGGAACTTTCTGTGTTAGATAAAATTATATGAACCAATTTTATTTATCCATATATATGTATTTTTATACTTATAATATATGGGGTAGTGAAGGGTAAAGAGAAATGAAAATAATGAAAAGAGGTCGAGACTTTTATAGTACTATCGGAATAGTAATTTAGTTACCTAGTAGGGTATTGATAATGACCACAGAGATTCTAAGTCAAGTCAGGTCAAACATCGGGGGGTACATAACCTGTAGATGTTTATAAGTTATACACGTGCAGGTTTACTACTTGCAAGTGTCATTTAATCATACACTGGAAGGCTTATAGCCTATAGGTGTTAATAAATCGTTCTGCAGGCAGGTGTACAACCTGTAGGCAATGAAAAATTATATGCGTGCGGGTCTACGACCTGTTGGTGCTACTGAACTAAACATTGACAGTTTGGGATTTAGTGCCTATTAGACAAACACTAGCAGCTATGGGCTTAGTGCCTATTAGACAAACACTAGCAGCTGTGGACTTAGTGCCTATTAGACAAACACAGGAAGCTATGGATTTAGTGCCTATTAGACAAACATTGGTAGCTATAGACTTAGTGCCTATTAGACAAACACTGGCAGCAATGGATTTAGTGCCTATTAGAGAAAGAATGGCAGCTATGGACTTAGTGCCTATTAGATAAAACTAACAACGATGGACTTCATGTCTATTCCTTAGGACAAACCCTTAGGAACGGAGATAGAGAACAACCTACTGAAAATTATTACAGATGAATCCATTAACTAGTACTGTCAGCATAAAAGATCCTTAGGGTAGATCCATACGAATACAAAATATAATGGGGATGGGAAATTAGGTTAATTGTTTGATAATTAAATTATATTATTGTGGGTTGAAAACCATATATACTCACTAGGTTTCCCAACTCGACCCACTCAGTATATTTGAATCATAGGTATCGATACGAAGGTACTGATAGATAATTATTTGCTGAGAGATTCAAGGAGATGTAGATCGTTAGTATATTGAGACATAGTAAGTCTTCGTTTATGCTTATGTTTCTTGTATCATTTATGGAATCTCCCGCCTTAATAAATCAATGGAAACATTTCTTCGGACATACTTTTAAGGGACCAAATTTCACATTAGTGAATAAGCTTTGTAATAAATAAGCATAAATAAAAAGTTTTAAAATGATCATAAATTTGGGGATGTCACAATGTTGAATAGGGAAAAAATGTCATTTTCTATCACTATGTACTAATGGTTGTATGATGTTAGATTTAAGTTTGGGTGTTTGATGCATGTTATATACTAGAGTTGGTTGTCATACTAATATGTGTGTTGTTATTTGCATGTTTGAACCTATGATTATATGTAATGTAATGGACATACATGGTTTTATGATGAATTTTCTCTATTATTGTATGTTTATGTGCTCCCATTAGTAGTGTAATTAGTGTATGATCTATATTATTATATGTTTATGTGGGTCCAAAAAATATACTTATTAAACATCACAAGAAAATGACATTTTCATTAAAGTGAAAAATGATTACAACCACATAATTTACTTATTAAACATAACAAGAAAATACCATTACCAATCCCTTACAACTTGTAAACTATTACATAAAGAAAACAACACAACTAAGAAATAAACAAATTTTCAGCTTCCTAAAATCATAATAAAGCTTCTTATTTGACCTAACCAAACTTGCAATAAACTGTGCCTCACCACTTGTGATCGTAGTCTCCACTTGGTCTGCCCAACATATAAACCCATCATGGGGACCCTGACATGAAAGATTTGCGAGTAAGATACGAGAAGGAAAAAACCCTTTCTAAATCTAGGGCTACAGTTAGAGGAAAATGCAATCGATTATTACCTTTTGGGGCAAGCATAAAAGGGTCGTCCAGGGTTGGACTAAGTAGTTGAGGTTCGTATTGTAGCATTAAATCCACATGGACATTCCACCGATTTCATCGATCCCTTCATCTTCGTAATGTTACTTGCAAAGAAACAAGGACAATAGATCAATAAAAAAAGGTAAAAAGGAAGCCACATAGTAGTCTCATGTGTATATACTCGAGGCTAAAAGGTGAAAGGACGAAATTACCCCCAACTTTGGCACTAACTAACGGTAATGAAGTAGGATTAGTGTCTTAAAAAAACTTATTTTTAATTTTAAAATAGTATTAATCATAACATTTACATGCCATAATATAAAACATGGCCCGATTTCATTGATCCTTTCATCCTCGTTTCCATTACAATGAACACGATTACACATAATTAGTTTACACATAGTTAGTTTATACAAAATTGCATATGCTTAAACAGGTCTTCAACCTCCACCATTACAACATTAAGACGATAACACTGAACAACAACACATCACATTAACCCTAAGACAAACACATCACTACCTAAACATCACAAACACATCGATACCTAAAGATCATAAACACTACCTAAACATCCACCAGGAAACCAAACGTCACCACCACCAGTCCGACCACCAAAAAAGTCAAAGCTTGCACCTTTTTCTCGGTATGCTCTGAACGGTGTTGCATAGTGAGTGAATCACCTTGGTAATCACCAAATCGCAACCTATTTCTTCCTTGATTCGATCGACTTCGATTTGTTGTTCAACTATCTTTGACCCACAATCGCAAAATATAGAGTGCAAGTCACCGAAGTTTAGCATGTCGCGAGAATTTAATGAAATGGAATTTGGTGATTGTGGTGGGGTAGTCATCTCGTGATTCTCGTTGAAAGCGATACTTGTCTCCTGCTTGTCGATATTGTTTTAGCCGAAAATAGGAATAAATATTAAGGGTTTGAGTGAATACGTCATTCCTTTTAAGAACACAGGCTCCACAGTGACCCTTAAGGCCCAAGCAAAAAAACGGACCCAACTCAATGACATGTACGCCAAGTTGACTCAAAGTTAACTCATTTACTGACGTGGATTGTGAGTTGTATTCGAAACCTTTTAAAAGATGTTATAGGACCAATTTAGCTGGTAAAATAACAATTCGTACCCCTTTGCAAAAAGAAAAACAAAAACAAAACGCAAAAAGAAAAACAAAAACAAAACAAAAAAGACCATCTAAACCAAAATGTATACATAGTTTGGCTCCAATACATTTACCCTTTTATATATTAGTCATGACTTTGGGCTCAAAAGTTATCTTAGGCTTAAAGTTTCTATGTTTAGGTGTGTTAAGCGTTAACCGTTAAGTTGGGCTTCTTCTTTTATTTGAAGAAACATATTTTTATATTTTATTTTTATCCGTATTTTTATTAATAACATGTGAAATTCATTTTTTTTTCTTAATTTTGACATTTTGGTTTGATGTAATGAATACAAACTAAAAGTTGGAGGATATGTGTTTTTTTATTATTATTTTTTATACCTTTTGAGAGATGAATGGGTGATGGGAAAATATAGTATCTCAATAGTAGTTATTTGTAGTACGCAATTTATAAAACACATAAAACATTAGATCATATTGCTCTTACCGTGAATTATTAATTATGATTTTAATATATATATATATATATATATATATATATATATATATATATATATATATATATATATATATATATATATATATTGTAAAGAAAGAAGTACAAATACATCTGTTATAAATTAAACATAAGATATATTTTATATGTTACATGATACATAATTTATCATCAATAACAAAGTGCATATATATATATATATATATATATATATATATATATATATATATATATATATATATATATATAGGCTTAGGTTATTTTGTTTAAAGTAATTATTGTGTTATTGTATGCATAAATATGAGCGAATCAAATTTACTTATTTTAAGAAAGTGATTAATATATATTATTGAATTCATTATAATTGAAAAAATCATCTTAATTAATTACAAGGGTAATTTAGTCAATTAATGTAGATTTAATAAAGGAAAATTGCATTATTTTAGGGATCATAGATTCTATTAATTTTAAAAATCCGATTTTATGAATTATAATTCTTTTAATTCGGACATTCTGACAGAATATGTTTATGAGTATATTCAAAAATAAAAATATTCTTGAACCATAAATAATAAAAATATTCTTGAACCTATTTGTTGATTATGACTTTAAAAACTTCTTGTAGAATAACAAATTCTTGAACAATCAATTGACGAATAAAAAAAAATACATTATTTCTTATAGAATACGGGTAACAATTGTTAGGAGTTACATTTATTGTTAAAGAATAAAACTAAAAAAACTTTCAAAACGGGAAAGAAAACATCAAAATCTAACAACGACACTTATACATTCTAAAAGAATAATGTTGCTTAGAATCACTTTCAATTTTGTGGTTCGTTCTTCAAGCATCAACTTCTGTGAAAACAAAAAAAATTGTAGTTTAGATTCCAATAATGCATTAGCAAATGAAAAATAAAAAACTAAATTCATTTGGAAAAAGATGTGGACTTGTGAATTGCACCAAAACCAATAAACAAGAATTGTAGAACATGCATAAATCAGTGAGAAAATATTCATACTCCATTCCAACAGAATTAGAATTCATGATTCCATTCCAACATAATTGGAATTCGTGATTCCATTCCAATAGAATTGGAATCTCACAAATAGCATCCATTGAATCATCTACATAAACAAATTAATTCCAAATGAAAGAAGCATCAAACCATCTATGTTTTTACTAATCGTTCTAGACTTGTACAATTCTAATTCAAACATAACTAAAAATGAAATATAGTCAAACAACTCAAAATTAAAAGTCTAAGTCTAATATATTAATTGAAACCCTTTCTTATCAGTTCTAATTGAAAGCCAACTTGCCTACTGCCCACTAAACAAATCTTTCAATCCAATTCGGATTCAAACCAAGTTTAAAACCCCTAAAATTATTCATGCTTAGATGGAAGTTTGAAGCCAAGACATGGGAAAATAATTAATACCATCGATGGTGTATCATTATCAACCAATCAAACAAACTATCAATTGTATCAATTATCAAAACTTAAATCACAGCAACATCAAAACTTGAATCACAACAACATCAAAAAATTCATATCAATTACCAAACATCAGATTTGAGTTCTTTTTGGTTGTTGATTTGGAACTGAATTGGAGGCAGATCCTCCAATTGTATATTCCAAAATCAAAGCCCATCCCATTATCCAAGCAAGACTGAAAATTAGAAAATGGTAATATCAGCATTCAAGAATTTTACAATATCATAGCATATTAAGAATTTGAAGATGAAGAACCTACTCTTCTCCAACACAGATGTAGGAATAATGATAGGCACTTCTAGCTGAAGGGCAGCGACTTGCAAGCTCAGCATAACAAAAGGCAGAGACAGCAGTTGCTATACTAGCAATAAGGAAAGAAAAGGCCAAAGCAGGGCCAGAATGTTCTCTAGCAACTGTACCCACAAGAATGTAAACCCAGCTCCAATCGTCGAACCTTGTTTTCGTCCACCACCGAGAGGCTAAAGAGAGTGGCGGCAGCGTTCTCCGCCCCCAATTCGGCGGCTGTTGACTGATATGGAGGGTGTCGTAGAGTGTTCTATTGGACATGAATTCCACTACCAGCAACCGATTTTGATGTGGGGTGTTTGTGAATTCGACTAAATTAACGAGACGAGGGCTGTAGATTTTTGACAGGATGTCGATTTCATTTTCGACTTCGTTGTCCGGCAAGGTGGAGATGGCGGAATGACGGTGGTTGTGATGAGAGGGTTTTTTTACGGCGACAAGACCTCGCTACACCCACAGAAGCCACAGCAGCCTCACTGCGATTCCCGTTTCCTGTCTTCGGCCTTCCACCAATCGACGGCACCCCCAAACGATTCATGCACCAGATTTCTTGGGTCTTCGTTACCTGCGCTCGTTGTTTGTCGTCGTCCATCTTTGCCCGATCAAAAAGAACACGGGTTTAAAAGCCCTAATCCTTTAAGTGGATCCACTTGTTGAAAGCAAAGATAAAACCTTTATTTATTTATTTATTTAGGTTATAAATCAATACCATGATTATAGGGATTATTTTTGGAAGTTACTAAACAAATTACTAAATTACCCTTATTTATTTATTTAATTATTTAATTATTTATTTAATTTTGATTGGCCCACAATTATGCATACAATAACACAATAGATACATTAAACACCTGAACCTATCTCTCTCTCTCTCTCTCTCTTTCTATATATATATATATATATATATATATATATATATATATATATATATATACATATATATGTCTCTCTCTCTCTCTCTCTCTCTCTCTCTATATATATATATATATATATATATATATATATATATATATATATATATATATATATATATATATATATATAGAGAGAGAGAGAGAGAGGTAAGTTCAATTGAGAAAATAAAAAAAGTTGAGAATGGGGGAATCATTCTCAGCCACTCATTTAGTCTAAGCATAAAAAGACACTGTGGCAAACTTGTAAATATGATAATAACCTTCAATCTCAAATACGTAACTGTAGAGAATTAGATAACAGTTTGTTCATCATCAAAATTTCTCCTCCAACCTTCAACAATCATCCAGATTTCTTCAATTAAACCATCATCAATGTCATCCAGTGTTAATCAATCATCGATCTTTGTGGCTAGGAGGTTCGCCGTTCAAGACAGATTTGCAACCCAAATTCATCAATTTCATCGATTTCTTTGTTGAATACTCCGAATGTTCGTAGCTTGCAAGCATTTAATAAAGTTCATAACGGATTTGGAATTGGAATTTCCCAGATTCGCAAACGAACTCAGTTGGAATCGGAATTTCTTCGTTGTTCATGAAATTGGAATCGGAGTTCTGGACTCGCAGTCACAGTCGACATTGAAGGACTCGGAATCGGTACTCACAGATTCCCAATTGGATTTTCGGAAATCAAAATCAAAATGAGAAATCGATCAGACATAGGATGTCGCATCTGAAGTCGAAATCGGAAGTATATGATGATTTGGAATTGATAACTTGAATCGGAAATATCATGTTTTTAACATTTTTAAAATAATTAACTTGTATGCACTGCAACTGTTTGATGAAATGCATAAACTAAATTACCACGTTATATTCACATATAAATATGTTTTCTCACCTGAATCTGTATATGATTATTAAAAACACAAAACAAATATGCAAGTCTGTATATTATTCGTATGTGAATAACATATAAAAATTATATATATTTGTGAAAATACCTTGTAATATTCATATGTGAATATACTGTGTAATATTCATAAGTGAATATATCATCTAATATTCACAAGTGAATATACTATGTAATATTCACATATGATATACCATGTAATGTTATGTAATATTCACATATGAAAATATCATTTAATATTCATAAGTGAATATATCATCTAATATTCACAAGTGAATATACTATGTTAATATTCACAAGTGAATGCATCATCTAATATTTAAATATGAATATACTATGTTTATTATATACTGTATTCATATATGAATGATACTTAAATTGTAAAAAAATTTAATCATATTTTTTATTCATAAGTGAATAACGAATGTATTGTAATAAAAACCTGATGCATTTTTATTCACTTATGAATAACGGTAGTTGAAAATAGAAAAAAAATTTATTTTATCTTAAAACTATATCAATATGAATGTCTATTTGTAGAGAATAAAAAATCATGAATTTTGGTATATTTAAAATCATTTTTCGATAAAAATAGCTTCTTAAAAATTAAAAAAAAAACGAAAAAACTATGCTTTTGTATATATTAAGGTCATGATTAGCATAGTTTAAGGAAACATGTTTTGTTGGAAAACACATGTCTATTCCTTTCCATTTCCGCTACTACGACGGAGGCTTTTGCGGCAAAAATAAATGAGTGGCTGAGAATGATTCCCCCATTCTCAACCTTTTTTTTCTCAATTGAACTGTCTCTCTCTCTCTCTCTCTCTCTCTCTCTATATATATATATATATATATATATATATATATATATATATATATATATATATATATATATATATATATATATATATATAGGCTTAGGTTATTATATTCTAACTAATTATTGTGTGAATGTATGAATCATTGTGGGCCAATCATTTTACTTATTTTAAGAAAATGATTAATCATATTATTGAATTAAATATAATTGAAAAATACCATCTAATTTAACTAGAAGGGTATTTTAGTCAATTAATATAGATTTAATAAAGGAAATTTGCATATTTTAAGGGATCACGGATTCTATTAATTTTAAAAATCCGATTTTACGAGTTATAAGGTTTTTAATTCGGACATTCTGACAGAATATGTTTGAGTATGTTCAAAAATAAAAATATTCTTGAACCATAAAATAATAAAAATATTCTTGAACATATTTCTTGATCATGTCTTTAAAAATTTCTTGTAGAATAACAAAATTCTCGAACCATCAATTAAAGAATTAAAACAAAAATTACATTAATTCTTATAGAATACATGTAACAATTCCTAAGAATTACATTTATTGTTAAAGAATAAAACTAAAAAACTTTCAAATCGGAAAAAAAAACATCAAAATCTAACAAATACACTAATTTATTCTAAAAGAATAATGTTTCTAAGAAACACTTTCAATTTTGTTGTCCGTTCTTCAAGCATCAACATCTTCAAGCATCAACTTCTGTGAAAAAAATCTAATTGTAGTTTAGAATCCAATAACGCATTAGCAAATGATAAATAAAAAACTATATTCCTATGGAAAAATATGAGGACTTGTTAACTGCACCAAAACCAATAACCAAAAATTGTAGAACATGTATAATCAATGAGAAAATATACATATTCCATTCCAACAGAATTAGAATTCGTGTTTCCATTCCGATAGAATTTGAATTCCTGATTCCATTCCGATAGAATTGGAATTGTATAAAATACACAAACCACTAAGGGATAACTAGAAACTAGTTTCATAAGTTGATGGACAAATATATGAATCATACACAGAAAGGAGGAGTAAAATTTGTGACAACTTGGACGTCTCTTACAGATGACCAACCATCCATGAAATTGAAAACCATCATATAATGAATATTAAAATAAAAAAACTCATCAAATCTCCACACAACATATATGCTCCAGGAAACAAGTTTTTGTCATCATTGTTTTATATAAAAAACAATCAAGTTAATACAAATAAAAAGAAAACTTACTATGAAAGTCAAATAGATATAACATGCGATTTAATAATATATCTTAGTTTTAAAAATATGGTTGAATTTTAAACTTTAAATCTCAAAATAGATGATATCCTCCAATAGCCACAAGCCAAAAACTCCATAAACAGTTTAGAATTGGCATATAGATTACAATAAAAGCTTCTAGATCTAATGAAAGTAAAAAAAATGTCAATAACAAAAAAGTTTAAATTGCAAGATACAGGGAATAAATCAACACTAAATCTAATAGATAGGATTAATTACCTATTTTATTATTAAGAAGAAAAATATTACCTCAAAAGCCTGTGTTCGTATGTATCAAGCCCAGCAAAAATCGACAAACCTTGATGAACCCTAGATTGTTAGGATTTGGGTTACGATGGCAACCGGTAAAACTCGAATAAACTTCAATTTCACCGGATGGGATCGGTCGGAGGTGTGGACGTCGAAAGGGAGCGACGAGCGACGGAGTAGACATGGCAGGCAGATGACGTCGATGAGTAATTGTTGATGGCGATCGGAGACGACGATGGCAATCATTTTTGTTGAACTCAAGATCGATTTTGTAGTCTATTCCAATTTTGCAGATCGGCCAAGATTTGGTTTTTAGATAAAGAGGGGAACGACTATAGATATAAACCTGGAGAAATTAGGTTAAAAGTCAATACCATGATTATAGGGATTAGTTTTGGAAGTTATTAATCAAATTACTAAATTACCCTTATTTATTTAATTATTTAATTTTGATTGGCCCACATTTATGCATACAATCACACAATAATTACTTTGAACACCTGAACCTATCTCTCTCTCTCTCTCTCTCTCTCTCTCTCTCTATATATATATATATATATATATATATATATATATATATATATATATATATATATATATATATATATATATATATATATATATATATATATATATATACACTTACATTTTTATAAGGCAGGACGGAGTGAGATAAGGTAAGACTCGACATGTCTGAGCTGGCTTCGATAAACACCGCGTGACCTACTAGGCATGGGGAGTTTGGTGGCCAAACTCAATGATGGTATATCGAAGAGAGAGAGAGAGAGAGAGAGAGAGAGAGAGAGAGAGAGAGCTTTTTTCCTTTTTTTACCATTTAAACAAACATTATAATTTCAAAATATACTCCATTTTTTTAAAAGAAGAATCCTATTTTTCAAAAAATAAATGTTTTTTTTTTCAAAATTTCAAATTTAAACCTTACTTTAACTACTATAAATACTAACATCTTCTTTTATTTTTCACCACATTCAAACCTTCTTAATTTAAGTCTCCTAACCTTTTATTTTTCATCTTCTTCAAAATTCATCTCTAAAAAATGGCTTGTGTTTGGACAACGGATGAAGAAATCATATTGGCTCGTTCATAGGTCGATGTAACTGAAGACCCAATCAACATTAGCGTTGATACGGCTAATTTCTAGAGGAGATACGACGAAAGATCATAGGCGGATCCAAGGGGATCCCGGGGTAGCCCGGGATACCCCTCAAATTTTTTTTGGTAGTGTAATTTTTGTTTACGAATTCTTCAAATTTTTTTCGGTATAATGTATATATATGTATCCCTTCAATTATAAACACAAACAAATAGTAGAGCTACTGGTTAAGACGCTGCCTTATTGAAGTAAAGCTCTCAGGTTCAATTCTTGCTCCTTACATATTCTTTGTTTATTTTTGTTTTATTTTCCCAGCTATTCTATCCCACATCGCCAAACATATGTAAACTCAACCATTTTTGTCTATTATATAAGCTTGTTATCCTCATATTTTATTTGATATCTACTTTGAATCCCACATCGATTCAAGTATCAAAATATACTTCAACTTCATGTTTATATAACAAGACTTGAGGTTAGCTAAGGATTCGATTAAGGTTTGGGTTTAGAAAACCGAAATTGAACCTGGGAAGCCCAAGTACCCCGGAAAAAATTTTGGGTTACCCTAAAAATAAATTTGGGATACCCCTTTACTTTGATCCTGACTCCGCCACTGCAAAAGATACAATCGCGAAGCCGATCGACCTTGAAGTAAAGATCAATTATTCTCCAAATAGAGAAATACAAACGCAGTTGCAGTGCAATTTTACATTGTCTTTCTTAAGGTGAGGCGTGAAGCAATTAATGGTGAAAATGAAAATATGTTGTTTGTCAATGCTCTTGAGGATTTACATGAAGAAACTAACAAATATTTTCGATTTGTTGAGTTTTGACAAGTTGTGAGACGGTGCGACAAATGATGTCAACATTTCCAATGTACTTGTGTTGTGTTTTATTTTAATTTAAAGTTTGTTCTAATGTTTAAAATATTTTAATTTATAGCTACAATGTTTTTTTAACATTAACTTTGTTGTCTTTTAATTTCAAAGGTAAAATTGCAAATTTGGTTCCTATGGTATGTTAAAAAATTGAGACTTTGATCCAAAATATTTTGGAGTTGCACTATTGGTCCAAAATAAGTTTTTTGTTGCGTTTTTGTCCATTTCAGATTTGAATGTGTTTGAAATGACATTTTTGCCATTTCTATTTGTTTTTTACTTTACTTTTTATTTCCTTTACTATTTATATAATTAAAATAAAACTAAAAATACAAAATATAAACCCCACCCACATCTCTCTTCCTACACACACACACACTCTCTCTCTCTCTCTCTATATATATATATATATATATATATATATATATATATATATATTCACCAGAAACCATCACTGTCAGAAACCACCTTCGCCGCCTCCGTAGATCTAGAAAATCTAAACCACCTTTGTCACTTCCGTAGTTCTAAACCAATTCCACCCGATGTAGGTTTGCAACGTCCTTGGATTTGCAACCAACCAACGTCATCGTTGCCTCACACTTTCACTAGATCTGTAACTAGCCCAACCGTCGGATCCCGCTCTCACTTTCATCGGTTCAGGGTTTACGAACCCTAGGTTGGAGTTCTCGGTTCAGATATGTCCGCTGCCCTTTTAAGTGTAGATATGTTCTTCGCCGGAGATATTTGTTCGTTGCCGGAGATATCTGTTTGTGTCGGCGTTAGATGGTGTTCGTGGGGAGACGAAGCTCTGGAGAAGGTGACGCTAAGATAGTGTTCATGGCCGCATTTTGATTTTCGGTAAGTGGTGGGGGTTGATTTATAATTTTCCAGAAGGTGGTGTTGGCAATTGTTTTCAGGTTTTTCCGGTCGGTTGTTGTGGTGGTGTGGAGAGTAGATAGAGATAGAGAAACAAAATGTGTTAAGGAGGTGGTGGGTGAGGTTTTTATTTTTTATTTTCTTTCAAATATAGAATTGAAAAAAAAGGTTAAAAGAAAAATATAAGGGCATAATTGTCATTTTAAATATGTTCAAAACAAATTGGACCAAAGTCACAACAAATGAAACATTTTGGACCTGTAGTGCAAATCCAAAACATTTTGGACAAAAGTCTCATTTTTTAACATACCACAGGGACCAAATTTGCAATTTTATCAATTTCAAATATATTTGTTTCTGGTATTTTAATGGAAATTTTAATTTTATATTAATTTTTATATAAAATATTCTTTTGTGTAAAAAGATAATACATGGTAAAAGTGGCGACTCATCACTCTTAAATTACTTGAGAACTAAAGTAGAAGACAAAACTATAAAATTGGCCTGGTATTCAAAAAAATTTAGATAGTATACAAAAAGTTTCCAACTTGTATGAATGATCCAAAATTAAGATTTTCCTTTGGTTTTGATCCTTAAAAAATTTTAAAAAACTGTTTTGCCCTTTTTTAATTCTTTTTGTATTTTTTATATTTCCTTTAATAATTTATTAATTAAAAAATAAAAATGAAAGAATTGGGCCCACCTCTCTCTCTCTTTAAAAGCTTGAAAAGATTGAAAAGACTGTTTTGTCATTTTTATTTCTTTTTTGTACTTTTTATAATTCTTTTAATAATTTATTAATTAAAAAATAAAAAGGAAAGAATTAGTCTCTCTCTCTCTTAGGGACATTTTCATAAATCTCTATCCCCATGATATCTTCTAATCAACAACACAAACACCATTAAGAACAAAAATACAAAATAAATAAAAATGGCAAAACAGTCTTTTCATGTTCTCCATAGACCAAAACAAAAAGAAAATTTTGATTTTGTACCATCCATACAAATTGAAAATTTTTTAGATCCTATCAAAGTCTTGTGAATACACCAATTTTACAGTTTTGTCTAAATATAAAACTAATCAAATGGGAAAGGAAAGTCAACGGGAAGCTACAACCTTGTTGGACTTTGGCTTAAACTTGGTTCCAAATTCCAGTCACACTTCACATCTAATCTAACATAGTTGTAATTAACCAATCGCCTTGTCACGAGTGCCCTTTTCTCCTCACCACAACCACTCTTTCCAATACCGCGTGTGTTACACCACCATACAAGGCTAAAGACTTTACTTGCAATCGTCCGTAACCATGTGACACGTAGCACACACGTTTCTAATGTGCGCGTGAGTTCCTCACATGTTTTGAGGAATTGATCCATTAGGACCCACCTACAACTCATTTATCTATGAATCCCTACAAAGTATAAAATACCAGTTTTTTATTCAAAACACTTTTATCTACCTCTATACCTCTCTATCTATCGCTAGATTCTTAAAATGGAGAACTACCTTGCTTCCACCTCCGGCTCCACCACCACCATCAACCACCCATCACCGCCGACAACCCCCGTTACGATCTCCAATCCAAACAACCCGTACCCAACAACCTTCGTCCAAGCCGACACAACATCCTTCAAAAAGGTAGTTCAAATGCTAACCGGATCATCTGAAACAGTCAAACAATCCACAGCCACCACCAGGCCAGACTTAGCTGCGAGAAACCCGATCCCTGCCATGAAAACGGGTCCGAACAAAAAACCATCGAAGCTGTATGAGCGGCGGAGCAGTCTGAAAAACTTCAAAATCAGTCCGTTGGCTCCTGGATTCACAAACGGCGGAGGGTCCTCCGGATCCCCACGGAATCCCAACGCGCCGGAGATTATGTCCCCAAGTCTTCTTGATTTTCCGTCGTTGGTGCTTAGTCCAGTCACACCTCTTCTTTCCGATCCGTTTAATAGGTCTCCGGCGAATGAATGTTCCCCAAATTTGGACGTTGAGGCTGAAGAAAAGGCGATTGCAGAGAAAGGATTTTACTTACATCCGTCGCCGGCGACTACTCCGAGGAGGGAATCGGAACCTCAGCTTTTGCCTTTGTTCCCCGTGACTTCACCAAGATTTTCCGGCTCTTCAAGCTCTTCGTGAACCATGAGTTGTTATTTTATTTTTTGGTTAATTATGAATGTAGTGATTTTTTAATCAATAGAATTTTTCGTTGGATGTTACTGTGGAGTATTTCTTTTCTTTTTTCTTTACTTTAAAGTAGACTTTTGACGACGGCGTTTTCAATGCTAAAAAAATAATGTTATATCGTTCTAAAAATAATTTATTGAAATGTAAATATTATAAAACAACAAAATCTAATGGCTTGTTTTAGCTGGTATTTGAAAATGTATTTTAAAAATGATTTTTAACACGTTAAAGAATTGTTATAACTAAGACCTTCTGTAGGCCACACTCTCCTAAACTAGGTTCAATTTCAAGGAGGGAAATTAATTTACTTGGTTTATTTGTTGGAAGCATTGAGCATAAAATACGTTAATTATTATGAAGGACTAAGGTTTTGAAATCGTGCTTTATAAAAGATTGACTATAAGAATATAATAAAAAAAATGGCAAATGGAATGAAGTAATAAGGTATTTTGTGGGTATGAGTACTTATACTTTTACACATTTTAATTTTGTAGCTCTTGTGGTTTGCAAAACCAACATTAATGTGGATAAGATAATTAAAAGTTCATCCCTATTTGATAAATCACAAAAACTTCTAATTCTACTACTAAATGTATAATATTTGTTCTGCACAAGATTTGAACTTCTAACATATTAATTGATGGACGTTTCCAGTACACATGTTGGACACAAAGCATTTGGTTAAATATTGTTAGGTAATTTATAAAATGCTAAATAATTGAAATAGTAACATATTTTGATTGATTTGTTTATTATTCATTCTACTTTCACTTATTCATATTGCAACAATATATTTTAAAATTTCTATTTATTTACAGCACCCTGTTTAAATACAAAACAATTTGAATGGTAATAATTAGGTCAATTAAGAAAACTATAATTTATTAATAAAAATCAACATAGATTTTTTGAAACTAAAAATACTAGGCATAAGAAAATAAACAAAAACTAACATTGTAAAATATAAAAATATAAATTAAAGTATACGTTATTGTTTTTACCATAACTAGAATCTGCTTATTTTAGTTACTAATAATAAAAATCGAAAATCAGATTTGTGAAAGATTGGCATAGATGGTGCGAGAAAAAAGAGAATTGCTTGTCAAAAGAAAAGTAAAAGAAGGGTGGTGATGGAATCTTGACTCTTTTGATGATTAAGGACATGCCAATTGCAAAGACAAAAGTTGCCACTATGCGCTTCTATTACTAACTTTTCACAAATACGTACATGCATACATAATACACATACTTCAATGAGTTAATAATTCATCTATCTTCATATGACCTTATGATGATCACATTCACTAAATCATATATCATATGATTCTCAATTTCATTTTTAAGTTATGATTCCATCATTCCATATTCCATGTGATTCTCAATACACCTATATAATCGTGTTGAACTCATTCCATCATTGAAATTGCAAAACCAATTAAGACTTGAAACATCCTTTAATCAATCAAAAGTCATTTTAGATCTCCATTACGTGTTTCATTTGTAATATAAACCATGTTTTGATGATATACTCTCCTTCCAAATTACTCTATTAAATTCCAATGGTAAATTACCATTGGAAACACTAGTTCCAATTACAAAAAACAATGGAACTTCATGGAATCATAACCAAAACCACATATGGATGAACATTTACTTATACTAATTTACATTTGTATCAATTGTTATGACAATAAGCTGATGTACAACTAGATATTGCTAATGTACAACTCAAATCATGAGATTCGTGTTACAATTACCCAATTCCATCAATGGAGATGGAATTTAACCACTCATCAGTTAAATAGCAACCTCATGATGTTCTAAAGTACATTCTAAGCATTAGAATCAACTCATAATCATCAATGACATATGGAATTCAGATTTGGTATACTTATCAATAAATAAATAAATAAAACATGAAAGCACAAAAGCCTTCATAGGGAAAAATAAAGCACTTTCGGTAATAGAAAAGAATTCTATTCCATTTTCCAATTGCTTTTACTCGACACATTTCCTTTAATCCACAAGATATCCGTTTTTAAGTTATTAATGAAACTAAAGATAAACAGAAAAGACTTGGGATATGCAAGTGATCTACAAAATAGCCATTAAGAGTCATGAAGTTCCCAAAATGCCCTTCCAAACAACATCAACAAAAAAGAACACAAATTGTACACATTCAAACACAATCATTTCCACAATTCTTCCATTGGGATCCCACGATCACGAGCCACTTCACTAAACTGTCTCATTTGTTGAACAGCCACCACAGTTGCTCTAGCATTATTAAGAGCATTGTTACTCCCGAGTTGTTTCCCCAAAGCATTCTCAACACCCGCCATTTCCAACACAATTCTAACAGCACCGCCAGCAATCACTCCAGTACCCGGGGACGCGGGCCTTAGCATCACCTTTGCCGCCCCATAATCTCCATCCGCCCTGCCAATGGTCAACAAAAGTCAATAAACCAAATTATAGCAACATTTGAATTTCATCATTCAGACGTTTTTCCTAATTAAACATTTTGATATGATATAATAAAATTAGAGAAATCTGAATTATATATTATATTTATACCTGTGAGGAAAGGTCAAGTACTTGGTCATAGGAACTGTTATTATGTTCCTTCGAGCATTGGTTGCAGATTTTTGAACAGCAGCAACCACTTCTTTAGCTTTGCCTACCCCAACTCCCACCTGCCCTTTCTTGTCACCGACCACCACCACCGCCCTAAAGTGCAGCTGTTTCCCACCTTTAACCACCTTCGTCACTCTCCTCACCTGCAACATTAGCAAAATTTAAAGATATGTATATCGAGTTTTGGACATTCAAAACAGTAATTGGAGATAATGTTATATCAGTTTTGGATCATATAAGGAATTCTTTGACGATGTAATTCTCTATCCCTCACCTAAAAACTGTACCCTTTGACATTTGAGGTCAAACCTATCTTCTACGACGCAAAATTAATATGAATTTGGTTTCAAATTCTACAACACAACCAATCTACTTGTAGTATCAGTCACAACAAGCAATCGAAATCATATTTCATCAAATAAATTTTTCATGTATAATCTTGAAATTGAAAACTGGTTCATTGACATTAAGAGTCAAAATGTAGTTAGAATCCCTAGTTTTGGAAGAAATTACTCACCTGAACCACCCTCTCATCAAATCCATCTCTGACTTTATCTTTCTTTATTTTTCCAAAAGAGGTTGTTTTCTTTACTTTCGAATCCATCACATATACGTCATTACCCAACACACTGACTCCGCTATAGGCTGGTCCATATAATTCTTCGTACGCAGCGGCTATTTCATCTTCAGACTCCTGAGGTCCGTCGTCGAAAGATGGCGGAGGGATGAAGTCCTCCGGTTTTTCCGGAGGGTCGAAGGTCGTGATTTCGTCTGGGTCTACATTGTCGAAGTATGTGGTGTCGATATCGGTAGACTGCGCTCTGATGGAGGGGAAATTTAGGGGTTTTGGGAGGGAGAGAGAATTGGATTGTTGGTAAGTGGGGAGGAGAGAGAAGCGGCGGAGAGAGAGGGAGGAGAAGGTGGAGGAGAGGGAGGAAGTAAGAGAGGCAGCCATGGTTATGGTCGAAGAGAAGGTCGAAGAGGATAGATAAGATGATTTTCCGACTCTTATCTTTGAAGATACTGAGAAAATGGCATGAAGCCCCCCTCAAAGTTTGAGAAATTTAAATTAAGACCCAATTTAGTGCGTTCGATTGTATTCGGTTAGAAATCATATTTTTTTATTTATAAAAAGGTTAATGCCATAAATATCTTTAAGCTTACACCCCATTTTGCAATAAGCCCTTTTTTTTTTTTTTTTAATGTTGTCATTAACTTTAGGAAGACATTTTGAAAATGGGTTTGTATCAGGTTCCATTGGTTTCTTAGGTAACTTATATTATATGGTATAGGTGAGTAAGATGATATGGGTCAACATATTATCCCCTCCACTCTCATGTTTCATGGTTGGTACGAATACTCAGGCTACCGTTACATTGTTCCTCACCTCAGGTAAGCAAAACCCTATAAATAAATAAAAAATGGACGACCCATGTGACGGGGAGCTCTCTCGATCATTCACATTCATTACTCACTCACATTTATTATCCCCTACACTGACTAGACCATCAGACCGCTCTCCCGAGAAGCGACTGATGTTTTTTTCATCGATTGTGGCTACAGGTTCCGACCAGAGTATTGGTCCTGCAAGGTATCCTATGAGCAGGAACGACGTTGTAACACTCGGAATTCAGGTATGTTACCTTTTAGCCCTTGGGTTAAATTTATTTTTGCATGAGAGGCCCCTCCGTACGTTGGGCGCACATATGTGTACGCTTAGCGTACATGGGTGTTTTGGACGTGGACTTTAACCACGTACGTTGGGCGTACTAAGGTGTACGCGGGGCGTACGTGGCCAGAGATAAAAACCCTAATCTTAGGGCATGAGCCCTATTTAAGCTCACTTATGGCATTTGGACCTCACCCTTATCAGCCTCCACTGCTTGTGATCGTCCCTTAAACCCTAAATTGCTAGTGAGTGTGATCCTTGAGCTTTAAAGTGTCTTTGGTGGCCATTTTAGTGAGTTTACAAGAAGAGGATTTTGGTGTGCAAGCCTTGGACGTGGTTGAGCTTCTAGATCCTGCATCCACATCTTCTTGGAGAGCTTTTGGAGGTAAAAAGTCCAGACCTTGCTAATCTTGTTACTAGTTTGAGTTAGGGTTTGGTAGTGAGTTCATTTTTGGTCCATGGATCCTCTTTTGTGAGTTTGGGCAAATCCAGAGGTTAGAGAATGTTAGATCTGAGTCCCTTTGGCATGTTAGAAGCATAAAAATGCTATCTTGATGGTTGTAAATGGCACCATGCATGGGTTGGAGTTCTTAAAGTGAGTCTTATTGGACAAAATGAGATGTTGGGATCACATGAAGCATGCAAAGGCATAAAGTTGCCAACTTTATACCCCATGACTTTTAAAATGACCAAGATCTAGAATTTGGCGTAGTGGCTACATGGATTAAGCTCTTATTGGTTGGTTATGCTTAGCAGCCTTATACGTTGGGCATATTAGGATGTACTGTGACAACCCGAAATTTCTATCTTGTAAAGCCAATCAATTCAATCAAAAGTCAGACTTGTTTCTGTTATCTTTTAGCCTTGTTAAGGGTCTGTTTGAGAGTTCTAAGCCTAGTACACTCAAGTATTGTGTGTTAGGAAGTGTTAGTTTGAGTTCATTGAGTTGCAATCGATCCGGAAACACCATCACAAAGGAGTTCACGGCCGTGAACCCATCCTTGGCCGTGAACATCCTCCATATATATAAGGAAATGGCTCATTTCTTCATTACTTCAACTCTAGCAGTGAACACACCCCATTCTCTCTCAACTTTCTTCAACCGTGAACACTACAAAGGCTTCCAATAAGTAAGTATCTTATTCATCTTCTTGTTGTCCATTAGAAACACTAGCATCCCCATGAAACAAACACCTCTTTGGCTGAATCTTCAAGAGTTCACGGCCGTGAACCCTTCATTGGGTCGTGAACCCTTCATAAGATCATGGTTTGGCCGTGAACCCTCCTTCCATGACCGTGAACACTTCATAGAATCAAGGTTGGGCCGTGAACACATCATGTGTTCTATGGCCGTGAACACTTCCGTGTGTAGCCATGAACTCCCTTCAATCAATCATATGTGATTGTAACACTTCATTGCAAGTGTTTCCTAGTACCTAAGGTTGTTTCCCTTACATGTTAGTTGTTATATACACTAATTGTATACATATATGTGTCATTATATGCTTAATAGGATCCGTTTGTGCTCGAGACTTCACTTGGCATACTTAGCATCCTATATCGATCTTTCATTCGAATCACTCACTACAGGTGAGTTCATACCCCTACAACTACACTTTTAAATGCTTTTTAAATACTTTTAAGGGGGGAATACAAGTAGAACACAATGAAATTGTGTTAACCATTTACATGTGAAAACAACATCCAAAAGGATTTCTTATATTCAAAACTTGTCAAAAATCTTTTAAAGCTTTTATAAACTTCTTTTATATCAAATCATACCCGTCTATCTATTTACGTATAAGTATGCTTTAACAGACTTAGGACTATTGCTAGATACCTTGAATCCCGTTCCTTGTTTGGTTGTAGGCTCGGGGTAGGATCACTAGTCCGAATGTCGGTTAAATCATAGTTATACTTATTAAATACATATGTGGATATTAAACCCATTTTTAAGGTTCATTCTTAACTTAGTTGCTTGGTGAGTAACTGAGTTTTTTCTATACATCAGTATCAGTCAAACAATCATACTAGTAAACTATAATAGGTATAGTTTAGAGGATTACTACTTACTACTTCTAGAACAGTGAAACTACATGAGTCAGTTCTTACAGGATTTAGTTCATACATGAGTCAGTTCAAACATACTATAACTAGAACAGGAAGGAACATACTATAACTAGAACAGGAAGGAACATACTATAACTGGAACAGAAAGGAACATACTATAACAAGAACAGAAAGGAAACATACATACTATAACAAGAACAGAAAGGAAACATACATACTATAACAAGACCAAGATAACATTAATGTGAGCCACTACTTCATGGCATAGCAATATACTGCCGTGTCACGTTTTGTAACCAGCGTCTCCTGGAGGGAGAGTGTGAGTTTGTGTATAGATCTATATGGGATTGACCATCCTACACCTTGCTGCTAGCTACAGTGGGACCTGCAGGTCTACGGGTGACGAACGTCATACCATTTCAATGTCTTTGGAACATCGTGTTTTATACTAGTCAATCAAGCATGGTTATAACCTCATCACATTTTACCTTAATTAAACAAGTTGGTTTTAAGGTAGTTAGTACTTCAGTAGTTATTTTATACAATACTACTGTACATCTTCATTTTTCCCATTACATTCATATAGTGATCTTCTCACATAAAAGGTAATGTAAACTATTTTCTAGTAATGATAGTCATATACTTGGGAGAACATTCATTTTTACAAAAGAACAAACATATAAAACAGTCAGGTCTTGGTAGAAGACTACTTTCCATGTTAGTAGAAAATATAGGATTTTCTAGGAAGTATACAAACATTTACATCAAAACACTTACAAACTTTTACATCAAAACACATACAAACATTTTCATCAAACTAATGAAATCATTTGACACAAAAATACTTATGAACTCACCAACTTAAACGCTGATATACTCTTTCAAAATAATTTGTATTCTCCGGTCACCAGTAGACAGGTACACTGGACCAGGTTTTGAGAAGACGGAGCATGTTCAAGACTCGTCTTTTATTTTTGATACACATATTTTTAGTGTCTTAAAAGTACATTCAAAACACACTTGTATTAACTATATTATTAATGCAATGGATGATGTTGTTGCTTGTTTTACTATTGTGCATTGTTATGATACTGAACATGACGTCCTCCGCCCCCGAACGTTTCCGTCGTTCTGGTTTGGGGGTGTGACATGTACACTGTGCGTACTGCTTTAAGACCGAGTATGCTAAGTGTATTGATGGTGTACGTTGTGCGTACGTCCTCTGGGCAGATGGGGCAAGATTTGGGGTTTTGGGACTCTTGGGCCTTATCTAGTGTTGGGTCATGGCCCGTTTAGGATAGGTGGGGCCAGTTTCCTTTGTGGGCCTTGTGTGTCATGAAATAGGCCTTAGGTGGCAAGGTTGGGCCTTTTGGGCCTTATGACCCGTTATTGATTTTGGACCAAGGGTAGTTGGGGCCCATTAAAGGAGAAAGACCTTTGGGCCTTATTTGAAGAACTTGGACTTAGGGATTTTGGGCCCATGAGTGGGTTTGTATCATAATTCTAATTTGGGTAAATTTTATATTTTCAGTGTGAGATTTCTGGACCTGTAGCCGAGCTTATCAGCAGTCTGAGGTGAATCTTTTCACTATATCCAGGGGCCAAAGGCACCAATGCCGACCCATTACCTGATATGTATATTGACAGTTGTTTACGTATTTAATTGTCTGAAGACCCTGGGGGTAGCCCGTGGCACTTGTATGAAGACCATGGGGGTAGCCCATGGCACTTGGATATCAGACCATGGGGGTAGCCCATGGCATTCCAGGTAAAGACCATGGGGGTAGCACATGGCAATTATATATATCTCGCATGGTATTCTGTGGTTGTACGTTATGTGATATTTTGGGAACTCACTAAGCTTTTGATTACAGTTTATTTGGGTGTTTTTAGATACTTCTGGTACTAACGGGAAGGGCTCGGCTTGATGGCGCAGCATTCACTCTCTCCAACATTTTCCACATTTATTGATATTGATACTCTGATATGATGTAATGGGTTTTTGGAAACAAATTATGATTGTAATTGCTATTTTAAAAATGAAAAATTTTATCTGGTTTTTGGGTTGTTACAAGTTGGTATCAGAGCCTTGGTTTGAGGGATTTAGGCACACCCTCAGGCGTGTCAGAACTCAAACTGAGGAAATGGTAACCTTTTCCAAAGAACAAAAGTCAAGTTTTTCTGAAAACGGTTTTCTTAATTAACGAGGGAGAATGCAATGCGTGCGATCGACCGAGCTCAAGTAAGTGTATCCCAAAATTAAACCATGTTTATGAATTGCAACTAGTATGTTAATATGTGAAGTGCATGCTAGAATAGGGCTAAGGATACCTTCATGAATTATGTGATAAAATTGCATGATTTGTGTGATGCCTTGTAGCCTAGGAAATTCAATGCTATATATTTCTTGGAATCAATGTTGACTCTGTTATTTGCGAAGTGTATGCTTTCAAAGTTATATATGCTTAGGATTGCATAGCCCTAGAATGATGGATTCTGCCTCATTTCCTGGTCCTTGTTTGGTTGTGGACTTAGGGTAGAAACTTTATTTGACAGTCTATGTGATTTTATTTATGTATAACTTGCATGCATAAGGAAACCTGCAGTGTTGATTGAGGTTTCTGGTTCTGTGAGGATTGAGAAATCCTATAAGAGTCTAGGATATGCATATGTGATGTGTTTTGTGGGTCATGTTTTGAGTATGGTTGGGTGAATTAGGGGTATCAGGTATGACCTTGGGGAAGATATAGGTAGGTGTGAAAGGTAGTATTGGGCCCATACTACTGAAAGCACAGGACCTGTACCCGAGACAAGGGCAGACCTGGGAACTCTAAGGAGTCCGGTGAGGAGGAATCCCTTCGAACTTCCTTATCCATTGTTTTCTATGTTGTATTTTCAGTTTCAGGATGGTAATGGCTACACGAGGAGGTTCACGTTCGGGATCGGGTTCAGGTTTCGGTTCAGAGCCGATTGATGAAAGGTTGTGCGAGCTTATTGCAGTCGAGGTTACTCGCGGCATCCTTGACGCTACCCCGGTGATTTTCGGTACCGTCAAGGAGGGGATCATAGAGATTATGGAGGATCGGATTAGGTCCTTTTGAGCCGAGATCGTTGCAGGTCAAATTAGGACTCAAACTCCCTCATTCCGGGAGTTCAAGGCATACGGAGCGCCTGAGTTCATTAGGGCTAAGGACCCCATCACTAGTCACATTTGGATCGCTGACATGGAGAATGCTTAGCGCACGAGTTTTTGCCCTAAGGCGGCAAAGGTGGGATTCGCGTCCTGTATTGCTGAGGGACCGAGCACGGGACTGGTGGGAGGAGGTTACCTGTAAGGTTGGGACGGTGGGTGTGACAGTGATGACATGGGAGGATTTTGTGAGGAGGTTTGATCGGGAGTTTGCACCGGCCATTGAGGTGTAGCAGCTGGTAAGGGAGTTCCAGGACCTTCACTAGACTACGAAGACTGTGGCAGAGATTACCGATAAGTTCAGGGAGAGGGCATTGTTGGTTCCGCAGTACGCTGCGGATGAGGAGATGGGGAAGATGAGATATCATGCTATGTTGAGGGATGATATCCGGGATTTTGTGAGCTTTTCATGGTGCAAGACCCTGAATGACATGATTGAGAAGGTCCGTGAGTGGGAAATCGAGTTACAGATCCAGACGAAGTGGAAGCCGGAGCAGGTTCAGACAGTAGTGTGGCAGGCTAAGAAGCCCAAGACCTCTGATACTTACAGCAGAGGCCAGCAGGGTCAGGGCCATTGTGCCAAGTGCGGCAAGCTGCACAGTGGGGCCTGTCGGGTTGCAGGGTCGGTATGTTACGATTGTGACCAATCGGGCCACATGAGCAGGGATTTCCCCGAGAAGGGCTTGATTTGTTTCCACTGCAACCAGACCGGCCATAAAAAGGCCGATTGTCTGAGGTTGTCTGGTGGGGCAGTGGCGGCGCCTGTGCCAACCACCTTGAGGATTATCGATGGCTGTCAGGGAAAGGTGGAGGCTCCTACGGTGAAGAGTATAGCATTTCAGTTGACCACTGATGAGGTCCGAGCAGTGCCGGATGTCGTTACTGGTACGTGACTTATCTCTGTCTTTATTGTTTTCATGTTATGCTTATGTTTGTTATAATCTTGTATAGGGACCTTCTTGTTCAATGGGTCGTCGGCTCATGTTCTATTTGATTCGGGGGATACCCGATCCTTTGTATCTCTTACGCTCAACAAGAAGTTTCGAGACGCTCCAGGGACTTTGGGTTCCCATCTGGAGATGGATATTACAGATGATCGTACTGTGAGCGTTGCGAGGGTATTCTGAGGATGTGTTCTAAACATGTTCAGTGAGAGGTTTCTGATCCACTTGGTACTGATTCCCTTGATGGGATTGAAGGTGATCATGGGGATGGACTGGTTGGGGCCCAATAGAGTCGTGATTGATTGTGAGCGGCAGTTGGTGACAGTTCGAACCCCAAGTGGGGGAGAACTGGTTATTCCTAGTGAGAGAGCTTCGCATGGGCCAACTCTCTGTTCAGTTGCGAGGGCTAGGAGGTTTCTTCATCAGGGTTGTTCCAGGTTTCTGGCTTATGTTTCAGAGACACGGGTTGAGGGCATGACAGAGTTGAGCAGGGTACCCATTGTAAGGGACTTTCCCGACGTTTTTCCCGAGGGGTTACCTGGAGTGCCTCCCGATAGGCTAGTTGAGTTCTGGATTGATTTGATGCCTGGTTCGGCTTAGGGGGAGATTTTTGATACATGAAAGTGAACCTCTAGCAATCCGAAGCCAAACCAGAACCGAGGTCGAAGTGCATTCCGAGATGTGAAGGATTCCGATGTCAAGCTTATTCCGAGATGAAGACTCATCCGAGACACTCATTGTTTTCTGTGTCATTTTGTATATGTACTAGCATTAAATGTATCTTGTCCTTTAGCTCGTGTTTTATGGAAAAGTACCTAGGATAATCTCGAGAATATATTGAGTGTCAAATTTGTTGGGTTATCTGTTTTACCCATTCCATGCAAGGCATGATGCGTTATCCTTTGTCTCTCCTTATCTATTTAAGGAGATGAGTTTTTCATTAAATACAACCATGTTGAAGAAGTATTATCTTTCACATCACTTACTAATTTTCTTACAAGTCAACTCTCTTATTTTTATTGTTCTTAAGTTATCTTTACGTTGTTCATACTCACTTTATCTCTCTTGAATTTATTGTTGAATACTTTGTTGAATATCATCTTCAAGTCTTGATTGGTTTACCAAACTTGATTGGACTCTAAAGTTTAGAAGCAGACAATAATCTTAAGTTAATTTTGAGTTTTCAAACCTTGTCTGCGCACTAAGTCTTGCACTTTCAATACTTTTTGTGTTCTATATTAACATGTTTAATCCATGAATAATCTTGTTATTCTAAATGTTCATAGTCGGTTATAATTATGGGAGAAATCATGAAGTAAGCTTAATATGAATTGGATTGGTTGACTCTCACTAGATGAGAGTAGGAAAGTGGTTGTAACCAAGTTTCATAGGTATTTGTTAGAGAATTAGTACAGAACACACCCGCATCAAGATCAATAAATCACAGTTATGAGTGATACTTGATTAAAAGGTATCATTTTTGTATCCTTAACACTTGAGATACATAGTGGGACTTAAGTGTAAGGAATGTTGTGATTTGACATGGTCAGATGTTGATCCTTATGCTGTGAACTATGCAAGAGGCTTATGTAGTCAAGATATGATTTGTTCCTCTTATGTGTTGAGAGTTAGACATCTAACACGCGTTATCCAAAGTTGAACTCCAAATGAGATCGATGCGATCCAAGTCTCATGTTCAACAGGATGTCTGTAACAAAGTGATAACTGATAAACTTACCTTAATATATAAATTGAAGCTTAGAGATTTTGAGAATTGGATGTTGATATAATGACACTAAGTCATATATTACTGGGGGAAGTGAAATGTTGCAAGATGTTTAGCACTGTCTATATTAATCTATGATGAGTCTTTTGCAAGTGGGATATTGAAAGATCTATATGCCTAAGAGTCATTATAGAATGATATTCCTAGATAATATATGATCCTAAAGGGTCACACTAACAACAACGTGATGCAAATATATTATTTATAAGAATTTTGTCACACCCCCAAACCGGAACGGCGGAAACGTTCGGGGGCAGAGGACGTCATGTTAAGTATCATAACACACGCATCATAGTAATCAAAGTAACAGCAACCATTGTATTAATAATATAAAGTTTACATTATGTTCAAAACATTTCATGATTTACATTATAACAAAAGATAAGACGTAACGCTCCGTCTTCGCAACACCTGAGAGAGAGTACCTGTCTACTAACGATCCTGAGAATACAAGTGGTTTGAAAAAGTGTCAACATTAAAGTTGGTGAGTTCATAAGTATTTTTGTTATAAAAAGTATACTCTTAGTTCTTTGGAAAAGTTCGTCTGTTCCTCCAGAAAATCCTATATTTTCTTAAGAAGTAATATGGCTGTAGTTATTCCTTCTGTGATCATTTAGTGAATACAAATTATATATAATACAGATCGATTAGACAGTTGAATGTGTGAATCTGCCCTAAGCCCACAACCAAACAAGGAACATGAAGTAAGGCGGAAGTCACACATTCCACTGTCTACCGGATCTTTATTATATATAATCCTAATGTATTCACCAAGTAAACACAAAATTAACCTTAATGATTCTCTAGTAGAATGGTAACCACAATAGTTCCTTCTATAATCACTTAGTTTATACTAACTATATATAACCTAATATCGAACAGACAGTTGAAGGTGTGAATCTACCTTAAGCCCACAACCAAACAAGGAACAGGAAGTAAGGCGGAAGTCACACATTCCACTGCCTATCGGATATTATTTATATATAACTTTGATGTATAAATTAAGGAATTATAGAATTAACCATTAAAGGTCCTTTATGTTATACTAGTTTATAAATAAGTGTTGAACCTTTTGCAAATATGTTCCTAATTCCACTTAATTTATTATAAAGCATTGTTTTCAGTAATAAATTGTTATTGTTTTCAGAAAGTTAAATCGAAAGCTGTTTACCTTTAAAATAATGATGTTTATCATAGAAATTTTTATATTTTCTATAAAAATGATTTGTAGTTTTAATCGTTCTAAGACTGAAAAGCATAAGTATAATAACCATACTTAGGTAGTTTTTGTTTTTTGTCTGCAGATCTGCGTGACGTCTTCTGTCTGCGCCACGCAGACCACGCGCAGACATTAGCCTTCGCAGACTGTTTGTTTTTTTGAAGACTGCAGACCTAAAAATGTCTGCGCGCCCTCTTCTTGGCGCAGATGTGGACCAGAGTCGTCTAACATCTTCAGACATCTTCTAGCCAAAAAAACATATATATCTTTATTTGTTTTAAGTTTTTTTTTTAATTTATATTTTTTCCAACTTTATTAATGATAAACAATTTGAAAAAAAAATTACAAAACTTAAAAAAAACGTTCGACGATACAAACATGATATTTTTGACAAATTTATAAATAAAGATTTATTACAATAATAGTCGTTGAAGTTGTTTATATAAATATGAAAAAAATCATAATATATTCTTATATTTTTTTTGCCAAATTTTGTAAAACATTATTTAATACAGTATTGTCAATTTCTCGAGAAAATATTTATGGTACGTTTTTAATGGATTTAATTGAAAAAATCGAAGTTTATTTCCATCAATTTATGTATCAAATTCTTTGATCACTAATTATAATGTTTAGTTATAACTTTGCAACCTGAGTTGTTGGTTTTTATCAAATATATACGTTAATTCATACCATTTTTATTTTTATTTTTTATACAATAATACATAAAAGTTGATCTAGATTCGTTAATTATTTATAACAAAGTCATAAAAATATTAAAAAATCACTTTGAAGTTTAAAAAAATCAGGTTATTTAGATTTCAGTTTATTTTAGTAGCCCGCAGATGTTAAAAAAACAAACAGTCTTCTTTTTTCAGACTGCAGACGTTTGGTCCACCTCTTCTACTGCAGAGGTCTACAGATGTGGTCCGTAGACTGCATACATTTTGTCTCAGAAAAAACAAACAGCACCTTAGTTTACTGATACCTAGTTTTATTCATGAGAAAAACTAGCTGAAGATGTGTTTGCCTTAAAAACTTGATGTTACGATATTACCCTCCTATGATCACTTAATACATACGAGTTGTATATAACCGAGATCGAACAGACAGTTGAATGGGTGAATCTGCCCTAAGCCCAAAACCAAACAAGGAACAGGAAGTAAGGCGAAAATCACACATTCCACTGTCTACCGGACTTCAGTTTTATCTAACCCTATTGTATATACTGAGTAATCATATAGTTAATATCCCCTGAGACTGCAGACGTTTGGTCCACCTCTTCCACTGCAGAGGTCTACAGATGTGGTCCGCAGACTGCAGACATTTTATCTCAGAAAAAAGAAACAACACCTTAGTTTACTGATACCTAGTTTTATTCATGAGAAAAACTAGCTGAAGATGTGTTTGCCTTAAAAACTTGATGTTACGATATTACCCTCCTATGATCACTTAATACATACGAGTTGTATATAACCGACATCGAACAGACAGTTGAATGGGTGAATCTGCCCTAAGCCCATAACCAAACAAGGAACATGAAGTAAGGCGAAAATCACACATTCCACTGTCTACCGGACTTCAATTTTATCTAACCCTATTGTATATACTGAGTAATCATATAGTTAATATCCCTTGAGACTGATTAGGAAAAGTATATTACTACGTAAATATATCGTTGTTTTCTTCTTGTGAGTTCTTATAACCATACTAATATGATGGATAACCTGATATGACATGAATCGTTTGTCAATATAAAAAAATGACGTTTGTCACCCGCAAACCTGCCGATCAAACTGTAGCTAACAGTCAGGGTGCGGGATTGTCAATCTCGTATAGATTTATACACAAACTCACGCGCTCCCTTCAGGAAACTCTGGTTCTTAAGACTAGACTTCCTTTGGTACTTAGGTAAGTACACGAAGACGTGTCTCACAATTAGCTTCAATGAATTTACAAGTAATAATGTGAAAACCTTTTTATAATTAACAAGTAAGTTTGTAAAAAGATCCATTTATTCCATAAACTATACTTATTATAGTTTATAATTTTATTTCCATGTTTTAACCTGGACTTTGTAAAATAGTTCATATGATCCATAAACTATACATATTACAGTTTTATAAGTTTATTTCCATGATTTTAACAAGTTTCATGTTTTCATACATAATAATGGTAAGAAAAACATAATAAGTAAATTATATTTTAAAACACAATTTATTGTGTTTTACTTCTATTCCCTCCCTAAAAACATTGAAAAAGCTTGGAAAAATATGGGAGTATGAACTCACCTAATAAGTGGTAATTCGATTGAAGGCTCGATATAGGATGTTATTTCCACAAGTTAGCTCCCGTAACAAAATTGAGTCCTAATTAGCATTTTATGTAATATATATATATATATATATATATATATATATATATATATATGTATATAATTAGTGTATATAAACATAAGAATGATAAGGAATTGGACTAATTTGTAAGTTTAACTTACAAATAAAAGTGTTAGAAGCAAAATGGAAGGCTGCTATGAGTTTACGACTAGCTCCAAGAGTTCACGGCCCAAGAAGATCTTGGTGTTCTTGGGTTTACGGTTGAGTGTTCTTGATGAAATGAAGGAGATTCAAGGGTTTACGGTTGAGTGTTCTTGATGAAATGAAGAACACTTGAAGATCTAAGCAAGATCCTAAGAAGATTCAAAGGATGAAGGATGATAGTTGAGAGAGAAAAAGTGTTCACGGTTGGAGTTCTTGAGAGTGAAAGGTGTGTTTTCGGCTGAACTATGAGAGAATGAGGAAATATTTTGGATATCATGTATATATAGGTGTGAGTTTGCGGCTGTAAACGGTTCTCGGCCGTAAACTCAAACCGACTAAGGGTTTGCGGTTGCACTCTAATCGAGGAAGGATAAGGCTGTGAACACTACCCAAGATGATATGGTTTGACCGAAGATAAGAGTTGACCGAAGGGGTTTGCGGTCCGAGGAGTGAGTTCTCGGCTGTGAACCGAGGTTTACGGCTGCGAACCTCGTTTGCGGCCCAAGCGAGGGTTTGCGGTTCGGACAGGGTTCTCGGTTCCAAGTGTTTTCCTTCCGAAACACACAACACCTTTGAATACAAGGTTTATACACCTATAACTCATTAATCTAACCATACTAAGATAATTAAAGAAATAAGTTTGGCCTTTATTTGACCTGTTTGACTTTTGTTGACTAATGGTTAACTGAAAATAACGGGTTGTTACAAATTTGATCCTTGATAAATAAATATAATTCTTATAATTAACTGGAATTTATTTATTTCATGGAAATATTAATTTTCAATGCTAAGTATATATCATAATATATCATTAGGTATGATTGATTATGTTAAGTACATCTTTTTGGACCAAAAGGGGTTTTTGTCTTATATGGATTTATATGTTTTATAAGTTATAAAAATTAGAAGAGTTTTTATAGAAAAACTAGCTTCATCTTTTTATAAAAATATTCAAGGATACTATAAAGGGAAAAGAAGACATGCTTGCATTAATTTAATCATAAAGCCATGTTCTTATAATTGTAGCCTTTTATTGCTAGATGTATGGTGTATTAAAGCATCAAGACTTAATGGGTAAGGATTAGGATTAAGATGATTAAAAGGCTTGCATGTATCTCTTCTTTATAAGATAAAACCCATGAACATTTATGTTTCCCATCTCCATATTCTCTCTAGTTTTGTCTCTTAAAGTGTTAAGATCAAAGTAGGAAGAAGTTGATACTTTACTTGAACTCTCCTATAGAACAAAGGCTTTGTTTTGTTCTTAAAGGCTTAAGAGTGTTATTATTACAAGAAAAAGACTAGCATCTTATCAAGTAGGCTAAATGTTAGTTGATACTTATAGAGAGCTTCTTCCTTGGAGCTTAAATCCATCTTCATCAACTTCCTAATTGCCAAAAGGAACCAAAGTCTTCAAAGTTTGTTCCACTTTCTTCTTCTTTGGTTATGTTTAATATTTCTAATTCTTGCAAAATGATCTTTTAGTGGGAATAAAACTAGTTTTCTTTTGTTCGAAATCAAAGTCTTCCGTTGCCATCTTTATGTTTTTGAAACAAATTTTGAATAAAAACCCAACATGAACAATAATGCGAATAAATTTATAATTCCCACCCTAGTCCTCACTTAACACAAAAAATCCTAAATAACTTCATACAATTCTCTATATGTGATAGGTAAATATATGGATAACAATAGTAATTACACATTTTTTTGGGGTTCCTCTCCACTTGATAAGTTAATATATGGGGGATGAGTATCATCATATGGGAAATCTTCTATACCCACATCCACCTATTGGAAAACCAACTAACATCTATAGGTAGCTAGTTAGCTAGTGTCTACATAACCCGTCTAGAATGACTAGTGGTTTTCATCGTACTCCATCCATGACGACATAAACATCAACAACATATCAACACAACATAATTCATTGCCACTCATAATTGTTGGATTAGGTGTCTAAGCTCATAACTATAATTGGTATGTACTTGAACCGAGTAGCATGGTCCATTTCAGGTTGCATATCACCAGGACAATTTGATAGGATGGACTTTTGAGAAGAGGTTATTTATGATTTATTAATATATTATAAGTTCTAATATTAATATGAAATCATATTATTTACCTAGTATTGATCAAGAATTAATTTGGAATTAATTTAGTGATCAAAAGAGACTAATTAAATATATGGGGATTGATTTGGTAAATCAATGATTCTTATAGTGTGGACCAATTGTTATTTAGGATGGGCTAAACCAATATGGTGGTCCATGGATAGTCCATGGAGGTTTAACCCATGGAACCTAAGTAATATGAAAGGTCATGGGCATTAGGGTTTGCATGGATGTAACCCTAGGCTTTGCCACACTATAAAAGGACTCCCTTAGCACGCAAAATCCGGGACTAGTGTTCTAAGAGTTCATTGAGCCGATTTTGTGCAAGACATTCTCTCTCAAAAGTCATCATTTGTCCTAGGTGTGTTGTGAACCGTTTGAGGCATCATACTTGGGGTGCTAAGTTCTTAAAGGTAAAATACAACAAGTTCTACAAGCTACATAAAGAGGTAAACTCCTAACTAGTATTCTATGTTGTTTATGTCAATTGTTTTCTAGTTGTAGGCTTAATGCTTTGGAAACAATATTGCATGTATAATTAGAGAAAACATAGATCCAAAGCATTTAGGGTTGTATGTGCACCATAGGATGTTGTAGTATACTAAAACCCAACAACAATAATCTCTCCCACACGCCCAATATGAGATGAGTAAATACCTAAATGTATGAATACATGAGGGGTTGGAGAATATAAAGGAAACATCGTAGAGGGAAGTACGTGAGAATAGGGTGAAAATGATCAAGCCTTGCCAATAATGAAGCGAATGAGGATAGAGGTGGGTGTTCGATTTTATAAACCAACAACCCTTGACACGAGAAAAGTGTGACCCTTGTTTGATCGATGAGTAAGGAACAAAGTAGGAACTAAAGGTCCATCTTGATGTCTTTAACTATGGCTTCCGAAGAGACAGATGTATGAGTTCGTTATATTTCAGTGAATATATTCAATGAAGGTATATGGTTAAGTTGGTAATTTCAGGTGGTGATAGGAAGATGCTATATGAGAGTTATGGTTTGTGGTCAACGTTTGAAGAGGTAATTGGTATTCACCATCAATTGTGTATGTGAGCGATTGAAGTAATGATGAAGTACTAAGCTATTGAAATTTTTGGAAGCTCCGACCAAACCTCCAACAAGATCATATTAGCTGAGTTTTTAGTCATCTCATACTAGGGTATGAGACTTTTTTGTGAATGGTCATGACCGATTTTGTGTTCTTTTGTTGTTTCCATTCTTGTTGTCATCGGTGGAGTACAATGAAAATCACTGATCATTCTAAATGGGTCACATGGACATAATCAGGATAGCCACTTGAGGGTGTTAGGTGGTATTCTAATCTCTGGATGTGGGCGTACGAATATACCCTATGTTGATACTTAAATCCCCATATACTGACTTATCATGCATAGAGGAACCCCAAAGGGTATGTAGTCACTATTGTTACATACACACAGACACACACACATACACACACACACACACACACACACACACACACATATATATATATATATATATATATATATATATATATATATATATATATATATAACGACAAATCTAATCTATTCTTAAACTACTCCTTAATTCCGGCGGGACTTGAACCCTAGACCTCAAGGAGGGAGGGCATCACCTGATACTGCTGGGCTAGAAGCCTTTTAGTGTGTGTGTATGTGTGTGTGTGTATATATATATATATATATATATATATATATATACCTGTCACGTTTGGAGGAATCCCTAAAGCCATGCAGTCACTATTGTTTTAGGTTGTGCTTAGAGAGGACTGTAATGATAATTATAGGTTTTTGTGCTCATATTCAAAACCAATTTTTATCAATATGATAATAACGCGGAGTTAGACAGTGCCCGATTTCATCAGTTTTGTGATACTAATAGCATTCAAATTCGCTTTTCATGCCCTTACACATTTCAACAAATTGGAAAGTCCGAACTCATGTTACTTATGGCCAATAAGACCATCCATTGCGTTCCTTCCATATATTGAGTTTAGGACTTACACATGGATGCCTATTTACTTAAAATCCTTCTTTTCACCACACTCCAAAATGACACTCCCTTCTATAAATTTTATAACAAACAACCAACCAACCTACTCACATCTACAAATTTTCGGTTGTCTATGTTATCTTCACGTCAACACTCCTCACAAACATGCTCCTATAACCACGCATGCATCTTCATTGGATACCCATCCCATCATTGTGGATATTGGTATCAAAATCTTGCTACCAAAAAATTATAATATCTAGTCATGTCACATTTGATGAATTCGTCTTTCCATTCACATCCATGGCTCTCGACCAACCACCCTTATATACATTTCTTAAGCTAAAAGGTGCATTGAATGCCATATCTAACAATTACCGATAAGACTCACCTAGAATATCACACTCATTCACCAACTTTCGAAAACACCATTTAATTATCCTTGCTCACCTTCATTGTCATTTCAACAGCATCAACCGACGTCGTTATTACAAGAATGTAAACAACAACACCCACTTCCAAGGTTGTCAAAATCATCCGTATATCACATATTATGGCAACCCTTAGAACACATATATGTGTGTCCTATTTCCTATCTTGTTGACTTCCATACCATTGACCAAATCTATTCACCGAATGCCCACTCATTTTCATCACGACATCACCAAACCCATCCATAAACTTAATCTTCATGTTGAATATTCTTCTCCTATTATCGTAACTATTTATAGACATTTAATAATCCAAATTGGTTTAATGTAATTAAAAGAGAATATAATGTTCTTATATCTAATAAAATTTGTTTGTTATGCCATGCCCTTAAGATACCAACATCATAAATTGCATATGGTTGTTCGTAGTGAAGCAAAATAAGGACGATTACCTTGCTCGGTATAAGAACCTCTTAGTTGCTAACGGACATAGTCAACGACCTGTAATTGATCGTTACAAAACATTTAGCCTGGTGGTCAAACCCAATACTATACTTATTGTACTTGGTCTGGAGGTTTCTTACATTCGTCAACTTGATGTGAATAATGATTTTCTTCATAGTCATCTATACGAGACAATTTACAGGCTTAAACTACCTGGTTTCAAAATAGGCTTGTCCCAGATGATGCATGTTCACTAGGGGTGAGCAAAATTGAACTCGGAAACCGAAAAACCGACAAAAATGAACACCGTAATAGAAACCGATGGTTTGGGTTTGATTTTAAAAAAACCAAAATATTGGGTTTGGTTTTATAATATGTTAAAAATTGAAAAAAAAAACAAACCGAATTTTGTAAAACATATTTATTCTTCGAATTATATATGTATATATACTTGTTCGATGGGTTTAACACACAAAACATAAATTTGGTGTGGTGATTAAGGCGCTACTGTGTCTTCCTTGAGGTCGCAAGTTCTAAACATATTGCTTACATATATTTTGTTTGCTACTTGAAATCCATCCTACATCGCTTATGTATTCAAACTAAGGTGGTTATACCCTCTTATATAAGCATAAGGTACTTCTCCTCTCTTATATAAGCAGTGCCGATTCTCTCATACTTCATTGAGCTATAATCTTTAGTCCCGAATCCGAAAACTTGTGTCAAAAGCGAAAACTGATAAACCGAACCCATCGGTTTGGTTTAAATACTTAAAAACCGATGATCTTCGGTTTGGGTCAAAACGACCAGTGCCCACCCCTAAATTGTTTACTACAACATTTTTTTGTATGGCCTCAAACAAAGGGGTCAAACATGGTTTCATTGGTTTTCTCAGTTTATATCCGAACTTTGAGGTTAATGAACAAAAAGGCAGCTGAATTGTAACATCCCGAAATTCAGGTACAACTATTTAGTCCTTCTTTTATTCAAAGTTTCAAGTTAAGCCCTTAAGAGGAATTGGTAGCAAATGAGTACGCTGGGCGTACTCAAGAGTACGCTGCGCGTACTCATGCGCTTATTTTGGACGCGGACTCGCCTGAGTACGCTGGGCGTACTCAGGATTACGCTGGGCGTAATGTGTCCAGGTGCAAACCCTAATTTCTGACTTGTGCCCTATATATTGGATGCTAAGGCTCATTTCTCAGCCTCCATAGCAGTGAGTAAAACCCTAAGAGAGAACTTGTCATCGTTCTTAGTGAGTGTGTGTGATTTTGGAGCTAAAAGTGCCTTGGTGTGCTAGTGAAGAAGAAGGAGAGGAGTTGTGGAGACTAGAGTTTGAAGTGCAAGTTTGGATCTGAGATCTACAGAGGAAGGAGCTGCATTTGGAGGTATAAAGTTCAAACCTTTCCTTTTCATTTGGTTTGTTGCTTCATGGACCATTTTAGGGTTAAAAGTCCCAAAGGTGGAGACTTTATGAGAGTAATGTGCTCCATGGACCTAGATCTGTCCCATTTCAGTGGTATTTGTGTTGTAGATCCATAAAGTTCCCACCTTGGTCGTGGATATGAGATCATGCTTGAGTATTGGGCTTTCTAGTGTTAGGAAATGGTATATTTTGGGTGTTAGTGACTTGTTCAGCCATGCAAAGGCTTAAAGTCATCGACTTTATGGATTAAGAGGCTTAAAAATGGTTAGATCTAAAAGCTGGACGTGAGTCTTAACTGTTTAAGACCTCAAGAGCTAAGGGACTGAAACTGGGATTTACGCCGGGCGTAATCCCAATACGCGCGGCGTACGGGGTGGCGTTCCCCGATTCTGAGAGACTGCCGGGTACGCCCAGCGTACACATCTGGTACGCGCAGCGTAACCCGGAGGGTTGACTTTTGGTTGACTTTTAGGGTTTGGTCTATAGTGGGGCCTTTGAGTTATGAGAGGGGTAAAATGGTCTTTTACCCTTCTGAGAGTACTAAGAGGAGGAATAGTCTAGCCTTGAGAGATGTATTGATTGAGAGTATTTATTTTACATGATTAGGCGGAGGCTAGACCTGATTTTACAGAGTTCGAGCTTTACCGAGTTACCCGAGGTGAGTCTTCTCACTATACTTTACCTAGAGTGGTAATTAGAGCTATGAGACAGAGTATGTTGTATGCTTTTGCATGATGTGATTTCTATGTGTTATATGCTATGTATGTTACAGAGTTTTCAGAGTTAGGACCGGAAGGTCCACAGAGTTAGGGCCAGAGGGTCCACAGAGTTAGGGCCAGAGGGTCCACAGAGTTAGGGCCAGAGGGCCCACAGAGTTATGGGACTGGAGGGTCCCACAGAGACACCTTGACCAGAGGGTCATCAAAGTTATAGCCTCGAGTGGCTAATATGTGTTACATGTGGTATTTTGGGGAACTCACTAAGCATTTATGCTTACAGTGTTGTGTTATGTGTCTCAGGTACCAGCGAGGATCGCGGGAAGGCGCCGGCTTGATCAGTACACACATGGGGAGATTTTTACTATGATCTTGGGATACGATGTTATGATTGACTATGTGATACAATGGTGTTTTTTTTATAACGATTATGAATGAAAATGTGTTTTATAAAATGTGAAAAATTGTTTTGAAAATTTGGGTGTTACAAGTTGGTATCAGAGCCTTGGTTTGAGGGATTCGGATTAATCTTCGGGCGTATCTGAACTCAAACTGAGGATTTGAGAGAAATTTTGATGACTGAAAACTTTTTTTTTTAAAGAGTAAAAAGAGTTTTGAGACAAACAGAGCAGAGCCGTGTGTACGGTCAGCCAGCGCCCGAACGGTGATTTCCCAAAATACCCTTGTAATTAGTGTTATGAGATATATTATGTTATGATATATGATGAGTTATGCTATGCATGCTAGAGTAGACTAGGTATTCTTATTAGGATTAGAGTGGCCTGATATGTGATGCCTTAGTGTAGGAGTTTTGCTGCTAGGGATACTTGAGAGTGTTTAGATAGCAGCGAGGAGTTTATGAGAGAGCTGCTAGTGAGTAGCATATGGTTAAAGAGAGTAGAGTACTTGGGACTTGGGATCCAAGGAGGAGGACTTAGAGTGGATGCTGATGCGGTGTGGACGGTAGTATAGGGCCCGTACTACTGAAGACACCGGAGCAGTGCGCACCCTAAGTAAGAATCCATTGGGTACTGAGGAGCAAGTAGGGTGGAGTTATCGAGTGCGAGTATACTCGAGCGAGTCCCTGATATTTATTATGTTGTATTTCAGAGACATCATGGTTGGGACACGCCACACACCAGAGAGCAGCGGTACTAGTGATGAGGAGATCCGTAGGATCATTCATGAGGAGGTGGCTGCGGCCATCAGGGCAGAGATACCAGAGATGTTCGGGTCTATCAAGACCACACTGATAGAGACATTTGACGAGAGATACGCTGCTCTTTCTGAGGCTGCGGTTGCTGCGGCCACTGCAGCTATAGCTGCGACTAGGCCGCAGGGTGGTGATGCGTTGCTGTTTCGTGAGTTCAGCAACACAAAACCACCGGAGTTTGATGGGACCCAGGACCCGATTGCAACGATGAGGTGGATATCAGACATTGAGGGGTGTTTCTTTACTTGCTCATCTCCAGAGCATTTGAGAGTCCGGTTCGCGTTGAACCAGCTTCGCTTGGGAGCGAAGGACTGGTGGAAGTTTGTGACGGCGCACTATTCGCCTACTGAGCTTGTTGCAGTGACCTGGGAGAGGTTCACTGCTATGTTCCGAGAAGAGTACGTTCCCCAGGTGGAGAGGGAGCGTTTGGCCCATGAGTTTTTGACCCTCAAGCAGGGTACAGAGTCTGTTACAGTGATCACCAGGATGTTCCATGAGCGGGCGATGTTCTGCCCAGAGCACGTGTCCTCCGAGCAGGCACGTATGAGCCGATATCTGAGCATTTTGAGGAGGGATATACGAGAGTTCGTGGCGAACTCGACGTACCGGATATTTGCCGAGCTTCAGGAAAATGCCCGGAAGAGGGAGATAGAGCTGGAGACTCAGGCTAGGGAGGAGGCGGAGTCTCAGGGGAGGGATCGGCGACCGGCACAGTCTCAGCCGGCAGCCAAGCGGGCCAAGCCTGCCGATTCGAGATCAGGGAGCCAGAGGGGCCGCACTTGTGGCAAGTGCGGCAAGAGTCATGACGGAGTGTGCAGAGCAGGGTCTTGCTACAAATGTGGCAAGGAGGGGCATATGGCTAAGGATTGCCCCAAGGGGTTTGTAGTCTGTTTTCACTGCAACCAGACCGGACACCGGAAGGCCGAATGTCCACAGTTACGAGGGTCAGCTCAGGGATCTTCTCAGGGATCTGCTCTTGCTGCTGTTCGAGCTACGGAGAGTCGGCCGGCGAAGGCTGAGGCACCGAAGGCTCGCGGGAGAGCCTTCCAGTTGACAACGGAGGAGGTCCGCGCAGCACCCGATGTGGTAGCTGGTATGTATTCTTTCCTCTGTTTATTTTAAGTTTGTAGTGTTATGCTTATATTGTGATATGCGTAGGTACATTTCTTGTGTGTTCTGTACCTGCCTTGGTGTTATTTGACTCGGGTGCGAGTCGGTCTTTTGTGTCACTAGCGTTTAGTCAGCACATCAGTACCCAGCGTGAGGCGTTGAGTCGACCTCTACGAGTTTCCATAGCTGACGAGCGAGCGGTGTATGCTACTGATGTGATTCGAGGATGTGTACTCGAGATCTTCGGTGTCAAGTTTCCGATAGATCTGGTCCCGATTGCTATGGGGGACGTATGTGTCATAGTGGGCATGGATTGGTTGAGCCGTTTCGGAGCGGTGATTGACTGTGAGCGAAAGTTGATGACGATACGAGACCCCAGTGGGGGAGTACTTACGGTGTACGGCGAGGGTTCCCGTTCTGGGTCAGCATTTTGTTCGGCCGCTAGAGCGAGGCAGAGTTTACAGCAGGGCTGTAGTGGGTTTGTGGCTTATGTGGTGGATACGAGAGTAGATGCAGAGAGACCGAGGTCGATCGATGAGGTCCCGATAGTGCGCGAGTTCCCAGATGTTTTCCTCGAGGAGTTGCCGAGTCTGCCTCCCGAGAGGCAGGTAGAGTTCCGTATTGATTTGGTTCCGGGGGCAGCGCCTATCGCCAAGGCGCCCTATCGCCTTGCGCCACCAGAGATGCAGGAGTTATCCTCGCAGCTGCAGGAGCTGCTGGGAAAGGGGTTTATACGGCCGAGTAGCTCGCCGTGGGGAGCGCCGATCCTCTTTGTCAAGAAAAAGGATGGTTCACACCGGATGTGCATTGATTACCGGGAGCTGAACAAACTGACGGTCAAGAACCGTTACCCTTTGCCGAGGATCGACGATTTATTCGATCAGTTGCATGGAGCGTCTTGGTTTTCCAAGATCGACTTGAGGTCTGGATATCATCATATGAGAGTACGAGATGAGGATATCCAGAAGACAGCGTTCAGGACTCGTTACGGGCATTACGAGTTCGTGGTGATGCCTTTCGGGCTCACCAATGCACCGGCGGCGTTCATGGATCTCATGAACAGAGTATGCAGACCGATGTTGGACCGTTCGGTGATCGTGTTCATCGATGATATACTGGTGTATTCGAGATCCAGAGAGCAGCATGAGGAGCATTTGAGAGAGTTACTTGGAGTTTTGAGATCGGAGAGGCTTTATGCCAAATTCTCCAAGTGTGATTTCTGGTTACGAGAGGTCCAGTTCCTAGGGCACCTCGTTAACCAGAATGGGATATTGGTCGACCCGGCCAAGATTGAGGCGGTTATGAGTTGGGAGGTGCCGAGATCCCCCACCGAGATCAGGAGTTTCTTAGGGTTGGCTGGCTATTATCGGAGGTTTATCAGGGATTTCTCCAAGATCGCCGTGCCACTCACCAGGTTGACCCGGAAGGGTGTTGCTTTTTCATGGGGACCAGAGCAGCAGGCCTCCTTCGAGACACTTCGCCAGAGACTGTGCGAAGCCCCAGTGTTAGCCCTTCCGGAGGGGATGGAGGACTTTGTGGTGTATTGTGACGCATCGATATCGGGGCTGGGAGCGGTGCTGATGCAGAGAGGGCATGTGATAGCATACGCATCGAGGCAGCTGAAGCCTCACGAGACGAGGTATCCCACCCACGATCTGGAATTGGGGGCTGTAGTGTTCGCCCTCAAGATCTGGCGTCACTATCTGTATGGGGTTCGGTGTACCATATACACGGACCACAAGAGCTTGAAATATTTGATGGATCAACCCAACCTGAATATGCGCCAGAGGAGATGGTTGGACGTGGTAAAGGATTACGATTGTGAGATCCTGTACCACCCGGGCAAGGCTAACGTTGTAGCGGATGCCCTGAGTCGTAGGGCGGAGAGCGCCCCGATACGGGACGTTTGTATGAGATTGACAGTGATGACTCCGATGTTGGACACCATCCGAGGGGCCCAGGCTGAGGCCGTGAGACCGGAGAACCGCAAGAGAGAGTGGGTTATCGGATATGTATCGGAGTTTGTTACCGATAGCAGAGGGCTTATGACCTTCCAGGGTCGGATCTGGGTGCCATTTGTGGGCGGGGCACGTACCATATTGATGGAGGAGGCACACCGATCGAGGTTTTCGATCCATCCCGGGGCCACTAAGATGTATTTGGACCTGAGAAGAGATTATTGGTGGCCCTGTATGAAGAGGGATGTAGCATGGGTTATTGAGAGGTGCTTGACCTGTCGCAGGGTTAAGGCCGAGCACCAGAGGCCGCATGGTAAGTTGCAGCCGTTGGAGGTTCCCGAGTGGAAGTGGGAACAGATTACCATGGATTTTATCACCAAATTGCCAAGGACTGCGAGGGGCGTCGATGCAATTTGGGTGATTGTGGACAGGTTGACAAAGAGCGCTCACTTCCTTGCTATCAGTGAGAGCTCCTCCGCTGAGAGGTTGGCAGAGTTGTACGTGAGGGAGGTGGTATCACGGCATGGAGTGCCAATCTCGATCGTCTCAGATCGAGATGTGCGTTTCACTTCCAGATTCTGGAAGAAGTTTCATGAGGAGTTGGGTACGAGGCTACATTTTAGTACCGCATACCACCCCCAGACAGATGGGCAGAGTGAGCGGACGATTCAGACGCTCGAGGACATGCTTCGGGCATGTGTGTTGGATTTCGGAGGGAGTTGGGACACATACTTGCCCTTGGCTGAGTTTTCCTATAACAACAGCCATCATTCGAGCATCGGTATGCTACCCTTTGAGCTGTTGTATGGGAGGAGGTGTCGGACTCCTATTTGCTGGGGTGAGGTCGGGTAGCGTGTGATGGGTAGTACAGAGATAGTACTTCAGACGACTGAGCAGATTCAGCAGGTCAGACAGAGGTTGTTGACTGCTCAGAGCCGCCAGAAGAGTTATGCGGACAGACGTCGCTCGGGGCTTGAGTTCCAGGTTGGTGATTTAGTACTCCTGAAGGTATCTCCTTGGAAGGGGGTGATCCGATTCAGGAAGAGGGGTAAGTTGGGACCTCGGTATATTGGTCCTTTCAGGGTGACTGTCAGGGTGGGCAGGGTAGCGTATCGTTTGGAGCTACCTACGGAGTTGAGCCAGATTCACGATACCTTCCACGTGTCTCAGTTGAGGAAGTGTATCGCTGATGAGTCGGCAGTGGTTCCGTTAGAGGACATTCAGGTGGATGCGAGCCTGAATTATGTTGAGAGACCGGTTGCGATTGTGGATCGAAGGATCAAGACTTTGAGAAACAAGGAGGTGCCATTGGTTCAAGTCCAGTGGCAACATCGGAAGGGTTCTGAAATGACCTGGGAGCCGGAGTTAGAGATGCGCGAGCAGTATCCAGAGTTATTTGTTGAGTGAGACTTCGAGGGCGAAGTCTAGTTCTAGTGGGGGAGAATTGTAACATCCCGAAATTCAGGTACAACTATTTAGCCCTTCTTTTATTCAAAGTGTCAAGTTAAGCCCTTAAGAGGAATTGGTAGCAAATGAGTACGCTGGGCGTACTCAAGAGTACGCTGCGCGTACTCATGCGCTTATTTTGGACGCGGACTCGCCTGAGTACGCTGGGCGTACTCAGGATTACGCTGGGCGTAATGTGTCCAGGTGCAAACCCTAATTTCTGACTTGTGCCCTATATATTGGATGCTAAGGCTCATTTCTCAGCCTCCATAGCAGTGAGTAAAACCCTAAGAGAGAACTTGTCATCGTTCTTAGTGAGTGTGTGTGATTTTGGAGCTAAAAGTGCCTTGGTGTGCTAGTGAAGAAGAAGGAGAGGAGTTGTGGAGACTAGAGTTTGAAGTGCAAGTTTGGATCTGAGATCTACAGAGGAAGGAGCTGCATTTGGAGGTATAAAGTTCAAAACTTTCCTTTTCATTTGGTTTGTTGCTTCATGGACCATTTTAGGGTTAAAAGTCCCAAAGGTGGAGACTTTATGAGAGTAATGTGCTCCATGGACCTAGATCTGTCCCATTTCAGTGGTATTTGTGTTGTAGATCCATAAAGTTCCCACCTTGGTCGTGGATATGAGATCATGCTTGAGTATTGGGCTTTCTAGTGTTAGGAAATGGTATATTTTGGGTGTTAGTGACTTGTTCAGCCATGCAAAGGCTTAAAGTCATCGACTTTATGGATTAAGAGGCTTAAAAATGGTTAGATCTAAAAGCTGGACGTGAGTCTTAACTGTTTAAGACCTCAAGAGCTAAGGGACTGAAACTGGGATTTACGCCGGGCGTAATCCCAATACGCGCGGCGTACGGGGTGGCGTTCCCCGATTCTGAGAGACTGCCGGGTACGCCCAACGTACACATCTGGTACGCGCAGCGTAACCCGGAGGGTTGACTTTTGGTTGACTTTTAGGGTTTGGTCTATAGTGGGGCCTTTGAGTTATGAGAGGGGTAAAATGGTCTTTTACCCTTCTGAGAGTACTAAGAGGAGGAATAGTCTAGCCTTGAGAGATGTATTGATTGAGAGTATTTATTTTACATGATTAGCCGGAGGCTAGACCTGATTTTACAGAGTTCGAGCTTTACCGAGTTACCCGAGGTGAGTCTTCTCACTATACTTTACCTAGAGTGGTAATTAGAGCTATGAGACAGAGTATGTTGTATGCTTTTGCATGATGTGATTTCTATGTGTTATATGCTATGTATGTTACAGAGTTTTCAGAGTTAGGACCGGAAGGTCCACAGAGTTAGGGCCAGAGGGTCCACAGAGTTAGGGCCAGAGGGCCCACAGAGTTAGGGCTAGAGGGCCCACAGAGTTATGGGACTGGAGGGTCCCACAGAGACACCTTGACCAGAGGGTCATCAGAGTTATAGCCTCGAGTGGCTAATATGTGTTACATGTGGTATTTTGGGGAACTCACTAAGCATTTATGCTTACAGTGTTGTGTTATGTGTCTCAGGTACCAGCGAGGATCGCGGGAAGGCGCCGGCTTGATCAGTACACACACGGGGAGATTTTTACTATGATCTTGGGATATGATGTTATGATTGACTATGTGATACAATGGTGTTTTTTTTATAACGATTATGAATGAAAATGTGTTTTATAAAATGTGAAAAATTGTTTTGAAAATTTGGGTGTTACATGAATCAAGACTGAAAGCTCAATAAAACAAAGCACGGATGGTTGAAGCAGATAAGGGACTTATTAGAAAGCAAGGGATCAAAGAACCAACAGTAAAAATGACAAGAAGAAAAAGTGCTTTCATAAGCAAATTTGTTTCCCTAACATGAGCAATTGTCCAACCAAAGTTTCCCCATATCGATCCAAAAGATAATGGAAAACAAAATGTCATTTTCAAATCAAAGAAGGATCTAGCTAAAGAAGCTCAAGCAAAAGTAGATGTTAAGTTAGCAAAGAAACTATAAGCTAAGGAGTTAAAGGATAAACAAAAAGTGTTTCTTGGAAAGAAATCTTCAGATATTTCTCTTGAAGAAAGAGAATCATGGCACGGAAAACGATTCAGAGCACCCTCTCCAAAAAGGACTACGTTCTTCAATCCTAACACGGATTCATATCATAAGATTAAAGTCATTAATCCTACAAACTCCTTCAATCCTCTTTCAGATCCCTCTAAAGAAAATTAGGACATTCTTGCACCTCAAAATGGCACAAAGTTCAATCTATAGCCCAGTGTAGTATATCCAGTTAAATCTAGTATAGATATTGAAGAGGTTAAGAAAAGATTCTTCATAGATAAGTCGACCCAAGATGTCCCAGTTTGGTCGAAATTCAAAAATCTTTCGATAAGCAAAATTGACATTCAGAAATTTCGAAAGTTGCCATATGCCTTCTTTCAAGGGAAAAGATTGGACAATTCTGAATTCGTGTTTTCTGAAGATGATTTTCCAAAGATAAATCAAGCTAACATTAGAACATTGATTATTTGGTTGAAACAAAGAGAAATCACAAATATAGCATATGCAGATGCCCTACTACGCTTAACACAATATGTTATGGTCCTTGATTTTAGTGATGATTAGGAAATAGGTCAACTTAGAGAAAAGGAAGTTATTCAACAGAATTTAAATATGAGTGTAGAAAATGAGCTACCAGAGAACATACTTAAAAAACCACATAGAAGAATTATGTTTTCATCCAAAGGATAGTTGAAGTTCATGAGAATTTCTCAAAAGCATCTATTTTCTTCAGAATTCATCGAAGGCATCATCAATCTGTTTAAGAGAACAGGAGACCAAGACAACACATTGAGAGTGAACATTATCCAAGAACTTACTTGGTTTCTAAACTTTCATCAATGGTTGCTAAACTTGATAAACAAAGTGTAAATTGTGCTTTTTTTTATTATTTCTCTCTTTGTTTACAAAACGTATGGATGATTTTTTTTATACTAATAACTTGTTTTATAAGTTTTATTCTGTGTGACATTTCTTTTATTTGTACTCATTATTTCATAACCATCACATAGGGAAAAACCGTTAGAAAAATATTTCTATGTGATTGCCACTTGAAATAAGTCGAGCCCTTGTATTTATCTCTCTAACAAACATTATCAAAATATTTTAGGATGGAAAGATAATAAAGGTAGATCAAGTGTTTGAAGAAATCAGTTGTTACATCTCTTGCAGTTGACATGGAGCAATTGTTGAACATGGTGCACTTGCTGAGAGTAAGTTGGCCCTCATGATCTCATATGACACATCTAGATCATATATAGATCGTCATGAATATTGGTGGCTCATATCAAGTCAATGGAGCATCATGAACATGTTGATGGCTCATTAGGATTGCACATGCTACATCATGTGTAATGATGGCACATCCACGTTCTCAATGGTACATCTTGTTCATTTATAGCACATCATGTTTCATGTTTGCACACCTTCAAGTCCAAGACATATTCCAACATTCAAGAAGCAACTTATCTTGATTAATGACACTTCTAGAATTTGATGACAACTTAAAAGACAATGTAGCAACATGGTGCTCATGACACATCTAGACTCAAAACTTGGATGGAACCCTAACGGAATTGTAATATTCTATCCATTCTCCATTAACTAGGGCAAGGTGTCAACTAATGACTCAGTCATGATGATGTGTCAACATCTGATTGGTTAAGCCATGTCATGGGCTTTTCCAAAGCCTATAAATAGGCCCTTGAGCTCCATTATAAAGTTGCTCAATTCTTGTTCTTCCTGACCATTTATTGTTTAGACTAAATTCCATAGAGCCATTTGAGTTTTTCTTACTTAGTGTCTTTTCTATTCCAAACACTTGTAATTCTAGCATTATGACTATAAATACGAGACACCTTTGAATCTTTAAATTTGAACTTATAAAACATTTTCATCATAAATTTGATTGATTTAGAAATCATATTTTCTGCATTACTTGCCAGTTGAGAATTCTGAAACTTTGTTTCAGTTCTTCAACACTTAGACTTTTCAAGTTTGAGGTCAATGGACAAAAAGGCAGCCAAATCAATACTGAAAGCTCAATAAAACAAAGCATGATTGGTTGAAGCATATAAGGAACTTATTAGAAAGAAAGGGATAAAACCCAACAATAAAAAATGCCAAGAAAAAAAAGTAATTTCATCAAAAAATTTGTCTGGCACTATACTTAGTGTAGCACATACATATGCTCAGCGTAGCTCATCTACGCTCAACGTAACACTAAAAGACAAAATAGCCGAATTTCTTCACCCTATGCTCCACATAACACAATGTTATGCTCAATGTACACTGTTCACATACCAACTTTTTGGTTAAGTTCTTAATCCATTAAGCCAATATTAAAACTTTCCAAAAGTCTAATATACGTACAAAGTACTCATAAAAATCAAAACTTTATAGACATGCATGTCCCATGCATGTCCTACACCCTTCTAGGTCAAAATGGTGAAAATATGACCTTAAACCCATACATGACACCAAAACAAGTCCAAATTCCAGATCCAAAAGATAGAACACTCCAAGGACATTCAAGAATGATAAAGTTGCAAGCTTTATCTAGAGTTTTTTCTTGAACTCCAATCAAAACCACAAAAGGGACTCAAAGACCATAATATGAAGGATCTAGAAAGTTTGAATCATAAAGTTGGGAGCTTGATGACTTATAGAGGTCTACAAGAAGCACAAGAAGTTGGATCTCTTTTGGAGACACTCACTCAAGCTCTAAAGAATGGTGAACTTCCTTGAACACTTCCAAAATGGCACCTACAACAAGCAAAAGGAGGTAGGGAAGGGAAATGGAGGCTATGGTTTTGTTCTTTAGAGGATAGAGGTTGATCCATAGAAATCCTAATATTTAGAGATGCTCAAATAGTGTCCAAACCCGAAATCTAGGGTTTTGTGCAAACAACGAAACTATGCTCATCGTAGACATACCTACGCTCGACGTATTTCACCTATGCTCACGAAGGAACATAATCTCGAAATTCATCATTAAATACTAACAAAGTGCATCTCAAAAAACGGGTGCTACACCAACTGTAAAAGACATAATATATATATATATATATATATATATATATATATATATATATATAATTACAATGCTACCATCGAGTAATTTTTAAATTCTAATGTGTTAATAGAAAAAAAATATGAAATTACAAGGATATAGTAGAAAGAAATGAAAGTAGAATGCCATAAAAACAAATAAATGAAAGCAGGTTGCCATTTCTTGCAATTAGCCGTATAATATGAAGTTACTTCTTTTTGTTTCCCCTAAAACGAAAGTAGGTTGCTACTTATACATACCCTAAATCTTGAAATTAGTATTTTTTTTCTCTTTGTATTTATCTCATCTTCTCTCTTTGAATAAGACCAACCAGGTCAGAGGTGGTTACAAGATAGCTATTGCAGTAATGTATTTATCTATACCGAGAGAGGTGGTCCCGGTTCCATTCCTTTTCCATGCTTCCATGGACCGTGTGTGTCACTTGAATTGATCAAATTTGATGAATGTGAAAAGAGAAGAGGAAAATGGTGGCTACGACTTTTGGTAAAAATCAAAGTTCAGCTACTAGGTATACCAGATGTAACATTATACTTTGGTTCTTTGTATAAACATTGCATTTTAGAAAAAAGGCTCCTTAATATGATGTTTTTAAAAGGAAAATGAGATAAAGAGAGAAATTAGTAAATTAATGATTTGTGTATGATTTTCCCACATTTAGTAATCAAAACAATACACAAGACAAAAAAAATCCCTAAGTCTTGTGGCGAAGCACGAACATATCTCCTAGTTACAATATAAATTACATCCATCTTTAATAATAGAAATTAACAATCTTTCTTTTATTTATTTATGTACTAGATTATAAATGAAAGCCAAATTATATTATATATATATATATATATATATATATATATATATATATATATAATTTTTTAATAATATATAAATGAATTGTTGAGGTGTCATTAGAGACCATTTTTGAAAGAGTGCTGGTGGGTCTGACGTGAGAGATAACTACAAAGCCCATGTGACTGATTAAAAGATGAATTTGTATTACAGTAATATTGGCTTAGTTAAAAGATGAATTGGAATTACACTCATGTGGATAGATAACTTAACCACCTTTGGCCGAGAAAGAAAAGAAGAGTGGAGATTAGACATGACTATATGAAGCTTTCCTTAAGCCAACACTAAAAGATCAAATGTTATACCTAATATACACGATTTTTGTTTTTGTGTGTTTCGGGTCTTCAGCTTGTACTCTGAGCATTGAAACTTGCACTTTACGATCATTTTGATATGAGAAAAATCGAGGTTTTTTAACATAGCATGGTGAATAGAAAAAGTGTTTACCATATAGTGGTAGTTTTAAAAGTATTTCCTAAACAATAGTAAAAATATTTATAAAAATCAATAATATCAGTTCTTCGTCAACCTTGTATTCTCTCCTATCTTTCCGTCGCTGAGTCGTTCCCATTTTTTATTTCCGGCATCGTCTTTCTATGTTCCGTAATATATCTCCTTCTTTCTTCTTCTGCCATTTTCAAGGGTATTTCCTATATTTTTTTTGTTAACATACATTATCGTAGAACTATATGATGCATCAAACTCTGGTTTAAGTTTGATGTCACCAGCAGTCAACAGATTATTGTCGTTGAAATTCAAAGCAAGTTGTTGGAAACGACAGACAGGGTTCAAAGCAATTAAGTCGAAGAACTGGATGTGTGAAAGGTCTAAAATATAAGGAGCAAGAAGATTCTCTATAAAAACCCAATGAGATATCCCCGGAAAAATATTGATTGTGTGCGAATGTGTACTATGTGGGCAAAAGAAATGTCTAGATGGTGTATTGCACTTAAGATCACTGAAATACTTATGTTTATCTCATTAGAATTGTTCTGGTAATCTATTAATTAACCTTTATATTGGGCCTATGAGTAGTTGTAGATAAGTTATAAATGTAGTGTGATAGAGAGAAAAACATAGTCACAGGTAGAAAGAAGAGGGATGACCGCCAGGTAGATGGTCGGAAAAAGTAAAAGAAAAGTATTCAGTGAAAGAAATGGCGGAGAGAAGAAGAGATCAAAGATGCCCCATTTTCTATTTTTCTTTTTTCTTTGAATAAAAGAGTGAGACCACAATGTTTTAGTAAATAAATTTCAAAGCACTATCATCTAGTAAATAAAATTTCCATTTACTATGGTCACGTTATAAACTCGAGAAAAATCTCAATTGGTAACACTAAAAGTCTAAAACATTACATTCATATAAGAAAAAGAAGACAAAGTCATCATTAAGTAATCTCTACTTTCATAGCAAAACAACCTAGAAAGATACGAAATAGAAAAAGAAAATAAAACCATAAAATATAATGCTAAGATTTTTAACAGTCAAGAAACCAATATGATTTTTTTTCCAGTAAAAAGCAATAATGAGTAGTGTTTTTATATATTGTCTATTTTTTTAAAGGCATATAGAATATAAGAGTACAAAGAAGAAAGAAAAAACATAATAAGCCTGTTTGACAACAATTTTTTTAGACCTTAAAAAAATCTCATTAAATCAAAGCTTCGTTTGAGAATATAGTCTTAAAGCTTTTATTATATATATATATATATATATATATATATATATATATATATATATATATATATATATATATATATATATATATATATATATATATATATATATAATAAAAAAGAAAGTTTTACTTAACCGATAAACGAGTAATTAACTTTTATTTTAAAATGTTTTTTATTCAAAATTAATGCTACTTGAATTAAGTAGCTTTTAGAAACATTAAGTTCTTTTCCTGAGTTTTTAATTAAATTTTAACTTTTATTAATTTTATATCGAAGCTTATAACTAATTTTACTAAACATTTATACAAATAAATCTAACTTCCAACTTAACCAAATCATGTTAATACTAATTGGGAGTTGATATATCCACTTTTTTATCTTAGACAAAATTATAAGAATGTTCCCTGTGGTATGTCAAAACTAACAAGTTTGGTTCAAAATGGGTTTGGCTCGCAATGATGGTTCAATAGTTTCGTTTTATTGCGAGTTTGGTCAAATTTGGTTTGAACTTTTTTGTAAAGACAATTTTACCCCTTATTATTTAATTTTTCATTTTTGTTTTATTACCAACAATTAAAAAATAATTAAAAACAAAACAAAAAGAAAATCTCTCTCTCTCTCTCTCTCTCTCTCTCTCTCTCTCTCTCTCTCTCTCTCTCTCTCTCTCTCTCTCTCAATGACGATCCCCATTCCAAATCCCGCATCCACGATCTTCCAGATCGTGGATTCAAGAGGTAAGAACAAAAGTTCTAAAATTTCATCAATTTGTGTCATCAGATCGTGGAGGGTTTGACAGTATGTTTCTTATGATTCAAAACTTGACGTGAATTCATCCACGCGATTCTCGATCCCGCCCTAACGCCTACGATTTTACCGACGAAGGAGACAGAGGATAAACGAATCGAGTTCGATTATTGAAGTTTATGGAGGTGGGTGAAGAAGACGATGACTGGATGGAGCAATAAAGGTGTTCTTCCATGAGTGGCCAGCATCTATGAGGTGATGAACTTGAAAAACCGGGTGTTCTTCCATCTGATAATTAGGGATTTAACGACCTTGGTGTTTAGAATAACATATTAGTGATTTGGGGCTAGGATTTACAATCAGGGAGTTGGTAAGATCATGAGGATAAAGCAGATTCATAATAAGAGCGGAGATGAATGTGATTGTGAATCGATTGTATGTGAATTTACAAAAGATGAATGTGAATCTAAATGTGTGTTTATCTACTTTTAGGGTTTTTTTTTCTGTTTTTCTTATATATATATATATATATATATATATATATATATATATAGAGAGAGAGAGAGAGAGAGAGAGAGAGAGAGAGAGAGAGAGAGAGAGAGAGAGAGAGAGAGAGAGAGAGAGAGAGAGAGAGAGAGAGAGATTTTCTTTTTTGTTTTGTTTTTAATTATTTTTTAATTGTTGGTAATAAAACAAAAATGAAAAATTAAATAATAAGGGGTAAAATCGTCTTTACAAAAAAGTTCAAACAAAATTGGACCAAACTCGCAACAAAACGAAACTATTGGACCATCCTTGCGAGCCAAACCCATTTTGGACCAAACTTGCTAGTTTTGACATACCACAGGGACCATTCTTGCAATTTTGTCTTTATTTTATCCTTCAACTTAATAGAAAATTAGTTTTCCAATTATACCCCTATTGTTAAATTAGAAAAAAAAATATGAAGAGAGAGAAAAAAATCTGAAACGACTTTAGCCAACATCCTTCCTAATCGGCTTTCAAAAATCCCGTTCTTTCATCGCCGTTCGCAGCTCCTTCTTCGCAGGTCGCTGGTCGCAGTCCTTCTTCGCCTCTCGTCGGCCACTGCTGGTACTTCCCCGGTCGCCACTGCTTTAGTTATTGTTGATTTCATCTGTTTAGTCATCAGGCTTAAAGAATAAAACATCTTACAAGTTTGATTACATTCTTGATTAATTGATTAATAAGTCTTCTGATTCATCTCTTTTAAGGACATTTTGGTTATATTGCTGATATCAATTGTCTCATTTTTTTGATTTTATTTGTTTCAATCGGTTCATAAGGTCTTTGATTATATTGTTATTTTAGTATGTTCATAATGTCATGATCATATAGTTGATTTCATGTATTTCAATTTTTTTATAAGTTGTTGATTATATTGCTAATTTCATTTGTCTCATCTACTGATTTTATTTGATTACTGAATAAGGTTTTTATGTTTTGAATCGAACTGTCAATATGTTAAAAGTTGATTGGAAAGTATATTGTCATATGATTGTTGATTCCATTTGTATCTGGAATGGATTCAAAGTTTTAAATGTTAAAGCTGATTGGAAATGACATTGTCATAAGATTGTTGGTTATTGGAATGGATTCAAAGGTTTCACTTTTAAGAAAACGTAAATATTCAAGGCGATAATGAAAATTGGTGTTTAACGTCATAAAAAGAAAAATTAAACAAAAAGAAATTGATATTTTTATATACGAAAAAAAGCAATTGATAAATTAAGAAAAAAAAACAGTTCGTTTTCTCTCTCTTTATATATTTTTGGTAATCAAAAATATTTTTTTCTTATATCTTTGTTGATTACTGGCATAAAAAGGAAAACCACTTTTGTAGTAAGTGGAAGAATGAAATAAACAAGTGGATATATCAACTCCTATATTTAATACTTAATACGATGGAAATGTGTATGTACAAAGTCAAAGTCGACTTCCTTTAAATGAGTTTTTATTATTCACTCGTTGACTCCGTTTACTACGAGTCTATGTCATATATCCATAAATTTCCTTGACAAAAATCAGCCACGCACGTCACAATCGAGACGCAATGAAAGTCTAATATATGGACATATATTTTTGACTTTGTCGATCGTAACTCCTATACGTAGCATTCAATAATTTCAAGAAAAATCTAGAGAACAAAGCAAAATTAGTATGAAAACATGCACCCCGTTGACTATGATTTGATTCCATTTATATCTATAATATGTTACACAAAAATTCAGCCACTCACGTCACAATCGAGACGCCATGAAAGTGTAAAATGCTGAACAGATACTTCCTTTATATGTAGGAAATTTAAAGAAAATAAAGCACAAAGTAGTACCAGAAATCGTTAATCACCCACTCAAACTCACCATTGCCATAGCTTCCAAAAAATGACTGACAAACGGCTACCATTCTTTAAGGGACATGCAGCCCCGTTTCTCTTCATCACTTTGATGAACATTGCAGCGTTTCCGGCAGTCATCCATGCTCAGAACTGCACCACCTGTGTTGGGGATCGTGTCGCATTACTTGCAATCAAATCCAAGATTAAAGAAGACCCAAAAGGTCACATGATCTCATGGAACGATTCCCTTCATTGCCAATGGGAAGGTGTGACCTGCAACCCCAACCACCAAAGAGTCATCGCCTTGAATCTTTCCGATGGAGGCTTACTCGGTTCCTTATCTCCTTCCATCGCAAATCTAACCTTTCTCAGGGAGATTCAGCTCCAAAACAACTTCCTTTCCGGTGAGATTCCGCCTGAAGTTGGTCGTCTGTTTCTGTTACAAGAACTATCTCTTTATAACAATTCTTTCCAGGGAAACATTCCGGCCAGCTTATCGAATTGCTCAAATCTCCAGGTGCTTGACTTGAGTCAAAATATTCTGGTTGGAAACATTCCCGCCAGCTTATCGAATTGCTCCAACCTCCGGTCGCTTGTTTTGGGTCAAAATAATCTGGTTGGAAAGATCCCAGAAGAACTTGGTTCCTTGTTGATGCTAAACCAACTCATCCTTCCGGTCAACAATTTCTCAGGTGGGATTCCAAGGTTCATCGGGAGTCTTACATCCCTTGAAATTCTTTCCCTTGGTAAATGTGGACTCGGTGGAAGCATTCCAGATGTCTTTCACCGGTTGAGTTACCTCACATTTATTGTATTGGTTGAAAATAAACTTGTTGGTTCCATCCCACCTTCTCTTTACAATCTTTCCTCTTTAGAGATACTACTTCTAGATGATAATCGACTCACTGGTAGACTACCCACGAACTTAGGTTCGATGCAGCCTCATCTTCAGGCACTTTCTATTCCCGATAACCACTTTTCAGGTCCCTTACCAACATCTGTTCTCAGTTCCTCGAATCTTGAAATCCTTGATCTTTCTCGAAACAACTTCTCTGGAAAACTAGTAATCACTTCTCGTGAAGCATGTAATCTTGAAGTCTTGTATCTAGGTTCGAATCATTTTGGGAGCGGGGAGGATGATGAAATGACGTTTATAGAGGCTTTGTCGATTTGCAAAAACTTAAGAATGTTAGATATTGGTTACAATCAGATGAAAGGTTTTTTGCCACATTCTCTAGGAAACTTGTCGAATACACTAAGTTTTCTAAGCCTTGCTTCAAATGCTTTTTCTGGTGGCCTTCCTTCATCGGTTGGTAATCTTTCCGGCCTAACTTCTCTAGACTTGTCTAATAACAAACTCAAAGGCACAATTAATCAGGTGAACTTTAGCAATCTTGGAAGTTTACAGAAACTAGATCTTAAGAATAACTCTTTCTCAGGGAACATTCCTGGTTCTTTAGGAAATCTTTCATTATTGATTGAACTCGACCTGGGCTTAAATGAATTCAATGGTAGCATGCCATCGAGTTTAGGGAACTGCAAGAGGTTGATAAAGTTAAGCATCGATCAAAATAACCTTACTGGAGAAATACCCAGGAAACTATTTGAACTCTCAACGCTATCCATTAGCTTGAATTTGGGTGGCAATCAATTGTCCGGAGAACTTCCACAAGAGGTTGGCAACCTTAAGAACTTAAACGAAATTATTCTGGAAAATAATCGATTGTCAGGAGATCTTCCTACCACCATTAGCAGCTGTAGCAGCCTTGTGAATCTCGACATAAGCAACAACTTCTTTCAGGGAACTCTTCCATCGTCGTTGAGATCTTTGCGGGCCCTTCAAACTTTTGACGCCTCGCATAACAACTTTACAGGGAAGATCCCAACTTACTTTGAAGAAATTCCTTTGGAGAATCTCAACATATCATTCAATGGTTTTGAGGGGGAGGTATCGAGCAAAGGAGTGTTTTCTAACGCAAGTGCGGTATCTCTTGTTGGAAACAATCGGCTTTGTGGTGGCGTACCTGAACTCCGGTTGCCTAAGTGCCATTCTACAAATCCAAAGAAGAAAAAATGGCTGAGATTTGCAGTTATATCAGCTATCCTTTTAGTTGCAGTTTTGATTGGCATAGCTGTGGTGGTGTTTTTTGTGTTTTATCGAACAAAAAGTGAAATCAAAGATGATGTAAGTCATGAGCCTATATCCCGAGAGTCCCTCGTTCAGGTTTCTTACGAAATGCTCTACAAAGCAACTGATGGGTTTTCCACTAAAAACTTCATCGGTGAGGGTAGCTTTTCATCAGTTTATAGAGGAAACCTCGATGCAGATAGTGGGATTGTAGCTATCAAAGTACTTAACCTCCATCGTAGAGGAGGTTCCAAGAGTTTCATCGCTGAGTGTGAAGCACTGAAAAATGCCCGACATAGAAACCTTGCAAAAGTTATAACTTGTTGCAGTGGCATCGACTTCCAAGGAAATGAATTTAAAGCCATTGTTTATGAGTTCTTGCCTAATGGAACTTTAGATCAATGGTTGCATGACGTGCAAAACAAGCTCCCTCGACTCAGTCTACTTCAAAGAGTGTGTGTAGCATTGGATGTGGCTTACGCACTTGAATATCTTCATCGTCACACGGGAAAGACTATTGTGCACTGTGATTTGAAGCCAAGCAACATTCTACTTGATGAAGACATGGTTGCACATGTTGGAGATTTCGGGCTTTCGAAGATCCTTCAACCTGAGTACAAAATTAGACAGCATAGCAGCTCAACTGGAGTTAGAGGAACCGTCGGATATGCAGCTCCAGGTATGTTGTGCTGATACCTCAGCTAATTTATCTGATTTACCTAATTTACTATACACGTACACATACTGACATATACATATACATATGCATAATACACATATATACCCATATCTACATATACAAAAAGATATCATGATATGATATAGTTTTATTGAAATATATATATATATATATATATATATATATATATATATATATATATATATATATATATATATATATATATATATATAATACATGTCAACCTCATCATCATTATATTCATACTCTTGTTATATATACTTTGTATGTGATGTATCATGCATTGCATGGATGGTGTTAATGCCCATCCCTCTCTCTATCGTTATCATGGAATATCATGTCATGACTCATCTCATGAGGTTGGTGGCGCCACTGAAAGCAACATCCACTTCTTTAATGTTAATATTGCTTCAAGATAGAGACTTCGATTATATGATTATGCCTCCCGTACCATTTAGAACTTATATTTAATAATGTTTTAATTCTAATTTCAAAATAAACAGATTATATATATATATATATATATATATATATATATATATATATATATATATATATATATATATATCCAGACATTGACAATTTCGTAATATTAACATCTAACCAATAACCCGCCGTTCAAAAAAACAAACACCTCCGCCACCCATCAAATTTCACACACACACACAATCTCTCTCTCTCTCTATATATATATATAGAGAGAGAGAGCCCGTTGATTTTGAAGAATTTATACGAAAAGGGAATATAGCCCTCAAAATACAATTTTTTTATTTATAAAAAAAATAAATCTAAAAAAACTAAAAACTAAATAAAATTATCTAAAAATGGAATTATGTAAATTTATAAAACTTGAGGTGTGAAATGTATAAAATTTGAAAACTAACTTAACTTACTAAAAGAATTGAACTTCTAAATATGAAGGGTCAAAATGTAAATTTAAAAATGAATTATCTAAAAAAACTCAAATGTAATGGAATAGAATCAAACTTGAGTGTTTAGGAAAGAAATACAATATTTTACCAATTGAACTACAAATAAAGTGCATCCAAATAATCTTTTAATTCTGAATGCAAAAAAAAAAAAAAAAAAAATTGAGAGTGGGCCTGGGCCTACCCTGGCCCTAAGGTGGCTCCGTCATTGCATATTTAACTCAAATGCCAAGAAAGCCTTTAGACGAGAGGACATGGTATCACTCTTAACAAATTAAATTTTCCGGTCGGTCATGTCATGTAGACATCACATCACATTTGCTACACCTCAAGTTTGTCGGTAAAGGGTGGTTTGTCGCTTTTGACATGCTATACTTTTTTCTAAGCTAAAATTAATTTATATAAAAAAAAATCAATTTAAAACAACTTAAATTTTATAAAAACTAAAATTCCATTATATTGAAAGGAAACTTACAATAACATTTAGAAAAAAAATACATAATAAAAATACGAAACATAAATATTAAAACTACGAAACATAGCTAATCCTAAATATTTTATTTTTCTGCAATCACGTCTTTGGCCTTTAAAGCTAATTATTTTTCCCGCTCGGTAAAGTTACTAGTATATTTCATTAAGATTTCCATGTCACGACTTTTTTCATTCTCTTTTGCAACACTCAAGTGTTGCTCCGAAGTAGTTTTCAAGTTGTTCATCTCGATCGTCATTTTTTCGATGTCACTCGAACTACTTCCAACTCCTTTACCATTTCGTTTTGCTTGGTCTCTTCCCATGAGACGACTAGCTCTTCGAACCTCAATAGACTCATATTCGTTGTGGTCAATCACTACATGCGTATCCGACGATTGGATATGAGTAGTTTCAGATGTTTTGATTCTTTTAGAACCACTCGTGAATGATTCCAAAGTTTGGATATCTTGACACTTTTTCAACTCCTTCATAATATTCCAAAAATGAAGAAATTTGAAAGTTCCCACTTTATCAGTGCGATAAAGTGTCAGAGTTTTCTACAATATTGTTTCACCGTTCGCACCACTCTACCACTGCATGCCGCTTCACGCTCACAAATATCGCGTTAAACTCCATGACAATTTTGTTGGTCTTCCTCCACTTTGAGTAAAATTTATCTTTATTTATATACACTCCACACTTCATTTATGAGAGAAAATGTCTTGTAACTTTCCAATAAAAAGTTGGTGCATCTTGATTAGGTCTTCTGAAACATATACCCATCCAAGAGCCAACAACACTTCTTCATCCGATGTCCAATTCTTATAAGGTGTCTTTCCTATTTTTTTTCTTGGGTTCCATTTGAGGTTGAATCTTTTCATGCTCGTAATTTGTTTCAGGTTGAGAGTGAGTTTGCAATTGACTTTAGGATTGCGCATGGAATTCGAAATGGAACTGAGAGTTGGGAAGGTTGTCAAATGGGTTGAAGTCATTTTTCGGTTGGCATTGAACTTGAGATTGGAATTGGAAATGGGGTTGAGATTTTGATTGTGATTAGAATTGGGGTTGGGTATAAATAGGATATGGAGTGCAATACACACCAAGATAATGGTAACTAGGATGTGAAAAAATAGGATGATTAATTTGATTTTGGAAGCAAGGGTGGCTCAACCAATTTGGGGGCTGTAAGCAAACAAAAAAATTGGGGCCCTTTAAGTAAACAAACAGTTTCAAACTTGAGACCCTTAGTTTTATAAAGTAGTGCTTTTACCACCAGGCCGAGCTCCAACTAGTCTTTGTAACCCAAGAAATACGTATATATACATATATAATTAACAAAACAAGCTTTAAAAATAGAGCCCTAAATCCTTGCTTAGTTTTGTAAAGGGTAGAGTCGACCATGTTTGGAAGAATGTAGTTAATGAAGGGTTTGAAGTGGTTGTGTTTTGGGTATTTTTCTTGAAATTTTTAGGGTTGGATGGGGAATTGGAAGAAACTATTTTTTTTTCAAAACAAGGAGTGTTTGAGTGAAAAATTGAAGGTTGTTGTGTTTTATAAAATAAGATAGCTGTAGGTATTTATAAAGGTGTTAATAATTTGAAATTTTTAAGAAAAACGGTAATATTTTTGATAAAAAAAATGATACAAATTTTAAATTTTAAATTTTATTTTCTTTTTCTCTCATCAAAACACACTTGTCGAGTTAGGCTACCGAACTCAACATGCCGAGCTCGTGGGGCAATTTTTGTTGAGTACATCTCGAATGTGTCGAGCACTTACCGAGCCCAATCCGTCTAGCCTTAAGGCATCCACAATAAAAAGGAGCTTTTTGATGAGACAGTTATTATAACTCCTCAAGATATTTACACAATGATAAAATTCTTTTATAAATCTTATTTATACGTCCAAACTCCTAACAAAGTGGAAAGACTATGATAACGAGCAAAAGGTGTTGCCGCTAATAGTGGGCGTCACCGCTAAAGGTGGAAACCCACGATCAGTGTCAAAAATATCTGGTTAATCCTGTTCGTTGATCTGGACGTAATCGAACGGTTGAAAACGAAGTTCGCGTAACGTATTCGCGGCGACGGTAATGGCGGCGACATCGTTCGCGATGGTAATGGCGGTGACACTGTTTGCCGCTAATGCTTCAAAAAAAAGCCGCTATTTTTCCCTCGTGAAGTCGTTGCTGCTAAAACCCTAGTGTCGCCGCTAATACCTCTTCGTCGCTACCATAGGGCGTCGCTTGTCGCCGCTAATGATCACGTTCCTTGTAGTGGTGTTGCAACATTGATCTAAAAACAATACTTTTTAATCTTATTTCTTATGAAGTTTTTACTCAGGTAGTTTTGAACGACTATATTAATAATATGTGCAACACATCAGGTATAAATAACATTATTTGAAGTGTTATAAAAAAATTGAAAAACTTTGTTTTAATTTAAAAACAATAAGAGAAATTAAGTATCTCCTATAGTTTCTTCTTTATATATATATATATATATATATATATATATATATATATATATATATATATATATCCTTCTACCAATCTTAAATGATAAAATATGTTATATTTAGTTATTTACCAATAATAATAATATTTTAATACACCTGTATGACACATGTCATCATTTAAGATGCGTAGAAAGATATATGTAGAAAAAAAAACTATAGAAGGGTATATATTTAATTTCTTAAAGAATAATAATGTAATGTAAAAATTTTTGTAAATTTGAACCGACTTAAAGCATGGTTTTCAGAAGAGTGATTCAGTCATCTTATACGATTCCAAAATTTGGACTAAAAGCATCCACAATAGTGAGTTCAATGGAAGGGTTAAATGAGGTGTCAAATCTAGTTGTCATTCAATGGATGAAACTCTATCATAGTGAGATGACATATTGGCATTCAATGGATTTAGAGTTCAATGACCACTGAACTCTTCAATAGAAAAAAGGAAAGGTTTTTAATCTTAAATACATACTATAAATTAGCTTTTGTAACAAGGAAATGTTTCTAATCTTAAATACATACTATAAATTAGCTTTTGTAACTTTCTATTGAACTTTGTAGAGTTTAATGCATTGTAGGAAAAAATTAATAGAATTGTATAGAATGTAGAAAAATAATGTGACAATCCATTGAACATTATGAAGTTCAATGCATTATGGGTGCCCTAATAATTAAGTTGTTTTTTTCTTTAAAGAAAATACTTTTTGAAACTAAAACATTCAAAATGCTTATTATTATTATATGTATCAAACTCCAATAAACTAATAAGTTAAAAGGAAACATCTAATTCATATATTTTTTTAGCGGTACCACAGTGTAACAAACATAAGTTATTGTGTGCATTCCAAACATTCAAATTATCGTATTAGTGGTATAAAACTCTAATAAGCTAATAAATATTTTAAATAAGCAATTACAAATTCCCACTTCGTATAGAAAATATATATAGTAATTCCGAATTCGGATACATATCGTCGATCGAGTAAAACATGTAGATTAACTCTAAAAATCATAATATGATGAATAAACACTTGCTATTTTTGGGGTTTTCCTTAACTGCGATTATCGATTTAAAAAAGTTGTTTGAAGGATATAAACAATGATTCAAAAATAGTTACTAAATTTTGTAGATTTTCATAATTACTATTATTGATTTGCAGATTGCATATATTACTAATACAAAAAATGCTTTGTTTCAGAATATGGGCTTGGGAGCCAGGTATCACCAAGTGGCGATATGTACAGTTATGGGATTTTGTTGTTGGAGATGATCACATGTAAGAAACCTACTGATGTTATGTTTGGAGATGGGCTTACCTTACACAGTTATGCCAAGAAATCCATGGGTGTTGGTGCACTTGAAATCGTAGATCCATTGCTTCTGAATGATGAAGATGGGAAACTTGCTATGAGAAAGAATGAGAGAGGTATAGCACAGAAAACACGTTACAAGAAAACACAAAACTGTTTGCATTTATTAATTGAAATTGGAGTGTCATGCTCTACGGAATCGCCACAGTATCGAATGGATGCTCAGTGTGTTGTCGAAGAACTTCGCATAGTTAAGGATGATATTTTAGGGAAATCTACTCTTGTTTCATCTTCTATTTAAACTTGTGGAGCAAGTTCATATGTAAAAGTTGAAAAAACATATAAGACTATATCTCATAGACTCGAATAAAAGCGTATTTATCATATTCTTTACAAGAATTACATAACTAAACTTGAAAATTTTAGAAATAATAACGATTTCATGCAAAAGTGAAAGTCAAAACTCAAAACATTATATTTCAGTGGTATTTTTCATTTTAAGCTAAAAACTCGTTTGCATCATTTGTTTTATATTATTTTTGTTCAAATATGTTTTTTAGATGCTTAATTTTTTCAACACCGTTTTTTGATGTTTAATTAATAGTTATAAATAATTATGATGATAACATGTATTTTCTATATTATAAATATGATTGATTATGTTTAGTTACTATCTAAGGGTTGGTTTGATATGTTTTTTAATGAGTTTCGTAAGAGGGTGAGTCTGATTCAGTCAAATTCAAATTGTTTGATATCACAATTAGAAACCTATGATTTGGTCCTATAGACTTGGATATGCCTTTTATAGGGTCAGGAAAAAGATATGGGTCTAACTCATTATGACATTGACTCAATTATATCAGACTCAATTAATAATTATCAAACAATCCCTAATTTAGATGTTATAAGCTTTTTTTTTTGACATTGAAATGTAATGAAACAAACATATAAAGGTAAATTTAGAAAACTTGTTAAACAAACACTCATGAGTTTATAATAAGTAATATCAAATAACTTATAAGGTATTTCGATGGTCTCACCAAACACTTATTGTAATAAACAAAAAAATAAGCTAACTTATATTGTAATATCCTGTTTCGAGATAATTCTTAATTGAATTTTGGGCCGTGATTTGATCAGGTAGAAGTCTCGGGCCTCAAAGGATTATACTTGGATTTAGAGGGAGAAGGCCCTTTGGGCTATGAGTTAAGATTTTGAGCTAAAAATGAAGTTGGACTTAATCGAAACTGGGCTTGATGGCTCAGGCTTGCCGCGACGCGGTGAACGCAGCAGTCCAAGCCCATAAAGATTAGGTTTTTCTCTGTATTAATGGGAAAAACCTTTGAGTTTTAGGTTATTGGTAGCCTCCATCTGGCCATTGAACTCCTTGGGAGCAAACCCTAGCCACCATATTGCCCACTCTCCATTTCCTTCCAAGTTTGATGCTTTTGGTGCACTTTTGAAGATAGAGGATGTGTTCTTGGTTCAAGGAGTGATTGCTTCAGCTTTTATCTAGCCTCATCTTATGTTTCGGGACTTGGGTGAGCCATAAAGTTCCTACCTTGATGCTTCCTCTCTTTGTTATTGACTTGGTTATGAAGTTTTGGTCCCTTTTATGGATGCTCTTGGAATTTGAGGGACTTTAAAGCTTGTTATGGCACTTTTATGGTCATTGGACTTCTGCTAAGTAAGAAAAAGGCCTACGGCGTGGTGTTGCACTACGTCGTGAATAGTTTGTCTTTACTTGGCCACGGCGTGGCGGCCATTAACCTGGTTGACCGTTGTTGTGATATGCTCTACAGGGGATTGGAAGCTGGTTGATGGATCAGTCCTGGAGGTTTACCTGAGAACACAACACAAAAGAATCGTTAAAGGATGACCGGGTGTTCTCCCGGGACGTCGCTCCGACGATCAAGTTAGTTTTCTCTCTGAAATATTTAGGTAGAACAGTATGAGCGAGAAGATAGGATATTAACTGAGAGAAAAGTGCAGTCCCCCTCTCAGTGAGGAAGAAGGGTCCTTTTATACCTGAGTGAGGAGCATGTGCCTCCTAGCTGATTCTGTTGAGCCTTCTTTCGTGGGACGAGACGTGGCGAATCCATATTGAAGGATTCGCTATCACGTCTTTTTTGTCTCGTCCCCTCATTGGCTAGAGGGGAATCTTCTATATAATGATGATCGTAGCTGTCGTCAGATGGGCAGGTGGAGCTCTCTAATTGGCTCCGCGTTTGCTGGGGTATTTCTCCTAAGGAGAGGAGGATAAGGCGCAATTCTGCCCCTTAGCCATCATACCAGTGAGTCCATACAGGTGGAGGCCCGGCCCTGGCCTCTGACTGGATACGACCAGACTCTGCCTTGGCCCAGGTTGGCACTATTTTGACTTTTCTTCTTTAACGTTCCTCCTGATGGATACGTTAACAAGTCCCATAGGCTTGTAGGCATATGCGTTAGCTTGGTAGCATCGTCGTTCGAGCCTATATTGCAACACGTGTATGTCTGAGATTATTTTTGGCACTCGACAGGCTTAGGTAGCGCCGCCGATATGCGTCAGATCTGTCATGAGACACTTCGTGATGCCAGTTTTTCCTTTAAAATCCCCCCATTTACTGTAGACCTTTCACCATTGCCATCTTATCTTTGCTTTCGTTGTAGCGACTCAGTCATTTTGAGATTTTCTTTTTCATCACTCATCTGCTTTTGACGATGAATCGTTACGGCAGAGTCCCTACCGTAGAGGAATTCCGGCTATTGCAAGAACAATTTGGTTTCTTTCCGGAGCACGGTGTGATGATTCTGGCAAAGGGATCGACGATCTATGACTTCCCTCGAGGGAAAGTGGGGATTCCCGTTCCTCTGTTTGAAGCGGGGTTACGCCTGTCAATGTATGACTTCTTTGATATGATTGTGCACCATTACGACTTTTCTGTTGATGAATTAACCCCAAATGTCGTCAATAAAGTTGTGGGCTTCAAACTGATTTGTTGATCCCTGGGTTATGTACCCACTTATTGGGTCTTCGGTTACTTCTTTTTTGCATCTACAAACTCTGGCGTCCGCACGCTGGCGAAGAGGCAAGGCATCCGTAATTTGATATCTAAGCAAGATAATCCGAAGAAAAATTGGTAGAGACAATAGATCTGGGTCGACTGAAACCTTGTGGGGCACGGGTTTCGGAGGACTCGAGACTTTCCCGACCGTCTTCCCAAGCTATTCGAGGACAACCTAGTTCTTGGCAAACGTCTGGAAAACATAACTCTCGTTGGGGAGAACTGGAAAGTCTTCATCCTTGCCAAACCCGGCATGAGTGCTGCCTGGAGGGCGCGGGGGAAGATAGCGCAATTATTCATTGTGAGGAATGGTATACGCTCATCTCCCTCTTCCCCCCCCCCCCTTTATTTAAAAAAAAAAGATAAGAACAGAGTATTTTATTGATCTGCCAGTTCTCATGTTTGATGTTTGTGTTTGCAGGTGTCGAAGCCGAGATTTCCTTAGAGATGGCCCTGCGTGGCCATTCTCGGGGTAAACTTTTCCACCGGGAGGTCGATCTTGTGGAGACTCTTCCCCCTCCCGTTTCTGAGAAACGCGTGCGAGAGCTTGCTGGATTACCCCCAGCGGAAGGGGGAAATGTTGGTTCGAGCGACCTGCCTCATCTTCTCAAGCGGGTGTCTGGGCTTCCTTCCCATTCCGTTATCCGGTTCCTGCCTCCGCCGACATTCCTGTGGTGGGCCAAGCAGTTAGAAATACTACCCCAATCCAGAAAAAACGAAGTGTATGTGTGGTGCTGTCGTCGGACGAGGAAACTGAATCTGATGACATGGGCCTTTGTCCCCGCAAGAAACGAAGCATAGTGTCTGTGCCCAAGCTTCTTGGCGGCATTGGGAGTGTTTTTGGCGAAGGATTTGCTATGCCCGGGCGAGGAGAGGTAGAAGTGGGGCCCAGTTCTTTAAAGAGACCACCGCCCCCGGTCATCGATTCGCTCGCAGCCAATCCTAGTACCTACTCTGCACTTGGAGATGTTGGGTTTTAAGTACTATAACTCTCCTATGGTGCACATACAACCCTAAAGCTTTGGATCTAAGTTTTCTCTAATTATACATGCAATTTTCATTTTCCAAAGCATGAAGCCTAACTAGCATACAACATTGATATTTAAAACATAAAAGCTAGTTAGATGATTACCTCTTTGTAGTAGCTTGTCGAACTTGTCCTTTCAAGAGCTTAGCACCTCAAGTGTGATGCCCCGAACAAGTCACAAACAACATGAACAAGTGGAGAATAATGAGAGAGAGAGAGAGAGAGGCTAGGAGCATAAATTAGCTAGGATTTTACCTTGGAGTACTAGTGGCCGATTTTGCAAGCTTAAGGGTTCAATTTATAGTTTGGAATTCCTAGAGTTTAAACTTGTAAACCCTAATTCACTTGGGCTTTTAATCCATTAAGTCATTAGCCTTATGTACTAACTCTTCATGGACTCTCACAAAGATTTAGTCCATTCCTAATCAACATGGATCATTAGCCCAAACTATAAATATCACTGATTTACCTAATCAGTCCCTGCAAATTTAATTAGTCTCTTTTGATCACTAAATTAATTCCAAATTAATTCTTGACCAATACTAATTAAATAATATTATTTCTCAATTAATATATTATTCTTATAATACATTAATAAATCACAAATAACTTCTTTCTCAAATATCCATCCTATCAAATGGTCTTGGTGAAGGCAACCCGAAATGGACCATGCTACTCTCGGGTCAAGTACATACCAATTATATTTATGGTCTTAGACACCTAATCCAACAGTCTCCCACTTGGATAAGTCTAATAACTATAACTGCAAGTACGACTTGAAGAAATTAAGTCTAATAACTATAACTGCAAGTACGACTTGAAGAACCGACTAGCAATCGTAGCTCTCAAAAAGCCGTTGTCGAACTCTGAACAAATCAATGACGCGTCCATTAGATAAGGGATAAAATATTCCTCCATTCTACAAGATATCATATGGACTGAGACATGGATTGTAATCATTCTCTCTGTCCATCTGTTGTTTCCCGATTTCCGATTTATGATGGCTGACTAATTGAACAAATCAAATCAGTCCAGGCTTAGCCAAGCGCTTAGGGTGTCATCTCTAAATCATCGAGGGGCCCACATATATCGCTTTTATCCCACATTTGGTTAAAATGAACAGATAAACTTCGACTCATATGCTTGCTCTACTTACTCATCAAATCATACACAACAATGCGTTTTATAACACCAAGTTACTGGTGCGTTTACACATCATCAATGTGCAACCGATTTGTAAGCTACAACTCATATGTCTTGGTTTCAAGAATATAAGATATTATCGTCTCACAATCACTCGTGATAAAATCCATGAAGTGATACAGATGAGCGTGGGTTTAATCCAATACTCAAATCTTATTTCAGGAGTACTCATGAACACTGCAGCAAACTTGCGCCATGTCTAAACACTTAGACAATGTACAGTTGGATTCACGACAGTCTTACCTCATTACTTACTTCCAAAGTATGATTGACTGTGGATGTTTGAATAACCTAGTTATTCGGGAAGTAAAACATGCAAAGTGAAGCACAAGAATAATCGAATCCAATATGGTTTTAAAACTTTTGAATATAAATAGAACACTTATTATTTAATCACCATATTGATTACACATTATTCATTGTATAATGTTTCGATTAATCAACTTAATATTTGAATTATAACAATAGTAATCCCATGCTCCAAGCATGCACACTATGTTTACCTATAGTCCTTTCTTTGTGAAATGGATCAATTGTAAACATTTCCAATGATACTCATTTCACAATTCCAAATCCTCATCGTAAATGTAAGAATACCAAACTCTTGCCATTTACTGTAATCTATTAGATTTTAAACTTATATGCAATGATCCTCTTGTAATGACTATGCACAAAAGTCACAGAGACTTGGCAAAAGATATTACAAAGTATTCCAATGGAGAGCAATTCCATGGAAACGAAGTCTCATATTCAAAGTACATTCCTTTGAACATCCTTCTTGCATTAAGTTTTATAATCTTACATAGATTTTATTATTAACTTCCACTTATGGAAACATTTCCATATTCCAATTTTGACTATTACTTCTGAATAAGAGTTACCTCTTTTCAGAACAAGTCAATATGGTCCTTCCAAAATTATACTATACTTCCAACTGTCCATAAGCAACCACTCTTTGGTAAACCTCATATTGTCCTCGACAATTGCTTAACCATTTTTAGTCATATCTCGTTCTAGTCCCTTTTCCCTCTTAATTCCCTATGCATTTGGAAAATTGGAACATATTAATATTATAGCATATGTAATCAATCCTACATACCAAGTATATGGGATTCGATACATAATGTCTTACATAAAGACATGATACTTTATTAGTCTCTTGCTACAATATTTCCATATATAGAATTTCCTTATGTTGAATTATTTCAGCACAACATGCATATATATCCATGACTAAGTTAAAATTTCAATCTAAAATTTTAGATTCGAAATGAAGTATAAGTACCTTCTCCCTATAATATTCTATAGCAAAACAATATACAAACTTACAACTTTGCAAATTTGTAACTTTTGTTTCCTATATAATAGTACTAAAACCTTTGCAATACTTAGTATAATAGTTGCACTCCCACTAGCTTAACAATTATACTCTTTCTAGCATAACAATTTTGCTTACTTTAGCACAACCCTTATGCTCCCACTAGCCTTGACATGTATCCAGAAATCAGCTGGACTTCTAGAAATCAATACTTGTTGACTTTCTTACCAAAGTTCATATTTCTGATACTTGGGGCTTCGATAAGTCTTTTCCAGACTTCTCAAGCTCATACACCTTTCAGATTAAATAGCACAAGTATGTGTATGTGTGTGAACCTTTTAGAACTTAAAATAATAAGTCTTGAATGTTCAAACTATTTTCCATTTCTCACAATTCGAACTATGAAGAGGGATGATGTAATCATAATCGAATTTGAGAACGCAATTATCACAACTGCTAACTCTTAATCCTTTGAATCTACTTAGTGAAAGCGTTTTCTCACAATCATTTTCATGAATTGGAGAGAAACCTTTTGCCATTTAGATTTTATGCTATATGTGTTCCTATCCATATAAAATTTTCCTTTTCAACCACCATCTTACGACAACATATATGACAAATTCAAACTGATCATATGGACTGAACTTGTTCAATCTTAATTTCATGCCATTTGGTAACACAAGGGTCCTACCATTGCTTCCAAGTTATTGAGCAGCTCACCCCTACAGATCAATGTACTTTCCATTGATCAAGGTGCTTTGCCTTATGCAATAAAATGAGAACTCATAGAACTCACATGCACAGTCAAACTAACTGGAACGACACATAAACAAGAATATGTGTTAACATTCAGGTTATTAACCTCAGTCATGTGCTAGTGATAAACAATAGGTTTATTCTTGATTAGTTCTTGAAACTTTTCAAGATCTTTTAGACTCCCACTGTCCTCTTGACATATAAGATTCTCTTGTCAAGGAACATTTCTTGATAATCAAATATTCAATAGTTAGTATGGGATCTCATCAAGACAACACTTCATGCAATTGGTCTTAGTTGGTCTTTGCTTTATCCAAAACATCACAACTCTCAATTTCAAATGTGCAAGAATAAGAAACATTTCTACTCCACATTTCATGAGGCATTATAAACCTACTTAAGATATGTCACTCAATGTACAATCATGGAGTATGACTCTAAGACTTGATTTTGGAACGAAGTATGATTCATCTTTTTGATTTAACCATTTCAACAATTCTTGATTCCTCTTCTTAGCCATACAAATGCATTAACGTGTCCTTAGAGGATTGATTGTGACATGGTTCCATAATCATTAGGATGATCATAAAACACGATACTAAAGTACTTTCATTTCCTTTCAGATTGGAGAAACCTTTTATCTTTCTGCCTAATTTGATTCTTCTTATTCATTCTGCTATACTTTGAATCTTTTCAATGTATCAGAATTATACTTAACCTTGTAAGCATAACCATATTTACTGAACCATTAGTAAATCATGACGAATAGGCTTTATCATTCTTTGTGGTGGATCTGACCAGTTCACATCAATGTGTACTAGATCCTTTTATCTTTCACTTGACTTACATACTTATGTAAACAAGGAATTTAGTCCCTATTTTCCCAAGTACCAAGATTTTCATACATCACATGATTCGAATCATATGATTCCAGGTTTCTATCCAATTGAAACTTGGGTGATGAGAATCTTTCCTTACTTAGAAAATTACGACACTACCACAATTGATATAACTAAGAATCAAACCATTATCAAATATTGCTATTATGGAAATATAAACAACAATTTTCACAAATGCCATTGTAAGGAAACTTAAAATAAGATAAAAAATAGAAAAAATTCTTTATTTATAAAAGTGCGCAAACTTGTCCTTACAATGCAAATCCAAATGAAAACTATGTTACTAACTATTTCTAAGCAATCTATCATAACTCCTAAGTAGCAGCTAAAAAATCTGATCATTGAACCATGTGATCGAAATCCATCTCTTCACGATCAGACTCAACTTACTCTTCCTTTAAGCTTCCTTTCTTTTCTTCGATCCTACAAAACATCAAAATGCAATCTTATCACATCATGTATTAAGAATCTATAAATAGGAACTTAATAGAGTTAGATAGTGGACTTACCTGAAGTGGATTCATACATTTTGACTTTACCATCTCTTAGATTTATCAGGTAGTTAGGGCAGCTTCGCATCCAATTCCCCTTCTCTTGGCAGTAGAAACATATGGACTCTTTGGGAATGGTACACGGGACTATCTCAGATTTAGCCTTTCTCTTTACCATCTGGTCAATGTCCATGGAAGTTTGGGAAGTAGATCTTCTAATCAAATTTGCTTTACCAGTGCGCCAAATCATTGCTGATTTAGCAGTAATAAGCAAATAGGTTAGATCAATAAGGGTCATGTTGTGGTCTGTCATATAGTAGTCCTTAAAGAACCCGCTATATGACTTAGGAAGTGACTGAAGAACCAAGTCAACAGCCAGTTTCCTCGAGACATCGACACCCAACATTCCCAGTCTGTCAATATGCAACTTCATCTCCAAGACGTGAGCACATACAGACTTTCCATCTTCGTGTTTGCTTGCCAATAGGGTTTGAGTGACCTTGAACTTTTCAAGTCTTCGAACACGTGGATCAGGGAGAACTATTAGAGGAGGTGGAGGAAGTGAAGTATGATTTCCATATCCACAATCCAAATGTGGAACAACATCTTCATGGAGAAAATTTTTACCAAAAGATTCGGGAAGACCATAATTGTCAGATTTAGACATCTACAAAGGGGAGAAATTCAAGTGAGTTAATTTAATCCTTAATATAACACCCAAATGAAATATTAAGGCCAGGACCCAACACAATAATTTACAATTCGGAAGAGGGATGCCGTAATCCAATTGCAAATTATTTGTTGGTAGGTAACTGACGATTTACTAATACCACCATGAAAAACGAAAATAAATATTAGGTTTTTAAATGAATTGAAATTCCTAGATTTTTTGAGATTCATTAAACTTTTCAATGGCATGTTTAATCTCGATTATTCCCTTCAAGTTTGTGACTGGGATACCGAGGATCACAAACAATGTGTGAATAACCATGCAAATTAGCTTGGTACTCTCGAAGACATCTATCACCTAATCAATGTGCTGGTTAACCACACACGCTCCATTGATATATGATAATCTCCAAGCTACCCATTGTCATCCTACATTAGTCCTAGATTAGTCTGCCGGTTAACCACACACGCTCCACTAACGACCAATAATGTGCAATGTACAATTTCATGGGTTAGCATCAATTCACATTTTTCCTAAAGTAACTAAGATTGGGAACTTGTAAGATATTTAGTTACTTAATTTTCATTATACTTTTAATGAGAATGTCCTATCCTACCCGTTCGGATAACGACCCTCCACTAGTCAAGAGTGTGGTGGGTAAGAATGTATACCTGTAACACCAGTCAAATAGGTCAATAGACAATCACATGTGATTATGCCAATCATGTAATGTGATTTTGTTAAACTAGTAATGTGATAAGAGTGCTATGTAGTTCATAATAAATTCTAATACAAATATGAACTTTCTTTATGATACAACTCAAAGTATACGTCCATACGATTCCAAAAATATAAAGAACGTCTGAATCTGACTTCGCATGAAGAAGTTATGATAATCCGAACACTATAAATCTATATAATAAGAGGAATTTAAAACAGACTTAGAATTAGCTATTGGAGTCTAAAAGAGACTTGTAGTACTTGTAAATACCTACGCGTGCATATAAAGAACGTCAAAAACGGAGTTCGTATGTGAAAGTTACGACCTTACGAAGATTCAGCTGTCAGAAACCCTAATCTGACTGAGCTCACGACGTGAGCACAGAACTCACGACGTGAGGAGTCATTTGCCACATCTCGGAATCTAGAAGGTGTCTGACGAGGCTAAGAAGGGATAAGATCCAAGCTCACGATGTGAGCAAGGATATCTCACGACGTGAGGAGTCACATGGCCACCTTCCGAAGCTAGGGACGCAAATGGAAAGTCTACGGGGTGACCAGTCATGGCTCACGACGTGAGACTATATGGCTCACGATGTGAGAGGCCAAAAATCTTACTATAAATAGCAGGTCCGACCTTGACACTTCCTTACACCATTTCCCTTTCTCCTCTCTCATTTGCTGAAGCCCTCTTGCATCCCGAGTGGGTTTTATCAGAGGTATTATGTCATAGCAGCGGTTACAGGCTCATGGTAGCAAATTGTTAGAAACATTATACTTTGTCGTCATACAAGTATAAATGTTAAGTATAAGTTTCCCCATACTTATACCCTAGGTACATGGAACGTTTAGGTATATCACTTAATTGATAAGTAAACTATTATACCTAATATACATACTAAATGTTAGAGAGTCAAAATGATACTTTCAAAACTATACTTTTGAACGTGGAAAATGTATTATTTTTATACGGAGTCAAAACCTGTGGACTCACCAACTTTATGTTGACGTATTTTAAAATGCATGTGTTTTCAGGAGCTTGAAAAGCTGCTATGTATTCGAACAGGAGAAGTTTTACTATTACCTTTCTGTTCATTAAGAAGTATACCATAGTCGGATATTATGTAATAGGTTCTACAAAAACAGTTATGTAACTTTCAATTATCAATAAAGGTATGTATTTTCTTTAGTACTGTTCAATGTATGTTATATAACTGTGATACAAAGAATGACGTTACACCACCCGGTGTTTCCGCCGATGGCTGGGGGTGTGACAGAAATTGGTATCAGAGCTATTAACTATAGTGAACTAGTACTTTCTTAGGAAAGCACGTATATAGTTTAGGGCTTACTCTATTAGGTTTAGGTATATCCCTTAGCCTACATTAAAAAGTATTATTAATTATTCTACTGAAGGACTACTTACGGGAGCGGTGACAAGGATAGACATGTCGATTTGGGTTGCTGGATTCCAGAACGGCTATATGCTAAAATGATCCTGCCCTTTCGACTGTCCTGACTGGCCGGAGCCTTATCAGATAGACCTGAAGTAACAAACAATATTTAAAGCGTGAATACAATAAATAAGAATATAGAGTCATAATAAAGACTCATACCCGCGATGAGAATACACCTTAATACCCGGAATGTTTTTGATCTCAAGGATTTAGATCAAATATTCCAACTAAAGTTTATATGTGCGTATATCCTATCACAATTAGGTGTAGGTGCGCAACTACATTTTATTATGATCAGATCATATGAACTATTTAATTTGGGGGTAATATTTGATAGACTAAACTCTTGGTGATCCAAAATGTATAGGAATTCGACATGGCACATTCACGAGAATGGATAATCATCGAGGATACGGATGAAGAAGAGGAAGTTTCATTCCCCATGATGGTAGGCTATCCTTACTACCCTATAAATCCAACCACCTTTCATCCAATACCTTCTGACGATGGAGCACCTTTACCCTCCAACGAATGGGAAGAGAGTGAACCAATGGAAGAAAGCGAATCAATGGAGGAGACAAAATCGGTGGCATCATCTTTACCACCAATGAACACTCTTTACCGTCAAGTTCCAGGAGGAGCAAAAATGAAACGCACGGCACGTAAATCCATACCGATATGGAAAAAGATTAAGAAGAATCAGAAGGCGACATCTTCAGGAAGTCATAGAGTTCAAGATGAACCTGCACGGATCACACAAACCGTTGATAAGTGGGTGGCGGAAGAAAGAGTTGCTAAGATGTATGAGACTGGCCAATCATCTCGACCACATCTCCCACATTCTTCTGAAGTTAACACTTTATCTCAATTGTTTGAGAAAAGTGTGAAAATTGAAGATAAGATGGAAATTGTCGAAGGAAGGGCTACTCATCTCTCTGGAAGAGTACGAAGGCTAAAAGGATAAAGGACGCGAGATCAGGAATCAGTGATGGATGTCCATCATCGTATAAATTTCGCTTATAACGACATGATTACTCACGATGCAAGGATTGCAGAGTTAGAGCTCTACAATCAAACCTCAAGAAATGAAGAACGCACGGGAAGTCTTGAGCAGAGAACTCAAGCACTTGAGGAGCAAGTGGTTAATGTCACTGATGTGCTAGGTCATCACTTAGGTTACTGGTAGATAAGCTAAAACTAGTGGTTGTGTAAATAGAAAAATCAGACTAGTTAAGGCAAGAAGAGTATAGTTTATAGCAAGGATGTAGAACACCTTGCAAATTTTGCAATGTTTATAGAAACTTTTCTCTTATAAGCCTAAATAAACTGATGTAACCGCTGGTAATAATATGAGGCATATATTACAATAATCATTGTGTTATCCATTATGTTTTACACTTTGAAGAATAATTGAAGTATTTAGTACTCGTGTATTAAATGACTAACAAAACTCATAAAATTCTTATTATTTATAATAGGAACTAAAACAAAATGCCTAGAAGGAGTATTGCTCGGGTAAACCCTAACCGACGATCAGCACCACAACAACAACCACCAGAACCAAACCCCCCAATGAGTACATCATAACTAGAAGAAATCATAGGTCAACGAATTGATGCGACTCTATCTAATGTTACAAGAGGTGGAGTTAGAAATGAAGGCCATGTAGGGACCGCTAGAACATGTACCTACAAAGATTTTATGAATTGCAGGCCAAAGAGCTTTCATGGAAATGAAGGGGCTGTTAATTTGACTAGGTGGATAGAAAAGACAGAGTCCGTCTTTCAAATAAGCTTCTGTCCAGATGATTGTAAAGTACGATTTGCAGCATGTACTTTCGCTGATGCAACACTTACATGGTGGAACAGCCATGTGAATACAATGGGAATTGATACTGCAAATTCCATGAAATGGGAAGAGCTAAAAATGATGCTAGTAGAAGAGTATTGTCCTAGGGAGGAAATACATAAGCTGGAACAAGAATTGTGGACCCTAACCATGAAGGGTTCAGAGATAAAAGCTTATACCGCTAGATTTAATGATCTTGCAGTAATGTGTCCAACACTTGTAACCCTTGAATATAAGAAAAATGAGCTATATATCTGGGGTTTAGCATAGCAAATCAAAGGCATGGTGATCGCATCAAAGCCTACGACCTATGACAACACCAAAAGAATAGCTCATCAACTAACCCTCATAGAGATCCAAGGAACAAAAGTGGTATCAAAGGCTGAGCCTCCCAAATCTGGAACAAACAAGCGCAAGTTTAATGGGAAGAATCCCAAACAATCATCTGAGAAAAGACAAGAAGTGGCAACCAATTATGCAGCCACGACAGCAGTACCCACACAACCAAAATCTTCATGGTGCAATCAGTGCAACCATCATCATCCAGGTGACTGTTTTGTCTGCACGAAGTGCAAGAAAAAGGGACATACTGCTAGTCACTGCAGGAGCACAACACCTGCAACAGTGAATCAGGGAACAAATACTGGAACATGCCGTGGTGAAGGAAGAAAGTGCTATGAGTGTGGAGAGGTTGGACACATCAAGAAAGAATGTCTAAAGTTAAGGAGTCAAGGAGGCATAGGACGTGGCAGGGCGTTTGTGATCGGAAGCAGAGAGGCTATCCAGGACCCTTCGGTCGTATCTAGTACGTTTCTCATAGATAATTTATATGCTACCATACTCTTCGACTCTGGAGCAGATAGAAGTTTTATAACTCCGACGTTTAGAAAATTGTTAAGTCATGAGTCTAGCAAATTAAAAGAAATCTATGAAGTAGAAATCGCTAACGGTCAAACTGAGAAAACACATGAAATCCTAGAAAACTGTCTATTAACTCTTAATAACTACCTTTTTCACGTCAACCTTATGCCAATGCCTATCGGTAGTTTTGATGTCATAATTGGCATGGATTGGTTATCTTCACACCACGCCGAAATTCTATGTCATGAGAAAGCCATACGACTACCCCTACCAAACGGCGAATCCCTGATTATCTATGGTGATAAATCTGGGAAGAACCTCAAAGTCATCTCTTGTACCAAGACCCAGAAATATCTACATAAGAAATGTAGTGCATTTTTAGCCCACATTATAGATAAGAAGAGAAAGACAAAAGAGATCAAGGACGTACCTCAAGTATGTGATTTCCCTAACGTGTTTCCTGAAGATCTACCTGGAATACCTCCCGTCCGAAAAGTCGAGTTTCGAATCGACTTAATTCCAGGAGCAGCACCAGTAGCAAAACTCCTTATCGGTTGGCTCCATCCGAGATGCAAAAATTGTCTAGCCAACTACAAGAACTTCTTGACAAAGGCTTTATCCGACCAAGTTTTTCACCTTGGGGAGCACCAATCTTGTTTGTCAAGAAGAAGGACGGATCCTTTCGAATGTGTATTGATTATAGGGAACTGAATAAGCTAACGATCAAGAATCGTTACCCGCTTCCAAGAATTGATGATCTATTCGATCAACTGCAAGGATCCAGCTACTACTCAAAGATAGATCTTAGATCAGGATACCATCAACTCAGAGTACAAGAAGACGACATTCCAAAAACAGCGTTTATAACTCGTTATGGTCATTATGAGTTCTTAGTTATGTCTTTTGGATTGACCAATGCCCCATCAGTGTTTATGGATCTCATGAATCGTGTTTGCAAACCATACTTGGATAAATTCGTGATCGTATTTATCGATGATATATTGATATATTCACGAACCAAGGAAGAACATGGTCAACACCTGCAAATAATCTTGGAACTACTAAGAAAAGAAAAGTTGTACGCCAAATTCTCCAAATGTGAGTTTTGGATTAGAGAAGTACAATTTTTAGGTAATGTAGTTAGCAACGAAGGAATTCATGTTGACCCATCCAAAGTTGAAGCGATTAGGAATTGGGAAGCACCAAAGACGCCAACATAAGTGCGTCAATTCCTAGGACTTGCTGGCTATTACCATAGATTCATAGAGAATTTCTCCAAAATAGCCAAGCCGCTTACAACACTAACCTAGAAGGATACGAAGTTCAACTGGGAAGACAAACAAGAAGCTGCTTTTCAGAAACTGAAGCAAATGTTGTGTAGTGCACCAATCCTATCCCTTCCAGATGGGACAGAAGATTTCGTCGTATACTGCGATGCATCAAATCAAGGATTGGGATGTGTGTTGATGCAAAGAGGAAAAGTTATCGCATATGCATCACGACAACTTAAGGTGCATGAGAATAATTACACTACCCATGATCTTGAATTGGGAGCTGTATTTTTTGCACTAAAAATCTGGAGACATTACTTATACGGTACTAAGTGTACTATTTTTACCGACCACAAGAGTCTCCAGCACATCTTCAACCAAAAAGATCTTAATATGAGACAACGAAGATGGGTCGAATTGTTGAATGATTACGAATGTGAGATTCGTTATCATCCCGGAAAGGCAAACGTGGTAGCAGATGCCTTGAGTCGGAAAGAATATATTAAACCCCGTCGGGTACGAGCATTAACTATAACTATCCATTCTAACTTTACCGCACAAATTAGAGAAGCTCAACTTGAGGCTCTAAAAGAAGAAAACATCAAGAACGAAGCTTTGCGAGGAATAGAAAAGCAACTTATACAAAAAGATGACGGAACGCGACACTTTATGAACCGAATTTGGACGCCTAAGTTCGGTGGAGTCAGGGACTTGGTCTTAGAAGAAGCCCACAAGTCCAGATATTCCGTGCATCCAGGCTCTGACAAAATGTACTTAGATTTAAAAGTACATTATTGGTGGCCAAACATGAAGGCAGAAATTGCTACTTATGTGAGCAAATGCTTGACTTGTTCTAGAGTAAAGGCAGAACATCAAAAGCCTTCAGGTTTACTTCAACAGCCGGAAATACCTGAATAGAAATGGGAGCAGATATCAATGGACTTCATCACTAAGTTACCTAAAACTCCTAGTGGGTTCGACACTATTTGGGTAATAGTTGATAGATTGACTAAGTCCGCCCATTTCTTACCAATTAAAGAGAATGACAAGATGGAGAAGTTGACTAGAGTTTATCTTAAGGAAATTGTCTGATTGCATGGAGTTCCAAATTCTATTATTTCTGACCGAGATAGTAGATTCACTTCACAATTTTGGCAATCTCGACAAAAATCCTTAGGAACACGTCTAGATATGAGTACAGCTTACCATCCACAGACTGATGGTCAGAGCGAGAGAACCATTCAGACATTAGAAGATATGCTCCGAGCCTATGTTATTGACTTTGGAAATGCATGGCATACTCATTTACCGTTAATTGAGTTTTCCTATAACAATAGTCATCACACCAGCATCAAGGCTGCACCGTTTGAGGCTCTTTATGGACGAAAATGTCGTTCCCCAATATGTTGGGCAGAAGTTGGAGATATGCAGATGGCCACAGAACGTACAGGCAATACCTTACGTACTGGACTAGAAATAATTCATGAGACAACTGAAAAGATCGTGCAAATTAAGGATCGATTAAAGGCTGCACGTGATCGTCAAAAGAGTTATGCTGACGTAAGACATAAGCCTTTAGAATTCCAAGTTGGAGATAAAATAATGTTGAAGGTCTCTCCTTGGAAAGGCGTAATTCGATTCGGGAAACGAGGCAAACTAAACCCACGGTATATAGGACCTTTTGAAATTCTAGCAAGAATTGGTTCTGTCGCATACCAACTCAAGTTGCCTCAAGAACTAAGTAATGTGCATGATGTTTTTCACGTATCAAACCTCAAAAGATGTCTATTCAATGACACTTTTGTTATACCTCTCGAAGAGATACAAGTCAATACGAAACTCAACTTTGTAGAAGAACCTGTTAAGATCATGGATCGAGAAGTCAAACGATTAAAGCAAAGTCGTATTCCCATAGTGAAAGTTCGATGGAACTCTTTACGAGGACCTGAATTTAGTTGGGAACGTGAAGATCAGATGAAAGAAAAATACCCTCAACTGTTTGACAACACCCCATCCATAAGATAAATTTCGGGACGAAATTATTCTAACGGGGGGAGAATGTAACACCAGTCAAAATAGGTCAATAGACAATCACATGTGATTATGCCAATCATGTAATGTGATTTTGTTAAACTAGTAATGTGATAAGAGTGCTATATAGTTCATGATAAATTCTAATACAAATATGAACTTTCTTTATGATACAACTCAAAGTATACGTCCATACGACTCCAAAAATATAGAGAACGTCTGAATCTGACTTCGCATGAAGAAGTTATGATAATCCGAACACTATAAATCTCTATAATAAGAGGAATTTAAAATAGACTTAGAATTAGCTATTGGAGTCTAAAAGAGAGTTGTAGTACTTGTAAATACCTAGATGTGCTATAAAGAACGTCAAAAACGGAGTTCGTATGTGAAAGTTACGACCTTCCGAAGATTCAGCTGTCAGAAACCCTAATCTGACTGAGCTCACGACGTGAGCACAGAACTCACGACGTGAGGAGTCATTTTGCCACATTTCGGAATCTAGAAGGTGTCTGACGAGGATACGAAGGGATAAGATCCAAACTCACGACGTGAGCAAGGATATCTCACGACGTGAGGAGTCACATGGCCACCTTCCGAAGCTAGGGACGCAAATGGCAAGTCTACGGGGTGACCAGCCATGGCTCACGACGTGAGAGGCCAAAAATCTTACTATAAATAGCAGGTCCAACCTTGACACTTCCTTACACCATTTCCCTTTCTCCTCTCTCATTTGCTGAAGCCCTCTTGCATCCCGAGCCCCGACGACCTCGTACGCTGACAGTTTCTACTTAGATTACATAAAATCATGCTACTAGGGTGAGTTTCACGGCCCCACTTTCTAATATTTCGGGGGAAAACGCATGCCAAATATTGTATATACGTTATTATTATGTCTATATGATAGTATATCAATATCAACGTAGATAGTTATAATAACCGGGATATAGTTGTTCTAAATATAATATTTTGAATATATACAACTATTATCAACTTGTTAGCATGTTCTTGTACTAATGTAGATCTCGAGTTATACTTAGGATTCTATATATATGTTGTGTGCGATATAGTTTCGAAGTTATATTTGGAAGTTCTATATGTTAATTTATAAAGTATGTTGTTATTGTTAGTTTTATGACAAGATAAAACTTGGTATGTTATATGCTGTTGTTGTTATTGGTTTTATGTCAAGATAAAACCTAGTTTTACTTCAAGTTATAGCTGTTATACTGCCTAAATGTTATGAAGTTAGGAGTAATGTTTAAAACCATAGTCTAGTAACTTAGGGTTTTAGACATGAAAATGCTTTTGTTGTTAGAGCTATAAGAAGTCGTCGAAGTCTACATGAGTAATTATATTCATCAACTAAGATTGGGGATCTTAGCGGAAATCCTCTGAACTGTAACCGTTAATCCCGTGTGAGCGAGGAAGTCCTATATAATTAGTATACGGGTTGACTACCCCACTTGTGATTGTTAGCTACAGTCAACCATAAGCGAGTAACGAACTATCCTTTTACTTGTTATTGTTCCGGCGTCGATGACACGTACGGTGTTGTCCTCATGGAAATCATGAGTGGGTTGTGCTCATGGAAATCATGAGTGGGTTGTCCTCATGGAAATCATGAGTGGGTTTTATCAGAGGTATTATGTCATAGCAGCGGTTACAGGCTCATGGTAGAAAATTGTTAGAAACATTATACTTTGTCGTCATACAAGTATAAATGTTAAGTATAAGTTTCCCCATACTTATACCCTAGGTACATGGAACGTTTAGGTATATCACTTAATTGATAAGTAAACTATTATACCTAATATACATAATAAATGTTGGAGAGTCAAAATGATACTTTCAAAACTATACTTTTGAACGTGGAAAATGTATTATTTTTATATGGAGTCAAAACCTGTGGACTCACCAACTTTATGTTGACGTATTTTAAAATGCATGTGTTTTCCGGAGCTTGAAAAGGTGGTATGTATTCGAACAGGAGAAGTTTTACTATTACCTTTCTGTTCATTAAGAAGTATGTCATAGTCGGATATTATGTAATAGGTTCTAGAAAAACAGTTATGTAACTTTCAATTATCAATAAAGGTATGTATTTTCTTTAGTACTGTTCAATGTATGTTATATAACTGTGATACGAAGATTGACGTTACACCACCCGGTGTTTCCGCCGATGGTTGGGGGTGTGACGGTACCGAATGGCGGTCATTTTATAGGCCGCTTCCTTAAACACCCCTTATAGACTAGCTTGATGAATGAGGCCTACTAACAGTAAGACTGACTTTTAACTTATACATATATAATATATTAGACTTTTAATTTTATATAGTATAAGGGTGTATTTTAAACATTTAAAATACTAGGTGGTTTAATCTATTAATTAAACTAGACTTTTAATTTAATTAAACTCAAACCATATAATTATGGATTTATTAATACTCTTTTAATTAATTATCAATAAAGCCATAATTAACACTTTTAAGTCTTAATTTAAGTTATGAAGCTAAAAGGTTTAGTATTTAATATTTCACAATTAAAACATTTTTAATCAAATTTTAAATTCCAAAACTTGAGGGCAAGTTTTGAAACTCTTCAAAAGCTCTTGAGTTTTAGAATTTATGTTACATAAATGAGGCTTTTCAAGTTCCTTAACTTGAGGACAACTTATGAAACTCTTCCAGACCTTTGGAATTCCATAACTTAAAGATTTAATGTTTCATGAATGAGACTTTTCAAGTTCCATAACTTGAGGGCAAGTTATGAACCTCTTCAAGAAGCATTTAGATCAAATTTAACTAACAAAATTATTATATAATTTATTTTTTCCCAAATTGATCTAATTTAACTCATAAAGCAAAATGATTCAAATTTTACAACTAATTAGTTTTTCACAAAATCAAGTAATTATCTTAAAATTTGACAATCATCATGTTATTAGATGGGGATAATCATTACCATATCAGTAAAATCGAATTTTATGAGCCAAAACAGTTTGTGGTAATGATCATAATCTAAAACAAACCAAAAACTCAAAAATTCTGCCAACATATGATCCAACTCGTCGAGTCAAGCAATGGACTGGTCGAGTTCATCATGAACTTGTCAAGTTCCTAATTGGACTCGTCGAGTTGAGCCTGGCAGAGTGCAGATTTCCAGTTTTTTCAACTTTGAACAATTAACTAAAACATCTATATAACAGAAAACACCCATGGCTCTGATACCACTGTTGGGTTTAAAGTACTATAACACTCCTATGGTGCACATACAACCCTAAAGCTTTGGATCTAAGTTTTCTCTAATTATACATGTAATTTTCATTTTCCAAAGCATGAAACCTAACTAGCATACAACATTGATATTTAAAACATAAAAGCTAGTTAGATGATTACCTCTTTGTAGTAGCTTGTAGAATTTGGCCTTTCAAGAGCTTAGCACCTCAAGTGTGATGCCTCAAACAAGTCACAAACACCATGAACAAGTGGAGAATAATGAGAGAGAGAGAGAGAGAGGCTAGGAGCATAAATCGGCTAGGATTTTACCTTGGAGTACCAGTGGCCGATTTTGCAAGATTAGGGGTTCAATTTATAGTTTTGAATTCCTAGAGTTTAAACTTGTAAACCCTAATTCACTTGGGCTTTTAATCCATTAACTCATTAGCCTTATGGACTAACTCTTCATGGACTCTCACAAAGATTTAGTCCATTCCTAATCAACATGGATCATTAGCTGAAACTATAAATATCACTGATTTACCTAATCAGTCCCTGCAAATTTAATTAGTCTCTTTTGATCACTAAATTAATTCCAGATTAATTCTTGACCAATACTAATTAAATAATATGATTTCTCAATTAATATATTATTCTTATAATATATTAATAAATCACAAATAACCTCTTTCTCAAATATCCATCCTATCAAATTGTCGTGGTGAAGGCAACCCGAAATGGACCTTGCTACTCTCGGGTCAAGTACATACAAATTATAGTTATGGGCATAGACACCTAATCCAACAGGAGATACATTGGGCATGTCAGGAGGATTTTCTTCGTCGGGCATCCTCACATGGCAGAAAATACGGGGACTGTGTCCCTTCCCCTGGCTTCCGAAACTCACATTCCAGGCTGAGCGGTGTCCAGAGACTCATTACTTTCAGAAGAAATTTCCGCCCATGAGTGGAGTCGCTGTGCCCATCCTCCGGGTACTATTAAGTTTCTTGCGGCTCAATCCAGCGCAAATATGGTCGGCGACCTTCGGTACGCAGCTGCTTAGACCTCAACCCTCATGGTTGGTGCCGCTGAGCGGATTTGCCGCTATGGCATAAGTGAAGCTCAGTGGAAAACCTCGCAAGATGATGTTGCTAGCTTGAGAGGGGAACTCCATGACTCAGAGGCAGAACGTTGAAGGTTATCTGAGCAATATTATATTGTAACGTGAGAGAAAGCCACTCTGGAAGATCATGTTGCTAATTTGGAGAACCAAACGGAGCGACTTGAAAATCAAGTGAGTTTTCTGGCACGGGAGAAGGGTGTTCTGGCGGGGGAACTGGACAAGTGTCAATGTCAACTGGCTCGTTCCCGGGTTGACGGTGCTATTTCCCATGGCAACCTGCAATGGGTGTTGGGAAAGGGCATGGCCCGTGTGATCGAAAAGGTTATCGAGAGTGAGGAATTTTCCAGTGTGATCTAGGGTATACAGAAGGTGTGCGAGGCCCTCCGACTAGAAAAGGGAAACAACTGGCCTGTCATCCGACAACTTTTAGTGGACCGGGACTTGATCTTGTCTGGTAAAAGGCCAAAGAGGTGAAAGTTTCCCTCTCGTCCCTGGCTGAGACGGATTTTGCATGCCATTTTCTCTTGGGGGAGCTGGATTATGACACTTTCCACCAGTTTTGTCGTAGGCCAGGTCCGGGAGGTTCTTCCTCAGACTTCGGGGATTGACTGTCGTTCGCTCTCAGTTGTTTGTTTTGTAATGTATGCACATTCCTCTGTATTGTATGTTTAATGAAACATATTGTTTGTTATCAACTGAGGACTGTGTACTTCATGTTTTGCACTTGGTATACGAATGCTTTGCTTTTTTGTATTTTTCATTGACCAATGATGTCCTCATACTAGAATTATTTAACATTTCTATTGTAATTCTTTTTCTGTGTATTCCCTTGTTCTAAGGTTCGCGTTAATTAGCTAGTGTATATTTTGGATGTCATATAACCACTACTGTTGGTTTACATAATCTCGACAACCATCTACTTGTACGTTTAGTCGAGTTTCTTATGTTAATTCACGAAATGTTAGCCTATGCTCTTGGCTATATATCTTAAGGCTTAGCTACCTGCGTTTTTGGTCAAGGTCGTCACATCAAGACCTTTTACTTTCTAATTTTCAGGTGAAAGGTTATGAATCTTTTTAGGACCCCTTCTTACATGCCATTAATTGAGGTTTATACATTCTCAGCTCTAAGATTTTATTGGCAAGTTTTAGGTAAAGATTATGACTCTTTGAGGCCTATGGTTCCATTCTTGTATAGATTTTGCTCAAGTAGCGTAGGTGATCATCCGTTGTTGCTACTTGGAAAATATACACAACCTCTTTACTTTGTGTTTTTGCAATTGATTAAATAGAATTCTTGAAATCTATTTCAAAACAAAAATTATATTAACTCTAAAAAAGGGAAAATACGAAACATTAGACTCTAGATGTCTAAGTGCCAGAGCGCGGGCCCGACCTCTGCGTCGGCGTTTGGAGTATGGTTATCCTATGCGGAGTTTGACCATACTCGTTTTTCTCATCTTTTGCCTTATTTTCGCCCAGGTACTCTACTGTGGCTGCCTCGTCGTAGTTGTGCGTCCTTTCCTCATTTCCTCCAAGAGTTTGTTGGTAGCTTGGGGTTCTTTCCTATTTCCCCTGTCGAGTCTTGGTGTGGAAGAGCTGAATTTCGTCCTTCATGCTCCACAGGCACTCACACTTCCTCTTTTCTTTGGCCCACCATGTGTGGCGACCTTGGGAAGTGTCTCCCCTTGGCTGGGTGATAATGTCACTTGCTCTTTTCTGTGCGCCAATCAAGCTTGCGTTTCACACGGTTATTCAGGGTTTTGCTACTTATACCAGAGACCCTGCTTGGTTCCTTTCTACAGTGAGGCTTTTGTATTGGAGTGGTTGGTGCCTTGTTACTATATGTGTTATTACTAGCGTTTAGCTTCGTCATCCCAAATGGGTTTGGTTCATCTTCAAGGTCGGAAGAGAGTTGATTCGAATCTCAAATCATTCTTTGTCTAGGCGTGGCTTGGCCATTGACTGTGGGCCAGACTGATGCTCCTGCCCGTGGGTAGACATTCCCTTGCCTTGCGATTCTTGCTTTGTGTCCAGGCTGGACTGCCTTCAGATCAGTGTTCGCTTCTTTCTGTGACTGGGATGTTGCGAGTTGTCTAAATGCATCTCTGTGTCTTTCCCTTGATTGATTGGCCAATGTTTCTGCCGTTGTTGATCTCCCCCGTCGATTCTCCTCTTTTTGAAAGCTTTCACTGTGACACAATCTGATTTCCTGCCTCATTTCCCGTTGGGTACTACGCCCATTATCTGGCCTAGTAGCTACAATCGTCTCCGACCCATTGTTTGTGTTGAACTTAAGGATACCATGGAGGGTGGATGGAATTGCTTGCAGGTGGAATAATGCAGGTCGGACCAGTAGAATATTATGCTCTGCCGAACAGTCAACAACCCAGAACTCGAGCACTCTTGTTATCTGCTCTGCCCCATCATGACTGACTAGTGTAAATGGGAGCATGATAGTACCTTCTGGCCAGATACTGTGACCGGTAAACCCGACGAGCGGGCCTTGCTGTTGTGGTTGGAGATGCTTTTTCCACTCGAGTGGCACCCGCCAAAGGCAGTGCTCGTAGATTACATTGACCCTACTTCCATTATCAATGTATACACACTCAACTTGTTTTTGGCCAATGAACCCTACGATGTGTAATGGGTCATTTGGATCCCAATGCTCTGATCTGGGATCCCTCGTTAAAAATGCTATGTTAAGCATGTTTTGACTGTATACCGTCGTGTTGGCTTGTAGGCCTTGACAATTGCTGCATGGGCGAGGCCCGGTGATGGTTAGTATCTCCGACCTCTTGTTATGGCCTTTCCCCTGTCCTTTTGATTTCTAGACTGGTGTTGGTCCTCATCAAATTTCATTCTGAGTTCTTTTGCAATGTCAACTATGTTTCCCACCAGCTGCTTCTCATCTACCTCCCTTTTCAACACCGTACACTCGGTGGTATCATGGGTTTTACTCTTGTGATATTCACAAAACTTGGACTTGTCCTTGCTCTCCTTGGATGGAGTTTTGTTGATTGCATGGACATCTGCCTGACCATTCCTGTTGTCATCTTTGTTGAACTGCCTGTATCTCCTTGACATGGGTCTAGAGTGGCGATTGTGTTTCTGTTGATTATTCTCTTGCTTCTCCTACTGAATTGAATTTGGCCGGGATGCTGCCTCCTCCTGTATGATGTACGTGTTGGCTACGGCTTTGAGATTGGCCTCCTTTCTCTCATCGCCTTCTATTTTTCTCAGATATTTTTCCACTCAGAACTTGAGTTCGCCCTGGTTCTGGGGACCGTCCCTTGCATTTTCTTAGATAGGGGCCCCGGAAGCAGGCCTTGAGCGAAAGCGCCCGTCACTAGGAACTCTTCATGTCCTGGGACGTTCAAGGTAGCTAACATGAATCGATCATAGTAGGCACGAATCGACTCTCCTTCCTTTTTCTTGCACGCCATCACAGAGTTGGCGTCCCCTTTTCCTTTCCTCAACTGCATGAAGTTGTTGAGGAAAAGGAATTTTAGTTGCTCAAAACTCGAAATACTACCTGGTATTAGAGACTTAAACCACTTTCCTGTGTTTATCGTTAGATTGCAAGGGAAATAGGTGCAGGTGAAGCGACGGTCCATCTTCAGGGACGTCATATATCATCCACTCATAGTTGTCGATGTGGTCGTCTGGGTCGGAAGTACCGTCATATTTCGGTATGTTCGGTATCATCGCAGTATGTGGGATCTCGTATTGTAGTAGTTCATGGCTGAAATTAGAGCTTGTACTTCGTATGGGATTGTCCATGTACGAGTACGGCATACCACCATAGGCCGTGTACTGCTGCGCCTGATAGGGGTTCGCGTACATCTGGTTATACATGGCTGTCGGTGAGATGTATGGTTGGTACTGTTGCAAGTTTGGCTGCGACCAAAATTGATGAAATGCATATTGCCCTGTCGAGTGAAATGTGTATGGGTTTACCCCCATGCCCTGTTGTGTAGACGAGCTAAATGGTCGAGCTACTACCATGAAAGGGTTGAATTTTGGTGTTGCTGAAAAATGGGCGCTAGGCCCGTAGGAGCTGGATACCTGGCCGATCGAGGTCTTCACACCTATGACTTGTGGCCGAGACACCTCTGTAATCAGACCTTGAGTCTGTTGTACGAAGGGGTTAAACATCGGTGGCTGTTTCAGGAACAATGGCACGTGAGGCATGCCCATCATGGCGGCGTGTGGGTAAAACACCATTGAATATTGTGGTTGTGGTTGAATATTGTGAGGTTTCCAAGTTCAAGTGCTCGAACTGTGTAGAAACGACTGCTGCTGGGAGACAGGTATCGTTGTTTGCTGTGTTGCGACGATCTGTGGAGTCGTGGTTACGATTTCCACTGGCTGAGATGAGCTATCTGTTGGACGCCATAGATTAGCTATGTAGGTTGCCGCCGTTTCAGCTGCAGCGCTGAATGGTGTCTGTGAGACTGGCTTACGATTTGAAGCATGTTCTTCTTGGACGGAAACTTGCCTCCCATCTAGCGACTGCATTGGGCGCACCAGAATTTTCTCCGCTGCCCTCGATGCCGTTGGAATTTCGCCTGACATCTTTGCTCTTTGGGTTTGCTTCGTGGATGTATCGTTCTAAAGATACGCCCAGATGGCGCCAAATGTTGTGATATGCTCTAGAGGGGATTGGAAGCTGGTTGATGGATCAGTCGTGGACGTTTACCTGAGAACACAACACAAAAGAATCGTTAAAGGACAACTGGGTGTTCTCCCGGGACGTCGCTCCGACGATCTAGTTAGTTTTCTCTCTGAGATATATAGTTAGAACAGTATGAGGGAGAAGATATCATATTCACTGAGAGAAAAGTATAGTCCCTCTCTCCGTGAGGAAGAAGGATCATTTTATACCTGAGTAAGGAGCATGTGCCTCCTAACCGATTCTGTTGAGCCTTCCCTCGTGGGACGAGACGTGGCGAATCCATATTGAAGGATTCGCTATCACGTCTTTTTTGGCTCATCCCCTCATTGGCTAGAGGGGAATCTTCTATATAATGATGATCGTAGCTGTCGTCAGATGGGCAGGTGGAGCTCTCTAATTGGCTCCACATTTGTTAGGGTATTTCTCCTGAGGAGAGGAGGATAAGGCGCAGTTCTGCCCCTTAGCCATCATACCAGTGAGTCAATACAGGCGGAGGCCCGACCCTGGCCTCTGACTGGATACGACCAGACTCTGCCTTGGCCCAGGTTGGCACTATTTTGACTTTTCTTCTTTAACGTTCCTCCCGAGGGATACGTTAACAACCATTGACTTATGTTAACCATTGACCATTGACTTTTGACCAATTTGAACTTAGGTCAAAGTTGAAGGATTTTGGTTATTGATTGAGTTTTGATCTTTATTTTGTGATAGTCGGTTTGGAGGTTCGATCGGTGTAAGAAGCTGAGAGTGTAGTTGTGATTCTTCGGTTTTGCGATTCAGGTGAGTCTTCTCGTTATACCACATGCGACATTGTATATCCTCTATATGTTAGGATATAGGTAATATTAGAGTGCAAGTATGCTAGTTGACTAGGATAACTCCTTGTTATGTATGTGCAATATAAGACACTTGGTGTCATGTTATGTTAGACTGTCTTTGTGACTTTTATATGACATATTATGGTTGAATCACATCACTTGTATGAGAGACTATGGTTGGATCACAACACATGTATGAAAGACTATGGTTAGATCACAACACTTATATGAAAGAGTGTTATTGGATCACAACTCATGTATAAAAGATTGTATTTGGATCATAGATAATAGTATTGGTTAGTCATTAAGTGGATACCCTAGGGGTTGTATTTAGTTAAATTAGATAGCCTGAGAACTCTTTGTCTAAAGCCTTATTGCATGGTTCTTGTTTGATTTATTTTTTTCGGTTGGAACATCTGCTCGACTGTCTATGAGGTCCAAGAAGCATTATAAACAGATCAAAAGATGTTAGAGTCCACTAAACTCCAAGATCACTCAGAAAATGGACCAAAAGTGCCAAAAACACAAATGAAGAGATCTAAAGAAATAAAGAGCAAGATTGGAACTTTATACTCACAATAGTCTAGAATTGTAGTGCCTTTGATGGATCAAAAAATTAACTTTATTCCTTGCAACCAAAAGAACCTTCTTGATCCTTAAGCTTCATCAAAATATCATAAAACATCCAAAAGAGGAGATGGGAGAGGGGAGGAACTCAAATCATTAAAGATGGAGACTAGGGTTTCTCCCAAGGGGTTCTAGACATGCTGGAGGCTTATAAAATGGCCAAAAAGTCGGAATCTTATGCTTAAATACGTTGAAAACCCTAAAAATCTTGTGATTGGGCCGGACTGACTGCCACTCCATGGCAACTGCCATGCCGTGAAAACTTGCTCACCACTCCGTGGTGACATTTTTTTCACGCAAACCCATTCTAGCTTCAAAACAGTGATAACTTCTTCATTTTAACTCTGTTTTTGACGATCTTTATATGTACAAAAAAGTATCCACGAGCCCCACAACCCTATCTAATTACTTTTGACTTAAAAATATCGAACTAAAATCATTAATTGATGCAAGAAGTATGAAGGATCACTTTTCTCATTTTACCATTGGCTCCAAAACACAAATCAACGGCTTAGATCATATAACCAATATTATCAACAGCCAACAAGGTCTAAATCTTACTTCCTTGAAGCCCAAGGCCTTCACATGATCGAATTACGGTCTATAATCCTAAAATAAGAAACATCCTGAAACTGGATGTTACAAGTATGGATATGGTTCTACATATAGGTCGATGATTGTATGGTGGCCGAGATCCAGTATTAGTAGTCACTAAGAACCAATGACAAAGGTCAGTAGATGATACGTAGGATTATTATGTATATGGTATACATGTAAATAGGAGACTTTGTAGATCATTGCTAGAGCTGAGGACTTGATTGTATACATTGTATGTATGGAGGAATGTGTGGTATATTGGGGAACTCAGTAAGCTTTATGTTTGTAGTTGTGGATTAAATGTTGTGCTTTTCGTTCGTGTGAAGAGCTCGATGGGACTATACTGTAACGTCCCAAATTTCATAACCATTTTTTTTTTAAATTTAGTAAAAACATTGTTTCCATAAAACCAAGTCAAGAAAACCATATATATCAAAATCCAGTCATCCTAAAAATCAGAGTATCATAAAATGTAGAATCACTAAAACTGTCGATGACTGCATACAGTCAAGCCTTTGCCTTCTCATGATTATCTGAAGTACCTGAAACACATTTAAATCCACCACTATAAGCACAAAGCTTAGTGAGTTCCCCAAATTATTACATACATAACAACATAATAAACAATTATGGGTTATCAGCAACCCTACTATGACATATGTAATATAGTGAGAAGACTCACCTCGCTAACAGTAGGCTAACAGAATAATTCCCTAATAGAGGAGACTGTATTACAAGACACCTAAACACAATAGTAAAAAATAGTAAAAAATTCAATGGTCAAAGTCAATGGCCAAAGTTATCCCCAACTGACCCCCACGTTGTGGAAACCCATTGGTCATGCATGGCAGCGTTGACACAAAACAATCGCAAAGACTGTCTGTCACCACGTCGTGGTGATCAACCTGCCACGTCGTGGATGCTGCTAAGGTCAACTTAGTATATTAAGTTGTTAATCCTTCAAGCCACTCATTGGTACTTTCCAGAGGGCTTTCTTACTCCCAATACTCCATAAAATCATTGTTTTATAGACATCCATGTCCAATGCATGTCTTGAGGTCAAATTAGTTAAAAATGGTGAAAATGAGATTAAGATTTCATACATCAACACGACACCCATGCCTAAAATAGATGTGTCAAAATAAACCACAAAATCATCACATCCCTCAGGGAGTGCTAGAACATGCGCTTCATATAACTTCTAACGCAGGGTCTCTAAAGCCACCTGCTGCTCAGGCCCCCTACAAAAAGTGGCATCCTTCCTAGTCAACTTGGTAAGAAGGACTACAATCTTGGAGATGTAACATCCTGTTTCCTATCATTTCTATGTTGTGAGCTGGAAGTTGATTGTGTAAGGCTTTGGGCCTTAAGGAGGCAAAGTTTAGTCCTTGTGGAAGTAGGTAATTTTACTTAAGAGATTTAACCCTAGAATTGTGTTTTGGGCTGAAGGGTAGAATGGGAAAAGTCATAGACCGGGTTCTTGCATGAAATATGGATTTTTTTTTCAAGATGTTAAGTCCAAGATATTTAGATCATATTGTGGAGCTCTTCAAAACTTTCCGTGGATATAAAGAATGTCGAAAACGGAGTTGGAACGAAAAAGTTACGACCGTTTGGAGTTAGGATGATTTTTGGGTGAGCCGCGTACACTTCGCATACTAGGGCATCCTTAGTACGCTGGGTGTAGGCGATCAGTTCCCAAACCCTATTTTCGTGGTATGAGCCCTATTTAAGCTCCTTAACTTCCCAAAACCCACTCCATTCTCAACCTCTACCTCTCTAACACCCTCTCTTGAAACCCTAACCCTAGTTTGAGCCTTGTGAGCAAAAAGAAGGTGTTTTTAAAGTTCTTTGGGAGTATTCTTGGTGCACCTTGGTGAAGAAGGAACTCATTGAAGAAGCATTGCTTGAATTGGAGCTTGTAGATCCAGACCTTGTTCACCTTGATCTTTCTTTTGGAGGTATAAAGTTTGAATCTTGATGATGAAATGGTTAGATCTAGCTAGTTTTAGGTGTTATGAGCTTTTGGTCACTTTAAGTGCTAAAGTTTAGATCTTGAAATTTTGTGACCTTTTTATGGATAAAGTTGAAACTTTATCCATCTAAGCATCATATTTATTCAAATATAAAGGTTGGAGACTTGGACTTAATGGATTAAGTTGAAAAAGATGCACTTTTGGTCCCTTTGAGACTAAAAGACTAGATTTTTTTTGTTGAGACCATTCTAGTGGATAAAGTTGGAAACTTTATCCATTATGGAGCTATTAGGAGCCATAAAAATGTGATATTAGTCCTTGTATCCCTTCCATGCAAGAGTTGTGATGTCTTAATGGATTAATAAGTTAGGGTTTTAGCTTTTGGACCTTCCCTAGCCATGGAAAGTCATAAAGGTGAAAACTTTATGACTTAAAACAATGTTTTGAGGCTAGATATGAGTTTGGGTGAAAAGTGCTTATGGGATTAAGTGCTTAATGAAGGAGTGGGATCAGGCTGCATACGTTGGGCGTATGTTGAGTACGATGGACATACTCAACTGCCTTGGACTTTGGATTTTGTTGACTTCCGTTAACCGTTGACTTTTTGACCAAGTTTGACCTTGGGTAAAACTTGAAGATTTTGGGCTATTGATTAATATTTTATCTGGTTCTGGTGTTAGTGGATTCGCGGGAGCAAGCAGTGCAGAAGGGAGCATATAACAGTTTTTCTAGGTTCTTTGATTCAGGTGAGTTTCACCTCATTGTACCCGTTGGTCGAAAGCATCAATGTCGGCCCACTAGTTTTGGTAACCTATTAGTAGAGGGATGCATTAGGGACTTTATGTAGTCATGTAGGATAGAATGAGAACTCTTTATCTAGGCTTTCTTGCATGTTCCTTGTTTGGTTGTGGCTCTAGAGTAGGATCACCTGTCCGGGTATATGTTATATTTTCCTTGTCCGGGTATATGTTATATTTTCCTTGTTTGGTTGTTCGTTAGGGACTTTATGTAGTCATGTAGGATAGACTGAGGACTCTGTTTGATAGGTATATGTTATATGTTATGTATATGTCGACATAGTATGGTTGGTTTGAGGTAGTACTGCTTTGTGCAGTATCCAACAAACCCAGGAGCAAGCCAGACATAATTTGTGGGCCTGAAGGGCAAGCTAGACTTATGATGTTGGCTTGGGAGCAAGCCAAACATGAGTTGTGGGCCTGAAGGGCAAGTCATACTCATTCTGTAGGCTCGGGAGCAAGCCAGATATGAGTTGTGGGCCTGAAAGGCAAGCCAGACTCATACTGTGGGCTCAGTGGGTAATCCAGTATGTTAGTTGTAGAACTAGTATATGCTGTTATATGTTTGTGTGGGTTGGTACTTTTGGGGGAACTCACTAAGCTTTGGCTTAAAGTTTCATTTTATTGTTTAAGGTACTTTAGATGACCATGGAAAGGCAAAGGCGTGATCGTCAACATCTTCCTGTTTATTGTTTATTGTTTAAGGTACTCAGATAATACTTTTGAAACAATAGATTTGTAAACACTTTATAGATGAAATGGGTTGTTTTTGAAAACTTTAAATTTCTATGATTTTTTGGATGCTACAAGTTGGTATCAGAGCCTTGGTTTGAGAGAATTGTAGGAGCATTCATGTGAATCCAGACTCAAACTAAGGAGCTGAAAAGGTTTTAAAATAGTTTTCAAAAGTAACTAAGGAAGGATGTGATGTGTACGATCAACCGGAGCCAGAAAGGATACCCCAAGTTAGCACACTATTATTTGATATGATGTTTATGATAGAATAACAGGCTAGTGATAAGTTAGGGATCTTTAGGAATTGCATGATAGAATTGCTTGATATGTGATGCCTAATAGCCTAGGGTTACCTCTTGTATGGAATTGACATCATTATTGTAGTTGCTTTGTGTATGCATAATAATTGTACATAACTAAGATTTTATAGCCTGAGAATGTTTGGTTTAACCTTATTTCTTATTCCTTGTTTGGTTGTGGGCTTAGGGTAGAATCTAGTGTTTGATCGTCTATAGGATATGTATGATTCTCTTACGCGAGTGCTATAGGGTTGGTGGAAGTTTCATTGATGAGTATATGTGTGAGCAGCCGGCCAGATGAGGAATGTTTAGCCACTCCTAAGATAGTGAGGATAGGATGTATGCGTATCCTAGTTGTTGTATTTGTTTTGGGTGGTTGTGATGATACTTGAGACAACTACGGGTAGGTGCGGAAGGTAGTATGGGACCGTACTACTGAAAGCACAATACCAATATGTGTCGTAAGGAAGTCACGAACCCCAATGAGTAGTTTCGTCATGTGGGTGTAGCAATGTGTATTGTGGCATTCTGATGCATTTTGGTTCGATTTAGTATGGAGCTCACGAGGGGATCTGATTCAGGATATGTAGCTGAGGGATAGGATAGGCCGGCATTGATTGTTGATCAGATGCGGGAGATGATTACCATTGAGGTTTCATAGATATTACAGGAAGAATTGTTTGGTATCGTGGATCAGATCACTTGCAGGGTAATTGCCAAGTTCGAGGAGCGAACTGCAACTTTGTAGACCGTGAGGGGAGATTGCTGAGATGACTACTAGGGAAGATAACATGGTTTGATACCATGATTCAAGGCAGTGTTTCCATATCTGTCAGTCTTTGGTTATGGTTGTTCAGGCAAGAGAATGGGTCTGGTGATTGTTTAGGACTTAGTGCGCATGTCAGTTTGGGTTTGAATGGTGCATACCAAGAGGTAATGTGAATAATACTTAATTTAAACACTATATATATATATATATATATATATATATATATATATAGAGAGAGAGAGAGAGAGAGTGGGAGAGAGAGAGAGAGAGAAAGAAAGAAAGAAAGAAAGAAAGAGAGATAGTTATGTTCAAATAAAGATGATATCTATTGTGTGGACGTGTGTGAGAAGTGTTATTCTGTGAGAATGACTTGGATAGTTAGATAATAGGTTGTTAAGTAATCATAATACGGTCCACGTCACATAATTATTGTCGTTGTCACATACTCTTACTACTGAAATCATCTATAAGGGTAGTATGGATTTTTTTTTAGGATTCTCATTATGTGAGAATGCGTTCTTGAAAACTGTATTATGTAAGAACAAGAACTAGTTAAGGAGGATACATGAGAAAAAGAATGAATGATAATTAGTGAGAACGTGTGATAATGATAGTAGTTATGTGAAGTTGAATGTATTCATATTACCAAACAACCTATTCTCTTACTACATCTCAAAAATTGCACTTTCTATACACGTCCACACAATATATGTCATCATTATTTGAACCTATATATATATATATATATATATATATATATATATATATATATATATATATATATATATATATATATATATATATATATATATATAGAGAGAGAGAGAGAGAGAGAGAGAGAGTTAGGTTCAAATGTTTCTACTATCTATTGTATGCATGTAGGATTGATTCTAGACCAAACATTTTAGTTATTTTAAGAAAGTAATTAATGCATATTAAATGTTGAAGATTTAATTAATACTCATTATATCTTCAACATGTAATATGACTTAATTAATATCTTAAAATAACTAAAATGATTGGTCCACAATCAATCGTACATGCACACAATAGATAGTTAGAATACAATAACCTAACCCTATATATATATATATATATATATATATATATATATATATATATATATATATATATATATATATATATGTCTAGGTTATATTGCGAACAACAAATATTGTGTGCACGAATAGACCAATGAAAATCATGGAAAAACAAAATTGGACCCATCGTTTAATTGGAATTTCCATAACTATATTTAAATTAATTAATTAATTAATCTGTTTATAAACATAACTACTACAAGGGTATTTTAGTTTTTTAGGTGAGAACTATAAAAGGAAAAAAAATCAGATTTGTAGGATTTCTATTGAAAATGAAGGATGTTTTTTCTTAGATAAACCGAATGTATTCTAAAAGAAGAATATATTCTGAAAAAAATATGTTTATGTGTATTTTGAAAAATAATAACATTCTTAATAATATTATAACTGCATACTCATTAGTAGTAACATTATTCAAGAATTAAGGTCCAAAAAAAAGCACATTACATGAGTTTAAACTTCAAACTTACTAAAACGATATCAAAGCACTTGATATATATATATATATATATATATATATATATATATATATATATTATATATATATATATATATATATATATATGGTAAAAATCAATAGAAAATGCATAAAGCTTTGAAAAACCCTGAATATATATATATATATATATATATATATATATATATATATATATATATATATATATGGGAAAAATCAATAGAAAATGCATAAAACTTTGAAAACCCTAAAACCTAGAAAATCAATAGAAATACATAGAAAAAAAATACTTTGAGATATCTAATCTTTTTATTTGACTTTATAGGGTTAAAAATTTCAACTTTTTATACCAATCGTTCAAAAAAATTGAAAAAAAAATTATAAATAAAAAAAATTAGAATTTTTTTTCCAGTGATTTTAAATAAAAAGTAGAGATTTTTAGGTTTGTAAAGTCAAAAAAAAATAGATATCTCAAAGGTTTATATATATATATATATATATATATATATATATATATATATATATATATATATATATATATATATATATATGGGTTTTTTTAGGTTCATTCATTTTTTAACGATTTTACTTGTATATCTCAACCCAAACGAACCAATTTAGGTTCAAGGCATAGCCGACCCATGGAATCACTCCAAAGAAAGCAAAAAGTCGTCGAAGGTGGTAAGTGAAGGTGATGATATGAGATCGGGTCTCGTCGAGCTAAATAGGAATGTCGAAAAACTATTCCAAATCACAAAAGAAATGGAAAAACATGTGATTATAAGCTCTTAATGAATAGCTTTTCTCACTTGTCCGATAATGAATATCGAATTGCCGAGAAGGTGGAGGCAAAAATTATGAAGAAATATAATCTCTAAGGTATGTATGCTTTAAGTAATATTTTAAGTATTTAGTTATGTTTTTCTTATGTTTTAATTCGTGCTTTAAGTGGTGTAATTTTTGCATTCAGTTAAAGAAATTTTAGTTTTTTTTTTATAAAATTTAATTGTTTAAATAAAAAAAATGACACATTAACCTCGCTCATCTATATGACATGGTGGAAATGGTGTGTGGCAAAACTCATATGGAATGAGAGTGATGTGACTGACAAAAAATTGAAGTAACAGTGCATCAAACGACAAATATGACATTAATCCATCTGACCTTTTGCTTTGGGGAGTGGGACTCGCTACGTCGGATGATAGGGCTCGCTAGGCTAGACTCGCCAACACCATATCGAGAAGAGAAAGAAAGAGATTCGGTGGTTGGTAGGTGGTTGAGAGTCTGAGTGGATAATTGGTTTCGATTATTGAGTTGAGGGTCAGGAATCATATTCAATGGTTGAAGACCAGACTTTGATGGTGATAAAGTTGATAATCGAAGCTTTCATTTATGTTGATGTATTACTGTGTTCCTTTTAACCAAAGAGGGTCGAGGAAGAAGATAAACAAGTTACACATTTGGTCATTAAAGTTTCAACAACTTGTTAATTTTTTTTTGTCTAAAAACAAAAACTTTTGCAATGTTTTTGAGTATTAATTCGTGTTTTAAATTTTAAGTATTAAGTCATGTTTTTTAGGTATTAATTCACGTTGTTAGGTATTAAGTAATGTTTTAATTTATTAAGTCTGTATATGAAGTTTTAATTTATTGTAACCTTTTTATTTAATATTAAATGTTTGTATTTTATAAAAATATAATTTATTTATGTTTAAAGAAAAATAATAAAAAAATCTAATATGCAAGGGGTACTACTAAAGATTTCAAATGTAATCATTTTGAAAACAATCGAGTAATATAACATGCAACCTAAATCACATTGACTAAACAATGTTTAATTATCTATGTCATTATTATTGGTTTTCCTTTAATTGCTTGTGTAACATACATACACATACAAAAAGATAGTATGATGAATTTTTATTTTTTCTAGTACGTATTGTGTAGGTGCAAAATACAAAATGCTATGAAAGCCTTTAAGGCATGATGGAGTGAGTGTGATAGAGGGTGCATTTCCTTGCCACATCAGCTTGGAATATTGCCTCCTCACTACGGTTTTGGTACGGTAGAGACCACAGTGTTGCACTCTGTGGCCACGCTCCTTTGTTGCACTTTCCACCCACATGATTTTTGAAACTGAAATTTCATAAATTTTAACCAGTAAGCTATATAAGAAAACTGAAATTTCATAAATTTTAACCTGTAATCACTATCATATTTTCGAAATTTCAATTAGGTTATGCAAGAAATTTGAAATACAAGAAAAAACTTACTGAATTAGGACTTTAGGAGGACAAAATCATTCAATCACAGTATCGCACCTTTGAATCTTCACTTTAACACAAAATATTTAGAGCAATAGATAAACTATTACAGATTTAGAGTGGTAGAGGAGAGGATGATTCAGGATTTAGAAAGAAAGAAAGAAGAACATATAAGAGAAGTGATCGAGAGAAAGGGCGAGAGAAGCGCTGAAGGGACGAGACAATAGAGCGATCGATAGAGGACTAGATCATGATTTTAAATTCTAATCGTCATCTCCATTCTCCAGAAGGGACGCCTCGTGTTCTTCATCTTCAATTATTATGCGTATGTTTATATTGAAGAGTCACCATGCGAAATTGATTTTAAGTGGCGCTAATTAGGTCTCCGTCGGCTGCCCTTGACGTCTTGACATGGGATGGATCTCTTACTAGACTAGCCGATTAGATATGGCCCAAATATACAATAATAGTATAACATACTTTGAAAAATTGATGCCCCACCAGAATTTGATGCTCTGGGCCGTGGCCCAGCTTGCCCTGGCTTGGGCCGGCCCTGCTTTCAGGGTTGTGATGGCTTCGGAAAGAAGGAGGTGACCAACATGGCGATTGGGTCTTCGTTGGCGACAAGAAGGAAGGAGCACTTTGGGTTTGCCGAAATAAAGAAGAAGAAAGGAGAAAAATAATGTTGCGGTGGTGGTTTGGAGAAAAGGAAAGTTTTTTTTTTTTAATTTGAAGAAATTAAATTTAATAGGAATTATCCATGTCATGTAAGCTCACTAGACATGTTATTGGGACAAAGTGCCAACTAGATTGCCACATAAGCAATGATATCGGGTTACCCCTTCGTATATTTGGTCAATGTTGTTTTAAACCAAAATTTGAAGGTTTATGTCCCTATAAAGCAAAATATTTTGAGTTCATGCCCTTATAATACCAAAAATAAAAATGAATGACATTTTAAACCAAAACATGAAAGTTCGCAGGGCTTTGGTGATATATATATATATATATATATATATATATATATATATATATATATATATATATATATATATGATCTTTAATGGAAAACCTACCACAACTAATCTAATGTTAATAGGCTAAGGGTTTATATATATATATATATATATATATATATATATATATATATATATATATATATATATATATATATATATATATATAATCTTTAATGGAAAACCTACCGCAACTAATCTAATGTTAATAGGCTAAGGGTTTGAAATAACAAATTATAGGTAAAAAATAAGTCTTTTTTAGAAAAAAAAAATATACGTCCAAAAAAATCTAAATGTAAAATTTTTTATGTAACAAAACCTAAAGTTACTAACTTTGTACATAATATTTTACTACTAATGAAAATTTTTTCAATTTGTTTGGAGTTAGGAGATTTATAAAAAAAAAGGTAGAAAAGAAAACTTCACTATAATGTTAATATCTTGAGTTTTATGGTTTGTTAATTTTATCATTAACGTCTCACACAAGCTTAGTGTTTTTTTGATTGTGGATGCAGGATGTTTTAGGCTGGAGTGAGTGGTGTTACACTCTCTCATTTTGTCACACTTTCAGGTAGGCGGCATATCAACATTTACCATAAAAATATGGTTTCATGTTACATCAAAGGAGTGGTGCCACACTCATTTAAAGAATTAAAGGAAAACAAGAATATATATATATATATATATATATATATATATATATATATATATATATATATTGAAACAAACATAAAATAGGGTCCCAAAAATTTCATTTTTAATTTTTAAATAAAACAATTATTATCAAACATCAAGTCAAAACATCAGTTATAGTATCCAACACAATACATCAGAGTAAAACAACCCGGGCTAAACAACATGGTGTGTGCAATGCAGTCATCCCGAGCTCTTTCCTTTGCTACTGGTAGTACCTGAAACTAAAACTGAAAACCGTAAGCACGAAGTTTAGCGAGTCTCTCCAAACTACCACATACCACACATATCATGCAAATAGGAGATACAGTCCCCGCTTACACTCGAGGAGATACAGGCCCCACCCACACTCAGATAACAGGCCCGCCCTATGAGATACGGGCCCCGCCCATACTCGCATTCCTATCCAACACATACAAGTATCACACAGACAACAAGTATAACAATCTAACAATCCAACCGATATGTGTACTCAAGTAGTGATGAGATACAGTCCCCGCCCACACTCCGCGTTCCTAAACAAGAACATACAATCTACACGGGCCGATATTGGTGCCTTAGACCCATAAGGGGTCAAATGTTGTTCCCGGAGTAGTGATGAGTTGACCCTTAAGGGGTCAAATGTTGGATCATATATATATATATATATATATATATATATATATATATATATATATATATATATATGATCTACTCAACCATAAGGGGTCAAATATATATATATATATATATATATATATATATATATATATATATATATATATATATATATATATATATATATATCGGGTCAAAGTCAACGCTTCGAGTTGACTCAACTCGTCAAGTTATCCATCAACTCGCCGAGTTCCCATAAACTTCAAAATCGTGATAATTCGACTCAACTCGTCGAGTTTCCCTTTAATCAGCAGGATCAGGAAAAATCAATCCAACTCGTCGAGTTCACACGTGAACTCGCCGAGTTCTTCAGAAAACACACTTCTGAATCTATTAAGTCTTCCTTTTCGAAACTACAAGGTCCTACACTCAGATCCTTAACTGAACTGACGTCTAGAAGGGTAAAGTTTTGCAACTTTACCCTTAAGAACCATCCAAATGGGTTTATTCTCAAACCCTAACCTAAGAGACTAATACTTGACTCAAAAATCAACAAACCTTCAAGATAAAGCTAATAATCACAGATCTGGACCTTTAAGGCTAAAAGGTCACGTAAAGTTCCCAAATTTACTCACATGCAAGGCTAGAGGAAGCTTAAAAGCTTAAAAGGAACCATAATAAGAGCTTAATGGGTGCATGGATTCCTTAAGGCCATAAAGTTGGCACCTTTATGCCAAAAGAACTCCCTAGGAACCTAGATCTGGAAGGGTGTGGTGCAATGGGGGCATCCAACTCACAAAAACCACTCCAAATGGACCAAAACATGCAAAAGAACCCTAAGAAGAAGATCTACGCATTTATAAAGCAAGGTTGAGCCTTTTTACCAGAAATGTGTCGAGATTGCAACAAGGAATCAAGATCTAACAGCTCCTTCTTGTACCCCCAAGCTCCCATTTCTTCCAATGGCTTCACACACCCACAAAGTACTTAAATTAGCTCACAAACATTCCCAATGGCTTTAGGGTTTCGAGATTCATGGTTACGACAGTGGAGGCTGGAAATAAGGCCAAACCCTAGAGTTTAAGTTGTTTAAATAGGGTGCAAACCCTGGAAATTAGGATTTCATTTCTGCCAGCTTACTCGTTGAGTTAAGGCCTCCCAACTCGTCGAGTAGGTATCTTAAATCCGCGACCCAAATCGTCTCTACTCGACGAGTCTGGGGCTTCCAAATCGTCGAGTTTCTCTACAAAAGTGAATAAATTATAAGTTTAAAATATATACCGGGAACCAGGCGTTACAATTCTCCCCTACTTGTCTCAGACTTCGTCCTCGAAGTCTGCTGTCTCAAATAATGAAGGATAGTGCTCTCGCATCTCCTCCTCTGGCTCCCATGTCCACTCTGACCCCTTGCGGTGCAGCCACTGCACCTTCACCAACTACACAAACTTGTTCCTCAAGGTTTTTGTCTTTCAATCCAGAATCGCCACTGGTTAGTCAACATAGTTCAAGCAGTCGTCCACCTGAATATCGTCCAAAGGTACAACTGCAAAATTAGTCTACATGTGAACAAGGAATTAGTCTTAATTTCCCAAAGACAAAAGTTTTCATTCATCGTACAATACAAGTTGCATGATTCCAAGTTTCTGTCCAATTGAAACTTGGGTGATGAGAATCTTTCCTTATTTGGTAAATTATGGCATTACCACAAACTAAGAATCAAATCCATTTTCAATATTGCTAACAATATATATAAACACCAATTTTCACAACTGCCATTGCAAGGATAAGTATAAAATAAGACAAAATTAAAATTTTTCTTTATTAAAAAAATGTAGAAAAACTTGTCCTTACAATGCAATTACAAATGAAAACTATGTTACTAAATATTCCTAAGCAATCTATCATAACTCTTAAGTAGCAGCTCAAAAATCTGATCATCGAATCATGCGATCGAAATCTATCTCTTCGCGATCAGACTCGGCTTAGACTTCCTTTAAGTTTCCTTTCTTTGATCCTACAGAACATCAAAATGCAATCTTATCACATCATGTATTAAGAATCTATAAATAGGAACTCAATAGAGTTAGATAGTAGATTTTCATGAAGTAGAGTCAAACATTTTGACTTTACCATCCTTGCGATGTTTCAGGAAAATATGGCAGCTTCGCAACCAATGCCCCTTCCCTTGGCAATAGAAACAAACAGGCTCTCTTGGAATGGTACACGGGACAATCTCAGACTTAGCCTTTCTCTTTACCATTTGGTCAAACGGTTTGACCTTGGCCAATCCTTTTCCATTGGGAAGAGAAAGCTTTTCTGGACCTCCAATGTTGCCATTGTCAATGTCCATGGAAGTTTGGGAAGTAGATCTTCTAATCAAATTTGCTTTACCAGTGCGCCAAATCATTGCTGATTCAGCAGCAACAAGCAAATAGGTTAGATCAATAAGGGTCACATCGTGGTCTGTCGTATAGTAGTCCTTAATGAACTCACTATATGAATCAGGAAGTGATTGAAAAACCAAGTCAACAGCCAGCTTCCTGGAGACTTCGACACCCAACATTCCCAGCCTGTCAATATGCAACTTCATCTCCAAGACGTGAGCACATACATACTTTCCATTTTTGTGTTTGCTTGCCAATAGGGCTTGAGTGACCTTGAACTTTTCAAGTCTTTAGACACATGGGTCAGGGAGAACTATTGGAGGAGGCGGAGGAAGTGAAGTATGATTTCCATTTCCACGATCCAAACGTGGAACATCATCTTCATGGGAAAATCTTTTTTCAAAAGATTCAGGAAGACCATAGTTGTCAGATTTAGACATCTACAAGGGGAGAAATTCAAGTTAGTTGATTTAAGTCCTTAATATAACACCCAAAGGAAATATTAAGGCTATATCCAACACAATATTCTACAATTCGGAAGAGGGATGCCGTAATCCAACTGCAAAATATTTGAAGGTAGGTAAATGACGATTTACCAATTTTCACCATGAAAAACGAAAATGAATATTAGGTTTAAAATGAAATTAAATTCCTAGATCTTTTGAGATTCATTGAACTTTTCAATGGCACGTTTAATCTCGATTATGTCCTTCAGGTTTGTGACTGGGATACCGAGGATCACAAACAAAGTTTGAATAACCATGCAAATTAGCTTGGTACTCTTGAAGACATTTATCACCTAATCAGTGTGCCGGTTAACCACACACGCTCCATTGATCTATGATAATCTACGAGCTACCCATTGCCATCCTACATTAGTTCCAAATTAGTGTGCCGGTTAACCACACACGCTCCACTAACGACTAATAAGGTGCAATGTGTAATTTCATGGGTTAGCATCAATTCACATTTTTCCTAAAGTAACTAAGATTGGGAATTTGTAAAAAGGTTTAGTTACTTTATATATTCATTATACTTTTAACGAGAATGTCCTATCCTACCCGTTCGGCTAACGACCCTCCACTAGTTAAGAGTGCGGTGGCTAAGAATTTATACCCAATGGTGGTCATTTTATAGGCCGCTTCCTTAAACACCCCTTATAGACCAGCTTCGTGAATAAGGTCTACTAACGGTAAGACTGACCTTTTTTTAACTTATACATATATAATAAATTAAACTTTTAATTTTATATAGTATAAGGGTGTATTTTAAACTTTTAAAATACTAAGGTCTCGTTTGATAGTTGCTAACTAGATTAGAGCTGACCGAGTTAGAAGCTGACTGGGTTAGAATTTCTGACTGAGTTAACTTCTGACTGAAACATGCTGTTTGATTTTGCATCTGACTTACTGTATAAAATGACTATATTACCATCAAAGTAGATAATTTAATAACACATCATTAGTTGTAAGAATAAATTCCAAAGAATGAGGTTCTAAAAGTAGATAATTAAATAACAAATAACAAATTACTTTTATTTTCTTGTCAAACAAAACATGAGGTGTATGATTGACAATTGGATACTAGATTCATAAGATATTAACATCTCTCAAAGGCAAAATTTAATCCTAATGAGTTGAAAAATGCAAAACTCTAATATAAATCTAGACAAAACCTTTATTCACACATTTGATCTACATTTGACAATTTAATCAAATAACACATATCCAGATGACCAAAGCTAATCCAATAACATATTACCTTTATTCACACATTACCAGAAACTAATCCAATAACACATAAAAAACTCTACCACCAATCCCTAAATACAAGTGTGTTGAACCCAATTGCAGCTGTTTTGTCGAACTCCACTCCTATAACATGAAACCCCATTGGAGAAATCAAGAAAATTAACAAAACTACACCAACAATCATTAAACACAAATCGTTAGAGATAACACCTATATAACTACAATAGTTCAATTGATCACTAACAGGGGAAAATCGAAAAAAATAAAGGATGATGAGGCCGTTTTGCTCTATTGAAATTTACCAAAATCTGATGTGGAAGTTGCCTGATGCGCTGTTGTGGTTAATAGCGAACATCCATTATCAAAAGCAATATGTGATGACGCTTGCCATTCCCATTTCTTTGAGAATCCTTCTGTTCCAAACGATTCTCTAAGAGGGACCAAAGATGAAAAAATGACTGGATGGCTTCTCGATACCTCTGATTTCTGTGCAATTCCTGGAAGAGGCCTTGAGTGTTGCATCAATGAAAAAAAGATTTTGCTCTATTGAAATCAAGAAGAAGAAGAAGAAGAAGAAGAAGAAGAAGAAATCGGCTTACCTGATGCGTTGCTGTGGAAGTTGCCGCCGGTAGAGGATGATGAGGCGTCGCCGGTGTTTTGCTCTATTGAGGGAAGCATTGATGCAAGGAAAGCACGAGTGTGGATTGTTCCCGGTCCATCAATAGAAAAGGGGGGACCGAGTCTGATGAAAAGGGGGGGACCGAGTCCACATTTTGGACCAAGTCTTTCACTTTCATATCCTTATCAAACATGCCAATTGGATTTTGTTGGACCCAATCTCTTTTTGGACCCAGTTAGAACCTATATCAAACGACCCCTAAGTGGTTTAATCTATTAATGAATCATACTCTTAATTCAATTAAACTTAAACCATATCATTATGGAATTATGAAATCTCTTTTAATTAAACATTTAATTAATTTAATAAACTCCATAAGAGTGTAATTTGAACTAATCAAAAAATCTAGGTCCTAAACATAAAATTCAAAATTAAAACTATTTAATTAATTTTTAAGTTATGAAACCAAGAGTTGCGCCTTTTGAAACCTTTCAATGTTTCATAAATGAGACTTTTCAACTTTCAAAACATGAGGGCAAGTTTTGTAACTCTTGAAAACTTTTGGGTTTCACACTTGATGACAAGTTTTGTAACTCCTTAAGAAACCTTTTGAGTTCCAAAACTTGATGACAAGTTTTGTAACCTCTTAAAACATTTAGATCAAATATTAAACCAATAAACATTTTATCTTTTACCGATTTGACCTAATGCAACTCATATATCAAGATAAATCCAAATCAAATAATACAAATGATTGGTTTATCATATAAACTTTTAATTATCTTATAATTTGACAATTTATCTTTTAATTAAGATAAGGATAATTATTTTCATAACATAAAATCGAATTTTGATCAACAAAACAATTTATAGTAATTATCCAAATCCAAATTAAGCCAAGAAAACCGAAATCTGCCATCAGGTCTGTCACCACGTCGCGGTAACTATGCCCACGTTGTGGTCATTGCAAAAAAAACGATTTCCTTGCTTTGAACAATTTATCAATGCATCAATATAACAGAAAAACAACCTATTACTCTGATACTGCTGTTGGGTTTTATGTACTATAACACTCCTACGGTGCACATACAACCCTGATGCTTTGGATCTAAGTTTTCTTTAGTTATACATGCAACAAAATATCCAAAGCATGAAACCTATAACTAGCATACAACTTTGATATTTGAACCATAAAAACAAGTTAGTCAATTACCTCTTTGATGTAGCTTGTAGAGTTTTGGCCTTTCAAGAGCTTAGCACCTCAAGTGTGATGCCTTAAATGGTTAACAAAACACCATGAACAAATGGAGAAGTTTGAGAGAGAGGTTGGAGCACACAAAATCGGCTAGGGTTCTCTTAGAACTCTTGGGTGCCAATTTTGGAGCTAAGGGATTACTTATATAGTGTGGAATTCCTAGGGTTTCAACTTGTAAACCCTAATCCACTTCCTTGGGCCTTTAATCCAATAATCCATATGACAAGCCTTATGGACTAACACTTCATGGACTATGACATAAACTTAGTCCATCACTAATCAATCATGGATCATTGGCCCAAACTATATGATGGGATTTAGGTACAACAAATAAACTAGAAAACAATTCCTAAGTTCACATGCAACCTACTTTGGATCTATGTTTTAACTATTGAACATACAACTTTGAATTGCAAAACAAGAACCCTATAGGAGAGAGGCTAATTTCGAAATTAACAAACTAGGGTTTAGGGTTTACATACCTTTCAATTGTTATAGCAAACAATTGATATTCCCTTGGTCTTGATCTTGATCTTCTTGGAAGCTTTAGCACCACAAGTGTAATGCCTCTAATGGAATCACACCCAATGACTAGCAAGAAGGAAAGTAGAAGAGAGAGGGGAGAGGGAGTATGCAAAATCTCGGCCTTAGGGTTTCTTCAAAAGAAAGAGTGACCAAAAACATGAACCAGGAGGCTCCTTATATAGCTGAGGGATCTAGGGTTTAAGGGAAACCCTAGTTATCCTTTGCTTAGGGCCTAAGCAAACCCAAGGGCCTTATCCAAGCCCCTATGGACGAAATTATTAGGGTTTCCCCTAAAGATTTCGTCCACCCTCTTCCAAGGGGGTTCTAGAGCCTTCCACTCAACTATTAGATAATTGCAAACTAGTCCCTGCACCTTATAATTAATTCTTTTAACCCCAAAATCAATTCTGATTAATTTCTGGCTAACAATTAATTAAACATAATGATTTCTAATTAATATATTAATCCAATAACATATTAATAAATCATTTATATATATATATATATATATATATATATATATATATATTAATTTATTAATCTTATAAATTAATATCTCTCCTTTCATAATTTCCTTGTCCAGTTGCTAGGTTGAGGGCAACCCAAAAGGACTGTGCTGCTATCAATTCAAGTACATACCAATTATAGTTATGGGCTTAGACACCTAATCCAACAGTCTCCCACTTGGATAAGTCTGTAACTATAATTGCTAGTATGCCTTCTAAATTTGACCAGCAAATTGTAGCTTCCAAAAGCTGCTGCCGAACTCTGACCCAGTCAGTTACGTGTCCTAAGATAAGTGATCATATAAACCTTCGTTCTGCTTGATATCCCCAGACAAAAGACATGGAATGTAATCAATCTGTTTGTCCAGAATCTATGTTTCCCGATTCCTGATTTGTGATGATGTAGGACTTCTAATTGAACACATCAATTTAGTCCTGGCTGGGCCCAGCACATAAGTCAACACCAAATCATCGAGGGGCCCACAGATATCGCTTTTCCTGTTAGGGCAAAAGGAACGAATAAACGTTGACTCATATGCTTGTATCTTTTACTCATCAAATTATGCATGACAATACGTTTTATAACACCAAGTTACTGATGCGTTTTCGTATCACCAATGCACAACCGACTTGTAAATTACAACTCATATATCTTCGTTTCAAGATTATAAGATATTATCGTCTCAGTATTACTCGTGATGAATTCCATGAAGTAATACTCTGAGCGAGGGTTTATCCAATACTCAAATCTCAATTTCTGAGTACTCATGAACATTGCAACAATTCTATTGCCATGTCTATCCTTAGACAATCTGCAATCCAATTCATGACAGTCTTAATTCACTACTTACTTCCAAGAGTACGAGCGACTGTGGAGTTTGAATAATCTCATTATTCAGGAAGTAAAACATGCAAAATTGAAACACAATAATAAACAATTGACAAAAGGTAGTAGCCAAACTTATAAATAATACTTTATTATTTAATCACCAAAAGTCAATTACATTTACTTTGTTACAAGTTTCAAAAACTAATCTAACTACTAAAACTAATATCATCTTTCAGTCCTATGCTCCGAGCATGCTGAATATGCTTAGCCCTACTCAGACCCTTTGTGAGAGGATCTGCTGGGTTATCTTCAGATGACACCCTCTTTACTATAAGATGGCCTTCTTCTACTCTATGTCTGATGAAATGGTACTTTCTGTCGATATGTCTGGTCTTACCATGATCTCTCGGTTCCTTTGTCAAGGCAACCGCTCCTTCATTATCGCAGAACAGTTCCATAGGCTCCTGGATGGTTGGAACAACTCCGAGATCCCCGATGAAGTTCCTCAACCAAGCTGCTTCTTTCGACGCTTCACTTGCTGCTATGTACTCTGATTCACAAGTAGAATCAGCCACCGTATTTTGCTTGGAACTCTTCCAAGTAACTGCTCCTCCATTCAGTAAAAACACCCAGCCCGACTGAGAACGGAAGTTATCTCTATCCGTCTGAAAGCTGGCATCACTGTAACCATCTACTCTCAAAGTATCACTGCCACCAAGCACAAGGACCCAATCCTTTGTCCTTCGCAAATACTTGAGTATATTCTTAACTGCTATCCAATGAGCTCTACCTGGGTTTCCCTGATAGCGACTGACCATGCTCAAAGCAAATGCCACATCAGGGCGAGTACATGTCATATCGTACATGATCGATCCGACAGCGGAAGCATAAGGTACACGACTCATGTCATCTATTTCAACATCTGTACTCGGGCATTGAGTCTTACTCAATTTGGTATTGCTCTGGATAGGTAGCTCTCCCTTCTTGGAATTTTCCATACTAAACCTCTTTAGTACCTTATCCAAGTATTTGCTCTGACTAAGTCCAATTAGTTTCTTCTTTCTATCTCTCAATATTCTAATCCCAAGAATATAGGCAGCTTCTCCAAGGTCTTTCATGGCAAAACACTTTCCAAGCCAAGACTTAACTTCTTTCAAGGTTGGAACGTCGTTACCAATGAGTAATATGTCATCGACATACAACACCAGAAAAGTTACTATACTCCCACTAGCCTTGATATACACATAGAACTTATCTTCACTTCTAGAGAAACCAAATTCTTTGACTTTCTCATGGAAGCAAAGATTCCAACTGCGAGATGCTTGTTTCAATCCATAAATGGATTTCTCAAGCTTGCACACTCTATTGGGGAACTTTGCATCAACAAAACCCTCTGGCTGACTCATGTAAACATCTTCAGCCAACTTCCCATTAAGGAAAGCAGTTTTGACATCCATCTGCCAGATTTCATAATCATGAAAGGCAGCTATGGCGAGCAATATCCTAATAGATTTAATCTTAGCCACTGGCGAGAAGGTCTCATCATAGTCAACCCCTGGGGTTTGAGTGAAACCTTTTGCAACCAGTCGAGCCTTGAATGTGTGCACATTTCCATCCATGTCTGTCTTCTTCTTGAAGATCCATTTGCACCCAACTGTCTTACGACCTGGTGCACTATCAACCAAATTCCAAACTTGGTTGTCATACATGGACTTAATCTCGCTGTCCATTGCCTCTTTCCACTTGGAAGCCTCTGGGCCTGCCATTGCTTCCTTATAAGTGACTGGTTCATCTAAGTTTACCAGTGTTCTGTCACTTATGAATGTGTCACCATCTGAAGTAATATGAAAACCATACAACTCAGGTGGCACACTCACCCTAGTGGATCTTCTAAGAGGTAATGAGTTATCGATTGGTTCAACAGGAACTGTTTCCTCTGGTTGAGTGCTAGTGTCATCTAAGGTTCCTTCATTGGCTGAATCTTGAATTTCTTCAAGGTCAATAGTGCTCCCACTGTCCTCTTTGAATATGAGCTCTCTTTCAAGAAAGACTCCTCTTCGTGCTACAAAGACCACGTTCTCACTAGGCCTGTAGAACAAATATCCAAAAGACTGCTTTGGGTAACCAATGAAAACACATTTCTCACTTCTAGCTGCTAGCTTGTCGTGAGTCTCTCGTCTTACGAAAGCTTCACAACCCCAGACTTTAATATGTGCTAACGAGGGAACTTTCCCTGTCCACATTTCGTGAGGTGTTTTGGCAACCTTCTTTGTAGGGACAAGATTGAGGATGTGGGCGGCTGTCTCTAAGGCATACCCCCAGAAGTGAATAGGAAGCGAAGCCCGACTCATCATAGAACGAACCATGTCTAACAAGGTTCGATTGCGCCTCTCAGCTACACCATTTAACTGTGGTGTCCTAGGAGGAGTCAATTGTGAGACTATCCCACATTCTTTCAGATAGTCGTTAAACTCGATACTAAGATACTCCCCGCCTCTATCGGATCTAAGTATCTTTATCTTTCTGCCCAATTGATTTTCGACTTCATGCTTAAACTCTTTGAACTTTTCAAAAGTTTCTGACTTATGCTTGATCAAGTAGATATATCCATATCTGCTGTAATCGTCAGTGAAAGTCACATAGAATCGATTAGCATCTCTTGTAGTTGATCTGAAGGGCCCACACACATCCGTGTGTATGAGATCCAACAGACCTTCACCTCTTTCACAAGACCCTGTGAATGGTGATTTTGTCATCTTTCCCAAAAGACAAGATTCACACATGTCATCTGATTTTAGGTCAAATGATTCCAACACTCCATCCTTTTGGAGTTGGGCTATGCGTTTCTTGTTGATGTGTCCAAGACGACAATGCCACAAGCATGCCTTGTCTACACTATTAGACAAGTCAATATTAAGTACACTATTTCCTAGGCTATCAACACAAGTCACTGTTTCATACACACCATTACAAGGTAAAGCTTCAAACATAAAAACACCATTCTTATAAACAGAAATTGAACCATTCAAATCATTAAAAGAATATGTAAAACCTTGTCTGAACAATGCATGAAATGAAATAATGTTTCTCGTCATCTCAGACGAATAGCAACAATTTATTAAATCTAATCTAACATCATTACTAAGCAGAAGCTGATAAACTCCGATCTTGGTTACTGGTGAAGACTTTCTGTTTCCCATGATCAGGTTTATCCTTCCTCGCTCTATCTCCTCACTTTCCTTTAGACCCTGCAAATCAGAACAGATATGAAAACCACATCCTGTATCAAGGACCCATGAACGAGAAGATAATGAGTTATTAGCAGAAATAGTGTAAATACCTGCCGAAGATGGCTTCACTTTGCCATCCTTGATATCTTGCAGATATTGTGGGCAAGATCTCTTCCAATGCCCTTTTTGGTTGCAGTAAAAGCAAACTGCCTCTTTTGGATCAGAAACATGGGGAGTGGAACCATTGGGCTTAGCCTTTGGGCCATTACTAGATGACCCAGCTTGAGCCTTGCTCTTCCAGTTTTGCTTGGGAGGACCTTTCCTCTTTTTCCCCTTTCCCTGTCCAATAGCCAAAACAGGGGCACTCGTAGGTGTGGAGGGTATACTTTTACCCTTCATCCCTGCCTCAGCTGTCTGCAACAAGTTGTGCAATTGGGCCAAGGTCTGCTCAGTATTGTTCAAATGGTAAGTTAGAATAAACTGACCATAACATTCAGGAAGTGAGTTCAAAACCATGTCAATGGCCAATTCCTCATCAAAGTGAATATTGAGCTTGACCAAACGTTCTATGTAGCGTTGCATTCTTTGCACATGTGACACAACTGACTCCCCATCTTTCATCTTGCAAGCCATGAGTGACTTGACTACTTCGAACTTTTCTTGACGAGCTCGCTTATGGTACTTTTCCATAAGGTCCTTGTTCATCTCGAAAGGCCAGTAGTCCTCATAGTACCTCTGCAGTTCTGGGGACATAGTTGCCACCATGATGCATGCCACTTTGGTAGCATCATCGTAATGTTTCTTGTAGGCAGCAAGATCTTCAGGAGTAGCTTCATTCTCATCAAGCTCTTTGAGCTCCTTTTCAAGAACATATTCTTTGTTCTCGAAACGAAGAGCCATCTTGATGTTGCGCATCCAATCGTTATAGTTTGAGCCATCCATAACGACTTTGGAGCATATATTGAGCAAGGAGAAGTTCTGGTTGGAGGAGGATGAAGTAGAAGTGTTTCCAGGAGTAGACATCTAAAAAGAAAGAAAGTTTTAGTTAGATTTCAAGATACCTTAATAGAATAACCCAAAGATATAATATCAAGGTTAGGATCCAACTATGAAGATTCACAACTCAGAAATGGGATGCCGAGATCCAAGTGCAAATTTCATAAAGGTAGGTGAATGACGATTCACCAATTCCACCATTAGACGAAACAAACGAAGTGAAATTCCTAATTCTTTTGAGATACATTGAAACTATTCAATGGCATGTTTTAATCTCAGATTATGCTCTTCTATTTGTGACTGGGATGCCGAGGATCACAAACAAGATGTGAATAACCATGCAAATGTGCTTGGTAACCTCATTGTCTTTATCATTAACTATTGATGTGCTGGTAAACCACACACGCTCCATCAAAATGACAATTATGAGATACCCATTACTACTCTTTATTAGTGCCTTTTAGTGTGCTGGTTAACCACACACGCTCCACTAACGACCAATAAAGCATAATGTGCAATTTCATGGATTAGCATACTTTTCACATTTTTCCTAAAGTAACTAGAGTTGGGATTTTTGAAAATAATGTTCTAGTACTTTTAATGTCATTATACTTTTAATGAGAAGTAGTTGTCCTATCAAATCCGTTCTGCTAACGACCCTCCACTAATCAAGGAAGCGGTGGGTGAGAGTGGACACCCATTCAACTACCATTTTATAGGCAGTTTCCTTATACCCCCCTTATAGATTAGCTTCGTGAATGAGGCATACTAGCGATTTGACTGACCATATTCTTATACATATAATATTAAACCTTTAATTATAATATATATATAAGGTGTGTTTTAAAACTTTTTAAAACTTCAAGGGTTTATATAAATTTCGAAATTTAAGCTATTAAATTTAAATTTAAATAAACCAATTAACTAGATTTAATATTTATCTTTTAATTAACTATTAATCAAATTATTAAATCTTGTAAGGATTATCTAATTAAATTAATCCATTAATTTAATCCTAATCCTTATCCCTCTAAATTTCGAAAATTAGGGTAAGGATAATTATCCAATTAATCTAATTAAGTAACAATTATCCAAAACAAGAAACCCTAGTTATCCTCTAGCATATTTCGAAATTTACAAGGGAGGAGGCTAGGGTTTTCAAAACCCTAACCCTAATTTCGATTAGGGTTCTTTGGAGGCTAGGGTTTTCGAAAAAACCCTTTGATCCAAAACCCTAGAAATCGAAAATTTGGCCTTTAGGGTTTAATAGCAATAAACCCTAATTTGCAATTCAACAATTGTAGCAATTCAATTTAAAACAACAATGGCTCTGATACCACTGATGGGATTTAGGTACAACAAATAAACTAGAAAACAATTCCTAAGTTCACATGCAACCTACTTTGGATCTATGTTTTAACTATTGAACATACAACTTTGAATTGCAAAACAAGAACCCTAGAGGAGAGAGGCTAATTTCGAAATTAACAAACTAGGGTTTAGGGTTTACATACCTTTCAATTGTTATAGCAAACAATTGATATTCCCTTGGTCTTGATCTTGATCTTCTTGGAAGCTTTAGCACCACAAGTATAATGCCTCTAATGGAATCACACCCAATGACTAGCAAGAAGGAAAGTAGAAGAGAGAGGGGAGAGGGAGTATGCAAAATCTCGGCCTTAGGGTTTCTTCAAAAGAAAGAGTGACCAAAAACATGAACCAGGAGGCTCCTTATATAGCTGAGGGATCTAGGGTTTAAGGGAAACCCTAGTTATCCTTTGCTTAGGGCCTAAGCAAACCCAAGGGCCTTATCCAAGCCCCTATGGACGAAATTATTAGGGTTTCCCCTAAAGATTTCGTCCACCCTCTTCCAAGGGGGTTCTAGAGCCTTCCACTCAACTATTAGATAATTGCAAACTAGTCCCTGCACCTTATAATTAATTCTTTTAACCCCAAAATCAATTCTGATTAATTTCTGGCTAACAATTAATTAAACATAATGATTTCTAATTAATATATTAATCCAATAACATATTAATAAATCATTTATATATATATATATATATTAATTTATTAATCTTATAAATTAATATCTCTCCTTTCATAATTTCCTTGTCCAGTTGCTAGGTTGAGGGCAACCCAAAAGGACTGTGCTGCTATCAATTCAAGTACATACCAATTATAGTTATGGGCTTAGACACCTAATCCAACACTATATGTATCACTGATTTACTTAATCAGTCCCGTTTAATTTAATCAGTCTCTTTTGATCACTAAATTAATTCCAAAATAATTCTTGATCAATACTAATTAAATAATATGATTTCTCAATTTAATATATTATACTTATAATATATTAATAAATCACAAATAACCTCTTTCTCAAATATCCATCCTATCAAATTGTTCTGGTGAATGCAACCCGCCAGACCAAGAAAACTCCGAATCTCAGATGGTGACCTCAGAACCTCCCACTGCATCACAGCCTCTACCTTGGCCGGATCGACCAGAATACCCTTCTGGTTGACAAGGTTGCCCAGAAACTACACCTCGCGCAACCAGAACTCATATTTGGAGAACTTTGCAAAAAGTCTATCCCTCCTCAATGTCTCCAGCACCTCCCTCAGGTGCTCCTCATGCTGCTCCTGCGTTTTGGAATAAACCAAGATATCATCGATAAATACTATCACAGACCGGTCCAGCATCAGTCTGCAAACACGGTTCATGAGATCCATGAACGCGACAGGAGCATTGGTGAGCCCAAACGGCATCACCACGAACTTGTAATGACCATAGCGAGTCCGAAAAGCTGTCTTCTGCATATCGTCGTTTCTGACTCGCATCTGGTGATAACTCGATCACAGATTAATCTTGGAGAACCAAGATGCACCTTGAAGCTAGTCAAATAAATCGTCAATCCTCGGGAGGGGATAACGGTTCTTCACCGTTACCTTATTCAACTCCCGATATTCTATACACATCCGATGTGACCCGTCCTTCTTCTTCACAAACAGAATTGGGGCTCCCCATGGCGAACTGCTTGGCCTAATAAATCCCTTGTCTAACAGCTCCTACAGTTGTGTATACAACTCCTGCATTTCAGGAGGAGCCAATCGATACGGTGCCTTGGCTATCGGAGCCACATTCGGAGCTAGGTCAATTCTAAACTCCACCTGCCTCTCCGGAGGTACCCCAAGCAAATCCTCAAGAAACACGTCTGGATACTCCTGTACGATCGATACATCATCCACAGTCGCCTTAACCTTATCTCGGGTATCCATAACATAGGCGACATACCCTGTGCAACCCTGCTGAAGGTAGAGCCTTGCCCTAGCCGCCGAACACAAAGTCGGCCCATTCTACGACCTCTCGCCCTGAATCACCAAGCCTCCCCCACTTGGGGTCCGAACTCGAACTAGCTGTTGTTCGCAGTCGATCACTAACCCATTGGGGCTCAACCAGTCCATACCCACGATGACCTTATTCCCTCGTAGGGGAATGGGAACCAAATGCATAGAATACTGCTCATCGAACGATTGCAGTGTACATCCCCGATAAAACCTCGCAACCCGTACAGTCCTATCGTCCGCGATCTCCACATCAAGAGGACAGTCCAGCTCCCCCGGAGCTCTAGCAAATCGCTTGCTAAGCGCCAGCGATACAAAAGATCGGGTATCCCCCAAATCAAACAATACCAGAGCAGATATACCGTTCACAAGGAACGATCCTGACACAACATCAGGAGCTGCACGCGTCACCTCTGCTGTGAGCTGAAAAGCCCTGCTCTTCACCACTAGTGCGTCTGCCTGGCCCTGGCGGCCGTCCGTAATCCTCAAGGTCGGAGGAGCAGGTGCTGACACTGGTCCCACTGCAGCCAAACTCGGAAATTTGGCCCCTTTTTTGGACCCTTTGATTGCACTGAAAGCATATCAGATCAGATATTGGGGTGATGGTGGTGGTAGCAGTACAATCCCTGCTAACATGACCAGTCCGACCGCACTTGAAGCAGCCAGAACCACCCACCCTGCACGCTCCCTCGTGCGTCCTACCACACCTTCCGCAACGGCCTCGGCCATGCTGGCCCTTCCCTCGGGAATCCACCTTGGGCCTCTTACCCGAACCCTCAACACTGGTCACCGACTCTGGTTTCCTCTTCCTCTCCATCTCTAAATAAATCTCCCTCTCCCGAGCCCTCGCTATCATATCCTCCAGTATTTTGCAGCTGGATCGACTAAGAAACTGCCGAATATCACTCCTCGGCATCTGATGATACTAGGCCTTTTTCATCTCCTCGTCTGCCACGTCCTACGGAACAAGAAGGGCCCTCTCCCAGAACTTAGCGGTGATCTCGGTCATCGTCTCAGTAGTCTGCTAGAGATCCTGGAACTCCCATGCCAGCTGTTGCACCTCTATCACTGGTGCAAACTCGGCCCTGAACCTGGTTGAGAAATCACTCCAAGTCATCGCGTCAATGACATCATCGTCTCCAATAACACGACCATCCTCCTCCCACCAATCATGTTCCCTATGCTTCAGAAGGCAGGAAGCAAGTCGAACCTTGTCCCCCTCAGGATAACAGCTGGTACGGAAGGCGTTGGCGACATCCGCCAACCACCTGCTGCTAGCAATGGGGTCCCTGGCCCCATGATAGTTTGGAGCTCCACAAGCTCGAAACTCCCGGAATGTCAATGTGCGCGCCCCCATCATGGTTGCCATCTCAGAGCGGAATGCACTCAGCCTCTCATCAAGAATCTCCAAAATGCCCTGCTTGACCGTACTGAAGATCAAAGGAGTCTGGTCAAGGATACTACATGTAATCTCAGATGAGATGAACTCCCTCATCTAATCGTCAAGTTGCTCGGCTCCAGAGCCCGAGCGCGATCCCTCACCGACACCAGAATTTCCAACTGGTCTACCACGTAGCATCACCATACTGAAAATACACCATAACAATCATCAGAATACTCATCATAACTCGAGGGATCACACACACTACAATATCTCAGGTTTTATCTCATCCCTCCTTGACTCGAGTACAGATCCTCTGCTTTTAGTAGTACGGGCTCATACTACCTTCCACATCTATCCGTACTTTCCTCAAGGATTGCCTTGACTTCACCAAGTCCCTTTCACTACTACTGATCGCTGCACTAACCCCATCCTAGGCTTATCCTAGGGTAATCTCCATCCTACTCTCTGCTATCAGCTGCGTAAGAAGTCCCTGCTACCTTTCCCTAACTAGCTCGCGAATACCATTACATATTACTAAGACAAGATAATTCTTCGAATGAGAGGTCTCTCCTTACAACGATTGGACTCAAACAAGAGCTGTGAAATAGGGCTAAACCTAACCTTATGAAATTATTTAGTCCTCGTAATATGTAACTTAGCATATTCGTTTACTAGTTAGTTAAAGATAACTAGAACTCCTAAAAGCACAAAGCAAGCAACATTCGAGCATTGAGTAACCATAACCAAGCATATCCTAATCAGGCCATCATATCACTGACTAATCAGTACTAGCATGCAGTTCAATAAGCACATACAATAGGCAAACAAGGCATCCTTCCTAGAACCTTAGCCCTAATCTAGCATGCAGTTCACATATTCTCAATTCACATCATAATATAAACATGTATGGGTAATTTGGGAGAACTTACTTCAGCTCAGCTGATTTCATGCTCCCCATCCTTTTTCTCTTTTGAAATTCTTTTTATAAAAATGATTTTCTTTTGAAAAATTTCATACCAAGTCCTCAGTTTGAGTTCAGACACACCCGGGAGTGTGCTCAAATCCCTCAAACCAAGGCTCTAATACCAACATGAAACAAACAAAAAATATGGTCCCAAAAATTTCATTTTTAAATTTTTAAATAAAACCATTATTATCAAACAACTAGTCAAAACATCACTCATAGTGTCCAACAAAATACATCAGAGTAAAACAACCCAGGCTAAACAACATGGTGTGTGCAATGCAGTCATCCCGAGCTCGTCCCTTTGCTACCAGAAGTACCTGAAACGAAAACTGAAAACTGCAAGTACAAAGCTTAGTGAGTCTCCCCAAACTACCACATACCACACATATCATGCAAATAGGAGATACGGTCCCACCCACACTCGAGGAGATACGGGTCCCAACCACACTCGGATAACGGGCCCCGCCCACACTCGGCAACTAAGAGATACGGGCCCCACCCACACTTTGTGAGATACGGGCCCCGCCCACACTCAACTAATCATGAGATACGTGAATTCGACTCAACTCGTCGAGTTTCCCTTATGAACTCGTCGAGTTTCCCTTTAATCAGCAGGATCGGGAAAAATCGATCAAACTCGTCGAGTTCACCCATGAACTCGCCGAGTTCTTCAGAAAACACACTTCTTAATCTATTAAGTCTTCCTTTTCGAAACTACAAGGTCCTCCACTCAGATCCTTAACTGAACTAACGTCTAGAAGGGTAAACTTTCCAACTTTACCCTTAACAACCATCCAAATGGGTTTATTCTCAAACCTTAACCTAAGAGATTAAGACTTGAGTAAAAAATCACCAAATCTTCAAGATAAAGCTCATAATCACAGATCTGGACCTTTAAGGCTAAAAGGTCACGTAAAGTTCCCAACTTTACTCACATGCAAGGCTAGAGGAAGCTTAAAAGCTTAAAAGGAACCATAATAAGAGCTTAATGGGTGCATGGAGTCCTTAAGGCCATAAAGTTGGCACCTTTATGCCAAAAAAACTCCCTAGGACCCTAGATCTGGAAGGGTTTGGTCTAATGGGGCATCCAACTCACAACAACCACTCCAAATGGACCAAAACATGCAAAAGAACCCTAAGAAGAAGATCTATGCATTCATAAAGCAATGTTGAGCCTTTTTACCAGAAATGTGTCGAGATTGCAACAAGGAATCAAGATCTAACAACTCCTTCTTGTATCCCAAAGCTCTCCTTTGTTCCAATGGCTTCACACACCCACAAAGTACTCAAATTAGCTCACAAACACTCCCAATGGCTTTAGGGTTTCGAGATTCATGGTTACGACAGTGGAGGCGGGAAATGAGGCCAAACCCTAGAGTTTAAGTTGTTTAAATAGGGTGCAAACCCAGGAAATTAGGGTTTCATTTTTGCCAGCCTACTCGTCGAGTTGAGGTATCCCAACTCGTCGAGTAGGTTTCTTAAATCCGGGGCCCAAATCATCTCTACTCGACGAGTTTGGGGCTCCCAACTCGTCGATTTTCTCTACAAAAGTGAATAAATTATAAGTTTAAAATATATACCGGGAACCAGACGTTACACACACACACACACACGTATATATATATATATATATATATATATATATATATATATATATATATATATATATATATATATATATATATATCCATTTGAAATTTGACCATTGCAATGATCATGTGGGTGGAAAGTGCAACAAATGAGCGTGGCCACAGAGTGCCACACTGTGGTCTCTACCGTATTAAGATCGTCGTGAGGAGGCGATGTTCCAAGCTGAGGTGGCAAGGAAGTGCACTCTCTATCAGACTCACTCCATCATACCTTAAAGGCTCTCATAGCATTTTTATTTTGCACCTAGACAATACGTACTAAAAAAAATAAAACTTCATCACACTATCGTTTTGTATGTGTATGTATGTTACACAAGCAATTAAAGGAAAACCAATAATAATGACATAGATAATTAAACGTTGTTCGGTCAATGTGATTTACGTTGCATAAATACTATTATATTACTCAACTGTTTTCAAAATGATTATATTTGAAATCTCTATTTACAAATACTTATAACCATAAACCTTGTATAGGGTAAGACCCTTAAATTTGAAACAACTAAACAAGTCCATACCCCAATTTCGCGAGAAGCTTTTTCTATCATGTCCTTATAAAATTAGTGTTTCTCATTTACAACTTTTAGGTCTAATGAAAATATTAAACCATAGTCGAGGGGGTGCATTTGTAAATAGTGAAAAGTCAATACTAATTTTGCTTTCTTTTCTTTAGATTTATTTTTTATGAGTGCTACGTAAACGAGTCAAGACCGATAAAATCAAAACCATGTGTTCTTCATTTTAGACTTTCATTGCTTCTCGATTGTGACGTGAGTGGCTGATTTTTGTCTAACAAATTTGTTGGCATAGGGCATAAAGTCGTAGTAAACGGAGTCAACGTGTGGAAAATAAAAAGTGAAGTCGACTTTGACTTTATCCATACACATTTCCTCGTATTAATCTGTTTTTGTTAAGGTCGAATACAATAGTTCTTAGCACAGTCACATAAAGTTTTTTTTTTTTTCCATGTATCATATTTACCTTTTATAAACCTTCAAAATATCATATTTGTCCAAACCATTTTTTATAATGTTTTTAATATTTTATAATTATTTTTTATACCTTAGAATTATTATAATAATTAAAAATTTTAACCATATTATCTTTACTTCTATGATAATCGAATGTGAACTTCTAAATTGTTGGAACGTCGCCCTTTTGACAAACAAAAATGTTCATCTTCAACCCTCTCTATGGAATGTATATTTTGATTGTTTAGTTTTTGTTGTTGTTGATTATTATTATGTTGTAGATGGAAGATATTTTAGATATTACCATTGATATTTTGATGTTAAAAAAATGTATATACGATATTTTGATATTTAAGAAAAGCATATATGATATTTTGATGTTTAAAAAGGACATATATGATATTTTAAAATTTTATGAAGGGTAGATATGATATTTAGAAATTTTATGAAAGGTAAATATGATATTTAGAAATTAAGTTGGGTAAATATGATATTTTGATGTTTAAGAATGACATATATGAAATTCTCCCAAATTCTCACTTTTTTTGAACATTTCATAAGGAATGGTAGTACCCCTCGCATATTAGATTTTTTTTATTATTTTTCTTCAAACATAAATAAATTATATTTTTATAAAATACAAACATTTAATATTAAATAAAAAGGTTACAATAAATTAAAACTTCAAATACGACTTAATAAATTAAAACATTACTTAATACCTAACAACATGAATTAATACATAAAAAACATGACTTAATACTAAAACTTATATTTTTAACAGACCTGACAGGTAAAGTCCGTTAAAAATTCATAACTTTGTCTTTCGACGTCCGTTTCCGTCTGTCTTTTTATCGTTGAGCTTCTATTAATGAGATCTTCGATTCTCGTTTAGGTTGTGTCGGCTAAAAATCGGTCGACTTAAGATTCGAATTCCGGGCTCCATACTGCTATACCAAATCTTAGAAAAAATCATAACTTCCTCATATGAAGTCAGATTTGGACGTTCTTTTTATCCACGCTCTCGGTTTAACGTATACTACGACTTTCGTTTAGATCGCTAAGGCTAAAAAGTACTTTATCGTAAACTCACTTTTTACATCACACGACGTCGTGTCGGTTTTGTCGCGAAACTTCGACAGATCATAACTTCTTCGTTATAACTCGGATTTCGGCGTTATTTATATCTCCGGAATCCTTGTCGCGACCACTACAATCTTCTTCATAGATATTGGATCTATCTATTATTTTATTTTTGACGCTTATATTTATTCTTAATTTTTTAATATCTTAATAATAAGTATAATGCATATAAAATCACATAATTCACGTATTATTCAAGTAATTCCTTTTTATTACTTCAAAATAAGTCACAATTGTTGACTCTAACTATTACATCATCATATTAATGTTTAGCCTAGAAACACGGGCGTTACAATTCTCTCCCCCTTAGGATGATTCTGTCCCGGAATCATGCATCAACAAACAGATGTGGATAGCGAATCTTCATGTCACTCTCTGTTTCCCAGTTGAGGTTCGGCCCATTCGTATGTTTCCATCCCACAAGCACTAAGCCGACCATCTTGCATCACAACTTCTTTGTCTTACGGTCAATAATCGCCTCAGGCTCTTCGATTAGCCTCTTATTTTCATCCATCCTTAATTTTGAAATTAGAGTTATATCGGGAACTTCTCCCGTGAACTTCCTTAAATAACACACATGGAAAGTGTTATGAATACAATCTAGTTCTTCTGGTAATTCCAGCTTGTAAGCTTGGTTCCCAATCCTTTGAAGAACTTTGAATGGTCCAATAAACCTTGGACTCAACTTTCTCCTCTTCACAAATCTTATAACTCCCTTCCACGGTGATACTTTAAGCAAAACCTATTCTCCAACTTCGAATTTCATCGGTCGTCGCTTTTTGTCAACACACCTCTTTTGATGATCTTGAGCTGCTAAGATCCATTCTCTAATCACTTTTAGCTTTTCAGCAGTCTGATGGACTATTTCGGGGCCCATAAACTGCTTTTCTCCGACCTCAAGCCAACAAGACGGCGTACGACACTTATGTTCGTACAATGCTTGATAAGGTGCCATCTTGATGCTCGAATGGTAACTATTGTTGTAGGAAAACTCTACCAGGGGTAAATGTTCATCCCAGTTACCTTGGAGTACTAGGGTACATGCTCTTAGCATATCTTCCAATGTTTGAAAAGTTCTTTCGCTCTGACCATCAGTTTTATGGATGGTAAGTTGTACTTAAACACAAATTCGTACCCATTTCCTCCTGTAAACACATCCAAAACCTCGATGTGAAAGGACCAGTGTTGCAGAAATCGGCCTTGGCGGCCGATTAATCGGCGATTAATCGTTTGGCGGCCTCGAACCGATTACGATTAGGGTGCTTGGCGGAAATTGGTCAAAATCGGTCAAACTCGGGCTTGGCGATCCTTGGCGGCCTTGGCGGTCCTCGGCGGTCATAGGCGGGAAATATTTAAAAAATTCAAAAAAAAAAATTCAAATATTACGCCAAAATTTTAAAATTTAAAATTTTTAAGCTTTCAAATTTTAAAATATTATACTAAAATTTTTAAAATTTCAAAATTTTAAAATTTAAAATTTCCAAATACTTAATTTTTTAGGAAATATTAATTTTTTAAATAATTTTATTAATAATTTAGGGTATCCGATTAATCCCCGCCGAGTCTGATTAATCGCTTATCGCCAGTCGACCGTCGAGCTACCGCCGAGCGATTTTTACAACCTTGGAAAGGACTATCACGATCTGATACAATTTTTAACGATACACCATGAAGTCTCACTACCTCCTTCACGTAAGCATTTGCAAGCTTATCCATAGACCATCTCTCATTGGCTGCTATGAAGTATGCACTCTTAGTGAAATGATCCACGACTACCCAAATCATGTCGTGACCGTCCTTTGTCTTGAGCAGTTTAGTCACAAAATCCATGGTGATGTCTTCCCGTTTACCCATGGGTAGAGGTAAAGGTTCTAAACTCCCATACAGTTTCTGATGTTTTGCTTTAACTCTCGCACATCTTACACACTCGGCCATATACTTTGTAACATTGAGTTTCTTCATCGGCCACTAGTAGTAGGGTTTTAGATCCCTATACATCTTATTCAGAAGATCCCTTATTCCTCCCATCTTAGGTACCCAAATCCTATCTTGGAATACCTTCAACCCTTGACTATTTGTACCGAACAGCAACGTTTTGCCTAAACGTTCTTCCTTTCGGTTATTCTTCTCTGAAGCTTCTTCCTGAGCTTTCTTAATGTTTTCCATAATTGCCGAGACAACTTCTATTCTTAACGCTCTTGGACTTTTTCTTTCAAGGTTTACTTTTCAACTTAGAGCATCAACTACAGCATTTGCTTTACCGAAGTGGTAAAGTATCTCACAGTCGTAATCCTTGAGCAATTCTAACCAACGTCGTTGCCTCATATTCAATTCCTTCTGATTAAAGAGATACTGGAGACTCTTATGATCAGTGAAAAGTTTGCACTTCGTGCCATAAAGATAATGCCTCCATATCTTTTACTACTGTTGCCAACTCCAGATGATAAGTGGGGTAGTTATTTTCATGCTCTTTCAATTGTCGAGATGCATATGATATCACCTTATTAATCTAGGTCAGAATACAACCTAACCCAACTCCAGATGCATCGCTATAGACTGCGAAGTCTTCAACTATGTCAGGTAAAGAAAGAATTGGTGCTTCGCAAAACTTCTTCCTTAGCTTCTCGAATGTTTCTTCGTGTTTTTCACTCTATGTATATGTAGATCCTTTATGGGTCAAAGCTTTCAATGGAGCAGCTATTGAAGAAAAGCATTGGATAAACCTTCGGTAATATCCAGCTAATCCCATAAAGCTTCAAATCTCCATGGGACTTTTTGGTCGTTCCCATTTCATCACAACTTCAATCTTTGCTGGGACAACCATTATCCCTTCCTGGTCAACCACATGACCCAAGAATTGGACTTCTTGAATCCAAAAATCATATTTGGAGAACTTTGCATACAACTTCTCCTTCTTTAAGACTTCTAATACTTCTCGCAAGTGCTTGCCATGCTCCTGCTGGCTCTTTGAGTAGATCAGAATGTCATCTATGAACACTATTCGAATTTATCGAGAAATGGTTTACAAACCCTATTCATCAAATCCATAAATGCTAATGGAGAATTGGTTAGTCCAAATGACATAACCAAGAACTCATAGTGTTAGTATCTTGCTCTGAATGCGGTTTTCTCAATATCTTGCTCTCTCACCTTCAGTTGACGATATCCTGACCTGAGATCGATCTTTGAGAAATAGCTCGAACCTTGCAGCTGATCGAATAGGTCATCAATCCTTGGCAATGGGTACTTGTTCTTAATTGTTGCCTTATTCAGCTCTCTGTAGTCTATGCACATCCTCATGCTTCCATCCTTCTTTTTCACGAATAATATCGGAGCTCCCCAGGGTGATGAACTAGGTCTAATGAAATCGATCTCCAACAACTCCTGAAGTTGCGTCATAAGCTCCTTCATCTTCTTCGGTGCTAATTGGTATGGTGATTTTGCTATTGGTATCGATCCTGGCAACATGTATATTCGAAACTCTACTTGTCTATCTGGGGGTAATCCAGGAAGATCTTCGGGAAAGACTTCCGGATAGTCACACACCACTGGTATTCTTTGTATCTCCTTCTTCTCCTTCTTAGTATCGATCACAAATGCTAAGTATGATGTGCATCCTTTAGACAAACATTTTCTGGCTTTCATCAGGGAAATGATTCCAGAATTCACTCTGCGTTTGTCCCCGTACACCATAAATGACTCTTCCCAGGAGGGTTTACTCTTACTATCTTCTTCTTGCATAGTATTTCGGCATCGTTGACGCTAAGCCAATCCATTCCTAGTACAATGTCGAAATCATTCAACGCAATGGGTAACAGCTCCTCGTGGAATTCGTTTTCGTTCAAGTCGATGACGATGTTCTTAATGCAATCGCTAACAGGTATGAAATTGCCATTGGCAACTTCTACAACTAGAGCATTATCAAGTTTATTTACAGGTAATGCTAGTCTTCCACCAAATTTGTGTGATATAAAAGAGTAATTTACTCTGGAATCAAACAATATATTGGCAGGCAATCCATTTACAAGAAAGGTACCTGAAGCGACATCTGTTGCATCCTTTGCGGCTTCCAGAGTCATCTAGAAAGCTCTCGCCTGCGGCCTCGGTGGAACGTTAGGCCTTGCTGCCTCCTTCTTCTTTGGGCAGTCCTTCGAAATATGACCTTCTTCGTTACATCCATAGCACACCTTCTTGGTGGATGTGCACTCGTTGACGTAATACCCTATCTTTTCACACTTGTAGCAAGTCACATCCTCACTACATTTCCCGAAGTGTTTCTTTTTACACTTCTCGCACCATTTAGCTTCGCCTCCTCCTCCTCCAAATTTCTTCGAACCAGACGTCGAGAATTTTCTGTTCTTGTTGGACCTCGAAGATCCATCGAACTTTCTTTTCTCACCAACCTCGGCTCTCTCCAGACCCTTTTCTCTTAGTTGGATCTCTATGTTTTTGGCTGCTCTAACGGCTCTTTTCAAGGTAGCTGCCATCTTGACCGTAGGGACAAAGTCGGTTGGTAGTCCGTTAGCGAACTTCTCTATTTTGGAGAGTTCAGTCAGTACCAAGTAGGGAAATAACTTCATCCTATCGGTGAATGCAGTAGCATAGTCGTCAATGCTCATCCTCCCTTTCTTCAAGTTCTAAAACTCATTGTTTAGATCTATCTCTGAGCAGATTCACATTTTCAACTGCTCCATGAACGTTTCCCAAGACATCTTCAGGGCTTCTCCTCGTGGCATCGTATTTGCCAATAACTGCCACCAGCTTAAAACTCCGGTATTCAGTGTGTGACCGCAAAGACAACTTTCTCCTTGTCGTTACAGTTGCAGCTTTTAAATACTATCTGCATTTCGGAGATCCAATCCATATTCTTTACTGGCTTTGGGCTTCCGGAAAGACTTGGTGGTTTGGCACCCAATAAGTTCTTGTACATACGCCCATCCCTGTCGATTCCCCTCTCCGGGTCATTCCTCCTTGCCCCTTGGGGTCCAGTTTGACTCACAGTGCGGCTGTAATTTCCTTCCTCTGATTGTTCGACGATCAACTCAGGTTGCACAATGGGTACAGTAGGTTCATCCCTATTTCCATGCAACATCTGCCTCATCTCTTCTCTTTGTTCAGCCATCATAGCCCGAATCATGGTTTGTACTCCTTCCATTGTGATTGGCTCAGGTGCAGTTACTAGTATCGGTACTTGCTCAATAACTTGGGGTTGTGGTTGTTGGTTGCCATTAGCATTTCCATTGGTATTTCCAAATCCATTTCGGGTTCTTGACATTTCGATCTATATACCAAAATAGGCGAAGTTAGATCTTTATTAGACGATAGACGTTTAAATCATCATTATCACTCCGAAACGTTACATGCTAGTTCTAATATCATAATCGAACGTTTAGAATCCTGAACACATAAGGTTTCCAGATTCGGTCGGCAATAGACCATAGATCCGAGCAAATAATAGCATATAAGGCATCCTAATAGCTATAGCATAAAGGATTTAGCACATAAAATCATTTTAGGAATCTTTCCTAAAATAAGCTAATGCTTGTGTCTAAAATATAGTAGACACTCATCTCACAATCATCGCTTAGCATTCTAAGTTTAAGTCTAAAAATCCTACAAATTTCTAGTTCGCGTAAACTAATGCTCTGATACTAACTGTGACATCCCCATTTCGTGGCCAGAAAAAACCGATTTGTTTATGCTTTATTTGATAATCAGACTATCCCTTTAAAGAAAAATGTTGCGGAATTTGTTCCCAAAAATATGATAAAGATTTTATCAAAGCATTTCCGAAGAAATGTATTTCATAATATTAAAACATCGGGATGTCATTGTCAATACAGATCAAAAGCATAAACTGAAACAACATAGGCATTACAACATTTATTTATATCTACTGGCCTATAATCCATAATCCCTCATCAAGTCATCGTATTTATGCTCTTGTGCCACTACCTGTAATACAAGAAACTAAGTGGGTCGGGCTTGGGAGCCTGGTGAGCACATAGGGTTTTCAACACACAATAATTAAATTTATTAATTTCATCAAATCAATCAACCCGATTACCCGTTCCCGTTATCCTCACTTTATGTCCCTAAAACATCTATTATAAGGGACCTAGCCTAAGGATTTTCATCGGGGTGACAACACTGATTTGGGGGTTCCTCAGAAATTTATGTCAAATAAGGCAACCATTAGCGGGATGGAGTACACCTAGTGAACACGTAGTTCAAATAAACACCTACAGGTTGCGAGCCTGCCAGCGTTCCACCGGAGACTGTCTAGAATAGTCTGTGGTCGTCATCTATACTCCGCTAGATGACTGGACCATCGTAAACATCGAGGCCTCTCATCGTTTTATTTCATCACACATCACCTATTTCATCTACCCATGTTTTACCCAACATATTTGTAGATATAAAATACATATACAATTTAAATCATTTAAAACATGTATAAAAAATTCATCCAACATAGATATCAAGAACACAAATAATATGCACTCATAGCATGTAATTTATATTAAATACTTCATATCTATGTGTAAGATGAAAGTAACTATGCACTCACTAGTTAAAGTGGTGATTCCAACTTGGACAACATTTCGCTTCTTAACAATATAATTTCCTTTGACGAAACCTAGTGTTATTACCACTAGATTATAGTCTAATATTTATTATGACTAATTATTGGTCTTATTATTATTTTTATATAAACGTTAAATAATACTTCTCAACCACTATGTACAGACAGGGGCCAGACATGAAACACCGAAGGGCAGGACCACTTTGGCACTATAGCACTTCTGAAATCCAACAACCTAGGCGACCCTTCAAACCGGATTCCCCGTACCGCGAGTAGTTAAAAAGATATTATAACGACACTTATATAAGTCATAATACTAGCTTATATATTAACTATAAGTTCATAATAACAATACTAAATTTAAATATAAGCTATACTTAAAGTAGGGAAAGCGAATCTCACTTACAGAAGGGTTTGCTAGAGACCGGGTTCTGCGGGGGCAGAACTTTCCGAGCTGAAAAGCTCTTTTTCTCGCAGCCTTCGGGCGCTCCGGGGCTTTCTTCTAGCACTAAGAAGATACTAGAGGTTGGGAGGGCTTAGAGAGAAGTTAGAGAGAGAAGAGAACGGTGAAGGAGTGATTTTTGAAGGCAACCCTCGCACCACTTTTATAGGGAGCTGGAACCTCGGTGCGCAGGGCGCTCCTCGGAGGAACGATGCGCGTTCTCGGAACGTTGCGCGTACGAAGCTACGCAACACGTACAAAGGGGCAGGTGTTCGAAGTCTGCTGGGGCGACGTGGCTGATCCGAGGCCAAGCGTTTGCGAGGACGCGGGGCATTCGTCTTCTCAGCGTGGGGAGTTCCCTAGTCCTCTCGCATTATCCACTTCCGACTTCTAAATTTCGTAACTTTCGCATACGAGCTCCGTTTTCAACGTTCTTTATATCCACGCGTAGGTGGAGACGTACTCCACAACGTTCGTTTAGACTCCGTCGGGTAATTTTGATTTTAAATTTATATTTTTAACAGGCCTGGACAGATAAAGTCCGTTAAAAATTCATAACTTTGTCATCCGACGTCCGTTTTCGTCTGTCTTTTTATCGTTGAGCTTTTATTAACGAGATCTTAAATTCTCGTTTAGGTTGTATCGGCTAAAAATCGGTCGATCTAATATTCGAATTCTGGGTTGCATACTGTTATGCCAAATCTTAGAAAAATCATAACTTCCTCATACGCAGTCAGATTTGGACGTTCTTTTTTTTAGCGCTCTCGGTTTAATGTATACTATGACTTTCGTTTAGATTTCTAAGGCTAAAAAGTACTTTATCGTAAATTCACTTTTTACATCACACGGCGTCATGTCGGTTTTGTCGCGAAACTTCGACATGTCATAACTTCTTCGTTATAACTCGGATTTCGGCGTTCTTTATATCTCCAAAATCCTTGTCGAGACGACTGTAATTTTCTTCATAGATATTGGGTCTATCTATTTTTTTACGCTTATTTTTATTCTTGATTTACTGTATCTTAATAATAAGTATAATGCATATAAAATCACATAATTCACATATTATTCAAGTAATTCCTTTTTATTACTTCAAACTAAGTCACAATCGTTGACCCTAACTATTACATCATCATATTAATGTTTAGCCTAGAAACACGGGCGTTACAGTAATACTCTCAGCGAAAGTTTATCCAAATTAGTCAAATCTCCATTTCTAAGTACTCATGAACATTGCAGCAACTCTATTGTTATGTCTAACTCCCTTAGACAATCTGCAATCCAATTCATGACAGTCTTAATTCACTACTTACTTCCAAAATTACGAGTGACCGTGGATTTTGAATGATCATATTATTCGGGAAGTAAAACATGAAAAATACGAAACACAATAATAAATAATTGACAAAAGGCAGTAAACAAACTCATAAATAATACTTAATTCTTTAATTACCGAAAGTCAATTACATTTACTATGTTACAAGTTTCAGAATAAAAATAATCTAACTGCTAAAACTAATATCATCTCTCAGTCCAATGCTCCGAGCATGCTGAATGTGCTTAACCCTACTCAGACCCTTTGTGAGGGGATATGCTGGGTTATCCTCAGATGATACCCTCTTTACGACAAGATGGCCTTCTTCTACTCTATGTATGATAAAATTGTACTTTCTGTCGATATGCTTGGTTTTACCATGATCTCTAGGTTCCTTTGTTAAGGCAAACGCTCCTTCATTATCGCAGAACAGTTCCATAGGCTCCGGAATGGTTGGAACAACTTCGGGATCTCTGATGAAGTTTTTCAACCAAGTTGCTTCTTTCAACGTGTCACTCGCTGTTATGCACACTGATTCTCAAGTAGAATCAGCATCCCTATCTTTCTTGGAACTTTTCCAAGTAATTGCTCCTCCATTCAGTAGAAATACCCAGCCAGATTGAGAACAAAAGTTGTCCCTATCTGTTTGAAAGATGGCATCACTATAACTGTCTACTCTTAAAGTATCACTGCCACCAAGCACAAGGACCCAGTCCTTTGTCCTTCGCAAATACTTGAGTATATTCTTAACCGCTATCCAATGAGCTTTACCCAGATTTCCCTGATAACGATTGACCATGCTCAAGGCAAAGGACACATCAGTACGAGTACATGCCATAATGTACATGATCGATCTGACAGCAGAAGTATAAGGTACACGACTCATGTAAGCTATTTCCTCATCGGTACTCGGACATTGAGGTGATGTTTGTTTTTTGGAAAAAACCTCTTTAAACCTTTTATTGTTGTGCGGCGCACCTCACGCGCAACACTTTTCATCTCACATTTGTTTGTTTTTTAGAAGTCTTCGGAGTCATGAAACCACAAAATTTACTATACTCCCACTAGCTTTCATATACACGCAAGACTCATCTTTACTCCTAGAGAAACCAAACTCTTTGCCTTTCTCATGGAAGCAAAGATTCTAGCTGTGAGATGCTTGTTTCAATCCATAAATGGATTTCACAAGCTTGCACGCTCTATTGGTAAACTTTGCATCAACAAAACCCTATGGCTGATTCATGTAACCATCCTCAGCCAACTTCCTGTTAAGGAAAGCAGTCTTGACATCCATCTGCCAGATTTCATAGTCATGAAAGGTAACTATGGAAAGCAATATCCTAATAGATTTAATCTTAGCTACTGGTGAGAAGGTCCCATCACAGTCAACCCCCATGGTTTGAGTGAAACCTTTTGCAACCAGTCGAGCCTTGGATGTGTGTACATTTCCATCCATGTCGGTCTTCTTTTTGATGATCCACTTGCACCCAACTGTCTTTCGACCTGGTACATTATCAACAAAATTCCAAACTTGATTGTCATACATGGATTTTATCTCGCTGTCCATTGCCTCTTTCCACTTGGAATCCTTTGGGCCTTCCATTGCTTCCCTGTAATTAGCAAGTTCATCCAGATTTACTAGTATCATATCACTGATAAATGTATCATCGTCTGAAGTAATATGGAAACCATATAACTCAGGTGTCACACTAACCCTAGTGGATCTTCGAAGAGGTAATGAGTTATCAACTGGTTCAACATGAACTCTTTCCTCTGGTTGAGTGCTAGTATCATCTAAGGTTCCTTCATTGGTTAACTCTTGAATTTATTCAAGTTCAATGGTACTCCCACTGTCCTCTTTGAATATGAGCTCCCTTTCTAGAAAGACTCCTCTTCGTGCTACAAAGACCATGTTTTCACTAGGTCTGTAGAAAAAATATCTAAAAGACTGTTTTGGGTAACCAATGAAAACACATTTCTCACTTCTAGTTGCTTGCTTGTTGTGAGTCTCCCGTCTTACGAAATCTTCACAACTCCAGACTTTAATATGTGCTAACGGGGGAATTTTCCCCGTCCACATTTCATGAGGTGTTTTGGCAACCTTCTTTGTAGGGATAATATTGAGGATGTGGGCGGCTTGTTGGATTAATGTCTAAGTCCAAAACTATAATTGGTATGTACTTGACCCGACCCGACATGGTCCATTTGGGTTGCACTTCACCGGGACAATTTGTATGGATAGACTTATGAGAAAAGGATATTTATGATTTATTAATATATTATAAGTTCTAATATATTAATATGAAATCATATTATTTAATTAGTATTGATCAAGAATTAATTTGGAATTAATTTAGTGATCAAAAGAGACTAGTTAAATATGGACTCATATTGCATGGGCTAATGTTATTTAGGATGGGCTAAGCCTACACGGAAGTCCATGGATAGTCCATGGAGCTTTTAACCCATGGATCCTAAGTAATGTGGAAAGTCATGGGTATTAGGGTTTACCCTAATCATGCATACTATATAAAGGAGTCATTGGCTCATAAATTTGGCGCTAGTGTGTGTAATAAGAAAGAGAGATGATTTTGTGAGCATCCATACTTTCTCTCAAGTCTTCCAATTTGTTGGTGGTGATTTGTGATTCCACTTGAGGCATTCACACTATTGGTGTTAGGCTCTTAAAGCTCCAAGTAATCAACTACAAGAAAAGGTATGTATTCTATCTAGTTTTGTTATGCAAATACATATGATAATATGCTAGTTAGGGTATGTGACAACCCGTAAATTTCTATCTTGTAAAGTCAATCCAATCAATCAAAGGTAGACTTGTATCTGTTACCTTTTAGCCGTGCTAGGGGTTATTTTGTGAGTTTTTAAGCCCCGTACACTTAGGACTTGATGCTATGAAGTGTGTGTAACGAATCTATGACTTTCAAATTGAGCCAAGATCATCCATCAAGGGATGTTTACGGCCCAAAGTAGGTTTACGGCCGTAAACCCAAGCTTGGCCGTAAACCCCTTTCTATTAGTATTGATTTCCTTCATTATTCTTCATTTCTCACATCTTTCAATCAAGAACACTCAAACTCTCTCAAGTATCATCAAAGGAATCCATCCTTTCTCTTAAAAAACGTAAGTGATTCATCCCTTTTAATAGTTAATCTTCATGATCATATGAATCCTATGAATCACATCCTTGAATTCATCACTTTTCCTTCAAGATCTTCAAGTCTTCATCTTTTCACGAAGAACACCAAGAACACACACACACACATGTTCTTAGGTCGTAAACACCTTCAAGACTTCCATTAAGTAAGTATCCTTTCCATATACTTTTTATCCATTAGAAGCTCTTGTATCCTCATGAGACAAACACCCTATAAGCATGAATCAAGATCCAAAATGCATCATCTTCAAGTGCTTACGACCGTAAACACTTCTTGTAGCCGTAAACCCTTTTTAGTTCATGTGGTGGTCGTGAACCCTTCAACCCATGGCCATAAACCCTTCATAGAATCAAGCCTAGGGACGTAAACACTTCATGTGCGGCCGTGAACACTCCTTGGCCATGAACACATACTTGTGTGGCTATGAACACCCTTTCATACAATCATATGTGATTATAACACTTCATTCCAAGTGTTTCCTAGTTCCTAAGGTTGTTTCCCTTCATGTTAGTTGTTTTAAACACTAATTATATACATATATGTATCAATATATGTCATTTAGGACTCATTTGTGCCTCGGGACTTCATTCGTGGAACTTTTCATCCTTACTTGAATCTTCAATTGAATCACCCACATAAGGTGAGTTCATACCCCCATAATCAATCTTTTAAATGGTTTTAAATGCTTTTAAGGGGGGGGGGGAATACAAGTAAAACACAAGAAATGTAAAATATAAACTGCTTATTATGTCTTTGTACCAATAAACTGTATGTAGAACATGAAACTATGAATAGAACATAGAAATAAGCTTATAAACTTTAATAAGATTAACTTAAAGAACAAAAGGATCTTTTTAGGAACTTATCTGTTGAATATAAAAAGGGTTTTCCACATTATTACTTGTAAAGTCGTAAATCCAGCTTGTGAGATATGTTTTCTAGTACTCATATAAGTACCAACGAAAGTCTACCCTTACGACCAGAGTCTCCTGGAGGGAGAGCGTGAGTGTGTGTATAGATCTATACGAGATTGACAATCCCGCACCTCGCTGTTAGCTACAGCCGGACCGACAGGTCTGCGGGTGACAAATGTCATATTCTTTTCGACGTCTACAATACATCGGGGTTAACCATTCCAATTAGTATGGTCGTAAAACTCACAAATAGATAACAACGATATATTTAAGTAGTAATAAACTTTTCATGAACAAATCTCAAAGGACACTAACTATGTGATTACCCAATGTATACTTAGGGTTAGATAGAACTGAAGTCCAAAGGACAGTGGAATGTGTGACTTCCGCCTCATTTCATGTTCCTTGTTTGGTTGTGGGCTTAGGGCAGATTCACCCATTCAACTGTCTATTTGATCTCGGTTATATGCAACTCGCATGTATTAGGTAATCATAGGAGGGTAGTATCATCGTACCAGGTATCCAGAACAACCAAGTCTTTATTTAGTTTAAAATATCTACAAAACTATACATCATTGTAGTAAGTATAGGGAGTATACTTGTGCTTTTCAAACATAGAACAACATGGACATCCAATCGGTTTTTATAGGAAATATAGGATTTTCTATGGTAAACATCATTCTTTTCAAGGTAAACAGTTTTGATTGTACTTTCTGAAATCAATAGCGTTTTACCAAAAACAACGTTTCACAATTGAGTTAGTGAAACTAGAAACTTATTTATAAAAGGGGTTTAATACTTCTTATTAAACCATTATAACTTAAAGGACCTTTAGTAGTTAATTCTATAATACCTTAGTTTATACATCAGGGTTATATATAATTAATATCCGACAGGCAATTGGATGTGTGTTTTCCGCCTTATTTCCTGTTCCTTGTTTGGTTGTGGGCTTAGGGTAGATTCACACAATTAACTGTCCGTTCGATATTAGATTATATATAGCTAGTATAAACTAAGTGATTATAAAAGGAACTATTGTGGTTACCATTTTTACTAAATGAAATATATGATTTTCTTAAAGAATGTTTTCATCAAATATAAAGGAACTATTACAGTTAACACCGTAAGTACCGAATGAATACGCCAGGTTTATATGCAATGAAGATCTAACAAACAATGGGAAGTGTGACTTCAGCCTCATTTCCTGTTCCTTGTTTGGTTGTGGGCTTAGGGCAGATTCACACAACCGATTGTCTGTTTACTCTGGGTTGTATATAACTTGTATCCATTTAGTACTCATAGAAGGAATTGTAGAGTCATTTTTACTTATCATTCATCACATCAGAAGATATAGGATTTTCTAAAGGAACAGACGAACTTTTCTAAAAGAACTTACAACTTACTTTTCATCACTTAAATACTTATGAACTCACCAACTTAAATGCTGATCTTCTCTTTCAAAATAACGTGTATTCTCAGGAAACTAGTAGACAGGTACGCGCTCTGGGATTCAGAAGATGGAGCATAGTAGCTTCATGTCTTGTTTTGTTATTTACTTTTGGAGTCAAACTTTTGTGAATCACATACTCTGTAAACACTTTAATATAAATGCAATGGTTGTTTGTTACTTTGATTACTATGATGCATGTGTTGTGATACTAAGCATGACGTCCTCCGCCCCCGGACGTTTCCGCCATTCCGGTTTGGGGTTGTGACAGATTGGTATCAGAGCATTGTTTATAGTGAACTAAGTATATCAACCCATAAAAGATATACAACTATAAATACAATGGGGCCGAAGTGCTCTGACTAAAAGGATATTTTAAGATATAACAATATTTTATAAAAGTATACATACCTGAATACATATATACATACTAGAACAAGTATCAGAAGAAGAACCGAACAAAAGTATTTAAAGGTTGGACACTGTGGTCAAACCTGGACAGTTATGTAATCATATGTGGGATCAATATAGCTCGATCAACTATATTCATTTGAGATATGACCGACATGTGTTTGGGAGTGATGTGGTGTTGCAACAGTCTTAAAACTTACCTAACTCTATATACAAGGGATTTATAGATCAGAACATAAAGTTAGAATACTATGGGAGTATTTTATGATACTATAATACAACAATAAGTTTAAAACATACCAAGTTCATTTCATTAAAATACTATAGGAGTATTTTAGGCATTATAAATAACTTATGTGAAAATTTAAAAGACCTTTCTGGTATGTCTATAATTATGGAGTGTATACTCCCAAGGTTTTATATAATTGAAATTTTATAGAATTAGAATTTGTGATCTATGCCCTACTTCCTGTTCCTTGTTTCTCCTGGTCAAACCCGTTTAGAGCTTCATATGTTGCTTCCCACCAAACCAAGGCTTCTCCGATGAGCATTGCGGAAGCATAATTAGCCTTGTCTTCATTATCCACATGAGAAATACGAAACACTTTCTCTGTGTTCTGGATCCAGGTAAGAACAATAATGGGATTAAGAACACCAGAAAACTCTGTAGCACCACTACTCTTGAAATCTTTGAAAGAGGGACGCTTCACCTCCCATTTTGAAGATTCTCCAGTGGCTTTCTCTTTTCCTTTATCATCGTTATTTTTGTGTTCTTCGAGAGTCTGTCGAATAACACCGGTAAGTTTACCCAAGAGTCGCTCCTCACGAGGAGATACTGGAGTATTCACTTCCTCAGGTTGAGGACTTCCACCAACCTCAGGGGTATGGCTACTAACCTGTTCAACCATTGCTCTGCAATATGGAGTAACATTGTATTTTAGAATATATTAGGGTTTATCCTTAACTAATACTCTTACTTAAGTCTTTCCTAAAGTTTGTATCCATATACTTACAATGATTCAGTTCATATGTTGAACTTCCAATAGTTTAAGTCTAAATACCAATCCGTGGAATTTAGTTCACTTAAACCACTGCTTTGATACCATGATTGAAAGACCCACACTTTCATACTTGACAATTGTTACTCCGAAACATGCTACATGCATATTCATAAAAACAATATTTTATATTGATAAAGTAATTACAAACTACTGGATACAAACCAACTACTTCAAAGTGTTATATATTACATAACTTCCCAGGATTCTATAGTTTTATACATATGGGAGTGCAAAATACAATAGTTTCAAACTATTCGAAAATCTTCTATCAATACAATAGTTTCAAACTATTCAAAAATCTTCTATCAGTATATAACTATACTGGATGCTTATCTCCTGCAAATTAGTTAAACATTGAGAGGGGTAAGCGGTGACGCTTAGTGAGTTCAATAATAGATACAATATAACGTTATGCCATATATATACTTCAATATGGCAGATGCAAAGAGGATCAAGGAACAACAAAGGCATATGTGAATCATGTGACAAACTTTCCATATCAATCATTGATTTGATTCAAAGATATACAATCAATGAGACATAACAATTTCCATACTTGATATACATCAATAAAGCTTTGGCCCAAATGGCACAGAAGACATACAACTTCGGATTAACCTTTTTGGTAGATTTCAGGCTTATAGCCCTGTCTAACCTTCTGCCAATACCATAGAATAGAAATCATTCTCTTACGGAGACATGTTCTACATGGCCAGAGGCTACATACCAGCACCAATATGAATCTAAGTCCTTTCACTGATCACATGGTCAAAGGTATTTCTTTTGCTATTAAAAATAACGAATAAAAATAACACGGGAAAATAAACCGGAATAATAACACTGAAAAGCACGTAGCACATATAACACATAACATAAAATTGTTCCTATATATTAAACTCACCATGAAATAACCGGGGGTTAAAATAGTAATTTGGGCAGCACTTCGTTACTATAATTAGCTTTCTTCGTTGAAAACCGGGAGTTTTCTTGAAAACCGGGCCCTGCGAGGGTTGGGCTTCGAAACCGAAAAGATAAATTTTTCGGGCTTCTCAGGAATTTCGGGGCGTGTTTCGGGCGTTGGAATTAATATCAGGGCTTCAGGGGATGTCAAAGTAATGAAAATATGGAAAAATGGTGAAAAAGGGCAAATTTCTAAAGTTTACCCGGGACATCTCGCAGCTACTATTTATAGTAGCGAGGTCCGGATCCGAAGCGAGGGGGAGAGGGCAGGTGTCTGCGAGGCTCGGAACAGGTGGCTGCTTGGGCGAGGCTCGGATGCGAGAAGGCTGCGTGCCGACTTCGGATTGGTCCACCACTTCGGACACGGGGCAGTCAGCAGCGATGCGCGTGGGAAGATCATTGGACCACACCCTCGGTCGAATCAGCACGCGACACGCGAGTCGGGCACGAGGTAAGCATGCGAGGATCACGTGACCAGCTCCAATCTATGCGAATTTTCTCGAAAATTGCACCCAATCCTTTTAAAATCCATAACTTTCGCATACGTGCTCCGTTTTTAACGTTCTTTATATCCACGCGTAGGGAAAATTATGCTCTACGAATTTCGTTTAGACTTCGTCGGCTAATTTTGACTTTATTTTTAATATTATTATTTTTAACAGACCGGTATAGGAAAATCCGTTAAAAATTCATAACTTCTTCATCCGACGTCCGTTTTCATCAGACTTTTTACCGTTGTACTACTATTGACGAGACCTTCGATTATCGTTTAGGTTATGTTGGCTAAAAATCACTCGATCCAAAATTCGAGTTTTTAGCTGTCTACTGCTAAGCTGAAACTTAGAAAAATCATAACTTCCTCATACGAAGTCAGATTTTGGCGTTCTTTTTATCAAAATTCTCTGTTTAACGAATACTACGACTTTCATTTAGATCACTAAAGTTAAAAAGTAGTTTATCAAAAAATCACTTTTTACGTCAGTCGGCACCGTGCCGGTTTTGTCGCGGATCGTCGATTGGTCATAACTTCTTCGTTATACCTCGGATTTCGATGAGGTTTTCGCCTAAATGTTTCTAACGAGATTATCTACAACTTTCAATAATAAAATTTTACTTATTTCAAATTTTATATTTTCATTAAATTTCGATATTTTTAACTTTTAATTGGAATCTCATAAGACTTCCAATATTTTCCGAGTGATTCTAAACATAGTTTTACCTTATTTCTAGTAAAAACTATCTGTTAGAACTCAATACTCAATATCACATAATATTTCATAATATTATTTACTTAAAACACGATTTCAAAACGTGTATGTTACAGTCGGCTTAGACATAGTGACCTACACTGACAGGTTTAGCGACCTGGCAACACTATGCCCCAGGATGGTTACCTCGAAAAGTGAGAAGATAGAAAGGTACATCTGGGGTTTATCTACCCGATTCAAGGGAATGTACTGTCTTCTAACCCGATAACCTTCGATAACGCCAAACGCCTGGCCCAACGACTCAGTGACCATGGAGTCCGCCATGGCGTGGTGGTCCCCGTTCCCGAGCCATCAAAGGGAAGGGACTATAAACGGAAGTCGGGTGACAAGAGGAAGGAGCGAATGACACAAGAACCCCCGCAGGAGCAACAAGTGATTACTGTACACGCCGCCACAACACCTGCCACTCCAGCGTCTGTCAGTGGATATGCCAGAACTCTCCCCAAGTGTGGTAAGTGTAACTACCATCACACTGGAGTATGTCGGGAAATGCAGTGCATGAACTGTTGGGATATGAGCATTTTAACACTCTTATGGTGTACATACAACCCTAAATACCTTGAATCTTTGTTTTCTCTATTATACATGCAAATATCAATTTTCCAAGGTATTGTTCTAACTAGCATAATATAAAGTACATGTAATATAAAATCTAGTAGAATTACATACCTCTTTGTTGTAGCTTGATTCCATGGAGCTCAAGAGCCTAGTGCCCCAAGTGTGACACCTCAAATGGTTCACACAACATCAAAACAACTTGGAATAACCATGAGAAGAGATACTTCACTCTAAAAATCGGCTTGCCCTCTTGTGTATGCACTAGTACTGATTTCACCAACCAATGGGGTCTTTATATAGTGTGCACATTAGGGTTACACCATGTAACCCATAAATTTACCCATTCCTTATGCTCCATGGGTTTTAACCTCCATGGAGTATCCATGGGTCACCACATGGGTTAAACCCAACATAAGGAATCATGGATCATAAGCCCACATATATAAGAATGAATGATTTACACAATCAATCCCCATATATTTAATTAGTCTCTTTTGATCACTAAATTAATTCCAAATTAATTTTTGATCAATACTAATTAAAAAATATGATTTCATATTAATATATTAGAACTTATAATATATTAATATGTCACAAATATCCTCTTCTCACAAAAGGTCTATCCAAATGTCCCGATCCCATGCAACCCAAATGGACCATGTCGGGTCGGGTCAAGTATATACCAATTATAGTTATCGGCTTAGACACTAATCCAACAGTCTCCCACTTGGATAAGTCTAATAACTATTATTTCAAGTATGACTCCAACCTGACCAACAATCGTAGCTCTTAAAAGTTGTTGTCGAACTCTGAACAAATCACTGACACGTAAGTGATCATATATTCCTCCATTCTAGATATCATATGGACTGAGACATGGATTATATTCATTCTCTCTGTCCATTTGTTGTTTCCCGATTTTCGATTTATGACGACCGACTAAATGAACAAATCAAATCAGTCCAGGCTTGGCCAAGCACTTAGGGTGTCATCACTAAATCATCGAGGGGCCCACAGATATCGCTTTTATCCCTTTAAGGGTAAAAGGAATGGATAAACTTTGACTCATATGCTTGTACTGACTACTTGTTGAATCATACACAAAGGCACATTTTATAACATCGAGTTACCAATGTGTTTTCGTGCAATCAATGTATAACCAACTCATAGTCAACAACTCATATCTCTAGGTTTGAAGAATATAAGATATTATCGTCTCATTATTCACTCGTGATAAAATCCATGAAGTGATTCAAATGAGCGTGGGTTGAATCCAATACTCAGAACTTATGAGCACTCATGAATGTTGTAGCAACTTTTGCTATGTCCAACACCTTAGACATCTACAAGCCAACTTCATGACAGTCTTGCCTTAATACCTACTTCCAACGTATTATCGACTGCGGATGGTTTGAATAACTTAGTTATTCGGGAAGTCAAAACATGCAAAGTGAAACACAAGAATAATACTAATCCTATATGGCCCCAACACTTTGAGTTTAAATAAAACACCTTTTATCTAAGCACCATATTGATTACTCATTATTCATTGTATAATGTTTCGATTTATCAACTTAATACTTGAATAAAAACAATAGTCATTCCATGCTCCAAGCATGCACACTATGTTTGTCTAAACAATAGCTATGCCATACTCCAAATATGCACACTATGTTTGTCTTATGATCCTTACTTTGTGAAACAGATCAATTGATAATATTTCAATGATGCTAATTTCACAATCCCAATCCTTATTGTAAATGTAAGAATACCAAACTCTTGCCATTTACTATAATCTTTTAGATTCTAAACTTATATGCAATGAATATGAACACAAGTCACAAAGACTTGGCAACAGACATTACAAAGTATTCTAATGGAGAGAAATTCCATGGAAACGAAGTCTCACATTCAAAGTACATTCCTTTGAACACCCTTCTTGCATTAAGTTCTCTAATCTTACACAGATTCAAAGAATAGCTTCCACCTATAGAGACAATTCCATATTCCCATTTTGACTATCACTTCTGAACAAGAGTTGCCTCCTTTCAGAATATGTCAATATGGTCCTATCTCTATACTTCCAATTGTCCATGAGCAAACAATCTTTGGCAAACCTCAGATTGTCCTCGACAATTGCTTAATCATTTTAGTCAAATCCTGTTCTATTCCTTTTTCCCTCTTAACGCCCTAGGCATTTGGAAAATTTAGAATGGATAAATATTATAGCACATGTAATCGATCCTATACCCGAAGCATATGGGACCCGATTCATGCTATAAAAATTTTTATTTGCCATGTTCTCAAAATTCGAACTATGAAGAGGGATGCCGTAATCATAATCGAATTTTGAGAATGCAACATATATAGAATTTTCTTATGTTGAACCATTCCAACATAACATTCATATATATCCTTGACTAAAGTTGATTAAAATCTCAATCTAAGCTTTTAGAATTGGAATGAAGTATAAATCCTCTCCCTTAATTATAGCAAAACAACATTTCAAAGCGAATTGAACCTTTTGTTTTCTATAATTAACATTGCTAACTTGCAACACTAACCATAATAATCATGCTCCCACTAGCACAATGATTATTATCTTACTAGCACAACACTTATGCTCCCACTAGCTTTGACATGTACTCAGAAATCAACTGGACTTCTAGAAATCAATACTTTATTGACTTTCTTGCCAAAGTTCAGATTTCTGATACAAGATTGCTTTGATAAGACTTTATCAAAATCATACACCTTTCCTTAGATAGCTCACATGTTTGTCTAGACCTATTGCCATTCTCACTAGTTAGTGTGTCGGTTAACCACACACGCTCCACTAACGACATGAGAATGCAAATATCACAATTGCTATCTACTTAAAATCTACTTAGTGAAAGCGTTTCATCACCATCATTTTCATGAATCGGAGAGAAAGCTTATGACACTTAGATTTTTTATGGTGTATGGATTCCTATTCATGTGAATTTGTTGAAAACAAAATCACAAGACAGGGTTAGTGACAAACCCAAACTCATATGGACTGAACTTGTTCAATCTTAATTTCTTGCCACTTGGCAGCTCAAAGGCCTACCATTCCTTCCACATTGTCATGCAAACAATTGAGAACTCATAGAACTCATAAGCATAGTCAACTTTAACTGGAATAGGCACAGAAATAAGAATATGTCAACACGATAGGTTACAAACCTCAAGTCGTGGGCTAGTGATTAACAATACTCTTGATTAGTTCTTAAAACTTTCTCAAGATCCTTTAAGACTCCCACTGACCTCTTGACATATAAGATTCTCCTGTCAAGAACCATTTCTTGACAAAACAAATATTCAAGAGTTAGTGCAGATTCTTATCAAGTTGAACACTTCATACAATTGGTCTTAGTTGGTCTTTGTTTTATCCAAAACATCACAACTAACCAACTTCAAATGTACAAGAATAGGAAACATCTTACTCTACATTAGACAAGTGTTATAAACTTTCTAAAGATTATGTCGCTCAAGTTACAATCTTAGAGTATGACTCTAAGATTTGATTTTGGAACGAAGTATGATTTATATTTTGATTTAACCATTTCAATAATTCACGAATCCTCTCCTTAGCCAAACAAATGCACTAAGGTGTCCTTCGAGGATCAATTGTGATATGGTTTCATAATCACCAAGATAACCATAAACCAAGATACTTAAGCACTCTCCCACCTTTTCAGATTGGAGAAACTTTTATCTTTCTGCCTAATTTGATTCTTCTCATTTGTCCTGTCATACATTGAAACTTTTCCAATGTTTACACTTAAACTTGTAAGTATAACCATATATACTAAACTTTAGTAAATCATGACGAATAATCTTATCATTCCTTGTGGTCGACTTGACTAGCGCACAACCAAGTGTACCCAATCCTTTAGTCCTTCACTTTACTCACATATACATGTGAGCAAGGACTTAGTCTTAATTTCCCAAAGATGAAAATTCTCATTCATCACACAATACAACTTGCATGATTCAAAGTTTCTATCCAACTGAAACTTGGGTGATGATAATCTTTCCTTATTTGGTAAATTATGACACTACCACAAATGAAAGACTCAAATCCATTATCCAATATTGCTTATCAATGGAAACATATAAACAACAATTTTTCACAAATGTCATTGTAAGGATACTTAAAATAAATCAAAACCTTTTCTTTTATTTTAAAACTTGCGGAAAAATCTTATCCTTACAATGCAAATACATATGAAAAACATGTTGTTATCTATTCCTAAGCAATATATCATAACTCTTAAACAGCAACTCAAAATTCTGATCATCGAACCATGCGATTGAGATCCATCTTCGCGATCAGATCATCATATTCTTTCTTTAGGTTTCCTTTGGTTCTTCCAAAACATCAAAATGTAATTTACATTACATCATGTATTACGAATCTCCAAAAGAGACTTCATAGAGTTAGATAATGGACTTTACCTGAAGCAAAGTCAAACTTTTTGACTTTTACCATCCTTATGAACTTTTCAGGTAAACTCGGTAGATTCGCAACCAATGTCCCTTCCTTTGGCAAAAGAAACATATGGACCTTTTTGGAAATGGTACACTTGATTGTCTCAGACTTAGACTTTCTCTTTACCATTGGTCAAATGAATTGACGATGGCCAATCCCTTTCTATTGGGAAGAGAAAGTTTTTCTGGACTTCCAATGTCATCATTATCAATGTCCAAATAGGTTTGGGAAGTAGATCTTCCAATCTAATTTGCTTTACCAATGCTCCAAATCATTGCTGATTTAGCAGCATCAAGAAAATAGGTAAGATCACTAAGGGTCATGTCGTGATCTATCATCAGGGAGTGACTGAAGAATCAAGTCAAGATCCAGCTACCTTGAGACTTCGACACCCGACTCTCCCGGCTTGCCAATATGTGACTTAACCTCCAAGATGTAAGCACATATAGTCTTTGCTTGCCAAAAGGGATTGAGTGACTTAGAACTTTTCAAGTCTTGTAACTTGTAGGATAGGGAGAATTATTGGAGGAGGTGGAGGAAGTGATGCATGATTTCCAGTCCCATTAATGCACAGCAAAGCGATTAATCTTTCACCTTGATTGCCATGTGGGATATCATCTTCATTAGGAAGGCTTGTTCCTAAAGATTTGGGAAGACCATAGTAGTCTGAAATAGACATTTATGAGGGAGAAATTCAAGTTTAGTTGATTTAAGTCCTTAATATAACACCCAATATGAAATATTAAGGCTAGGACCCAACAAACTAGTTATAACTGGAAGAGGGATGCCGTAATCCAAGCTATAAAATATTTGAAGGTAGGTAAATGACGATTTACCAATTTCCACCATGAAAAACAAAATAAATTATTAAGTTTTAATTGGATTGAAACTCCTAGATCTTTTGAGATTCATTGAACTTTCAATGGCATGTTTAAATATCGATTGTGCCCTCTCAAGTTTGTGACTGGGATGCCGAGGATCACAAACAAGGTGTGAATAACCATGCAAATTTACTTGGTACTCTTAACTTTATCACCTAATTGATGTGCAGGTTAACCACACGCGCTCCACCAATCTATGATAAACATTAAGTTACCCTTTGCCACACATTGTCAGTCCCATGTTAGTGTGCCGGTTAACCACACACGCTCCACTAAAGACTTAACAAAGGTGCAAAGTGCAATTTCATGGGTTAGCACCTTTTCACATTTTCCTAAGTAACTAAGATTCAGAATTTATAAGTGTTTAGTTACTTAGTATTTATCATTATACTTTTAATGAAGGGAGAATTATAGTCCTTATCCTACCCGTTCGGCTAACGACCCTCCACCAGTCAAGGAAGCGGTGGGTGAGAGTGGACACCCATTAAACTGCCATTTTATAGGCAGTAACCTTATACCCCCCTTATAGATCGGCTTCGTGAATGAGGCCTACTAATGGTAAGATTGACTTTATCTTATACATATCTATATGATTAAAATTATAATAATAGTATAAGGGTTGAATTTTAAACTTTTAAAATTCTAGGGTTTGATTTGGAATTAAAGCATTCATAAGCAAAACTTTACAAATTCCAAAACTTGAGGGCAAGTATTGAAACTTTTTATAACTCTTGGATTTTCATAACTTATGAGTTTAATTAAAGTTTGAAAAACTTTAATGAAGAGACTCTTGAACATCCATAACTTGAGGACAAATTCTGAAGTCCATAAAACTATTTATGAGAAAAAGACTCTTCATTTTGTAACCTATGACACTTTTATGAGTTTTAAGATTCATAAATGTGACTTTTCATATAACTTGAGGACAAGTTACAAAAACACATTTTATTAACTACTTTTAGATCAATTTGGATTGAAAACAACTAATACATAATTTTTCCCTTAATCTAAATTAACTCATAAAACAAGGTGACACAAAAAACTTGGTAATCCATAACTTGAGGACAAGTTATGGAGTCCATACAATGTCATTAAGATCAAGAATTACACTAACAAACAATTTGCACATAATTCCTATGATCTACCAAAACTCATAAGCATGAACAATCCATATCAACAATTTTTGAGAATCATATAAACATATATAAAACTTGAAAATTTGATAATAACTTTGAAATTGGTTTACCATAATCATTACCACATTAAAAAAACAAGTTTATAAGTTCAAAAACAACTTAGGGTAACGATTCTAGACCAATTCCAGCACCAAAACTCGAAGATATGCTGTCAGGGGGTCCAACCCGTCGAGTGCATGAACCAACTCGACGAGTTGGATGAATTTAGGCATGGACTCGTCGAGTCCCTTAATGGACTCGGCGAGTCAGTTGTCCCGACAACATACAAACTTCGATTTTCAGTAATTTGCATCAAGTATAAGTGAAAACAAGCCTTGGCTCTAATACCACTGTTGGGATATGAGCATTCTAACGCTCCTATGGTATACATGCAACCCTAAATACCTTGAATCTATGTTTTCTCTATTATACATGCAAATATCAATTTTCCAAGGTATTGTTCTAACTAGCATAATATAAAGTACATGTAATATAAAATCTAGTAGAATTACATACCTCTTTGTTGTAGCTTGATTCCATGGAGCTCAAGAGCCTAGTGCCCCAAGTGTGACACCTCAAATGGTTCACACAACATCAAAACAACTTGGAATAACCATGAGAAGAGATACTTCACTCTAGAAATCGGCTTGCCCTCTTGTGTATGCACTAGTGTTGATTTCACCAACCAATGGGGTCTTTATATAGTGTGCACATTAGGGTTACACCATGTAACCCATGACTTTACCCATTCCTTATGCTCCATAGGTTTTAACCTCCATGGAGTATCCATGGGTCACCACATGGGTTAAACCCAACATAAGGAATCATGGATCATAAGCCCACATATATAAGAATGAATGATTTACACAGTTAATCCCCATATATTTAATTAGTCTCTTTTGATCACTAAATTAATTCCAAATTAATTCTTGATCAATACTAATTAAATAATATGATTTCATATTAATATATTAGAGCTTATAATATATTAATATGTCACAAATATCCTCTTCTCACAAAAGGTCTATCTAAATGCCCCGATGCCATGCAACCCAAATGGACCATGCCGGGTCGGGTCAAGTATATACCAATTATAGTTATGGGCTTAGACACTAATCCAACATGAACTGCCGCAGGAAGGGGCATACTGCCTTTTTCTGCCGGGCACTGGCACAACCGATCTCCCAAGTCCCCGGAGTTGAAGTAAACCAGACTTGCTATGGCTGTGGTGAGACTGGGCACTACAAGAGGGACTGCCCGATAACAAAGAACTCAGGCGCGGATGGACGAATTCTGACGATCACCGCAGGAGAAACTACCCCGGAATCACCAGCGAGCAGCGGTACGTCTTCGAAATAAAACAATTTCTTTAGAAATTTTACTTATATTTATTATAATATCAAAACTTGGGGAAAATTTAAAAGTAATTATAATAACTCACTCGTCTGAACAAGTCACAACATTCATAAGAGAACTAAAGATCCGTACAGGTGAACTATGATGGCTTAGTATGTACATCAGGGTTGTGCATAGCTAAGATTTTGCAGACTTAGAGTGAGTGATTTCGCCTTAGTTCTTGTTCCTTGTCTGGTTGTGGATTTAGGGCAGAGCCACTCAGTCGACCGTCTTATTCATCTTAATTATACATAACTTGTATATGTCAGGCGATCATAGAGGTACTGAGGAGGATCATAATGTAAAGTATCGACACTAGTTATCAAAGCACTTCCACTGTTAGTACTCGCCCATCGCAGTACGATTTGTGGCAGTGGTAATATCAATGAGAAAACTGAAAGCACTAGAAAGTCTACACCAAATACATTGTCGAACACACTCGGGATACACCATCGTATAACAAACGTCTCATTCAAATCGGCCTAACATTTGTTTCTGTACAGAGTCCGTTGTCATCATTCGTCATGGATTGGCATGGTCATCACCATACCAAGTCCACGTGTTTTGAAATCCCATCGCCTTAACCAACAAATTAATGAAACCCTCTTCATTCGTAACGACAACCCGACCTAGAGCTCAGTATTGTCTCTTGTCTTCTACACCCCGAAGTACTCATGCGAGGAGCACCTTGCCCTCCGAAACCTTGCCACCGTATACTCAGCAGACCTTCCCGAACTACCACTCGTCCAACAGATCAAGTTCAAGCACAGAGGCTAAGGACGAATACAGCCCACCTATCACTATTAAGTGTATACGCGAGAGTGGTATATAATAATGATTATGCAGATTTAGTATGTGTGCTTCCGCCCTATCTCCTATTCCTTGTTTGGTTGTGGACCAGGGGCAGAGTCGCACATCCGACCGTCTTACTAATCTTAAGTATATACGACTTGTATACGCGAGGTAATGATAGATGGACCAGGTATGAATCTTATCAAGAGGGTAAGGGCAAACTTGCCCAGGTCTACGAGTGGGTATTCTACCATTCAGAGGAGCACGACCCCAGTAGTACTGCTTAGAAAGATAATTTCGGGACAAAATTCCATCTAACGGGGGGATGATGTGACAACCCGGAAATTTCTATCTTGTAAAGTCAATCCAATCAATCAAAGGTAGACTTGTATCTGTTACCTTTTAGCCATGCTAAGGGTTATTCTGTGAGTTTTTAAGCCCTGTACACTTAGGACTTGATGCTATGAAGTGTGAGTAACGAATCTATGACTTTCAAATTGAGCCAAGATCATCCATCAAGGGATGTTTACGGCCCAAAGTAGGTTTACGCCCGTAAACCCAAGCTTGGCCGTAAACCCCTTTCTATTAGTATTGATTTCCTTCATTATTCTTCATTTCTCACACCTTTCAATCAAGAACTCTCAAACTCTCTCAAGTATCATCAAAGGAATCCATCCTTTCTCTTCAAAAACGTAAGTGATTCATCCCTTTTACTAGTTAATCTTCATGATCATATGAATCCTATGAATCACATCCTTGAATTCATCACTTTTCCTTCAAGATCTTCAAGTCTTCATCTTTTCACGAAGAACACCAAGAACACACACACATGTTCTTGGGCCGTAAATACCTTTAAGACTTCCATTAAGTAAGTATCCTTTCCATATACTTTTTATCCATTAGAAGCTCTTGTATCCTCATGAGACAAACACCCTATAAGCATGAATCAAGATCCAAAATGCATCATCTTCAAGTGTTTACAGCCATAAACACTTCTTGTAGCCGTAAACCCTTCTTAGTTCATGCGGTGGCCGTGAACCCTTCAACCCATGGCCGTAAACCCTTCATAGAATCAAGCCTAGGGACGTAAACACTTCATGTGTGGCCGTGAACACTCCTTAGCCGTGAACACATACTTGTGTGGCCGTGAACACCCTTTCATACAATCATATGTGATTGTAACACTTCATTCCAAGTGTTTCCTAGTTCCTAAGGTTGTTTCCCTTCATGTTAGTTGTTTTAAACACTAATTATATACATATATGTATCAATATATGTCATTTAGGACTCATTTGTGCCTTGGGACTTCATTCGTGGAACTTTTCATCCTTACTCGAATCTTCAATTGAATCACCCACATAAGGTGAGTTCATACCCCCATAATCAATCTTTTAAATGGTTTTAAATGCTTTTAAGGGGGGGGGGGAATACAAGTAAAACACAAGAAATGTTGTGTTTTAAAATATAAACTGCTTATTATGTCTCTGTACCAATAAACTGTATGTAGAACACGAAACTGTGAATAGAACATAGAAATAAGCTTATAAACTTTAATAAGCTTAACTTGAAGAACAAAAGGATCTTTTTAGGAACTTATATGTTGAATATAAAAAGGATTTTCCACATTATTACTTGTAAAGTCGTTAATCAAGCTTGTGAGACACGTCTTCTAGTACTCATATAAGTACCAGCAAAAGTCTACCCTTACGACCAGAGTCTCCTGGAGGGAGAGCGCGAGTTTGTGTATAGATCTATACGGGATTGACAATCCCGCACCTCGCTGTTAGCTACAGCCGGACCGGCATGTCTGCGGGTGACAAATGTCATATTCTTTTCGACGTCTACAATACGTCGGGGTTAACCGGTCCAATTAGTATGGTCGTAAAACTCACAAATAGATAACAACGATATATTTAAGTAGTAATAAACTTTTCATGAACAAATCTCAAACGACACTAACTATGTGATTACTCAATGTATACTTAGGGTTAGATAGAACTGAAGTCCGATAGACAGTGGAATGTGTGACTTCCGCCTCATTTCCTATTCCTTCTTTGGTTGTGGGCTTAGGGCAGATTCACCCATTCAACTGTCTATTCGATCTCGGTTATATGCAACTCGTATGTATTAGGTAATCATAGGAGGGTAATATCGTCGTACCAGGTATCCAGAACAACCAAGTCTTTATTCAGTTTAACATATCTACAAAACTATACATCATTGTAGTAAGTATAGGGAGTATACTTGTGCTTTTCAAACTTAGAACAACATGGACATCCAGTCGGTTTTTATAGGAAATATAGGATAATCTATGGTAAACATCATTCTTTTCAAGGTAAAGAGTTTTGATTGTACTTTCTGAAAACAATAGCGTTTTACCAAAAACAACGTTTCACAATTGAGTTAGTGAAACTAGAAACTTATTTATAAAAGAGGTTTAATACTTCTTATTAAACCAGTATAACTTAAAGGACCTTTAGTAGTTAATTCTATAATACCTTAGTTTATACATCAAGGTTATATATAATTAATATCCGACAGGCAATTGGATGTGTGTTTTCCGCCTTACTTCATGTTCGTTGTTTGGTTGTGGGCTTAGGGCAGATTCACACAATTAACTGTCCATTCGATATTAGATTATATATAGCTAGTATAAACTAAGTGATTATAGAAGGAACTATTGTGGTTACCATTTTTACTAAAGGAAATATATGATTTTCTTAAAGTATGTTTTCATCAAATATAAAGGAACTATTACAGTTAACTCCGTAAGTACCAAATGAATATGCCAGGGTTATATACAATGAAGATCTAACAAACAATGGGATGTGTGACTTCCGCCTCATTTCTTGTTCCTTGTTTGGCTGTGGGCTTAGGGCAGATTCACACAACCGATTGCCTGTTTACTCTGGGTTGTATATAACTTGTATCCATTTAGTACTCATAGAAGGAATTGTAGAGTTATTTTTACTTATCATTCATCACATCAGAAGATATAGGATTTTCTGAAGGAACATGCGAACTTTTCTAAAAGAACTTACAACTTACTTTTCATCACTTAAATACTTATGAACTCACCAGCTTAAATGCTGATCTACTCTTTCAAAATAACTTGTATTCTCAGGAAACTAGTAGACAGGTACGCGCTCTGGGATTCAGAAGATGGACCATAGTAACTTCATGTCTTGTTTTGTTATTTACTTTTGGAGTCAAACTTTTGTGAATCACATATTCTGTAAACACTTTAATATAAATGCAATCGTTGTTTGTTACTTTGATTACTATGATGCATGTGTTGTGATACTAAGCATGACGTCCTACGCCCCCGAGCGTTTCCGCCATTCCGATTTGGGGGTGTGACAGGGTAATACCTTGGAAACTTCAAGTTTGCATATATAATAGTGAAAACATAGATCCAAGGTATTTAGGGTTGCATGAACATCTTATGAGTGTTAGAATGCTCAAAACCCATCAGTGGTATCAGAGCCTAGGCTTGTTTTCAATTATACTTGATGCTACCTGCTTGAAAAGGCTAAAAAAATTCGTTTTTGTGCATTCTGGACAGTGAACTCGCCGAGTCCACTGATGGACTCGACGAGTCCATGTACAAACTCATCCAAATCGCCGAGTTTGTTCATACAATCGACGAGTTGGAACCCCTGACATCATATTTTCGAGTTTTAAGGCTGGAATTGGTCTAGAATCATTACCCTAAGTTGTTTTTGAACTTATAAACCTGTTTTTGATGTGGTAATGATCATGCTAATCCAATTCAAAAGATAATTGTCAAAAGTGTCATGTTTTGTATTTGTTTAATGGTTAGGCTAATTACATGAAAATTGTTTGATTTGAATTGCCTTGTTCATATGAGTTTAATCTAGATCATAGTTTTTCTAGACATGTTTGTTTGTTTATAAGATAATCTAAATGGCCTTTAATGGATTCCATAACTTGTCCTCAAGTTATGGAAAACCAAAAGTCATTCTTGTTAATGAGTCTTTAAAAGTCATAAGATATAAAACTTGAAGAGTCTCTTTTCATAAATTGTTTAATGATCTCCATAACCTGTCCTCAAGTTATGGATTTTCAAGAGTCTTGCCATTAAAGCAACATTAAACTCATATGTTATGAATATGAAAGGTTTTGAATAGTTTCAAAACTTGCCCTCAATTTTTGGAATTTGTAAATTCTCACACACATTAATACTTTAATTCCAAACCCCCCCCCCCCCCCTAGAATTTTAAAAGTTTAAAATTTAACCTATATACTATTATAATATTATAGGTTTAATATTTATATATATGTATAAGAATAAAGTTAGTCTTACCGTTAGTAGGCTTCATTCACGAAGCCGGTCTATAAGGGGGGGTATAAGGTTACTGCCTATAAAATGGCCGTTTAATGGGTGTCCACTCTCACCCACCGCTTCCTTGACTGGTGGAGGGTCGTTAGCCGAACGGGTAGGACAGGACATTAATTCTCCCTTCATTAAAAGTATAATGATAAATACTAAGTAACTAAACACTTATAAATTCCCAATCTTAGTTACTTAGGAAAATGTGGATTTGGTGCTAACCCATGAAATTGCACTTTGCACCTTGTTAAGTCGTTAGTGGAGCGTCTGTGGTTAACCGACACACTAATCTAGGACTGACAATGTGTGGCAAAGGGTAGCTTGATGTTAATCATAGATTAATGGAGCGTGTGTGGTTAACCAGCACATTGATTAGGTGGTTGTAACATTAAGTGTACCAAGTTAATTTGCATGGTTATTCACTCCTTGTTTGTGATCCTCGGCATCCCAGTCACAAACTTGAAGGGCACAATCGAGATTTAAACATGCCATTGAAAAGTTCAATGAATCTCAAAAGAATCTAGGAGTTTCAATCCAATTAAACCTAATAATTTATTTCGTTTTTCATGGTGGAAATTGGTGAATCGTCATTCACCTACCTTCAAATATTTTATAGCTTGGATTACGGCATCCCTCTTCCAAGTTATAAAATATTGTGTTGGATCCTAGCCTTAATATTTCATATTGGGTGTTATATTAAGGATTTAAATCAACTTAACTTGAAATTCCCCCTAATAGATGTCTATTTCAGACAACTATGGTCTTCCCAAATCTTTAGGAACAAGCTTCCTAGTGAAGATGATATCCCACATGGCGATCAAGGTGAAAGATTAATCCCTTTGTTGTGCATTAATGGGACTAGAAATCATACTTCACCTCCTCCACCTCCTCCAATTAATCTCCCTAACCCACAAGTTCTAGAATAGTTCAAAGTCACTCAATCCCTACTGGCAAGAAATGTCTATATGTGCTCACATCTTGGAGATGAAGTCACATATTGACAAGCTGGGAGAGTTGGGTGTCGAAGTCTCAAGGAAGTTGACTGTTGACTGGGTTCTTCAATCACTTTTCGAGTTATATAGTGAGTTCATTAAGGACTTCTATGTGACAGACCACGACATGACCCTTATGATCTTACCTATTTGCTTGTTGCTGTTGAACCAACAATGATTTGGAGCACTGGGAAAGCAAATTTGATTGGAAGATCTACTTCCTAAACTTCCATGGACATTGATAATGATAACATTAGAAATCCAGAAAAGCTTTATCTTCCCAATGGAAAGGGATCGACCATGGTCAGGTCATCTGACCCAATGGTAAAGAGAAAGGCTAAGTCTGAGATAGTCTCGTGTACCATTCCTAAAGAGTCCATATGTTTCTACTGCCAAAAGGAAGGGGCATTGGTTGCGAAGCTGCCATGTTTACCTGAAAAATCACAAGGATGGTATAGTTAGAGTGTATGACTATACTTCAGGTAAAGTCCACTATCTAACTCTATTAAGTTCATATTTGGAGATTCTTATTACATGATGTGACTTGGTCGCATTTTGATGTTTTAAGAATCAAAGAAAAGAGAGGAAGCTTAAAAGAAGAATATGCTTATTCTGATCACGAAGATGGATTTCGATCACATGGTTCGGTGATCAGAATTTTGAGTTGTTGCTTAAGAGTTGAGATAGATTGCCTAGGAATAAATAACAACATTGTTTTCATATGCATTTGCATTGTAAAGATAAGTTTTTCCGAAAGTTTTAAAATAAAAGAAAAGGTTTTAATTTTATTTATTTTTTAAATATCCTTACAATGGAATTTGTGAAAAATTGTTGTTTATATGATTCCATTGATAGCAATATTGGAAAATGGATTTGATTCTTTCGTTTGTGGTAGTGTCATAATTTACCAAATAAGGAAAGATTCTCATCACCCAAGTTTTAGTTGGATAGAAACTTGGAATCATTCAACTTGTATTGTATGATGAATGAGAATTTTCATCTTTGGGAAATTAAGACTAATTCCTTGTTCACATGTATATGTGAATCAAGTGAAGGACTAGGAGATTGGGTACACTAGGTTGTGCGTTGATCAGGTTCACCGCAAAGAACGATAAGACTATTCTTCATGGTTTAATAAAGTTTAGTAAATATGGTTGTGCTTACAAGTTTAATGTATGACAGGACGAATGAGAAGAATCAAATTAAGCAGAAAGATAAAAGTTTCTCCAATCTGAAAAGATGGGAGAGTACTTCAGTATCATGTTTTATGATCATCTTAATGATTATGAAAAACCATATCACATTTGATCCTCTAAGGACATCTTAGTGCATTTGTTTGACTAAGAAAAGGAATCGTGAATTGTTGAAATGGTTAAATCTAAAGATGAATCATACTTCGTTCCAAAATTGAGTCTTAGAGTAACACTCCAAGACCGAGCCTTGAGTGACATAATGTTAAGAAGGTTAAAACACTTATCAAATGTAGAGTAAAATGTTTTCTACTCTTGTACATTTGAAATTGGTAAGTTGTGATGTTTTGAATAAAACAAAGACCAACTAAGGCCAATTGTGTGAAGTGTTTGTCTTGATAAGAATCCGCACTAACTCTTGAATATTTGCTTTGTCAAGGAATGGTTCCTGACAAAGAAAATCTTACATGTAAAGAGGTCAATGGGAGTATTAAAAGATGTTGAGATAGTTTCAAGAACTAATCAAGAGTATTGTTAATCACTAGCCCACGACTAGAGGTTTGTAACCTATCGTGTTGACATATTCTTGTTTCTGTGCCCATTCCAGTTAAGGTTGACTATGCATGTGAGTTCTATGAGTTCTCGGTTGCTTGCATAACAACTTGGAAGCAATGGTAGGCCCTTGTGCTGCCAGATGGCAAGAAGTTAAGATTGAACAAGTTCAGTCCATATGAGTTTGGATTTGTCACTAACCTTGTCTTCTGATTATGGTTATGACAAATTCACATGGATAGGAACACATACTGATGGGTTTTTGAGCATTCTAACACTCCTATGGTGTACATGCAACCCTAGAAACCTTGGATCTATGTTTGACTATGATACATGCAAATAATTATTTTTCCAAGGTTCTTATCCTATCTAGCATGGCGTGGGGAACTTGAATCAAATAAAGCTAGTAGAATTACTTACCTTGTAGTTGTAGTTGATTACTTGGAGTTTTAGAGCCTAGCACCAATAGTGTGGATGCCTCAAATGGAAATCACAAATCACCACAAACTTGGAACTTTGAGAGAATAGTAATCACCTTCTTGAAATCGGTCCTCTTACTTTACTCACCACAACTCATGTGATTTCAAGAACCAAAGCCTCCTTGTTGGGCTTATAGTGTTGCGTCATGGGCTCGGTCCTTAGCCCAGTTTTGGATGCCGGTTTGGGCCTGTCCAACCATGCATGTTTTTCTCTAGGGTTTAGTATTTAAGCTGCATGCATGCAGTCTTTGTGATTAAGGTTTTTATTATTTTCTCACACAAGGTTTGTAAACCCTAGCTCGCCTCTACAGTGGAAGTTCTTCATCGAGCTCTGCTGAGGCGTGACTATATTTGAATCATAAGCATATCGTTGATTCTATTATGTGTTCATAATATTATTGTGTTTGTTTTGTTTGATCTTCATCTTTTACCTGTGAAAGATCTAATCGGTCAGAGATTTATTCTCATCAATTGGTATCAGAGCAGGAGACTGTGTAATTCATACACATCTCTTCTGTCGAAGAAGTTATTAGGGTTTTATTCCGCATTGATTGATATTAATTGAGCCGTCATTCCATATTGACGTATCTCATTAATCGTCGATCTTACTCTAATTTATAAAATTACAAGTCTGATCTTTAAACAGGTAATCGATCAAACGCTATCACAATGCCCATGGATGATTCTCAAACCAATCCAATCAACATCTCTAACAGCATTGGTTCAACAACAAGGATTCCAATCTTGTATACTCAAGATTATGAAGTTTTGACGCATCATTTTGAAGATTATGTGATCGGATCGGAAGATAATGGGTACTTGATCTGGGAAGCAATCACTGTTGGCCCATTCGCTCACTCAAGCTCCTCAAAGATTGTCAAAACTCAGAAGGAGTACAATCAGCTTGTTAATGATGTAAAAGATATTCCTCAAGATGAGAAGGAAAAGTTTCAATGTAACATCAAGGCCTTGAGGATGATTAGGTTTGCTTTGCAGTCAGATACGTTCCGTTTGGTGAGTTCTTGCGCTACGGCTAAAGAGATATGGGACAGGCTAAAAGATTCCACTGATGCAGATCTGGAACATTCGATTCAAACTCTTTTGCTTTCTGAATTTGGTGATTTCAAACAGAAGCCCGAAGAGAAATTGATTCAGGCTTTTGATCGCTTTAATCACCTCTTAAGTAAGATGATGAAGCATGGGATCGAAAGGAAGGTTATTGAACATAAGGTTACATTAATGAATGGTCTAAGACCTGAATGGATGGCTGTCGTATCCACTGTTAAAGCACATGAACAGTTTAAATCGTATTCTCTGGCGAAACTGGTGGGAATTTTGAAATCCCATGAAAGTGCACTGTCTAAGGAAACGAATGTGGTTTCTAGTTTGGGTTCGTTAGCCCTTGTTTCTAAAGGGAAAAGTTCTGTTGAAGAAGAAGAGGAATTGGATCTTGCCGACTATGATCTAACCAGTGAAGAGTATGCCCTGATGGTGTCCAATCCTAGAAAGTTCCCAGCCAACAAGAACCGAAACTGGCAGGGTAGTTACAGCGCTAAAAAGGTTAAGGAGGAACCGAAGATAGGATTGAAGTCAGAAGAGTCCAAGAAAGAAGTGAAAATTGGTGGAGACTCAGGATTTGATTGCCATTACTGTGGAGGCAAGAATCACTTTGCCAAAGACTGCATGCTGAAAAAGAAAGCGGAAAAGATAGATGAGGATGATGAGGAAGCGAGCCTCCTGAGACGACTGGAGGAAATCAAGAAAAGAAAGTCAGCTGCTAACAATAAAACTATGAATGCTTTAATTATACAGGATAAAGGCAATCGTGATGAATTCGGTGGCGTGGAAGTATGGTCCACGGATTCAGAGGATGAAGAAGTAAGAAAACCCACTCATGGCAAGGCGATGCTGGTGAAAGAAGAACCTGCTGCAGGAAGGTGTTTAATGGTGACTGAAGGTGTATCTCAGATGAGGGGATATGCAACAGATAGTGGGCTGGAAGAAGAGAAGGAGCGAGAGGACATGTGCTTTGCTGCAAAACCTGTCAATGCACAGATCAACGAATGTGATGAGTTGATCAGGAAGGTACAAAATATTCTCTCTTCTCTAAATATACCTGTAACTAACTATGAAAAGGAATTGAATAGCTTGAAATCTAAATTTTCAAGTATAAGTAGTAGTCTCACCCAAACCCGTGTCACAAATTCTAACCTGACTGATCAAATTAGCAGGATATCGTCGAAGAGTGAGGAAAGGAGGATGTGGATTGAGCAGAAGGAGAAAGAGTTTATTAGGTCTAAGGATGAATCCATTTATTTGCAACGAGACAATCTTAAACTTTTAAAAGAACGAAATGTGTTTTGTTTGATTGCTAAGAGACTTTATTTTAATATTACTCAATTGCATCTCGATTGTGGAATAGGAAAGAAAATACATCGCATGATTTTACCCTTCCTTGAATTAAAGGAAGATGAAATCGATGCTGAAGCTAACAACTGTGAAAGCGTTGTATCTTCTGATGAGGTCTCACCGGCATACAAAATTGGTCTTGACAAAATTGAGTCCTATATTAAGTCCAAAGACCATAAGGACATGCTTAAAAATCTATTAGACGAAAATGATAGATTGAAGTTAAGAACCGAAACTGTACAGAAGTTTGACTCATTGAATGCCAAACTAAGTTCATAAAATAAAATTGATGTTGAAAATGCATATGAACTTAATGAGGATGATGATATGAGTGAAATCTCTGTAGAGGATTTGGTGGACTGTTCTGAATTTGTCAAAAGCGAACCTGAAACACACAAAAATCCGATTTCTGAAAACTCTGTTGAGTTCGCCCGTTTCTCGAAAGACAAGACCAAAATTCTCAAGGAAAAGGCCGTCGTGTATCAAAAGGTCCATACTACTCCAAATCAGGTATACAAAGTAGATGGAGTTACACAGCAACAAACAGCCGAACTGACTGCAATAGTAACAAAAGATAATGCTGAAGGCTGTGATGAATTTTTCTGGTCAGCACCCATTGACAACGCTGATGAAACAGTAGGCTTGTCACAGAAAACTTCATGGAGAGTGAAAGGAAGATATGTAGCCGAACCTCTCAATGATCCTACTCGTTTTGATGAGCCTGGCACAAGTGGCACCAAAAGCCCTTCAACTGGACTTGTCGTAGTCTCAAGCGAAACCTCCTCTCTTAAAAGCACAGCTTATGCTCAAGCATCTGAAAAAAGGGCTAATATTCATAGAAATCCAAAACAGGTGAAAGATCGAAAGCATCAAAGGAATGTGAGGTACAAGAAAAACCTTACTGAAAGGAAGCAGTTCTGGCGTTCTCAAAATCCCAACTATGTTCGCTACAAAAAACCTTCTAAGCAAAAAGAGGCAGGAATCGACAATTCTTCCACTCGCACTCATGGTGAAACAAACCGAAAGCAGAGTTTCGGTCCTCAGAAGGGTTTCGGTCCTAAGTATGAACCCAACCGAAAGCAGAGTTTCGGTCCTTAGAAGGGTTTCGGTCCTAAGTATGAACCCAACCGAAAGCAGAGTTTCGGTCCTCAGAAGGGTTTCGGTCCTCAGAAGGGTTTCGGTCCTCTGAACCATCTTGACCGAAAAGAGAGTTTCAGTCCTCAATCACAAAAGGGCCATAACCGAAGAACTCACTCTGTTTCTAAATCTAATTTCTCCAAATCTCATCTTCAGTCTCAGAATGATCAAAAAGGAAAAGAAAAAGTTTGTCCAGAAAATGCAAAGGATTCATCAATCCAGCATAATGTTGATCGGAAATATGCAAATGTACAATACACATATTTGGCAACTTCACCTAGAAACAAAGTTAAAGTTTTTACTATAAAAAGAAAAGATAAAAAAACTTTGATTAAACGTACTTATTTGGTTGATATCTCTCTTACGAATCCTTGTTCTGTACAAAGCTCACGAGGACCCAAGACTCTTTGGGTTCCTAAATTTGTTTGATTTTTGCAGGTTATTCGTGACGAGCAGTTTGACGAAGAATGGTATATTGATAGTGGCTGCTCGCGTCACATGACAGGTAGAAAGGAAGAACTGAGAGAGTTTCGATCTCTCAAGGATGGTGGAATAGTGAAATACGGCAACAACTCGTTTGGGACTATCAAAGGCTACGGAATGATTACGAATGGTGATTTCTCAATAAGAAAGGTCACATATGTTGAAGGATTGCAGCACAACCTTATCAGTGTATCACAGCTAGTGGTTGGGACTGGATTGAAAGTCTCGTCTGATGATGACGGCTCAGAGATTGTTGAGAAGAAGTCCAATAACATTCTGCTGAAATCGAAGCGAAAAGGGGAAATGTATCCTTTAAACCTCAACCCAATTCGAGGTAAACCAGCAGTTTGCTTACTCACTAAGGCTCACTCAGATGACAGCTGGTTATGGCATCGAAGACTCTCTCATCTTAATTTCAAGGATATCAACAAGCTGGTTTTAGGAGATCATGTTCGGGGTCTTCTAGTTCTCAAATTCGACAAAGAACGTCTATGCGCAGCCTGTGAAATGGGAAAGCAGAGTAGACAAAGTCATCCCTCAATTATCAATATAAAAGTGATAGAACCATTGGAGTTACTGTACATCGATCTGTGTGGTCCCTCTTCCATTGAAAGCATTGGTGGAAACAAGTACATTCTGGTCATAGTGGATGATTTCTCTCGATTCACATGGGTGTTCTTCTTGAAGCAAAAATATGAGGCTACTCCAAAGCTCAAGCTCTTCATAAAACAGGTAGAAATTCAACTGAGGAAAGTTGTTCGTAACGTAAGAAGCGACAACGGCTTGGAATTCAAAAACAAAGATTTTGAAGATTTTCTTGCTGAAAAGGGAACGACTCATAATTTCTCAGCCCCATATACTCCACAGCAAAATGGTATCGTTGAAAGGCGAAACCGATCTTTGTGTGAAGCAGCTCGAACGATGTTATGCTTCGCATCCTTGCCTTTGTATTTCTGGGCTGATGCAATTGCTGCTGCTTGTTATACTCAGAACAGATCATATCTAAACAAGCGATTCTCTATAACTCCTTACGAGATCTTGAACAATCGCAAACCGAATGTGAAATTCTTCCATGTGTTCGGTTCAAGATGCTTCGTCTTCAACTCTAAAGAGAATCGAAACAAGTTTGATGCTAAGGCTGACGAAGGAATATTCTTAGGTTACTCACTGAATTCTAAGGCATATAGAGTTCTAAACAAGCGCTCTAAGAAGATTGAAGAAACATACTACGTCACTTTTGACGATAGCTATGTTAAGAAGATAAAGACAGCCGAAGGTTCATTGCAGGAAATTTTTTCAAAGACTAGTCAAGTTACAGCCTCCATTTCAAATCTTTTCGAGCAATATATGCTTCTTTTTGATGAGCCTCAAAAGGCAATTGATTCTGAATCAAAGGCTAAAGACAACAAGGTTGATAGTCTAAGACAAATCATTGACGATGCTGCTCAAAAGATGGCTGATGATCAACCTAAGGCAACCGAAAGGCCAGACATAAGCGAACCTTTGAATGACTGTCCTTCTGTCCAGGGGGAGGGTCTGTCTCCACAACAAGATCAAGGTTCTTCATTCCAGGGGGAGAATTTAGTGTCACAATCTTCCGGCTCTACTGAATGTCCAAACGAAGGGGAACATTCTGATCCAGATGTTGAACTCCTATTATCATTTGAGGGGGAGAGTAAACATGTCAATGATGATGATACCCTATCTGAATTAGAAGAAGAAATCAATGCAGAATTGGATCCCTCTTGTGATCCAAATTACCCACCTCTTATTAAATGGACCAAAGATCATCCACAAAGTCAAATTATTGGGGAATCTTCAGAAAAGGTGTTAACTCGCTCTCAGATCAAAGCGAAACAAGATGCACTCTTTTCTCAAGTAGAGTTTTGCATGTTCAACTCCTTTGTTTCCAAAGTTGAATCGAAGACTGTTAATTCAGCACTTGATCATTCCGACTGGGTTCAAGCCATGCAAGATGAGTTGAATGAGTTTGAAAGAAACAAAGTATGGCGTCTAATTCCAACTCCAAAGGATGCTTCGGTTGTCGGTCTCAAATGGGTATTCAGAAATAAGATGGATAAGGAGGGGAACGTGATTCGTAACAAAGCTCGGTTGGTTGTGAAAGGTTACTGTCAGGAAGAAGGTATCGATTATGAAGAGACCTTCGCTCCTGTTGCAAGATTAGAGTCCGTCCGTATCTTTCTTGCCTATGCTGCACACATAAACTTTGAAGTCTATCAAATGGACGTCAAGTGTGCCTTTCTCAACGGTGAACTTGAAGAAACTGTGTACGTTGAGCAACCGCCAGGCTTCGTGAACGAGAAGTATCCAGGTCACTGCTACATACTTGACAAAGCGGTATATGGCTTAAAGCAGGCTCCCAGAGCATGGTATGAAACTCTTACTCGGTTCTTAAAAATGTCTAGATTCAAACAAGGTTCGGTTGACCCAACCTTCTTTCGAAAAAGAGAGGGTAACCACCTTATGATAGTCCAAATTTATGTTGATGACATCATCTTCGGCTCCACGAATCCCAGCTTAACAGCTGAATTCAGGAAGTTGATGGAAACTAAATTTGAGATGAGCTCAATGGGTCCAATTAACTTTTTCCTTGGCTTAAACATTAGACAGGGACCCGAAGGCATCTTTATTAACCAGGAGTCATACACCAAGACACTGCTTGCTAAGTTTGGTATGATGGGAGACTCCAAAGTTAAAGTTCCAATGGCTTTTGGCACCAAACTTACACCCTCATTGGAGAAGCCAGCCGCTGACATGAAGCTCTATCGTCAAATGATTGGGTCTCTAATGTATCTCACGGCTAGTAGACCTGACATCATGTTTTCAGTCTGTTACTGTGCCAGATCCAAGCTAACCCACGCGAACCTCATTTGCAAGCTGTGAAAAACATCTTTTGCTATCTGAAGCGAACCTCCTCTCTTGGTCTGTGGTATCCAGCCAACTCAGGATTCTTTGTCCAAGCGTTCTCAGACGCTGACTTAGGTGGCTGTGGATTAGATCGTAAAAGCACAACTGGAGGATGTCAATTTCTCGACGGTAAATTGGTTAGCTGGCAATCAAAGAAACAAACATGTGTTTCTCTCTCAACTGCAGAAGCTGAATACATCGCTGCAGCATCCTGCACATCACAAGTTGTATGGATACAAAGTCAGCTTAGAGATTACGGGCTGAACATGAAGAAAATACCACTATATTGCGACTCTGAAAGTGCAATTAGGATTTGTCACAACCCAGTGCAACACTCGAAGACTAAACACATAGCACTGAGGTATCACTTTATCAAGGATCACGTTGAAGATGGCAACATGGAAATTCATTTAGTAAGGACGACTGATCAACTGGCAGATATATTCACTAAGGCTTTACCTGAAGCAAGCTTCAACAAGATTTTGCAAGGCCTAGGAATGATGGAAGCAGAATCAGAACCAAAATCGCCTTCGCTTCAATAAAGGTAAGAAGCGAAATAGAGCGAACCGAAATGAACCGAACATTCGGTCTATTTCGGGTTCGGTCTATTTCGGGTGAAGCTCGACCATGAACCGAAATGAACCGAGCGTTTGGTCTATTTCGGGTTTGGTCCTTCTGAACTCGTTCGCTTCTTTTTCTTATCAAGGCATTTTGATTGTATTCCTATGTACACTCTTTTAAAATTCTTCTTATATTCATAAAATCCAAAATTATTTTCCTTTTTCATTCAATTGAACAATTTTCACAAAATACAAAAATATTTTCCGTTTTTGATCTAATGATTTCTTTTGCATAAAGTATTACTCTCGATGATGACGATTCAGAAGGTAAAATCTCTTTTCTATAAACTTTCTACGCGTCCCTAGAAGCATGCTGCTGCATGTTGACTAAAGCCTCGACAGATTTTGAGTGAAGCCTTAATAACATGATACATACAAATCATGTTTTCCCAAGCTAGGCTGCAATGTTCACTCTAATCTTGAGCTACCTTACTCTACTCACATTGAGCTTAGAGTTTTCTGCTTAGTCCTTCCTTTACAGCAGAGGTACATTTGTTTCGTATACCACCTCCATCATTTTTCTCCATTATACTTCGTCTCACCAATATAACCCTTGAGACTCTCAGCATTTACCACTGAGGTTTATGGTTATACAAAAATTTGTGTTAATGATCTCAGTTTCGTGTCACTATATACTGAGTGAAACCCACCATTTAACACCATTAATGAATTGACGGCACATGAACTATATGTTACAAATGAAATCTCTTTTTATTTTGCGTGATTCTTCTGAAATTTTCTATTACCAAGAATTTTTCTTCCCCAAGGATCCAGTTAAATTTTTTTTGGGATTTCTCACCTATCCAACAGTCAATAAATATTTTCCCTACCTACTTGTTCAACAGATCACATTGATCTCACAAGTACTTCGTTCAGTTTCGGTCTTATATCAAGTATCGAAATCACGGATTGAAGCAAAAGCCACCCTTTATAAGCTTTAATTAAAAGATGCCTTTCAATACTTCTTAACAAGTACTTGATCGTTATTTAATGGGGAGCCACACAAGCACTTTAAAGTCTCTCTTGACTTTGAAGGAAGAGATTCGTGCCCAGAATCAGCTGCTTTATGTCTTGTTAAGACTTCACAAATTATCACAAAAAGTTTGCTTTATTTCTTTATCTTTGACACTCTTTGCACGAAAATTTTTGATTTTCCAAAATCTGGTTCTATTCATGGTGTTCTAATATCTTCAAGTATTACAATGCTCGATAAAGTTACAATGCAAAACCTCAAGCTTCGCACTGCAACAACTGAACTCAACGATTTGAAATCTGAAAGGGAGGTTATTCGAAGCTCTGTTGGCGATGTTCACTCCATTTTGCTTCACCTTCTTGATGCCTATGATCCCATCATCACCATTACCATCCGAAGGCACTTGGCTGAGAAACTCATACCTGCACTGGCTATCCTTAGTCGTATTGAGGGTGTTCCGGTGTCTGGTGTCCAGCCGAAACAAGGGGAGAGAAGGTAGCGAAGACTCAACCACCTCCTGAACCAAAATCAACTGCTGAACCGAAGGATAATGAAGCTTCGGTCAGTAAAAGGAACAAGAAGAAAAAGAAGATCGGTGAAGACGACATTGATGATGAAAATGATATTTTTGAAGAAAATCCTGAAAAGCCTTATCAGAAAACAAAACCAACTGATAAAGAGCTTGAAGAAAAGATCAAGAAGCTAACGGCTGACCAAGAGAAGGAGCTTATGGAAAAGAAAAAGTCCATTTTTCCAGAATGGACTATTGACTCGCTTCAAAGAAGCGCCATAGACAAACCAAGTGTTCTTTGGCTCGAACCAGTCATGTCATTTGGGCTTGAAAACTCCAAGGATGCACAGTTTGACATGCCAATCACTCGAAAGGCATTCATCTTTCACTGCTTCAACTCAACTACTGCTATCCCTTCTCCAGACCCGAAGGTGGATCGGGATCTATTGGAATTCTATCTGGAGTTCGCTCAACCCCAGTACTTGACCTGGAGTTCGCAGAAAATCACAACTGTCAAGGTTCTGAAGCCCTACTCAGCAGGGAAGTTTGTTAATGTGATATTCAAAGTGACTCGAGGATCTGAAGGCTCGGTTCACAACTTCACTCTTGCTGATTTACCGAACCTCAATCCCCACGACTGGATACTCCTCAACAACATCTTACTGTCAAATCCTCAGGAGTATCAGCCAATCATTGATCATATCAAGCGAATGCTTGTCTGCTACATTCACGAAGTGGCAAAAATGGATCAAGAGATCGCTTCAGCAATTCACAAGCGAACCACGATCAAACCGATGGGAAGAGCTGGCGATATTAACTCGATGGTCAAAGGCAAGATTGACCCAACATTCCACACAGTGATGTTTATCAGGGGTGAAGGTCAAAAATGCCTATTCGCTCTTGTTGACAAACACCTCTTCTCAACTGCTTGCTTGGAGCACATTTTGGAGATTATTCAGAGGTGTAGTCAGAACACAGCAGCCGACAAGAAGATGTTTACTGACATGCTGAGATGGTACATTCAATTTCGGCAGACTCTTCTTGCAATCATCCCTCGGCTGTTCAAGGTGGTAAAAACTGTGAAGCCTACTCAAAGAAAATGATCTCTCGCCTCATTTGACGCAAAGGGGGAGATTGTTGGGCTTATAGTGTTGCGTCATGGGCTCGGTCCTTACCCAGTTTTGGATGCCGGTTTGGGCCTGTCCAACCGTGCATGTTTTTCTCTAGGGTTTAGTATTTAAGCTGCATGCATGCAGTCTTTGTGATTAAGGTTTTTATTATTTTCTCACACCAGTTTTGTAAACCCTAGCTCGCCTCTACAGTGGAAGTTCTTCATCGAGCTCTGCTGAGGCGTGACTATATTTGAATCATAAGCATATCGTTGATTCTATTATGTGTTCATAATATTATTGTGTTTGTTTTGTTTGATCTTCATCTTTTACCTGTGAAAGATCTAATCGGTCAGAGATTTATTCTCATCACTCCTTTATATAGTGTGGTGGATTAGGGTTACATTCATGTAAACCCTAATACCCATGTCTTTTCATTTCCATGAGATCCATGGGTTAAAGCTCCATGGAGTATCCATGGACTTTCCATGCAAGCCTAGCCCATTCCAAATAAACATTAGCCCACACTATATAAATACAAGAGCCCATATTTAATTAGTCATACTTTTGATCTCTAAATTAATTCTAGATTAATTATAGATCAATACTAATTAAATAATATGATTTTATATTAATATATTAGGACTTATAATATATTAATAAATCATAACTTATACTATTCTCAAACGATTATCCATAAATTGTTCGGGTGAAGTGCAACCCAAATGGACCATGCCGGGTCGGGTCAAGTACATACCAAATATAGTTATGGACTTAGACACTATATCCAACACATACACCATTAAATCTAAGTGTCATAAGGTTTCTCTTCGATTCATGAAAATGATGGTGAGGAAACGCTTTCACTAAGTAGATTTTAAGTAGATAGCAGTTGTAATATTTGCATTCTCAAAGTCGTTAGTGGAGCGTGTGTGGTTAACCAGCACACTAACATGGACTTGTGAGAAATGGAAAAGGTCTAAACAATTGAGACTATGATTACGACATCCCTATTCATAGTTCTAAAATTGTTTAGACACACATGTGAGCTATCTAAGAAAAGACGTATGATTTTGATAAAGTCTTATCAAAGCATCTCGTATCAGAAATCTGAACTTTGGTAAGAAAGTCAATAAAGTATTGATTGCTAGAAGTCTAGCTGATTTCTGGATACATGTCAAAGCTACTGGGAGCATAAGTGTTATGCTGATAATTATCATGTTAGTGGGAGCATGATTATTATGTTAGGTGTTGCAAGTTAGCAATGTTAATTATAGAAAACAAAAGTTTCAATTTGCAAAATGTACTTTGCAGGGTTTGAAAAGTTGTTTTGCTATAATTAAGGGAGAGGAAATTATACTTCATTTCAAATCTAAAAGCTTAGATTGTGAGATTTTAATCAAATTTGGTCATGATTACATTATTTGCGTTCTAAAATTCGATTATGATTACGACATCCCTTTTCATAATCTGAATTATGAGAACATGGCAAACAGAAATAGAAATATTATAGCAAAAGACTGGTCTAGTATATGTCTTTATGTGAGACATCATGAATCGTGTCCCATATGCTTCGGATATAGGATCGATTACATGTACTATAATATTCATCTGTTCTAAATTTTTCCAAATACCTAGGGCATTAAGGGGGAAAAAGTACTTGAACTGGATATGACTAAAATGATTAAGCAATTGTCGAGGACAATCTGAGGTTTTCCAAAGATTGGTTGCTCATGGACAATTGGAAGTATAAGTGTTAATTTTGGAAGGACCATATTGACATATTCTGGAAGGAGGCAACTCTTGTTCAGAGATGATAGTCAAAATGGGAATGTGGAAATGTTTCCATAGGTGGAAGGTGTTCATTAAATCTGTGTAAGATTAGAAAACTTAATGCAAGAAGGATGTTCAAAGGAATGTACTTTGAATTTGAGACTTCATTTCCATGGAATTGCTCTCCATTAGAATACTTTGTAAATGTCTGTTGCCAAGTCTTTATGACTTTTGTGCACAGTCATTACAAGAGAATCAATGCATATAAGTTTAAAATCTAACAGATTTCAGTAAATAGCAAAGAATCTTGTATTCTTACATTTGCGGTAAGGATTTGGGATTGCGAAATGAGTATCATTGGAATCATGTTCAATTGGTCTATTTCACAAAGTAAGGATCATAGACAAACATAGTGTGCATACTTAGAGTATGGCATAACTATTGTTTGGACAAACATAGTGTGCATGCTTGGAGCATGGCATGACTATTGTTTCAGTTCAAGTATTAAGTTGATTATTTGAAACATTATGCAATGAATAATGTGTAATCAATATGGTGATTAAATAAAAGGTGTTTTATTTATATTCATAAGTTCTAAGACCATATTGGATTCGATTGTTCTTGTGTTTCACTTTGCATGTTTTGACTTCCCGAATAACTAAGGTTATTCAAACTCTCCACAGTCAGTCATACTTTGGAAGTAGGTATGAATCAAGATTGTCATAAATTGGGCTTGTAGATGTCTAAAGTATTTAGACATAGCAAAAGTTGCTGCAACATTCATGAGTGCTCCCGGAATGATATTCGAGTATTGGATTAAACCCACTCTTATTTGAATCACTTCATGGATTTTATCACGAGTGATCATGAGACGATAATATCTTATATTCTTCAAACAGAGACGTGTGAGTTGTAGTTGCGCGTCGGTTGCACATTGACATATGTAAACGCAACCAGTAACTTGGTTGTTATAAAACATATCGTTGTGTGTAATTTAATGAGTAAGTGCAAGCGAACATTTGGGTCGAAGTTTATCCATTCCTTTTACCCTTGTAGGGATAAAAGCGATATTTGTGTGCCCCTCGATGATTTAGTGATGACACCCCTAAGTGCTTGGCCAAGCCTGGACTGATTTGATTTGTTCAATTAGTCGGTCGTCATAAATCGGAAATCGGGAAACAACAGATGGACATAGAGAATGATTATAATCCATGTCTTAGTCCATATGATATCTTGTAGAATGGAGTAATATATGATCCCTTATCTAATACACGCGTCATTGATTTGTTCAGAGTTTGACAGCGACTTTAAGAGCTACGATTGCTAGTCGGGTTGTGAAGTCGTACTTGCAATAATAGTTATTAGACTTATCCAAGTGGGAGACTGTTGGATTAGTCTCTAAGTCCAAAACTATAATTGGTATGTACTTGACCCGACCCGGCATGGTCCATTTGGGTTGCACTTCACCGGGACAATTTGTATGGATAGACTTATGAGAAAAGGATATTTATGATTTATTAATATATTATAAGTTTTAATATATTAATATGAAATCATATTATTTAATTAGTATTGATCAAGAATTAATTTGGAATTAATTTAGTGATCAAAAGAGACTAGTTAAATATGGACTCATATTGTATGGGCTAATGTTATTTAGGATGGGCTAAGCCTACATGGAAGTCCATGGATAGTCCATGGAGCTTTTAACCCATGGATCCTAAGTAATGTGGAAAGTCATGGGTATTAGGGTTTACCCTAATCATGCATACTATATAAAGGAGTCTTTGGCTCATAAAATTGGCGCCAGTGTGTGTAATAAGAAGAGAGAGTCGATTTTGTGAGCATCCATACTTTCTCTCAAGTCTTCCAATTTGTTGGTGGTGATTTGTGATTCCACTTGAGGCATCCACACTATTGGTTCTAGGCTCTTAAAGCTCCAAGTAATCAACTACAAGAAAAAGGTATGTATTCTATCTAGTTTTGTTATGAAAATACATATGATCATATGCTAGTTAGGGTAATACCTTGGAAACTTCAAGTTTGCATGTATAATAGAGAAAACATAGATCCAAGGTATTTAGGGTTGCATGAACACCTTAGGAGTGTTAGAATGCTCAAAACCCATCACGGCTGTCTCTAAGGCATACCCCCAGAAATGAATAGGAAGTAAATCACAACTCATCATAGAACGAACCATGTCTAACAAGGTTCGATTACACCTCTCAGCCACACCATTTAACTGTGGTGTCCTAGGAGGAGTTAATTTTGAAACTATTCCACATTCCTTTAGATAGTCGTTGAACTCAATATTAAGATACTCTCAACCTCTATCGGATCTAAGTGTCTTTATCTTCCTACCCAATTGATTTTCGGCCTCATGTTTAAACTCCTTGAACTTTTCAAAGGTTTCTGACTTATGATTGATTATGTAGATATAGCCATATCTGCTATAATCATTAGTGAAAGTCACATAGAATCGATTAGCATCCCTTGTAGTTGATATGAAGGGTCCATACACGTCAGTATTTATGAGGTCCAACAAACCATCACTTCTTTCACTAGATCTTGTGAAAGGTGATTTTGTCATCTTTTCCAAAAGACAAGATTCACACATATCATCTGATTTTAGGTCTAATGATTCCAACACTCCATCCTTTTGGAGTTGGGCTATGAGTTTCTTGTTAATGTGTCCAAGACGACGATGCCACAAGCATGCCTTGTCTACACTACTAGATAAGTTAATATGAAAAACACTATTACCTAAGCTATCAACACAAGTCACTGTTTTATATACACCATCACAAGGTAAAGCTTCAAACACAAAAATGCCATTCTTATAAACAGAAATTGAACCATTCAAATCATTAAAAGAATACTTAAAACCTTGTTTGAACAATGCATGAAATGAAATAATGTTTTGTGTCATTTCTGACAAATAACAACAATTCAATAAATCTAATCTAACATCATTACTAAGCAAAAGTTGATAAACTCCGATCTTGGTCATTGTTGAAGATTTTATGTTTCCCATGATCAAGTTTATCCTCCCTCGCTCCACCACCTCACTTTCTTTTAGCCCCTGCAAATCAGAACAAATGTGAAAACCACATCCTGTATCAAGGACCCAAGAACGAGAAGATAATGAGTTATTAGAAGAAATAGTGTAAATACCTGTTGAAGATGGCTTCACTTTTCCATCCTTGATGTCTTGCGGATACTTTGGGCAGCTTCGTTTCTAGTCCCCCTTGTCATTTCAATAAAAGCAATCAGCATCCTTTGGATCAGAAACATGCGTAATGAAAGCATTGGGCTTGGCCTTTGGGCCACTTCCAGATGACCCAGCTTGGGCCTTGCCCTTACAATTTTTCTTAGGAGGACTGTAACACCCGCAGATTCGGGCTAGTCAATTTAGAGACAATAAGCGTCAAAAATGACTTTTTGATGGAAGATTATTTAGAATGAATAATCCTAACCAAGTTATAGTATATGTCATAAGGGTTCCGTACATATAAAGAACGCCGAAATCCGAATTATAACGAAGAAGTTATGGTCCGTAGAAGTTTTACGGCAAAACCGGCAAAGCACCGCGAAACGTAAAAAGTGAATTTTTGATAAACTACTTTTTAGCCTTAGAGATCTAAATGAAATTTGTAGTATACGTTGAACCGAGAGAGTGTATAAAAAGAACGCCTAAATCTGACTTCGTATGAGGAAGTTATGATTTTTCTAAGATTTGACATAGCAGTGCACAACTCGGAATTCGAATTTTAGATCGATCGATTTTTCGCCAATGCAACCTAAATGAGAATTGAAGATCTCATTAATAGGATCTCAAAGATAAAAAGACAGACGAAAACGGAGTCTGTATGTAGAAGTTATGAATTTTACACAGTCATTAGACAATGTAATCTTCTCATACTATTAAATTTAAAATCGGCCGAGAATTAGCCAATGGAGTCAAAAAGAGAGTTGTAGATCTTGTTAATACCTACACGTGGATATAAAGAACGTCGAAAACAAAGCTCATATGTGAAAGTTATGATTTTTTTAAAATTGTTTGTTTTACCTGCGTCCAGCGCCACGTGTCGGCACCAGGCGAAGCCTGGGTGCCCACGCAAGTCCATGACGTGAGTTTAAGTTTCACGACGTGAATTGGCCCCAGACATCCTATAAATAGAGGCGCAAATCATCCATATTCTTCACACCTTCACCCTTCATTCTCTCTCAACACTCCCAATCTCTCCTTCCGAATCCCTAGCAACTTCCAAGTGCTCGAGGTGAGTCACGGAGCGCCAGAAGGCTCCGAGAAGAAGAGCTTTCGGCTCGGAAGTTCTGCCCCCGTAGAGTCCGGTTCCTAGCCAAACCCCTGGTAAGTGAGATATGCTTACCCTACTTTAAGTATAGCTTATGTTTTAATTTAGTATTGTTATTATGAACTTATAATAAATATATAAGCTAGTATTATGACTTATATAAGTGTTGTTATAATATCTTTTTAGCTACTCGCGGTACGGGGAATCCGGTTTGAAGGGCCACCTGGGTTGTTGGATTTCAGAAGTGCTTTAATGCCAAAATGGTCTTTCCCTCCGGTGTTTCATGTCTGGCCCCTGTCTGTACATAGTGGTTGAGAAGTATTGTTTAAACGCTTATGTAATAATAATAATAATACTAAGACTAATAATTAGTCACGATGAACATTAGACTAAAAATTAGTGGTAATAATACTAGGTTTCGTCGAAGGAAATTATTTTTAAGAAGCGAAGCGTTGTATGAGTTCCGAATCACCATCTTAACAGGTGAGTGCATAGTTACTTTCATCTTACACATAGATATGAAGTATTTAATATAAATTACGTGCCATGTGTGCATATTGTCTGTGTTTATGATATCTATGTTGGATGAACAAAATATACATGTTTTATTCGATTTAAACTGAATACGTATTTTATACCTATAAGTTACAATGGGTAAATATGGGTAGATGAAAGATGAGTTGGATGATGAGATGAAAGGTGATATAGATCATGAGATGAGGGTGAGAGATGAAAAATGAGTAAAGCCTTTACGCAAGCGTTGGCCCCGTCATCTAGCAGAGTATGGATGACAACCACGGGCTATTCTAGACGGTCCAGTGGAACACTAGCATGCTCACAACCTGTAGGTGTTGTGAACGATATGTTCACCCGGTGTACTCTAAAACCCCATTGACATGTATTGCGAGCGGACTCTCGAAAATAATACTGTCAATAAACGAGATAAACACTGACGACTATGGACTTAGTGCCTGCTATATAAACCTTGGCGACTATGGACTTAGTGCCTGTTATATAAACCCTGGCGACGATGAACTTCGTGCCTATTCCTTAGGACAATCCTTAGGAATAAATAATGAGGAATAGATGATTCATAGGGAAGATACTTAAGAATAAAGAAGATAATGGGGATGGGTAATTGGGTTAATTGTTTGATGATGAAATATAATAACTTTCTTATTGTGGGTTGAAAACCCTATCTACTCACCAGGTTTCCCAACCTGACCCACTCAAGTTTATTTGTATCACAGGTGTCGATATGAAGCTACATCACAATGAGAGATTAAGGAGATGTAGATCACTAGTGTAAATGAATGTAAGGTCTGTTTATGCTTATGTTTTTGTATTGACGATGACATCCCAATGTTTTAAAAGGAATAAAATACATTTATTCGGAAATGCTTTGACAATATATTTATCATGTTTTTTTGGGAACAAATTACGCAACATTTTTCTTAAAAAAATACTCTGATTTTTATATAAAGCATAAACAAAATCGGTCTATTTTGGCTGTAAAAATGGCGATGTCACAACACCTTTCCTCTTCTTCCCCTTTCCCTGTCCAATAGCCAAGACGGGGGCACTAGCAGGATTGGAAATCCTATAAATCCCGGTTTAAGTCCAATATGGACTACGATTTTCTTATTGGGCCTAATGGACCAATAAGCCTCCAATTTGACTAATTTGGGCTTAGAACCCTTAATTGGGCTCTAATTCAACCCACCTTCATAAGATTTGACATTTTGGGCCATATTGGGCCTAAAAGGGAATAAAATAGCCTAATTAACCTTAATGGGCCAAAACTAACCTAATTAGCTTTAATGGGCCATAAAACCCATTCTCTTATGCTAATTGGGTCGTGAACCATCCAAAGGAGCCCAATGGGCCGAAAACCTTCTCCATGAACCTCATAGTTTCGAACATAGGCTAGAAGTGGGCCAAAATTAATCCATACCTTCTTTCACTAGGCCCATTTCGGCTCAAGTAGAAAAAGGGAAGAATAAAAAGAATTAAAAGGAAATTAGGAGAATTAAGGAGGGTTAGCCACCTCCTTATTACATGGTGGATTTCCATGCATGTCATTTCACTCCTTCTCTCCTCTCTTCTTCTTCTTCTCGGCCGAGGATCACAACCACACCACCATCTTCAAAAATTTATCTTCAAACTCTCTCAAGAACATCTCCTTCCTTCCTCCAAATTTATGAGAATCATAAGAGCTTCAAGAAGGTTTTCATCTAAAAATAACTTCAAGTTACATACTAGTGGTAAGATCTTGCAAACATACTTTCTTTCTACACTTAATCACTCTTCTTACCACCTTAAATTCTTGATCATACTCCCTAGAACTTTTCAAATTCGAAGGTCTCTTCAAGGAGCTTGTTAGGGCCGAAAAACCATACAAACCTCCTTCATCTTTGCTTCAAAACCGAAACAACAAACCCAAGGTGAGTTCATACCCCCTTGTTTTCGGTTTTTACTTGTTTTTGGGGGGAGAATACAAGTGCTATGTGTTGATCTATGTGTGTATGCTTGTTATATGTGATTTCTTTGGTTTGTGTTGTGAAAATATGATATTATTTGCTATATCTTGAAATCTATGGCTAAAGTGTGAAGGATACATAAACAAATAACTTAATAAACAACATACTTCAAAGATCTAAGAGTCTTTAGGCTTAAGAAGTGAAAACAAAGTAAAAAATCCTTATAAGTGTCATTTTTGCAAAAATAACAAAGATTTGGGTAAAATATGATATTTTCGGTTTTATAAGGATAAAATAGTATTATTTACATATAAAACTGACTTTTATGGAAATAGCACTTTTCTAGGGGTCAAAAACATAAATTATAGCTTATTGGGCTTACATTTGGGCCTCACGGGTTTTTGGGCCCAAAGTTGCGAAAAATGAAGAGTTTTGGGGGATGAAGTGGTAAAATTATCAAAATATGAGTCTAAAACGTGAATAAACTATATTAGGGGCTGAAAATGACTTTGATGCAAAAATTTGACTAAAAATGCAAAGTTTTTGATTTTTGGGTCAAAATTGTAAAACTTACGGAATTTGAGCCAAAAGTGTAAACATTTTACAAATAAGGGCTGGAAATGCCAGATACAATAGTTTTGGGCTGAAATTATTATTTAAATAAAGTTTGGGCAGAAAATGTCAAGAAAAATGGTTTAAGGACCAAAAATGTCAATTTTCATAAAAATGGGCTAAAAGTGCCATTTTTAAAGATAAAGGGGCTGCAATGGTCAAACTAAAGGTTTTTGGGCCAAATAGGCAAATATTAAATTATTGGGTTAAAAATATCAAGTTTATAACGCATGGTTTTTAAAAATGTTTATATATATATATATATATATATATATATATATATATATATATATATATATATATATATATATATATATATATATAACCAAGCTTCGTTATAAATCAAACGTCAAAGTATTTTAACACTTCGAATAAACATTTAGCTTACAACAAATACCTACACTACGAACTTAAAATCGATAAATTATAAATGATTCAATGATTGGGCTCAAAAATCTTCTGTTCGTGCTATTGGGTCTTTGTGGCCCAATATCATGATTATTGGGCCCAATATATTCACACATGTTTATTGGGCTTCCATGGACCCAATTACATACCCAATGGGCATTTATCAGCTTTAACATGCTATTTGGCCTTAGTGGTCCATTTGCATTGATAATAAGACCCTAAACATTCATAAAATGTTGAATGGGCCATAACGTGTCTGTAGCATACTCGATAGTCTATAATAACATATATAATTAGTGGATCATCGTTGTCCTCTTTCATGTCTGTTAGGCTTACTTCACATTCACGTAAACATCATTCGGGTTGTAAAACAAGGTTATTCAATCTCATTGGGATTTAGTGAGAAATAACGGGCGGCATTAATAAGTGTCGGCCGTAGCCTGTAGTTATTATCAGAGTCTCCTGGAGGGAGAGCGAGAGTTTGTGTATAGATCTATACGGGGGTGACTCCCCCACACCTGAGCTGTTCGCTACAGTTAGACTCGGCCAGTCTAGGGTGACAAAATCTTAATTCAAAACTGGCATTAGATAAAATGCCAAGACAGGCGAATTAGTCATTATTATGCATGGTTATAACGACTGACATAGAGATCCATTACCATCTAAGTAATCATGGGAAATCATATTCATACGCTGCGACAATGCAAAGTGATTATACAATAATACAAAACTATCATACTATTTATATCAGAAAACATCCGGTTTTCCGGGGAACAACATTATTCACTTCTACTTACAACAACTATAATACAATGAATTATTATGAAAGGCATTTCACTTTTACATGTTTTGAAATCATATACACGTATACTTATGGATCATCACACCTTTTTCGTAAACAGTTTTTGCTACAGAATATATCGGATTTTATGGGTTTTACTAACAATACAAATCATTTTTACTTCAAATCTGCTTATGAACTCACCAACATCATATATGTTGACCGTTTTCCAAATAACTTGTGTTCTCAGGTAACCGTTAGATTGAAGAATTATCAAGCGTGTTTCTGAAATGTCTTTAGTGTAATGTCAATCGATAGACGATTTATGTTTTGGATTATGTAATGCAAACAATGTATTTGATGTGAACAATGACGGTTGTAATGTATTAATGCATGGTGATGCTTATGTTATGTTTCATATATATTCATTGTGATGATATTTCAATGTAAGTCACACGAGCCCTCGGACGTTTCCGCCGTCTGGTTCGGGGGTGTGACAGGTTGGTATCAGAGCATTGTTTATAGTGAACTAGCATATCTAACCATACATGATATGCAACTATAAACACAATGGGACTAACTAACTCTGAACAAAATAAAAATTTCATACTTACGTGCGCGTCTTAGGATAACAATATAATAACCCTTAATGAAAGTCTTTGGAAGATTTGGACATTTCAATTGTGCCGGGACAGTTATGTAGTCGTATGAGGGGAGAATGTAGCCTGATCAACTACATTCATCCAAAGTATAACTGACATGTGCCCGGGAGTGATTGTGATGGACAATGAAACAAAAACTTACCCTTCTAGAATAACCAAAGAGGAGTTTATAAAACCAAACACAAAAAAATTAAATTATCATAGGAGTAATCCAGGTGTGATTTAGCATTCATCATTTCATGCAGACGTCATGGCCGGATTTCATCACTCCGGAGATCCTTATTTCCCCAACCAGGGAAATAATGGGCAGCTGGAAGAGCCGGAGGAGGAACCTGAAGGAAATCTTGAAGGAGGTCCTGCCATGGGTCAGGAGGTGGGACCCAAAGTAGAACCGGAAGAGTACGTGGTAACTGATTACGAATATGGCGAATCTGACCAGGAGTTAGATGAAGGAAAGGACGCTGAGGAGACACACAGTGAACCTCACCCATCAGAAGTCCCATCAGATCCACGCACGGTTCAGAAGAGTGATACAGACCATATACACTCTCTTGAGGAAGAAATAATCAAGCTCAAGCGTCAACTCTTTGCAGCCGAAGCTAGGGCCGTACGAGCCGAGCAGAGGGAAGAGATAATTACCCAAGAAGTGAATGAACTGGCTGAACTTCTGATACGTCAGCTCGACGATTGAGCATCATCGTCATCACTACTGATGGAACATGTTCTACTACTTGCTATTATAGGTACTTCAGTATGTAGAACTGGCCGTATCCCCTACTAGTATTGTGTATCTTCTATGTGTACTATCCTATGTACTATTGACTTTATGTCGTGATGCTGTCGGATCATACATTTTCCCTACGCCTTTCGGGCAAATTTTCTTGTATTAAAATGTCTATTTATAGTATAAATGCTATGTGTTTTAATATGGGGGTTTCTCTCATGTGCACAAAACAAACCATCGAAACCGCTAGATACTCAAGAACCTCGAAACCAAAATAATTTATGAGCTCTATGGATAGACTTAAAAAAAATTGTGCTAAATCTACGATTACTTACTACCATAAATACATCATAGGGATGTAGGTCGAAACAATGTGAATCATACGACAAAATGCGAAATTTATAGAGTACAACCGGAAATGACCAACGTTACTTACGAACCTACTTATCATCATACAGCAGAATATGTCATTCCACATAAATAACCAGCCCACCCGTGAGACACCAATCCTACAGATGGACTCTGCTACATTCCAAGCTGTTGTAACAGCTTCCGTAATCGCTGCTATGGCACAACTCAATGCAAACAACACCAACAAAGGTGGTAATAGTGTCGACAACTCCCTCCGAAGTAACAACCACGGAAACCAACAAGTGAAAGCTTATCAAGGCACTCCAAAACCCAAGCCTAAGAGCAGGAAGCGGAAGTCTAGGAATAAGAAAAAGGGACAACCAACTCAAGGGTCCTCGAAGAAACAACATGTTGTTGCTGTCCAAGCAAACATGACAACTACTACACCAACACCAGCAAGATCATATGCTGGAAGCCTTCCAAAATGCAACAAATGCAATTTCCATCATCATGGAAAATGCAGGGAGATGCATTGCATCCGTTGCAACCGAAAGAGTCATTCCGCAAGAGATTGTAGGACTCATCCCCAACGAAACTAGCAGCTAAGCGACAACAACAACAATAACGTTGAGGTTAGTTACGCTTGTTACAAATATGGAAGAACTGGTTATTTCAGACGCAACTGCCCCAAAGCCGGCAATCAGAGGGCAGGAGGATCAGGAAGAATCTTGACTTTGGGTCAAGGTGAGACAATTCAAGATCCGACAGTTGTTACTGGTACGTTCCCACTTAACAACACTTTCACTTGCATCTTGTTCGATAGTGGGGCAGAACAAAGTTTTGTGAGTAATAAGTTTAAACAATTACTAAAACAACGACCCCAGAAGCTTAACGAAGCCTTCACGGTGGAAATGGCTAAGGGGAAAAACTAAATCAACTAAAGATATCTATGTAGGGTGCACGTTAACACCAAACAACCACACTTTCCAAATAAATTTGATGCCAGTGAATATTAGGAGTTTTGATGTGATCGTCGGCATGGATTGGTTAAGCCCCCATCACGCTGAAATTATGAACAAGAAGGACGTTCGCCTTCATCTCCCTAACCACGAAACCCTAATCATATACGGAGACAAACCCAGTACGAACCTTCGTCTTATCTCATGAATTAAGGCACAAAAGTTTCTACAAAAGAGATACTTTGCATTTCTGGCTCACATTGTGGATAAATCCAAGGAAGAGATTAATATTCGAAACATCCCAGTGGCTTGCGATTTCCCTGACATCTTTCCTGAAGATCTTCCGGGGATACCCCCAGAAAGACAAGTCGAGTTCCGAATCGACCTTGTACCAGGAGCTACACCCATCGCCAAATCGCCCTATAGGTTGGCTCCTGCGGAGATGCAAGAATTGTCAAGCCAACTCAGCGAACTCTTGAACAAAGGGTTCATCAGACCCAGCTTCTCGCCTTGGGGAGCTCCGGTCCTTTTTGTTAAAAAGAAGGACGGATCCTTTAGGATGTGCATCGACTATAGAGAGCTGAATAAGCTCACTATCAAAAATCGCTACCCACTTCCACGAATCGACGATCTATTCGACCAGCTTCAAGGAGAAAATTACTTCTCTAAGATAGATCTGCGATCCGGCTATTATCATCTCAAGGTCCGAGAGGAGGATATTCCCAAGACCGCTTTCCGAACTCGCTATGGACATTATGAATTTGTTGTAATGCCCTTCGGTCTAACGAATGCCCCTGCCGCCTTTATGGACCTGATGAATCGAGTTTGCCGTCCATTCCTTGAAAACTTTGTAATCGTTTTCATCGACGATATCCTGGTCTATTCTCAAAGTGAAGAGGAACGTAGTTGACATCTCCGACAAATCTTGGAAACCCTGCGAACCGAAAAGTTGTACGCAAAACTCTCTAAGTGTGAGTTCTGGCTCCGTAGCGTAAACTTTTTAGGTCATGTTGTCAGCCAAGAAGGGATATATGTGGACCCTTCGAAGGTTAAAGCCATTGAAGGATGGGCAGTCCCGACGACACCCACAGAAATTCGCCAATTTCTGGGTCTCGCAGGCTATTACAGAAGATTCATCCAGAACTTCTCCAGAATAGCCAAGCCTCTTACCATGCTTACACAAAAGGGCGTACCATTCGAATGGATAGAAAATCAGGAAGTTGCCTTCCGAACTCTGAAACGAGCTCTCTGTAGTGCACCAGTACTATCATTACCAGAGGGAACTGAGGACTTCGTAGTTTACTGCGATGCTTCGAATCAGGGCTTAGGCTATGTACTCATGAAGCATGGGAAGGTGATAACTTATGCATCCCGAAAACTAAAGACACATGAGGTGAATTATACCACCCATGATCTCGAATTGGGAGCTGTGGTCTTTATTTTGAAGATTTGGAGGCACTACCTTTACGGTACAAAGTGCACCATTTTCACTGACCATAAAAGCCTCCAACACATATTGAATCAAAAAGAGTTAAACATGAGGCAGTGAAGATGGGTTGAGCTGCTAAACTATTATGAGTGTGAAATCAAGTACCACCCAGGCAAGGCTAACGTGGTAGCTGATGCCTTGAGTCGAAAAGAATACTCGAATCGTCGTGTGAAAACTCTTTCGATAACCATTCAATCCCATCTATCCTCGCAAATCAAAGAAGCTCAGTTTGATGCCATGAAGACAGAAAACATAACAAGCGAAGCGTTACGTGGTATGGAAAAGAATTTCGAAGTCAAGGAGAATGGAACATATTATTTCATGAACCGAATTTGGGTCCCTAAACTTGGGGGATTCAGAGAGGTAGTCATGAATGAGGCTCATAAGACACGATACTCCATCCATCCGGGTTCAGATAAAATGTACCTGCATATCAAGCAATATTATTGGTGGCCTAACATGAAGGCAGAAATTGTCACTTACATTGGCAAGTGCCTCACTTGCGCTAAAGCGAAGGTAGAATATCAAAAGCCCTCGGGACTATTACAACAGCCGGTAATACCCGAGTGGAAATGGGAAAGGATTACCATGGACTTTGTGACCAAACTACCCAAGTCAACTGATGGATTGGATGCCATATGGGTGATAGTCGATATGTTGACAAAATCCGCCCATTTCCTGCCAATAAAGGAATCATACAAGATGGAACGATTGACGAGAATCTACATCAAGGAAATTGTGAGACTCCATGGATTGCCAATATCTATCATCTCAGATCGAGATAGTAGATTCACTTCACGCTTTTGGAAATCACTACAAAAGGCTATGGGAACACAACTCGACATGAGCACTGCTTACCACCCACAGACGGATGGTCAAAGTGAGCGAACCATTCAAATGCTTGAAGATATGCTTCGAGCATGTATGATAGACTTCGGAAGGTTGTGGGATACCCACTTACCTTTGATTTAATTTTCGTACAATAACAATTATCACACGAGCATTAAAGTTGCTCCCTTCGAAGCATTATATGGTCGTAAATGTAGATCACCGTTGTGCTGGGCTGAGGTAGGTGACACTCAGCTAGCAAGAGGACAGACACCAAACAATGCTTTAACAAGGCCAGAAATCGTACGTGAAACGACAGAGAAGATAGTTCAAATCAGAGCTCGACTTTAAGCATCACGAGACCGACAGAAGAGCTATGCTGATAAACGGAAAAAGCCCTTGGAATTTCAAGTCGGGGATCGAGAGTTGTTAAAGGTCTCTCCCTAGAAAGGGGTGATTCATTTCGGTAAACGAGGAAAATTAAACCCACGATACATTGGGCCATTCGAGATTCTTGCCCGAATCGGTCCAGTTGCCTATAGGCTGCAGCTACCTGTTGAGCTCAGCAGCGTACACCCCGTGTTCCATGTTTCCAATATGAAAAAGTGATTGTCCGACGAAACTCTTGTCATCCCATTGGAAGAAATCGAAATCAACGAGAATCTCTTGTTCATCGAGGAACCAGTTGAAATCATGGACAGGGAAGTGAAGCGTACTAAGCAAAGTCGCATTACGATTGTGAAGGTTCGATGGAACGCAAAGCATGGACCGGAATTCACATGGGAACGCGAAGACCAAATGAATCAAAAGTACCCTCACTTATTCTCTCATTGTCAAACCTAGCTTCAAAGAGAATTTTAGGACGAAATTCCCTCTAACGGGGGATGATGTCACAACTAGGAATTCTATGCTTTTGTAAAAATAATGATGATAACATTTGTAACCAAAATTTTGAAAACATGCATGATGTTCATTCAATGACACCAAAATTCCATCAAACACTCTATGCAAACACTTCAAATAGTCAACAAAGGATTGGAAACCCTAAAAATCCCGGTTTAAGTCCAATATGGACTATGATTTTCTTATTGGGCCTAATGGACCAATAAGCCTCCAATTTGACTAATTCGGGCTTAGAACCCTTAATTGGGATCTAATTCAACCCACCTTCATAAGATTTGACATTTTGGGCCATATTGGGCCTAAAAGGGAATAAACTAGCCTAATTAACCTTAATGGGCCATAACTAACCTAATTAGCTTTAATGGGCCATAAAACCCATTCTCTTATGCTAATTGGGCCGTGAACCATCCAAAGGAGCCCAATAGGCCGAAAACCTTCTCCATGAACCTCATAGTTTCGAACATAGGCTAGAAGTGGGCCAAAATTAATCCATACCTTCTTTCACTAGGCCCATTTCGGCTCAAGTAGAAAAAGGGAAGAATAAAAAGAATTAAAAGGAAATTAGGAGAATTAAGGAGGGTTAGCCACCTCCTTATTACATGGTGGATTTCCATGCATGTCATTTCACTCCTTCTCTCCTCTCTTCTTCTTCTTCTCGGCCGAGGATCACAACCACACCACCATCTTCAAAAATTTCTCTTCAAACTCTCTCAAGAACATCTCCTTCCTTCCTCCAAATTTATGAGAATCATAAGAGCTTCAAGAAGGTTTTCATCCAAAAATAACTTCAAGTTACATACTAGTGGTAAGATCTTGCAAACATACTTTCTTTCTACACTTAATCACTCTTCTTACCACCTTAAATTCTTGATCATACTCCCTAGAACTTTTCAAATTTGAAGGTCTCTTCAAAGAGCTTGCTAGGGCCGAAAAACCATACAAACCTCCTTCATCTTTGCTTCAAAAACCAAACAACAAACCCAAGGTGAGTTCATACCCCCTTGTTTTTGCTTTTTACTTGTTTTTGGGGGGAGAATATAAGTGCTATGTGTTGATCTATGTGTGTATGCTTGTTATATGTGATTTCTTTGGTTTGTGTTGTGAAAATATGATATTATTTGCTATATCTTGAAATCTATGGCTAAAGTGTGAAGGATACATAAACAAATAACTTAATAAACAACATACTTCAAAGATCTAAGAGTCTTTAGGCTTAAGAACTGAAAATAAAGTCAAAAATCCTTATAAGTGTCATTTTTGCAAAAATAACAAAGATTTGGGTAAAATATGATATTTTCGGTTTTATAAGGATAAAATAGTTTATTTACATATAAATCTGACTTTTATGGAAATAGCACTTTTCTAGGGGTCAAAAACATAAATTATAGCTTATTGGGCTTACATTTGGGCCTCACGGGTTTTTGGGCCCAAAGTTGCGAAAAATGAATAGTTTTGGGGGCTGAAGTGGTAAACTTATAAAAATATGAGTCTAAAACGTGAATAAACTATTTTAGGGGCTGAAAATGACTTTGATGCAAAAATTTGACTAAAAATGCAAAGTTTTTGATTTTTGGGTCAAAATTGTAAAACTTACAGAATTTGAGCCAAAGGTGTAAAATTTTTACAAATAAGGGCTAGAAATGGCAAATACAATAGTTTTGGGCTGAAATTATTATTTAAATAAAGTTTGGGTCGAAAATGTCAAGAAAAATGGTTTAAGGACCAAAAATGTCAATTTTCATAAAAAGGGGCTAAAAGTGCCATTTTTATAGATAAAGGGGTTGCGATGGTCAAACTAAAGGTTTTTGGGCTGAATAGGCAAATATTAAATTATTGGGTTAAAAATATCAAGTTTATAACGCATGGTTTTTAAAAATGTTTATATATATATATATATATATATATATATATATATATATATATATATATATATATATATATATATATATATATATATATATATATATATATAACCAAGCTTCGTTATAAATCAAACGTCAAAGTATTTTAACACTTCGAATAAACATTTAGCTTACAACAAATACATACACTACGAACTTAAAATCGATAAACTATAAATGATTCAATGATTGGGCTCAGAAATCTTCTGTTCGTGCTATTGGGTCTTTGTGGCCCAATATCATGATTATTGAGCCCAATATATTCACACATGTTTATTGGGCTTATGGTGACCCAATTACATACCCAATAGGCCTTTATCAGCTTTAACATGCTATTTGGCCTTAGTGGTCCATTTACATTGCTAATAAGACCCTAAACATTCATAATATGCTTAATGGGCTATAACGTGTCCGTAGCATACTCGACAGTCTATAATAACATACATAATTAGTGGACCATCGTTTTCCTTTGCACATTCACGTAAACATCATTCGGGTTGTAAAACAAGGTTATTCAATTCCATTGGGATTTAGTGAGAAATAACGGGCGTCATTAACAAGTGTCGGCCGTAACCTGTAGTTATAATCAGAGTCTCCTGGAGGGAGAGTGAGAGTTTGTGTATAGATCTATACGGGGGTGACTCCCCCACACCTGAGCTGTTCGCTACAATTAGACTCGGCCAGTCTAGGGTGACAAAATCTTAATTCAAAACCGACATTAGATAAAATGTCAAGACAGGAGAATTAGTCATTATTATGAACGGTTATAACGACTCACATAGAGATCCATTACCATCTAAGTAATCATGAGAAATCATATTCATATGTTGCGACAATGCAAAGTGATTATACAATAATACAAAACTATCATACTATTTATATCGGAAAATATCGGGTTTTCCGGGGAACAACATTATTCACTTCTACTTACAACAACTATAATACAAGGAACTATTATGAAAGGCATTTCACTTTTACATGTTTTGAAATCATATACATGTATACTTATGGATCATCACACCTTTTTCGTAAACAGTTTTTGTTACAGAAAATATCGGATTTTCTGGGCTTTACAAACAATACAAATCATTTTTACTTCAAACCTGCTTATGAACTCACCAACATCATATATGTTGACCGTTTTCAAAATAACTTGTGTTCTCAGGTAACCGTTAGATTGAAGAATTATCAAACGTGTTTCTGAAATGTCTTTAGTGTAATGTCAATCGATAAACAATTTATGTTTTGGATTATGTAATGCAAACAATGTATTTGATGTGAACAATGACGGTTGTAATGTATTTATGCATGGTGATGCTTAAGTTATATTTCATGTATATTCATTGTGATGATATTTCAATGTAAGTCACACGAGCCCTCGGACGTTTCCGCCGTCTGGTTCGGGGGTGTGACACTATGTAGCGTTGCATCCTTTGCACATGACTAACAACGGAGTCCCCATCCTTCATCTTGCAAGCCATGAGTGACTTGACTACCTCAAACTTTTCTTGACGAGCTCGCTTATGGTACTTTTCCATAAGGTCCCTGTTCATCTCAAAACTTCAGTATTTTTATAGTACCTCTGCAATTCTGGAGACATGGTTGCGACCATGATGCAAGCCACTTTGGTTGCATCATCATAATGCTTCTTGTAGGCAGCATATTCTTCAGCAGTAGCTTTGGTTTCATCAACTTCATTGAGCTCCTTCTCAAGGACATATTCTTTGTCCTCAAAGAGAAGCACCATTTTAATGTTGCACATCCAATCATTATGGTTCGAGCCATCCCTAGGGACTTTGGAGCAAATGGAGAGCAAGGAGAAATTGTGGTTGGAGGATGATGAAGCATAAGTGTTTCTAGGAGTAGACATCTGAAAAGAAAGATAGTTTTTGTTAGAATTCAAGATACCTCAATATAATAACCCAAAGATATAATATTAAGGCTAGTATCCAACTATGAAGATTCACAACTTAGAAATGGGATGTCGAGATCTGAGTGCAAATTTCATAAAGGTATGTGAATGGCGATTCACCAATTCCACCATAAGACGAAATGAAATGAAGAGAAATTCCTAATTCTTTTGAGATACATTGAAACTATTCAATGACATGTTTTAATCTCAGATCATGCTATTCTATTTGTGACTGGGATACCGAGGTGCACAAACAAGATGTGAATAACCATGCAAATGTGCTTGGTAACCTCATTGTCTTTATCATCTTCTATTGATGTGCTGGTAAATCACACACGCTCCATCAACAATGATAATTATGAGATACCCATTACGACTCTTTATTAGTCCCTATTAGTGTGTTGGTTAACCACACACGCTCCACTAACGACTTATAAAGTGTAATGTTCAATTTCATGGGTTGTCATACATTTCACATTTTTCCTAAAGTAACTAGAGTTTGGATTTTGTAAAAATAATGTTCTAGTACTTTATTAATAGAATTATACTTTTAATGAGATTAACTTTTCCTATAAAATTCATTCTGCTAACGACCCTCCACTAATCAAGGAAACGGTGGGTAAGAGTGTACACCCATGATGATAACCGATGATAGATGAAAAATTATTTCATCTCAACCTTATAATTTGGACAAGAATTCATCCAAACTTTGAACTACATGATGATAACCGATGATAGATGAAAAATTGTGTCATACTAGCAAAGAATGTTTTTTAACAAATTTCATTATCGAAACTTGAATTTAAAAGTGGTTAAGAACATGAAAAAAAGCGGTTGTTAAAACCACCTTTAAATCTATATTATTATAAAACTCTCCAATGTAAACTTATTATCATTAATTTATTGCTAACAAATTTAATTTTTAAAGTACATGTGTTTGATTTTTATAAAATAAAACTTGTTTTTGCATTTTCGCAAAATATTTATGTTTTCGCATTAACATACTTGTATATATATATATATATATATATATATATATATATATATATATGTGTGTGTGTGTGTGTGTGTGTGTGTTTGTGTGTGTCACAATTTATTTTAGTATTTCTGAAATACTAAAAAATAAAGAAGGGTATTATAGTCTTTTCAATTTGGGAAGAGACATTTTCCACATACAAACATGGTTAAAAGGTCCATCAATCCAAAAAAGTTGTGGTTTGGATAAAACTTCGGGATAAATGCATATCACAATGACCATTTTTTTAGTTTTGACTTAATTTTATTGAAGTGCTATATATATATATATATATATATATATATATATATATATATATATATATATATATATATATATATATATATATAAACACGAAACTATTCCTAAGCTTTTATAATTCTTATATTAATTGTTATTTAATTCTAATTTTTACTAAGTCTACTTCTCTAACTTTGTTATTTAAGCATACCTAATATATTTTTTTTAACAACAAACTATCTAAACCTACTCTTAAATACCATCTCTGTCTCCTAAGAGACTTGAACACATGACCTCTCACTTGAGAGGATTACTCTTTACCGCTAGGTCAAATGCATTTTGGTTAATATTTAGTATTAAGGTCATTTTAATAAAGTATGTAGTAAAAAATAAGATGATTTTAAAACTATATGGTTGTTATACACTTTTTTAATATTTATATTTTTAACATTTTGATTATCCCACAGTTTTTTTTTTCATTTTAAAACCATTTGGATTGTAAAAATTTGATAAATATGTGAAAAATATAGTAACTAACATATTGACTCATATTCAAATTTTCATACCATATATTAATCAGGCAAAAAAAATCAGATCAACCATACACCCAAAGAGAGTTCACATATATATATATAACTTTGAAACATAAAAAACCAGATCAAGCATACACCCAAAGAGAGTTCTTATGAAATTATGCACAAATATACTAAAATATCCACATATAAACATATGATGAAATCTAAAGAAAATTCACGATTTGGACATAAGATAAAAACATTATCGAAAGAAAATAATAGGAAATCATATTCAAACACCATCAAATTCGGACCTCAACACAGTGGTTATGATTTTATCACTTGGAAAGTAACATAGTAACATTTTCCAGAGATGACAACTAGAGGTTTTGGCTAACAAACGTAGTTTTGTCACACATGGAAGAGCCATATTAACGGCTAATGTTTTATCAAATAGAGTATAAGACGCTGACTGATATATGAGGTCAAGGTGGTGGTTGGTCCTTTGACCAAAAACTAGGTTTTAAGGTGTTGGTGGAAGTGGAGGTGGTGGCAGTAGTTGGTTCTTTGAGAGATGGGTGGAAGTGGTGGTGGTGGTAGTTGAGTAAGGTGTTAGTGGTGGCGGTGACTGTGATGGTGATGGTTGCTTCTTTAGAGAGAAACATGATGAATCGATTTTAGGGTTAGGTGGGGGCTAAGTTTTATTTATTATTTTTTTATAATAATTTTAATTTGAAAATATATATTTGATTTGAAAATAGAGATAAAAATTAATAAAAAAAAAAATTAAAACCAAGAGAAATATAATTCCAAATCAGTCATGAAACAAAATATAAAAAAGATTCTTATAAATCATACGTGTAATGTTTCTATTAGGCCGCGCCCAATTACCCTTTTATGTGGTTATAATTGGTCTCTAAAACTTCCATTTAACGCGTATAATTAGGACAGCAGGCATTTTTCTATATAAATCAAACACTACTGAAAATTTCAAGCGGGGTGTAGACGTGTAGTACAATGAAGTCTTATGGCTCCATTTTTCTGTTGGCTGTTTTCTTTGCCATTGTACTCGTTTCTTTTGCAGGAAGAACTTTCCCACCAGAAACTCATTATTCCAAAGGTAGATTACTAAGCGACACATATATCTTTGTATCTATGTATATGTATGTATGTAAGATGTAAGTGTTTTTGATCTGTTTTGTAATCTATGTATATGTATGTATGTAAGATGTAAGTGTTTTTGATCTGTTTTGTAGGAAAACCGAAAATCTATAATCACGCTTTTTATTATATGGAAAACATCATGTTGCCTATGGGTGTAAGATACTGAAGTTTACCTTGCATTTGTTTTTATTTATTTTGCAGGAAGAACTTCCTTCCCTGCAACTTATAATGATTCCAAAGGTATATACAAGACACTCTCAATACATATATGCTAAAACATCGTCTTATTTTTTGCTTGTTATTTTCATACAAAAAAATTGAATAGAAGTTATATTTTTATTTTCTATATATAGAGATGTTACTAATATATATTTCTTATATAATATAAGATTTTTATTTTATTTTACATCAGATTTCTGTCATAAGTATTATTCACATTTGACTAAACCAAGAATATTTATTGCAATTTCTAGGTTACTCACATATGAATAACACATTTTATATATTTTATGAGTTATATACATATTAATGACTAATGTACATAATATATGATATTGAGTAATTAAAAAGTGAATAATTTACGAAAATAATTAATATTCATCATTCACATTATTTATTCACTTACGCATTCATATGTTACTAACGCACACTATAATGTTGTGTATTCTAATTATTTACATATGAATAACCAAAAAAAATAATTAAATAGGATACATTTTTTATTTATTTATTTCCCTATTCTAATTAAAGAAAAGTTTTATTCTCTTTTTGACACGCGTCATCCTATTAGGCCTCCTAATTAATGTATATTTTATTCTCATTTTCTCATTTCTCATGTCTCACACTATTATGTCTCCTAATTAATGCATTTCACTTGTCAACTCCATTTCATATTTTAAATTTTAAATTTTCCATTTTAATTACATTAAATTAATAATATTATAATAAAAATTATAATAAAATTAATACAAATTATAAAATGATATAATTTCACATATTTATTTAAATCAATGATTAAAATTTATATAACTAAAAAAATCTCATTATTAATAACTTATTTAAAATAATTAATTAATAATTTTAAGTTTTTTATATAAAAATTTAATTAATTTTGTAACCGTGGTTCCCACGAGTTATAAACTAATATATAATGTATTATTAGAACTAGTATAAAATAAAATAAAGACAAAACTACAAAAATGGTCTCTGTGATATGCATTTTTTTTCGAGATTTAGTCTAAACCACGACTTTTATGGTTTTGTGGTCTTTTTGAACTAGTTTTTTTTGCATTTTTGGTCCCTTAGAATACTGAAAAGACTATTATACACTTGGTATATTTATTTTTCATTTTTTTCTTAAATATTTTATAATTATTAAATATACAAAGGGCCTCTCAAAAAAAAAAAAAAAAAAAAAAAAACTCCAAATTTTTTATATATTAAGTATACAAGAGTAACAAAAAAAATTCTAAAATTATATTTTTTTTTATTCGTCGTATCCATGCACACACATATGTAATCACATGTGTAAATGCAACAAGAAAAACAAAATCAAACAAACATATTAATTATGTTTAAGGTAATCATTCAATAAAGATCAAAAATAAAAGTTTTTTTTGTGTATATACATATGTATCGAAAAAAGTATTTTTTTTTTCTGTTAAAATTTCTTTTTCTAACGCTTCTCTTAGATGAAGTTTAAAGGTTTTTTTTTTTTTTTTTGGTTTTTTCTTTTTAATTTTGCATAGAAAAAAAATCTCATTTTTTTTTCTGAAACGAAAAAAAAAATCTCATTTTAAGTAGAGTTCTTAGATGTTGTTCGTTTTTTTTAAACAAAATGTTTGTAATCTTCGGATCACATATGCAGACAATTGCAGTGGAAGAGGTGAATTAAATGTCTACAGTGTGTAAAAAGAAGATTTGTTGTTTTTTTAAATTCAGCTGACTGCTAAAACAAACTAAAATTTAAATGAAGTGGGTTTAAACGTAAAAGAGTTTTTCAATATTGAAATTTAAATAGTTCTAATTTTATAATATTAAAATGTTCCATCAAATTCAAATTTCTTTCGATTTCAATTTATTTAAAAAATTCAATATTTGGATCATGCAGACCCTTTGTTGTTGGTCAATATTTTTTATAAAAAAAATCATTTTTTATGATTTATATAAACAATGAAAAAATATGTATCATTTTTTTTGTATTATTGTATAACAAATTCATTTTTCATGACTAACTTTTTTTTTTCTATGCGACATTATATTATGGTTATTATGGTTAGTATGTCTAAATTATTTTGTATTTTAATAACAATAAGATAATTATATCACTTTTAAATAGTGTGGTATAATATAACAAAATAAAATATTAAATTATATGAAATAACAAATATGTTTGATATCTATTGTATTTTATTATAGTTAAAATGAGAAAATATTAAAAAAAAAAACATTCAAACGGAAAATATTCACTTTTGAAGAGGTTACAAAAAAGAGGCATTTGAAGAAGTAAAATAACGAGGCATTCGAAAAAAGTATTTGATTAGGCTAGAAGATGTCTGAAAATGTTAGAAGATCTAGTCCACATATGTGCTAGGAAGAGGATGTGCGAATCTTTTTAGGTATGCGGTTTTCTAAAAAATAAACAATATGTGAATGCTAACATTTGCGTGTGATCTGCATGGGCATAGACAAAATAAGCCAAAAAGATCTGCAAACAAAAAACAAATATCACCTTAGTGTTACGGTGGGACAGGATGGTTGGCAGCTCTTACCATTGGGGTTAGGTCTATATACGAACCGAACAAACACGAATAAGGGATTGTTCATGTTCGTTCGCTTAAGCTAGCTGAACAAACGAATGAACACGAACAAATAAACGAACAAGTTTTCTTGTTCATGTTCGTTCTTTTAACAAATTACCTTGTTCATGTTTGTGAACATTCTAAACGAACGAACATAAATGAACAAAGATAAACAAACACAATTGAACATATATGAACATAAAAGAACCTATAATATATAACGTAATAAACAACAACTGAACTTATATGAACATAAATAAACTTAAACGAAAAAACATAAATGAACAACATAAACAAACGTTCACGAACACAAATGAATGAACGATACCATTGTTCATGTTCGTTTGTTTAACCAAACGAACGATAATTTGTGTTTATGTTCGTTCATTTATTATACTCCCTTCGTCCCATATTAATAGTCCATGTTTCCTTTTTGGTTTGTCCCAAAATAATAGTCAACTTCTAAAAATAAATATCACTTTTACCAAAATACCTCTCATTATTAGTTAAACTACCATGGAATTAAATGCAACAAATGATGGGCTTTTGAGCATACCATACAATCCTATGTGTGCATACAACCCTAATTAAAATCTATGTTCTCTTTAATTCAACATACAATATGAACAACCAAGGAAACTATAGAGAGAGAGAAGGAACGTGTTGGATAATGCAACCCTAAGGAGAGTTTATATAGGTGAGGGGAAGGTGTTAAATAATGCAAGTATCTCCAAGATAACCCTAATCCCTTAACTTCCTCCCTAAGGCATCCAAGGCACCCTTTGAGCCCAAGGAAACCCTAGAGACACTCTAGATTTCGTCCTGCCCCCCCCCCCCCCCCCCCCCTTTAAGGAGGTTCTAAAAATTGCCCAATGCTCAACTATTGAACATTGTCACCTTTAGTCAATGCACTTTTAATTAATTCATTTAATCCCAAAATTAATTCCAAATTAATTTATGATTAAATATTAATTAAACAATATGATTTATAATTAATATATTATTTTCATAATACATTAATAAATCATTTACTTTGATTTCTAATTAATTTATTAACCAAGCAATAAATTAATAAATCATTCTTCTCTCTCTCTAAAAGTTATCCTATTTAATTGTCAGGTTTGAAGGCAACCCAAAAGGATTGTGCTACCATAAATTCAAGTTTATATCAATTATAGTTATGAGTTTAGACACCTAATCTAACAGTCTTCCACTTGGATAACTATAATTGATGGGATTTGAGCATAACATCAATCCCATGGTGTTCATGCACCCTAATTGCTTGGATCTAGTTTTTCTACTTTGAACATGCAATAAACTTCCAAGACTTATAAACCCTAGATCTAGCACACAATTAATCATATTAACATAAAATAGGGTTTAGATCTAACCTTTGATTGTTATATAACAATAACCATCAATTCCTTGGCTTCAGAAAGCTTAGTGCCTCAAGTGTTGCACCTCTAATGGAGTCATAAACACCACTAAGCAACTTGGATGAAGAGGGAGGAGAGAGGAGACACCAAAAACGACTGGAAACCCTAAAGGAAGACTTAGCCACGTTTTTGGGTCTCAAGGGTTCTTTAAATAGGTAGACAATTAGGGTTATCTAACAAGGAAACCCTAATTTGACTGCTTAAGCCCTAAGCAGCCCATGGACCCCTTCTGGAACATGCCTTGGACGATTTCTAATGGGCTTCCCCATAGAATTCCTCCAACATATTATTCCAAGGTGATCCATAGCCCAACTGCAATTATCCTATAATTACAATTCCAGTCCCCCAAGTTTAATTAATCTCTTTTAGCCACAGAATTAATTCTTTATTAATTATTGACTAATATTAATTAACCAATATGATTTCTTCTTTAATATATTAGTCTCATAATATATTAATAAATCATAATTAAACATTTCTCTCCTTAATTCATCCTACATATTGCTATGGTGAAGGCAACCCAAAAGGACCATGCTCATAATCGAGTCAAGTACATACCAAAATAGTTATGGACTTAGACACTAATCCAACAGTCTCCCACTTGGATAAGTCTAATAACTATTCAGTATAACTTCAGAACCTGATCAGCAATCGTAGCTTTCAAAAGCCGCTGTCAACTCTGATCTTATCAGATACGCGTGTCCTTTAGATAAGGGATTATATATTCTCCATTCTCAAGATATCGTATAGACACAAGACATGAATTTCGATCATTCTCTCTATACTGTTTCCCGACTTCCGATTTATGACGACTGACAACAGACTACAATTGAACACATCAACTTAGTCCCGGCTTGGCCAAGCGCTTAGGGTGTCATCACTAAATCATCGAGGGGCCCACAAATATCGCTTTTATCCCACTTTGGGTAAAAGGAATGGATAAACTTCGACTCAAATGCTTGCTTGTACCTACTAATCGAATCACACACAACAATAAGTTTTATAACACCAAGTTACTGGTGCGTTTACTTATCATCAATGTGCAACCGACCAGCAAATAACAACTCACACGTCTCGGTTTCAAGAATATACAATGTTATCGTCTCACTAATCACCCGTGATAAATCCATGAAGTGATTCAAGTGAGCGTGGGTTTAATCCAATACTTTAATCTTATCAAAGCACTCATGAACTCTGCAGCAAAATTATGTTATGTCTAAACACTTTAGACAATCTGCAGAAAAATTCATGACAATCTTCCTTCATATTTACTTCCAACGTATGACTGACTGTGGAGGTTCGAATAACCCAATTATTCTGGAAGTCAAAACATGCAAAGTGAAACGCAATAATAATATTTAATCCTATATGGCCCCAAAACTTTTGAGCGTAAATAAAAACACTTTAATTTAAACACCATATTGATTACTCATTATTCATTGTTTACTGTTTCAGAAAATCAACTTATTACTCGAATTATAACCACAATTGTCCCATGCTCCAAGCATGCACACTTTGGTTTCCTATGGTCCATACTTTGTGAAATAGATCAATTGAAAAACTTTTCCAATGAAACTCATTTCACAATCCCCAATCTTTATTAAGAATACCAAATTCTTACCATTTTTAGAATATGTCAGATTCTAACATTTTATGCAATGATTCTTTCGTAATGTCATAGCACAAAAGTCACCAAGGCCCGACAAATGAAATTACAAGGTATTCTATCGGAAATTGTTACAAGACAATTCCGTAGACGTGAAGTCTCACATTCAAAGTACATTCCTTTGAACATCCTTCTCGCATAAAAGTTTCTAATCTAGACATATTTCTTAATATCCAACTCCCATTAATGGAAACATTTCCATTTTTGCCATATGACAACTCATTCTTAATAGAATCTTATCTATTCATAATAATGTCAATATAGTCCATCCAATACTATACTTCCAACTACTCACAAGCGACAAATCCTCAGTGAACCTCAGATCGTCCTTTGATAGTTGTTTAATTATTTTAGTCAAAACCGATTCTAGTCCCTTTTTCCCTCTTAATGCCCTAGGCATTTGGAAAATTTTAGAACGGTCAAATATTATAGCATATGCAATCGATCCTATACCTGAGGCGTATGGACACGATGCATAATGTCTCACATAAAGACGTGATACTTTATCATCCTTCTGTCATAATATTTTATGTGCCATGTTCCCACAATTCGAACTATGAAGAGGGATGCCGTAATCATAATCGAATTTTGAGAATGCACTATGTATCCTTGACTAAATTTATTAACATTTCTCGATCTAAGCTTTAGAATTTTGAAACGAAGTATAATATTCTCTCCCTTAATTATAGCAAAACAACTTTTCAACCCCTACAACTTTGCAAGTTAATCTTTGTTTCCTATAATTAATATTGCTAACTCGCAATACTTACCATAATAATCATGCTCCCACTAACATGATGATTATTTTCTTACCAGCATAACACTTATGCTCCCACTAGCTTTGACATGTATTCAGAAAACAATTGAACTTCCAGAAAACAATGCTTATTAAATTCCTTAAGTTCATATTTCTAATACCTAATGCTTTGATAAGCCTTTATCTAAGCTTTTTAAGCTCATACACCTTTGCCTTAGATAGCTCACATGTGTGTCTAAACAATTCAAAATTTATGTTACTAAGTCCCAAATGTTCAGACCAATTGCCAAATCTCACAATTCGAGCTATGAAAAGGGATGCCGTAATCATAATCGAATTTGAGAATACAACTATCACAATTGCTATCTTCTTAAAATCTCTCTTAGTGAAAGCATTTCCTCACAATCATTTTCATGAAGGAGGGAAATCTTATGTCACTTAGACTTTATAGTGTATATGTTCCTATCCATGTGAATTTGCCAAAACGAAGGTTTGCGACAAATCCAAAAACATATGGACTGAACTTTCTCAAGCTTGATTTCTTGCCTCATGGTAACACGAGTGCCCACCATGTCTTCCAAGTATTTTAGCAACTCACCCTTACATATCAATGTACCTTCCATTGATCAAGGTGCTTGCCTTTATGCATAAAAATGAGAACTCATAGAACTCAGATGCATAATTAACTTAACTGGAATGGGGCAGAAAACAAAATTATGTCATCCACGATAGGTTACAAACCTCAAGTCGTGCGCTAGTGATGATCAATTAGGTTTATTCTTGAAACTTTTCAAGACCATTAAGACTCTCACTAACGCCTTAACATATAAGGTTCTCTTGTCAAGAAACATTTCTTGACAAACAAATATTCAAGAGTTAGTGTAGTTTTTATCAAGACTAAACACTTCACAAAATTGGTCCTAGTTGGTCTTTGTCTTATCCAAGACATCACAACTTACCAATTTCAAATGTGCAAGAATAAGAAAACTTTTTCCAAATTCCACATTTGATGAGTGCTATAAACCTACTTAAGACTTGTCACTCATGTCAGAATCTTGACTTTAAGACTTGATATTGGAACGAAGTATGATTGACTTCCTGATTTTAACTATTTCCATAATTCTCGATTCCTCTTCTTAGACATGCAAATGCACTAAGACTCACTTAGAGGACCAATTGAGAAATAGTTCTTAATCATTAAGACTTATCATAAAACACAATAAAAGGTACTCTCCCTTCTTCTTAGAATAGAGAAACTTTTATCTTTCTGTCTACTTGATTCTTCTTATTCGTTCTGCTATTGATTGAAATTCTTTCGATCAACTCAGAATTATACTTAATCTTATAAGTATAACCATATTTACTAAACATTAGTAAATCATGACGAATATCTTTATCACTCTTGTGGTGGACTTGATCAAAGCACAACCTAGTGTACTTGATCTCCCAGTCCTTTTCTTGACACTTTGTCAAAATAGTCTAATTTCCAAACATGAAGTTTCTCATTCATCACGCAACCTAGTTGTATGATTCCAAGTTTCTATCCAATTGAAACTTGGGCGATGAGAATCTTCCCTTATTTGGCAAATTCTCGACATTTCCACAAATAACATAATTAAGAATCAAATCCATTATTGCTAATAATAGAAACAATTAAACATCAATTTTTCATATACACCATTGCAAAGATAAATAAATAAGACAAAATCAAAATTTATTTTATTGCGGAAAAATTTGTCCTTACAATGCAATTCAACTGAAAAACTATGCTATCTTATCATTCTATCCTAACTCTAGAGTAGCAGCTCAAAAAATCTGATCTTCGAATCCATGCGATCGAAATCCATTTCTTCATGATCAGATTCAGCACGCTTCTTCCTTAAGCTTCCTCTCTTTTCTTTGATCCTGTAAAACATCAAAATGTAATCTTATCACATCATGTATTAAGAATCAAAAATAGGAACTTACAGAGTTAGATAATGGATTTTACCTGAAGTAGAGCCATATTCCTTGACTCTCCCATCTCTTAGATCTCTCAGGTAGTTTGGGCAGCTTCGTCTCCAATGCCCCTTCTCTAGGCAATAAAAGCAAATGGACTCCTTTGGCACAGCACATGGGACAATCTCATGCTTAGTCCTTTCTGGACTTCCAATGTTGCCAGTGTCCATTGAAGTTTGAGAGTTTGATTCACCAGACAAATTTGCTGGACCAGCACGCCAAATCATTGCTGATTCAGCAGCTATAAGCAAATAGGTGAGATCAATGAGGGCCACGTCGTGGTCCATAATATAGTACTCTCTAACGAACTCACTATATGATTCAGGAAGCGACTGAAGAACCCAGTCAATAGCCAACATCTCTGAGATATCGACACCCATCATCCTTAACCTATCAATGTGTGACTTTATCTCCAAGACGTGTGCACACAGGTTTCTCATTTTCGTGTTTACTTGCCAATAGGGCTTGAGTGAGCTTGAACTTTTCAAGCCTTTGAACTTGTGGGTTAGGGAGAATAATTGGAGGAGGTGGAGGAAGTGAAGCATGACTCTCATTTCCTTGATCGTATCGTGGAACGTCATCTTCATTTGGAAAGCTTGTTCCAAGGGACTTGGGAAGACCATTGTAAGATTTAGACATCTACAAAACGGGAGAAAATTCAAGTTAGTTGATAAGAATCCTTGATGTAACACCCAAAAGAAACATCAAGGCTAGGATCCAACACAATACTCTACAACCTAGAAGAGGGATGCCGTAATCTAGTTGCAGAATATTTGAAGGTAGGTAAATGACGATTTACCAATTTCCACCATGAAAAACGAAAAAGAAATTTAAGTTTTAAATGAATTGAAACTCCTAGATCTTTTGAGATTCATTGAACTTTTCAATGGCGTGTTTAATCTTGATTATGCCCTTCAGGTTTGCGACTGGGATGCCGAGGATCACAAACAAGGTGTGAATAACCATACGAATCACGTGGTGCACTCAATGATACTATCACCTAATCAATGTGCCGGTTAGCCACACACGCTCCATTGATCTATGATAAACATCGAGCCACCCTTCGCCACCAATGCCAAATGCAAATTAGTGTTCCGGTTAACCACACACGCTCCACTAACGTTTCGACAAGGGTACAAAGTGTAATTCCATGGATTAGCATACAATTCCACATTTTTGCCTAAAGTAACTAGAATTTGGGAATTTGTAAAGCATGTAGTTACTTTGTACTTCATTATACTTATAATGGAAGGTTTCGTCCTATCCTACCCGTTCGGCTAACGACCCTCCACTAGTCAAGAGTGCGGTGGGTAAGAGTGGATACCCATTCAATCGCCATTTTATAGGCAATTTCCTTAAACACCCCTTATAGACCAGCTTCGTAAATGAGGCCTACTAACGGTAAGACTGACTCTTTACTCATATATATATATATATATATATATATATATATATATATATATATATATATATATATATATATATATATATATATATATAATATTAGACTTTTAATGTTACATATACTATAAGGGTGTATTTTATACTTTTAAAATACTAGGTGGTCTAATTTAATAAATTATACTTTTAATTTAGTTAAATGTAAACCAAAACTTTATGGAATTATTAACTCTCTTTTAATTATACACTTTAATTAATTAACAAAACCATAAGGGTGTAATTTGAACTTTTCAAAATGCGAGGGTTTTAGAATTCAACATTTCAAAATCAAACTTTTAATCAACTTTTAAATTCCAAAACTTGAGGGCAAGTTTTGAAACTTTTCAAAACATTTGGGATTAGAATTTAAATCTTTCAAAATTAACTTTTAATCCAAAAAATATAAATTCCAAAACTTGAGGACAAGTTTTGAAACTTTTCAAAACATTAGGGTTTAACTATTTAAATTTCAAAAACAAAACTATTAAGTTCAAATTTAAACTATAAAAGCTAAAGGGTGTAAATTGAATCCTTTCAAACTTACTAGGTCAAATATTTATCTTATAATAATCCTATATTATCCATATTTAACCAAATCCATCAATTTTGATAAGGATAATCATTCCAAACATAAAAAATCGATTTTAGGCAATAAAAACGAGTTTTGGTAATTATCCACATCAAAATCTGACCAAAAATTCGAAAAACCCGGCAACTGAACAGCCAACTCGTCCAGTCCTCTTTGGAACTCGTCGAGTTGAAGCTACTCGTCGAGTTCTAAGAGCAACTCGGCGAGTTCATCAGGCAGACAGCAAGAAATTTCGATTTTCAGGTCTTTGGCAGTTCAATTATGCATCTATTCAATAGAAAAACGACCTAGGCTCTGATACCACTGATGGGATTTGAGCATAACATCAATCCTATGGTGTTCATGCACCCTAATTGCTTGGATCTAGTTTTTCTACTTTGAACATGCAATAAACTTCCAAGACTTATAAACCCTAGATCTAGCACACAATTAATCATATTAACATAAAATAGGGTTTAGATCTAACCTTTGATTGTTATATAGCAATAACAATCAATTCATTGGCTTCAGAAAGCTTAGTGCCTCAAGTGTTGCACCTCTAATGGAGTCACAAGCACCACTAAGCAACTTGGATGAAGAGGGAGGAGAGAGGAGACACCAAAAACAGCTGGAAACCCTAAAGGAAGACTTAGCCACGTTTTTGGGTCTCAAGGGTTCTTTAAGTTGGTAGGCAATTAGGGTTATCTAACAAGGAAACCCTAATTTGACTACTTAAGCCCTAAGCAGCCCATGGACCCCTTCTGGAACATGCCTTGGACGATTTCTAATGGGCTTCCCCATAGAATTCGTCCAACCTATTATTCCAAGGTGATCCATAGCCCAATTGCAATTATCCTATAATTACAATTCCAGTCCACCAAGTTTAATTAATCTCTTTTAGCCACATAATTAATTCTTTATTAATTCTTGACTAATATTAATTAACCAATATGATTTCTCCTTTAATATATTAGTCTCATAATATATTAATAAATCATAATTAAACCTTTCTCTCCTTAATTCATACTACATATTGCTATGGTGAGGCAACCCAAAAGGACCATGCTCATAATCGGGTCAAGTACATACCAAAATAGTTATGGACTTAGACTCTAATCCAACAATAATAACTATACCTGCCAGTATAACTACTGAATTGACTAGCAAATTGCAGCTACCAAAATTTGTTGTCGAACTCTGGCCCAGTCAGTGACATGTCCTAAGATAAGTGATCAAATATTCCACCATTCTACAAGATATCGTATGGACATGAGACATGAATTATAATCAATCTCTCTGTCCAAGATTTGTTTCCCGATATTTGATTTATGACGACTGATATTAGACTACTAATTGAACACATCAATTCAGTCCAAGCTTGGCCAAACGCTTTAGGTGTCATCATCAAAATATCGAGGGGCCCACAAATATCGCTTTTCCCGTTATGGCAAAAAGAACGGATAAACTTCGACGCATATGCTTGTAGTATTTACTCATCAAATGACACACAACAATACGTTTTATAACATCAATTTACTGATGCGTTTACTTATTAACAGTGCACAACTGACCTGTAGACAACAACTCATATATCTCTGTTTCAAGAATATAAGATATTATCGTCTCAAAAGTACTCGTGATAAAATCCATGAAGTAATTCTCTGAGCGTGGGTTTATCCAATACATAAAATCCCCATTTTCAAGTACTCATGAACATTCCAACAAAAACATTGCTATGTCTAATCCCCATAGAAAATCTACAATTCAATTCATGACAGCCTTAATTCACTACTTACTTCCAAAAGTACGAGTGACTGTGCAAAGTGAAGTAAAACATGCAACGTGAAACACAATAATAACCTAATTAACTATGGTCTCAAAACTATTGAATATAAATAAAACCCTTATTATTTAATCACCATATTATTTAAACTTTAATCATTGTATCATGTTTCGAGTAATCAACGAAACACTTGAATTAAACATTAGTCATGCCATGTTATAAACATGCATACTATGTCTCTCTACGGTCCTTCCTTTGTGAACAGATCGATTGGACACTATTCTAATGATGCACATTTCACAACTTCATATACTTGCTACTACTAAATTTGTTAGTGTTCAACCTTACATGCAATATCCTTTCATGATATCGAGGCTTCAAAGTCACAGAGACTTTGCTAACGATCTTACAAAATGTTCCATTGAAACTTTGTTACTTAAAACAATTTCATGGTAACGAAGTCTCAAATTCAAGATACAATTCTTGAACACTTTTTTTGCTTTAAGGTTCCTAACTCACATGTAGATTCTAATCATCAACTCCCATTATGGAAACGTTTCCATATTCCCATATGACTATCAATTCTGAACAAGAGTCACCTCCACTCAGAATTATGACAATATGGCCTGTCCAATACTATACTTCCAACTGTCCACAATCAACCAATCTTTTGGTATACCCTCAGAATGTTCTTGACAGTTGTTCGACTTTAGTCACACGAAGTTCTAGTCCCTTTTCCCTCTCATTGCCCTAGGCATTTGGAAAAATCAGAACAAATAAATATTATAGCATATGTAATCAATCCTATATCCAAAACATATGGGATTCGATACATAATGTCTTACATAAAGACATGATATTTGATCAGTCTCTAGCTATAATATTTTCCATATATCGAATTAATTATGTTGAATCATTTCAACATGATATTCATATATGTCCAAGACTAAGTTCCATTAAACCCTTCAATCTAAACCTTTAGATCTGAAATGAATTATGAGTGTCCTCTCCCTTAACTCCTTTTATATCGAAACAATTTCCCGACTTTGCAACTTGCAACTTGAAAACTTTGTTCCTTACAATTAGTATTGCCAACTTACAACACTTAGCATAAAAATTATGCTTCCACTAGCATAACGATTATGCTCCCACTAGCTTCGACATGTACCCAAAAATCAGCTGGACTTCCAGAAATCAACACTATTGAATTTCTATCTAAAGTTCAGATTTTGGGTATGTGGTGCTTTGATAAGCCTCCATCTAGACTTCTCAAGCTTATACACCTTTCATTAGATAGCATATGTGTGTGTTTAAACTCTTTCAGAACTTATAGCTATAAGTATTGAACGTTCAAACTATTTCTTTCCATTTCTCACAATTCGAACTATGAAAAGGGATGTCGTAATCGTATGCAAATTTGAGAACGCAATTATCACAAATGCTAACCATAACGATATTAATCAGATTTAAAATCTACTAGCGAAAGTGTTTCCTCATAATCATTTTTCATGAATTAGAGCGAAATCTTTTGCCACCTAGATTTTATGGTGTATGCGTTCATATCCATGTGAATTTATCAATTCCAACCTACAATCATAAGACAAGGTTGAGGACAAAACCAAGATCAAATTTAATTTTCCTTTCATGGACTGAACTTTGCTTATTCTTTATTTCTTGCCTTCTGGTAGCATAAAGGCCTACCAGTGCTTCCATGTTGTTTAAGTAGCTCGCTTCCATTGACCAATGTACTATCATTGACCAACATGATCTGCATTTTTGCAGTCAAATGAGAACCATAGAACTCATAAGCATTTCCAACTCAACTGGAATATGCACAAAAACAAGAATGTGTCAACTTAACATGATAGGTTATCAACCTTAAGTCGTTTGCTAGTGATAACTAAAAGGTTTATTCTTGATTGACCCTTGAAACACTCAAGATCATTAAGACTCCCACTGACTTCTTGACATATAAGTTTTTCTTTTAAGGAACATTCCTTAACAAGCAAAAACAAATATTTAAAAGTTAGTATGGATTCTTGACAAGAAAACACTTCATATAATTGATCTTAGTTTATCCTTTTTTTTAACCAAATCATCATAACTATCAATTTCAAATGTTCTAGAGTAAGAAATCATTATTACTCCACATTTCATGAAGTGTTATAAACCCACTTAGTACGAAATAAGCTTCAAGATACAATTTGTAGTTGCTAGAGTATGACTCTAAAACTTGATTGGAAAACGAAGTATGCCTCATCTCTTGATTGAACCATTTCAACAATATCTGATTCCTAATCTTAGTCAAACAATTTCACTAAGATGTTCTTTGAGGATCAATTGTGATATAGTTCCATAACCATTAAGATGATCAAAAAACATGATACTAAAGTATTCTCCTTTCCTTTTAGATTGGAGAAACATTTATCTTTCTGCCTAATAGATTCTTCTTATTCGTTCTGCTACTCTTTGAAACTTTTCAAAAGTGTTAGAATTATGCTCAATCTTAAAAACACAACCATGTTTACTGAAACATCGATAAACCATGACGAATAGAGTTATCGTCCTTTGTCGTGGATCCCAAGAGTCCATATCAATATGTACTAGATCAATAGTTCTCCACTTTGACTCATATAAACATGTGATCAATGAATTAGTCATAATCTTCCAATGATCATATTATTCAAATTGCATGACTCCAAGTTTCTATCCAATTGAAACTTGGGTGATGAGAATTCCTTTTCACTTGGTTGATTATGACATTTCCACAAACAACATAATTAAGAATCAAATCCACTTTTAACATTGCCAATAATAGAAATATAACCACCAATTTTTCATAAATGTTATTGCAAGGAAATGTAAAGTAAATAAATCAAAAATTTACTTTTATTGATAATAAGCGGAAAAATTTGTCCTTATAATGCAAATATATGAAAACTATGTTTCTAGATATTTCCTAAGCAATCTATTAATCTATCATAACTCCCAAACAGTAGCTTCCAAAATCTGATCATCGAACCATGCGACCGAAATCCATATCTCACGATCAGATTCAACTCACTCTTCTTAAGCTTCCTTTTTTCTCTTAGATCCTGCAACATCAAAATGTGACTATCACATCATGTATTAATAATCTATGAATAGGAACTTAATAATGAAGTTAGATAGTGGATGTCCTGAAGTAGAGTCACACGACTTGACTTTACTATCTTTAAGATCTTTCAGGTAGTCTGGGCAGCTTCGCAACCAATGTCTCTTTAGGTGGCAATAGAAACATATGTAATTTTTAGGATTAACACATGGAACTATCTCAGAAATAGCCTTTCTATTTACCATACGATCAAACGGTTTGACCTCGGCTGATCCTTTTCCATTGGGAAGAGAAATCTTTTATGCACCACCATTGTCAATATCCATGGAAACTTTGGAGATAGATCCTTCATAAACTTTTGCTTTACTTGTGCTCTTAAGAATTTCTGCTTCAGCAGCAATCAACTTATGTGTCAGGTCAATTAGGGTCACGCCGTGGTCCCTCATATAAAATTCATCAACGAACTGACTATATGATTCAGGAAGTGAAAGGAGAACCATATTAATGGCCTGCTCCCTTGAAAAAACGACACCCAACATCCCCAATCTTTCATTGTACGATTTCATTTTCAGAACATGTGCACACACGGACTTTCCATCTTGATGTCTACTTGCCAATACGGCTTGAATAGTTTCGTATCTTTCAACTTGTGACATGGGGAGAGCCAAAGGAGGAGGAGGAGGAAGAGTTGGAGAAGCATGATTTCGAGTTCCACCATTGCTTGAAGAAGGGAACATTCTTTCACCTTGATCATGTGTGGACGATCATCTTCAGATAAAGAAGGAAAACTATTTCCAGAAGGACGAGGAAAACCATTATTGTCTGAACTTGACATCTATAATAAGAGAAAATAAAATTCAAGATAGTTGATTTTAATCCTTAATTATTAGCCCATAAATTAAATTAAGGCTAGGATCCATATTTTCGATTCGAACTTTAAAGAGGGATGCTGTAATCAAATTCGAATCTATCTTAGGTAGGTAAAGCATTTACCAATTTCAATCTTATGAAACTCCTAGATCTTTTGAGATTCATTGAACTATTCAGTAGCATGTTTAATCTCGATTATGCTCTCACTTTTTGACTGGGATGCCGAGGATCACAAACGAGATGTGAACAACCATGCAAATTAGCTTGGTACTCTTGATGCCATTTATCATCTAAATAATATGTCGGTTAGCCACACACGCTCCATCAATCAATGATAATTTACGAGACACTCATTGCCAACAATATTAGTCCCATATTAGTGTGCCGGTTAACCACACACGCTCCACTAACGACCAATAAGGTGCAACGTGCAATTTCATGGGTTAGCATCAAATTCACATTTTTCCTAAAGTAACTAAGAATGAGATTTTAGAAAACTGTTTAGTTACTGTATCATTATACTTTTAATGAGGATTAATTGTCCTATCGAACCCGTTCGGCTAACAACCCTCCACCATACAAGAGAGCCGTGGGTAAGAATGGATACCCAATGTCGGTCATTTTACAGGCCGCTTCCTTAAACTCCCCTTATAGTATGACTTTGTGAATGAGGCGTACTAATAGTTCGACTGACTTTTCTTATACATATAATATATATTAAACTCTTAATTATATATAAAGTATAAGGTGAATTTTAAACATTTTAAAATTCCAAGGGTTTAATCTTGTAATAAATTAAACTTTTAATTTAATTAAATTTAAATCATATATGGATTTATTAGTTATCCTTTTATTAATCATTTAATTAAATTATCAACAAAATCCATAAGAATGTAATTTAGGGTTTACATTTTAAATTTTAAAAATTAAACCTTTTAATTTAAACAACCCTGATATTAACATTAATTATTAAGTTCAATTAATAATCAAATTAATTATTTAGTAACCAATTATGAATATATTAATTATCCTTTAATTAAACAATTAATTAAATTATTAATCATATCCATAAGGATAATTATAATCAAATAAAGTCAACATTATTCAATTCATAATTATCTCCTAACATTTAGGTCTTATTTAATTATCTAATATTACCAAAAATTGGATTATGGCGGATTTAATAAAAGATAATTACTAAATATTAACCAAATAAATCAAGTTAGGCAAGAAAATCTGAAATCAGGATCTGACACACAAACACGCCGTGTTCAAGGACCAACACACCATGTTGCAGTCCAATACGTCGTATTCGAAGAACATCACGACGTGTTCGAAGAACATAATGACCATTCTGTTTTCCCCTCCTTGTTCAAGTTCATATCAGTACCAATTCAATAGAAAGCTAAACCTAGGTTCTGATACTACTGATGGGGTTTGAGCATACCATACAATCCTATGTGTGCATGCAACCCTAATTAAGATTTATGTTCTCTCTAATTGAACATACAATATGAAAAAACAAGGAAACTATAGAGAGAGAGAGAGAGAGAGGGAAGGAGCAAAAATTTCGTCCAAGGCTCTTAGAAGGAAGGCTTGGCCGAAATTCAACCCTAAGGAGGGTTTATATAGGTGAGGGGAAGGTCTTGGATAAGGCAGATATCTCCAAGATAACCCTAATCCCTTAACTTCCTCCCTAAGGCACCCTTAGAGCCCAAGGAAACCCAAAAGACACTCTACATTTTCGTTCCCCCTCTTTAGGGAGGTTCTAGAATTGCCCAATGCTCAACTATTGAACATTGTTACCTTTAGTCCCCGCACTTTTAATTAATTCATTTAATCCCAACATTAATTCCAAATTAATTCCTGATTAAATATTAATTAATCAATATGATTTCTAATTAATATATTATTTTCATAATACATTAATAAATCATTTATTTTGATTTCTAATTAATTTATTAACCAAGCAATAAATTAATAAATCATTCTTTTCTCTCTCTAAAAGTAAACTTATTCAATTGCCAGGTTTGAAGGCAACTCAAAAGGACTGTGCTACCATTAATTCAAGTTTATATCAATTATAGTTATGGGCTTAGACACATAATCCAACAAAAAAAGGGTACAATTGTCATTTCATTTAATAAAGTTAGTGGTAAATAATGTTTCATTAATCTGTGTGTTTTTTGTCTGTAAACAATAATTTTGGGACGGATGGAACATAAACAAACATAAACAAACCTCTCGTCGAATGGTTCACAAACGATTCGTTGAACGTTCGATTCATTTACGACTCTAATTAGGGTAGGATGACTGTTTCCATAGATGACACTCGACAAAAGAAAAGAGATAAGTAATTAATAATAATAATAATAATAATAATAATAATACAAATTATGTTTCTCTATATATTAACATTGTATAAAAAAATTTAACTAGCGATAATCTCTACATGAAGTGCCTACAAATAAAATGCATGCATACAAACACGAGCTAGCGATAAAGAAAACATTGGTGTACCTCTAAAAAAGGCCCAATCATGTGTGTATATATATATATATATATATATATATACACACACACACACACACGGTAGAGAAGGTAAGTAAAACATGAATATATACACAAGACGTAATAGTAGATACAATAAGTAAGTCGAAAGCATATGCTCACCATACATGCTAGAAGTATAGGAAACTTGGGTAAGTAGGTCCAAAGAAATATAATAAATATATAAAATATAAAACAAAATGATGCTAGACCCTAGACTATGCCAAAACTGCTTAGGTATCCTAATTCTTTGTCTCTACTCTCTCATATCGGAGGTCACATCCTTAATACGAGCGAACTCCTTCAAGTCTACCCTTACTGTATGTTCCCAGTTCCCACTTCCTTATGGGACGCTCTCTCCTCCACACACCCTCAATTTTGATTGCCTCAACTCTTTTAATAGCAACAGATGGTTGTATTTCATATACATGTTTAAACCAACTCAATATTCCTTCTCTTAATTTCTTAGTGATCGACGTCACTCCAAACTCATTCCTAATTTTCATATTTGGTATCCTATACAACAACATAATGTCACATGACCATCGTAGCATTCACATTTCTATGACATCTATCTTCCTCTCATGTTCATTTTTAATTGGCAAACCTATACACACAAAAACTATGTTTTTCCTACTCCTCTAACCCAACATGTGGTGCACTAGTGTGTAAGAATATATGACATTCATAAACTCCTCATCTACTATATTAACTTTATCATGATTATCCTATCCCTACATCTAGCATGTTGCACATGTGTAATCACAAATCCCATAGCTATTATACATGTGTAATGTGAATATTAGATGAATCATGTTATAATATGCAGCTGGATTGGATAAAATCAGTTCGTTCCATGTAGTTTTACAACAAAGTTTCTTGAAATGTTTACAAAAACTCAACCCACCTATTTCAATAAGATTTTAATCATTATTTATAAGAACCATTTATATAATAAAACTAGATGGTTATTCTGTTTATACGAAATTATACTTATTTAAAACAATTTACTTTATAATGTAAACCCTTAATGTTAGTTTTATGAATAAGTTTAGGTTAATAGAAGGACTCTTAAAATATAGGTAGTCCGTTAATGAGGATAGCAACACTATGATAGTTAGAGGGAACATGAAAAATATCGAACTTCTCCCAGGCAACCTAGTTACGCAAAAAAACGAATGTCTATCTCTATATTTTTAATTCACTAATGTTAAACATGTTCGTAGACATGTATACGACAATGATCTTGTCATAATACATGATTGATGTTATAAGGATGATGAATATAACTCAAAAAGAAGAATACGAAGATAAAAGTTTTCACAACCGTATTGTCAACCCCTTTATGCTTGACCTCTACACTCAAATTAGAGATACCATTATGATTCTGAGAGGACTAACGACTAAGATAAAATACTACTTTCCAGAAACACATAGCAACAATATGTAGAACATCGGGTAGACAGACACCCCTTAGTTAACATCATAACATATATCAAACATGTAGTAGACGAGACATGATGGTGTAATCTACGATCAATGGTGAGTAGAACATATAACATAATGCATTTAAAAGTGACAAGGTAAACCTTATGCGGCTCACGAAAATAAATAAAACTACATAGATGATATCTAAGCATTTTAAGGTGATGTACTAAAGAGCACAAGTTAAACTCTTATAAAGAGTCGGATCGAGAATAGGTGCCTCAAGGGTGTTTAATTTGGATTGAGACAAGATTAGTAGTTGATCCTAACCATACACTTATGGATCTCCATGGCATGTTATATTGGCTCAGAAATAACTATGTATGGTTGTATGGAAAATATCCCAAGGAAATAACTAAGCTCTCTAAAATCAAATATAGAGACCTCAAGGCTAAGCCATGAAATAATATGCTAAAGAAGAGCTTGGGAGGACATAGTCAGGATGAAAATGATGTCAACATAAATAATAGATAAACTATTGATTGTCGCTTTATGCAAATAAAAATTGGAAAATCGTTAGGGCTATACTATATATGACTATCGATATCCATGTGAGTGTTATGAAATTGCTCTTGATACCAAACAATAAATAAACTTTTTCCTTATTCTTTCTTACTTGATCGTCGAGTAAGAGGAAAGGCAAAGGGTGTGGTGCCGATTTTATGCTTGGGCATGAGGCACAAACTACGATTTCAACTATTGTCAGTTGCCATAATTCCCAACTTTCCTTCTTTTATTTCTTTTATACATGAAGTGTTGGTTAGGTTTAGCAAAGTCTTTTTATGCCAAACCATCAAGTAACCTGAACCGAATAATTACTTGATTACTTGATTGACATTATATTAAATGAGAGAATTTCATCTATATCCTTGTAAATTTTCATAATTATATATATATATATATATATATATATATATATATATATATATATATATATATATATATCATTGTAAAATTTTAAATTACATATATGTCCTTATAAAATCTATAAATTCAAATATATATCCAAATACTTAATTTAATCATATTTCATATATTAAAAAAAATAAAAATATTGTTTTTATATTGATTTTTTGTTATTTAGAAAACAATTAACTTGTAATATTACAATATTATTTTTCTCCTAAATTGCTATTTCGATCCATTAACTTCATGAGTCCTTACAAAATATTAACATCCACATTTAAATTAGTTTTTCTATGATTTTACTTGTAACGTAACGTAATGTAACTGAACAACCAGAGGAAAAACAAAATTGTTTAGAAGATAATAATCGCATGTCTCTTAAATTGATTGTAGGAAATGAAATATATTGTTTAGCAAACGATTAATAATAATGTGCAATCATTGAGTTTTGTCGATCGATTATGCAAAATATGAAATGACAAAGAATCATGTCTTGAATAAGAAGATTGATTATGGAAGAGATTCAAAAATTTGTAATTTAGTAATTTAGTTATAATCTAATATAAAAATATTGTTTTTAATTTTTAAATATATTAAATATGATTAAATTAAGTATTTGGGTATATATTTGAGTTTATAGGTTTTATAAAGATATACATCTAATTTGAAGTTTTACAAAGATATAGATGTAATTATAAAAATTAATAAGTAAATAAAAGAAATTGGCCCATATTAAATAAACTACTATATTTAATTAATAAATTAAACTAATTATTTATTTTTATTTATTTTATAAATAATAAATAGCCAAATATTTATTTATCTATATTTAATTAATAAATTAATTTTATTCAAATGAAAATCTGATTCAAATTAATGAAGATTAACAGATCCAATTACCCAAACTGAAGTTACATATTTTAATTTGAGAATTTAGCTCTACTTAAATAAAAATCAAAACTAAAAGTGTCTACCATCGTATACGGTATTGAGTTTAAATGATTATGATGTTTCATTTTGTTGTATGTATCCAGTTGTTGGAGGGTCGGGGGATGGAGTTTGTTGCGTTGAATGGTTATGTTTGCCAAATTGTCCTCCTCGGAAAGGAGGAGGTAAATAACAATGTGGCAATTTGATCGATCATGTAATATTGTATTGTTATACTTTGTAAAATAATAATATATAACTTATAACCAATAAGCATTTTCTTGATATTTGTGTTTGTTCTTGTAAGAACCAATTACCGTATGTACTTGATACGGAAAAAGTTGAAATATTATATGGAATTATTGATCATTTCTCATTCCAGGTTTCAATTTTCTTTTTGTTGACAGCAGGTTACAAGTTACGTTATTAAAGCTTTTAAATTTGTTCCCATTTTGTCATTAGGTTACCATCGATTTTACCTGAAAATAATTTACAAAATGATCACCATGATTGTTTTTCTGACGATTTTGATACCTAAGTTTGTCATTTATTACCATTTTGGTCCCCATGACATTTTTTTTAGATATTTCTATTTTTATTCATAACTATTAGAGTAAATTACATAAATAGTCCTTGTGTTTATTAATTACAAAATAGTCATTGTCATTGTTGTAACATTTTTTTTATTCTTTTCTTAAGTATCTGTCTAATCTCGTCCCATCTCTTTCACTTACTCTATCTATCTATCTATTTCTCTATGTCACATAGTTTGTGTTAAATCGGCGACTCATGTGATGTAACTATGGAGATGTAAAAGAGAACATATACAGATGTTCCATTATGTGTGTATGTGCGGACGGTACTTTTAGATGAGTTCATGTCATGATTTTTCCAACAAATCAAAGAAATCCGGTTTGGGTTGTATCAAAAAAGCCTTCTACAATAAAATCCTTCCACATATCTTCCTAGTGTGGCTACATAATTGAATCATCTTCTTAACAATTTCTCATGGAGTGAGGCGTTCAAAATCAATGTTTAAGAGTATATTTTTCTTGAGGTTAGTGCATGAATACATGATGCATAGTTAGGCCAATGTTTGGACCTTTTTAGATGGAAATAGTAGAAGAGGAAGAAGAATCTTCGCCGGTCATGGGATCTCGAGATGAGTGAGTCGACAACAATTAGGAGGCACATATCGGGAGGCTAGGGTTTAGGTTTGAGGAATCTTACCTTGATACTATATAATATGAGTATTTTCCTATCAACCGATATATCATATGAATCAAATATAAACATAAAATTAAGAAATTAAGAAAAGTAATAGTTAGCTATATAAAAAGGTCTAACTTGGGCCTGACTATAGAGTATATGTAGACACACTAACAAATGAATCCAGACGAAAAAGAAAAAGAAGTCGGTGATGATTGGCATTCCTAAAGTCTTGTAAACAATTTAATACACCATTTTAATCATTAAAATTCGTTTCACAATTGCAAATAAATATAAACTCTATTTCCTTCTCCTTACCATTGTATTTAGGGCAAATGTTAGAGAAACTCTTACAATTTGAATGTTTTTATGAAAAAATCATTATAAAAGCATTTTTCAATAAAGTAATTTGAAAATTATAATTTTTTCATGAAAATCACTTGAGAATTTTTAACTTTTGTTTAGCCATTTAATATCAGAAAAAAAATAGAAAGAAAAACCTTATATTTAAAACGTTTCTACGGGCTTTTCTATGAAATGGTCCAAAATATATGTATTTTTCTATCATTTACTCTAATATTAAAAAGAATTTAAAAATTAGAGATATATTTTCATCGAAAACTTACAATTCTCGAATGATTTTTTTGGAAAGAAAATTATTATAAATCTATAGTAAAAGGCTCTAAAATATAATGGTTTGTAGTCAGTGGCGGACGCAGAAGGTTTTAGTAGGGGTGGCACTAAAAAAATTTTCCGAAAAAATCTATATTAGTAGTGGCACTCGTATTTTAAGTCGGTGCACCTAATAGAAAAAACATTAAAAAACATAAAAAAAAAAAAAAAAAAAATTACACTACGTGCCGGAATCGGAGTAGTGGCCCGGGACCCCCCGGGCACCACTAAGGTCCGCCACTCTTTGTAGTATTTTTCCCGTGTAATTACTCTTATAATGGACCATTTTACATTTAATTTTGTGAAACTAATTGTTTGCAAAAGTGATTAATTTTACATAAGAGAGAATTTGATGATTATCATGTTTGTTGTATGTGTCCATTTGCAGCAATGCCCTTGAAATCTTCTTGCTGTGTTAACTGGCGATGTCTGCCCCATTGTCCTCCTTAATCTCGTCATCCTTCCCAACTGATGAAGAATAATAATGTTAAGATGGATCGCAGTGGAGAAGGTAACTAACATCATGGCAATTTGATCATGTAATTTTGTTTTGTTACACTTTGTAAAAGAATAATAAACAACCAATAAGCATTTTCCATATATTTGTGGTGATTGTACTTGTAAGAACCGATTACCATATACACCTTAGGGTAAATTAACAAGTGGTCCCTATAGTTTAGGAAATTTGCATGTTTGGTCCATAATTTTTTTTAATTAAAAAGTCTTTATCGTTTGTTTTTGTTCTATCTTTAGTCCTTAAACGTCTTAAATACCTATTTTACTCTTAACTAAAGGAATTACTGCACTTTGCGGCGGGAAAGAGGGTTGTGGTTAATGCATCAACTCTTTCTTCATATTTGTTTGAAGAAGATGAGCGAAGTTTGGCTATTCTCCTACTGAAACATCCGTATTTCCAGAAAAAACAAAATAGAATAAAAAAAATTTAGTAAGGTCACTTCCTCAATCCCAAAAAAATGCAACCTTGTATCATGTAACAAAATAAAACAACAAAAACTTTATAGTTATTTTTTAATTAGGGCATTATACTTTGAAAATCATAACAAAAACATTCATTTTATGCCACTACTTTCTGATTCTAGAAAGTATAATGCATTAATAAGGAAAAAAATAAAAAATACAACTTGATAATATAAAAAAGCGAAAGTATGATGCTATTATTAACAAATAAATAAAAGTGCATTGATATTTCGTCATTACTATTATTAAGGACTAGATTAAGGTTTGATAAGAACCCTAATTCTCAACGTCTATATATGTTTGTTTCTCTTAAGGAAAAATCCTAATTATCGATCAAAAACATAAGGACCATGTTGGTTGACAAACAACTTTGCACATCAAGAACACGATTGAACAATGAACCCATGTATCATTTCATTCACATCTTGATGATTTCATCAATGGTTTGTTTATGTTTATGCTAATAGGGACAATATATTGAAATAAAGTCAATACTTACATGCAAAGATGGAGGATGTGAGCAAGTTGGATGAACAAATTTAAGGTTGTCACAAGTTATAGACTCTTTGCAAATTATGGCTTCTAGAGATACTCCTTGAGAGAGTGGATTTATTTGAACAAATAAATGTTGTTGGATTGCTGAAATAGTTCTCATGTTTTCCATGTGATGGTTTAGAGCTTGGAACCCCATCTTTGTCATCTTAAATATTTAGAAATCGAGTGACATTGTTCCCGAGGTTGACACATCAATTTTAAGTGGATTTGGGTGTGTATATATACAATCCATGATAGTTGTTTACATCAATAGGGGCTGTACATCAATGTCCACTGACACTAGTTTGCAGTTGTAAGTGAATGTAATGAATTGTGACTCTAGTAAACTCAAATTTTTAAGTATATAACATATTAGTACCCTGCACATTAAAGCAAGAACCCCCATTTGTTGAGTCGAAAGAACAAGCAATTTTGTTTTAGGGCTCATTGCTCATTGTCTTTAGCATGTTAGGACTAAATGCAACATACATAATCCAATTCCTTAACCAAAATATTAACAACATGCTATTTTTTTGACTTTCTTCTTAAACATTGTTACACATACAGATCAACAGTTGAATTCAAAACAATTAAATAATACTTAATTGCCAAAGCTAACATTAAATTGAAGTTTAGAAGCAATCGAGTGAATATAAAAAGAACCTAGAACACATTTACTTAAAATGAAACCTTATAGGAATTGTTACTGAAAAGCTCTTGCATATGTGGTGTTTGGACTGGAAGCTGGTGAAGACTATAGAATGTCCTTGATCCATTTCTAAGTAATAACCAATGAATTTCACAAAGATTAGGATGACATAAATGTCAAATATAGTTGATTCCTGCCTACAAAGGTAACAAATTTATATATTTCGAAGGTAAACCTTAGGGATAGTTACGTAATTTCACATTAATCCCACTTTATGGAAAGAGACTAAATGAGAAGAAAAAGATGAAAGAACTAACCAACCACTTCTTAGGGGTGAGCATAATAGCCGAAAAACCGAACTATAACCAAATTTACCGATATAACCGAACCATTACTGAAAATGGTGGTGCGGTTTTTTATTCTCATTAACCGATTGCTAATGGTTCGGTTTTGGTTACTCTGAGAAACCGAACCATATATAACCGAACCGAACCAATTAGGATACATAAATTTTAAAAATATTTTATATATTATATAATTGGTAATTATCTTATTGAATAAGGAACTAAAGGAAAATAAGGAATTTAAGGTCTTGATATTTGAATGAGATATGCAATTAGCGTATTTAGCACAAAACAATTGAACAAGTCAACAAACACTATCATATCACCGTTGATTCTTCCTCATTATCGGCTATCCCACTACGAAAAGATTTTGATACTCAGTTACGTATGAATGTTTGAATAACATTTTTCATTCTCGCTTAATTGGCTATCACACTCAATACAGAAGGTACTCTCCAATCTCAAGTCTCGATATTTTTTGGATACCGTTGTTCTGATGTTCTCCAATGCATAGTTTGATTAAAAGATTCTATTATCGATCATGCATGATTGTTTGATTAGTTTTTTCTTTTTTGATTAGTGTTTTGTATTCTTGATTAGAGTTATTTTGTTTTCTTCTAAATTTGACGCAAATCGTTGATTCTTGGTGGTGGGGTGGGGGCTATTCCTCTACCCATAAAACAAAGATTCCAAAAATTCCTTTATGAAAAAAATAACAGTTTAATGGACATGCACTGGATCTTGTATATTTTACATCAATGTTAATTTTCACCTAGAGCATATAGACTAACATTTATATTTTGAATTTTCAATTATGAGTATGAGGAATAATTTAGTCATTTGATGTATTAAGTTGGTGGAAACTCAATTCGGGTAAATACCCCGTACTCTCTAAAATTGCACAACATGTTTTGGGAATGCCAATTTCTACCATTGCGAGTGCTTCGGCATTTAGTATCGGGGGTAGGGTTACTGACAAATTTAGAAGCTCTCTTACACCAAACACTATTGAAGCTTTGATATGCACACAAGATTGGCTACGTGCTACACCGACAGACTTGCAAAAGACTCCCATTCATGGCCTACAACTAGAAGAGTTGCTCGTGAATTTGGAGAATTTAGAGATCGGTAATCATTTCTCTATTTAATTAAGCCTATTCAATTAGTTATTTAGTTTATAACTTTTTTTATTCTTAGCTTTTAACAATATTTTAAATGTTGTTTCTTTACAGATTACTTTGCAAATGGAAAAAGGTCTAGTGATGATTCTGCCATGGATGAAGATTGAAGGCTTCGTTTTTAAGTATTTTTTCCTGAGTTTTTTAAGTAAGATGTTGGTTTTGGGATCATTATCGCTTTTTTGAATTTTGTTTTTGCTTTTTATAGCAACGCACTTTCTTATTTTCTTCATTTTTTAGTTTTATAACAGTGTGGTTTGTTTTTTTTTTCTTCACTTTTTATATCAATCCATTTTTAGTTTTGGTATCATTTTTTTTAGTGTAATGGTTAACCGATATTAACCATTAACCAAAACCATTAAACAACTAAAACCGTTAACCATAACCATTACTAACCATAGCCAATGGCTACAAAAAAGCATTAACCGATTGTAATGGTTATGGTTCGGTTTTGACCTATAACCGAACCAAACCAAACCATACACACCCCTACCACTTCTCGTGTCCTTCAAGTCTTTCTTGATTGAGTCTCTTTATAGCAAATACAATGTCAATTCCTGGATTTGATGTAGCAAGTAAATGTTCATCATGGCGGATCCAACCCCAAAGTCAAGTGGGGTGCACCATCGACCGTTGACTATGTAAATTTATATTAAAAAATTAAGACAATCCGATCAATGTAGCATATTAAACTACAAATATAATCAAGCTCCTCTGGTTATATGAATAAGTTAATTAAACTGATTTTCCCAAAATTTTTAACAAAAAGGTTATTTGTATGTGCTTATTTTGAAATGATTTAAGAAGGTTTGAGAGAGAGGTCATGTCTTTTGACTAATTTAACAAGTCTTTTTTTGGGGTTTTAAGATTTGGAGAGAGAGAGAGAGAGAGAGAGAGAGAATGAAATAAGAAAGATTCAATTTTTTTTGGAGTAAATACATCCAAAAAGTTTTGTGGGGACCAAACATAGAGAAAATAACAATTTTATATATATATATATATATATATATATATATATATATATATATATATATATATATATATATATATATATATATTAACATTTCTCTAGTGGGACTTACATCCAAGTGGGGGTCATGCACCCTACTCCTTAATCCCTACATTCGCCATTGTTCATTTAACCAGCCTTTGAATACGGTTACAAAGGCACCTTCTCCTAATACACTGTACAAAGGAAAATTAATTGTGGAATTTTTAATGTTACAAGAAATGAAAAGCTTTTTAAATAGGATGACTACAAGAACTCACCTTCACTTCAAGATGTATGTGATTGAGAACCATAGGAATTTTCCTGCTTGAATTACTATTCCTATTCCTTTATGTAACCCATTGAAATTTATAGTTAAAACAATAAAAATTAAATCCCCCCCCCCCCCCACACACACACATATATACCAAAGAAGGGAGAGAAAGATCTTACGTGGAGGAAGGCGTTGGCAGAATATCGAAACCTAGATAGCAATATCCATCAACGCACCTATATGTTTGTTGTTTTTTATACAATCTATACCAAGAAATTAGAGAGTGAGAAAGATGAAAATCGCAAGTGTTCAAATTCACAAAGATCAATAGGATATTAGTGACAAATGATCCGGAAGACAGAGGATATCGGTGTGTGATGGAGTCAAAAACTCTGCCTGTTACTGCGATGGTGGTGCGTGTGCTTCTTCTCTACCGGTGATAAATAGGGGAGGTGTCTTTGATTAGAGGAGGAGAAAGAGAAAACAAAGAAGCGGTGAGGATGGATTATGCAGAAAACATATGTTTAGTGGAGAACAACTTCAAATTGAAGCCAACTCAAAATCATATACAATTTAAAGCCGCAGATCAATAAAGGCTACTGCTTATAAGACCATAGAGTATGTATGTGAAGAATCTTTAACTTTTTGAGTGTCACGTCAGCTTTCCCTCACTCTCCCTTCCATCATAAAAAATCAGGAAATTGTCACGTTTCACTACCTTTCTATTGCGGGAGTAATCATACACCGATGATAGTCTTGATTTTCTAAATAACATAAATGATCTCTTTTTTGAATTTCAAATTAGGGAGGATATGGTGGTTGAATCACCGGAGAATATTACCTGACTTGTGCGGCCATAGAAATGTTTTACTTTTGGTTCCAAAGGGAATGGCCCGACTTGATCGCACTACATCCACTAGAGTTTTATGCTGTGCTATCTATTTAATGGTTTTACTATGATGTTTGAGAATACTTTATATTCTGGTTATCTTTTGAACAAATGAATGAATGGGTTACAAAATTTTTACTTAGTATTTTTGGGACGTAACAAGTTCGTATCAGAGCCCTGGTTTGAGGGATCCAGACAAACTTTCCGATGTGCCTGAAATCAAACAAAGGATTTATAAAATCTTTTAAAAAAGAAAACGAATTTCTAAAACATTTTTTATAATGAAAAGGGGTGTGATACATGCAATCATCCGAGCTCAAGTAAGTGATTTCCAAAATACCCATAAATGTTGATATGTTATATGTGTTATAGTATGATATGCATGCTAGAAGTAAGAATAAGGATCTGCTATGCTAGAATTCCTGCTTAGGAGAGATGCCTTTTTATGCCTGATATGTGGACTAAGATGTGTGATAATGAGTAGGATAAGGATATTCAGAAATTATGTGTGAGGATTGCCTGATCTTTATGATGCCTTATTGCCAGTCGGTTTTGCTACTCGAATGTTGCTTTCTTTATGCTATGTGTGGCCTATATTGATGTTAATTAACTATTAAGCGAATACGTTAGGTTTCATGCCACAAAGATTAAATAGTTTTAGAATGTTTGATTTGGCTCTATTGCGCAAATCTTGTTTGAGTCCAACTGTTATGGTGCAGGATCTTTCAGTCGAAAGATTGTTTAATTTTTGTTGTATGTGATTATATTCGTAAGATAGTTAGTTGACATTAGTAGAAGTTTCCTTTGCGGATGAGAGCAGTGTAACATAGAGCTCCTAATGGATTAGGAACAGTGTAAGAATGTGCTTGTATGGGAAGTGGGATCCTAGGGGAGCCAAGGAAGTACCTTAATACGTTGTTTAGTGCTAGGACCTATGAGGATAGTCATAGGGAAGTGACTTAGAGAATCCGGTGTAACGCCCGATCTCCAGGTAAAATTTCTTAAAATATAAGTGTTTACTGATTTTGTGAGTTCACCTAGTATGTGGGCATACCTTGGCGACCCTTGGACACAGGGATTTCCCCCTAGTACGTTGGGCGTACTTGAGCCAGCTGCAAACCCTAAATTTTAGGGTTTGGTTCCTATTTAAGCAACATTATGCCCCAATGTTCCCTTATTACCAGCCTCTGTTAGGACATTATTTATGGTTTATACTTTACTTTTGATGAATTTTAGAGTTCTCGGTCTAGGACCGAAAACACCATGTTTTCGGTGGTGTTTGGACCGAAATCACCATGTGATTTCGGTGGGCTTAATGAGGTTTTCGGTTGGGTTTTGGGCTGGGCCTTTGTAACTAGGTCTAGGTATATATAGTATTGTTTTCATCCGTGTAAAGGGTTGATGATTCTAAGAAGCTGATATCGAGTTTTAGAGAGAGAGAGAACCAAGAGTAATCAAGAATCTTATGTACTAAACTATTATTCAATATAGTGTGCATTGAAGATTCGTTAACTGTGTTCTTAATTTGACATAACCGTTTTTGCATTAATCATTGAATTGGGATTCCGCACCAATTTTAGTAATTTCGATTGATACACTAGATCACGGGTTTTACAATTGGTATCAGAGCAAGGATTGGTATCAATCGAATTGGCCTAAACAGTAAACATTTCTTGGATTTGTCTTGGTATTTTTGGTGTTTTTAAGTCCTTTTTGACGAAAAATTGTTGCTGTTGTTCTTCGTGTTCTTCACTTTATTGGAGACTTTGATCGAAATTGGGTTTTTTAAGTTGCCAATTTCGTGTTTCCAGTATTTTTGGACGTTTTCGATCAGGTCTGAACGTTCTCGGTGGCAAGCTTCAAGTTCTTGGTCAGGTTTCTGTGTTCTCGGCTAGGTCAGCTTCAAGTTCTTGGTACTTTTGAGTCTTCGGTCATCGTATTCGGTCAAACATAGTTTTCGGTCAACGATCTCGGTCAAAATAGGGTCTTCGTTCAACGTTCTCGGTCAGCCTTTTCAGTTAAAGGGTTTTCGGTCAACAATTTTTTTGGTTTTCAATGGACTCATACAACACTTCTCTTTCAACAATGCAAAGTGACCTTGATTCAGTGATGGGGACTACAACTTGAGTTCCCCGGTTGCTAACTTCTGATGGATTTCCTGAGTGGAAATTCAAATTTGAGAAGTATGTTAAAATGAAGGATAACAAATTGTGGAGAAGCTTCCTGAAAGGTCCAGTCAAGATCACAACCACTCTGGATAATAAAGCTAAAACTGTGTTTGACAAGCCAATTGAAGATTACACCAATGAGGACTTTGACAAGATTGAAGATGATGAGAAAGCACTGGCTATTCTTACCATGGCTTTGTCTCCTGATATTGCTTAAGGTTTCCGGGAGTATAAATCTGCTAAGGCTCTGTGGGAAGCCCTGATTGAAGTGTATGAAGGGAATGAGGATATGAAGCAAAGAAGACAGGATCTGCTTCGTCTAAGATTCAACATGTTCAATCATGTTCTTCGGGAGACTCTGGAAGTTCAGTTGCAACGTTTTATTACTCTCAACACAGAAATAAGCATTGCTGGAATTGTGTTGTCTCGCTCTGAGATAAATATGAAGCTGCTTAATTCACTTCCCAGGAATTAGAATATGAATGTATCTGTGATTAAGAAGGCAAAGGACCTGAGCAAACTCTCTCTTGCCGAAGTGACGGCTATTATCAAGGCATGTGACATGGATGACAAGCAGAGAGAAATTAATCATGTCAATTCCTACTCAACTGCAAGCTTAGGAGCATCCACTAATAATGCATTTTCAGCTATTTCATCGCATCATGCTCCTCCATCCTTTGTTCTACCAATGGTATCTACCAACTCCTCTGCGTCTAGTTCCACCACCAAATCCATCTTGCAGTCTCCAGCTGCGGCCAAAGGAGTTGAAGAAAACATGGCTCTGATGGCTGGATTCATGAATTGCTACAATGCCTTTGTTGCTGGTGAATTAGTTCCTCCAGTTATGATTGGAGAACTCGATCAAATTCACCCTGAGGATGTTGAAGAGATGGACATATCATGGCAAATTTCTATGGCGGTGTTCAGGGCGAAGAAGTTCACTTAGCGAACTGGAAAAAATAACTGCGGAGTGAATGTAGATAAGAAAGTGGGCTTCAACAAGAGCAAGCTGTGGTGTTACAACTGTCACGAGGCATGCCATTTTGCTCGTGAGTGCACCAAGCCAAGAGTGGAGAATAATGCTGACAGGGTTTTGGTTCCAGCTGGAAACAACAGAGAAGTGCCTCAGAATAATGAGAAAGCTATGTTGGCATAGCAGTTCTCGTGGGAAGATCAGATGCATGCTCTCAATATTGCTGAAGATGGAAGAGCTAATCTTGCACAGACTGAAGATGGTGAGGATGCTGATCTGGCTGAGGAGAAGATGATGGAGTTGCAGTTTGCTTTCATGGTCTCCACCACTCCTACCACCAAAGAGGTTAGTGAAGTTTCATGCTCTAAATCTTACGTAAATAAAGTTAATAAATATCGTGAGCATAATGAGTTATTAGTTAGAGAGGTTTTCGATCTTAAAAATGAAATCTATGAAATTAAGAAAGTAAACAAGCCTCTTAAAGAAAAACTAGATGCTCAAAATAAAGATTTAATTAGGATTAGGGAGGAATATAGCACCAAATGTGTTCATCATCGTTATGCTAAAGAGGAAATTGCCAAATTAACTGTCGAACTTGATGCGTTAAAAGCTAAATTTCAAGATGTTGAATTTAACTTTAAGAAATTTGATGTGTCAAATGAGATAGTTGAATTGATGATAGAGAAACAATTGAAATGGAAAGATAACCAGAAAAATGGATTAAGGTATCATAGTGTTCCACCTCCTTTTCATGATAATTATGTTTCTACCTCTGAGACAATAGAAATAGAAAGACCTGCTCAATATGGCCAACACCCTGTATCAAATTTAGTTAAGACTGAACAACCTGGCTCCACTAAAAGTGTTGAGGTGAACGATACTGACGTCTCTACCTCATGTGCAGATCAAGTATTAGTGGAAGATGAGGGCAAGGACTTTAATAATTCTAGCTCTGTTGAAAACATTTCAAAGACTAACGTTTCTTTTTCTTCGGTTTCAAATAATTATGTGAACAAAGATATTAAAACTGCTGTTTTGGATTCTTTTGAAAATTGTGGTGATTTTGCTTTTAATTCAAATTCAAACGGTCCTGTTTTTGAAAAATTTAAGCCACGTAAAGTTGTGAAAGAGTCTGATACATGTAAATGTGCGTGTGGAAATTCTTTGAAACAAGACTCTTTTGGACCAGGACCAAGCTCAAATAACACTTTCTTGAAAAGACAAACTTGTTTTAATTGTGGGACTCTAGGTCACATTGCTAGAAACTGTCCACATCATTCACATGCTCCCTTCTTTGAATTCGGATGGACGAATGTGCCAAAGGGGAGATCTTCCGAAAGAAATCCTTCGAGGTCACATCCCTATAATAACAATTAGAATGATGACAAGGCCAAAAATCAGGCCTTTAAGGACAAACCGAAAACTAACTCGAGAGATGACTCAACCTAACCAAATCAGGTGAGATCAAAGTCATCTCAAGGGTCGTCCTCTAGCTCACACTCAAAATACAGGCCTAAATCAAAAGGTAGTACCGTCCCAAAAGCAAGTGAAAAAGGTCCCATTCGGTCCAACAAGAAAGTACACAAACCAAATTACCAACAGGTACCCAAAGTTCTTTCTTCTAAATCATCAACTGGTCCAAAAAGGTCTTCAAATTCTTTGAAATCATTATTCGATAAACAAGATATGGTATGGGAAAGAGTATCCCAAGTTGATTGTAATAGTAAATCCAGTTTCAAGATGGACTGGGTTTCCAAAACTAATTAATCCCGCAACATGTGCAGGAACAGCTATGGAGGAATATCATCAGACCTTGGTATGTTGATAGTGGTTGTTTCAGGCACATGACAGGAGACATATCACAACTGCACGACATTCAAAAAATTAATGGTGGTTATGTCTACTTTGCGGGAGGTGAAAAAGGAAAGATCATTCAAATGGGGACCGTTACAAATGGTGTGTTGAACTTTGAAAACTTCAACTTTGTTCCTGAATTGAAACATAGTTTGCTGAGTGTCTCTCAAATCTGCGATAGAGACTTTTCAACTCATTTCACCAAGAAGGAGTGCTTAATTCTAAAGCCTGGTATCGTCATACCAAAAGAATGGATCTTGGTGAGATCAGAAAGTCAAAACAACGCCTACATCATTGACATGAATAACAACATCCCAGAGAACGTTACTTGCCTGTACTCCAAGACTTCTGACAGAATGTTATACTCTGGCATCGTCGCCTAGGTCACGCAAATGCAAATAATCTAAATCTTCTTGCCAAAAATGATCTTGTTTGAGGGTTGCCTATTAAAGATTTTGTCACCTTCGAGAAGTGTGTGGCCTATACATAGGGAAAGCATCATCAAAAATTGCACAAGCCAAAGATGGTCAAATCAATTGACACACTTCTTCAATTGTTTCATATGGATCTCTTTGGACCAGTCAATGTTCTTAGAATCAACAAAAGCTCGTACTTCTAGTTATAATAGATGATTACTCACGTTTTACCTGGGTATTCTTTCTAAAGAATAAGAGTGAGACAACTGAGCTGATCAAGAGGTTCATCGTCCTGATTGAAAATCAGACCAATGAGAAGGTGAAAGGCATCCGGTGTGACAATGGGACAGAATTCAAGAATGCTATTCTGGATCATTTTTGTGCTGAAAAGGGGATAAAGCGCCAATACAGTTCTACTCGCACACCTCAACAAAACGGTGTTGCTGAGAGAAGGAATAGAACCCTAATTGACGCTGCTAGAACAATGTTGTGTGACTCAAAATTACCGGTGTTCTTCTGGGCTGAGGATATCAATACGGCATGTTATGTTCAGAACTGGGTTCTAATCAACAAACATCAGATGAAGACTCCGTATGAAATCCTCTACGGTCACAAACCAACTGTTGCTTATTTCCGCACTTTTGAATGCCCATGCACTCTTCTTCATCTCAAAGCCACTCCAAAGTTCAATTCAAAGGCTGATGACTGCTACTTCGTCGGGTATGCTGGACGTACTGCTTATCTGGTCTACAATAAAGCTACCAAGCAGATCGTGGACTCCTTTGATGTCCGCTGGCTAGAAGAAAACGAGACAGATGCTCGAGTTGGCCCTTATTGGTTATTTGATTATGATGAATTGTTTAAACCAATTTATGTGTTTTCTGATAATGTTTCAGGTACCCGTCTAAAATCGTGTGGATCAAGTAGGGATGATGAAAAAGAAGTAATCATTACTGAGCCTATCAAGCCATTGATACTGCAGGATGAGATTACAAGCTTGAATGGTGGCACTCCGGAACCTCAACCAGTTAATGACGACACACCTGCTGAATCTTCAAAAAAAGCTAACGATTCACTAGTCCTGGAAGAAAATGCCGCTTCTATTGAAAATGTCACCTCTGACTCTGCAGAAACCTTTGATTCTACTTTTATGGGTTTTCTCTTTTTCTAAGAGAATTCCTGATGAGTATGTGGCAAGTACTTCGTACGACTTCCGATCATCTGATAGAAGTGATTCAGCCACATGCAGGATAGAGAACATCACGAATCTTCCAGTCTCTTCACAAGCGGTGGATCATGAAATTTCTTCAAGGGTTCAGCGCAACCATCCCATCAAAAATGTTATAGGTTCCCTGGCGGATGGAGTCAAAACCAGAAGCCAGAGCGGATATGTTAACGAATGTCTATATTCGTGCTTCATATCCCAAATCGAGCCAAAGAATGTTGAGATGGTTGTTAATGAACCAAGTTGGGTGGATGCAATACATGAAGAGCTGAATCAATTTGAGAAGTTGAAGGTTTGGCAACTGGTAGAACTTTCTGAAGGAAAGAAGTCCCTTGACACAAGATGGGTTTTTCGCAATAAGTAAGATGATAGCAGGGTGATTGTGCGAAACAAGGCGCGTTTGGTTGTTCGTGGTTTCGGGCAGATAGAAGGTCTTGATTACACAGAAGTATATGCTCCCGTATCTCGTCTAGAAGTGATTCGTATCTTCCTAGCATATGCCTCCTACATGGGATTTACTGTATATCAGATGGATATTAAAACTGCCTTCTTGTACGGAGAAATAAAAGAGGAAATCTACGTTGATCAACCTCAAGGTTTTGTCAACTCAAAATTTCCAAATCATGTGTACAAGCTGGACAAGGCACTTTATGGTCTTCATCAAGCCCCTCGAGCTTGGTATGCCACTTTGACAGAGCATCTTTTAATTCATGGGTACACAAGATGCACGATCGATCAGACGTTGTTCATTAAAAGAGTGAAGAAGGACCTTATTGTTGTTCAAATCTATGTGGATGATATTGTTTTTGGGTCAACAAATGATGAATCATGCAAAGATTTTGAAAAGGTCGTGAAGATGAGGTTTGAGTTGAGTTCTCTAGGCGAAATGGCGATGTTTCTAGGATTGCAAGTGCGTCAGGATTCTTTGGTCATTCTACTGCATCAAGGCAAATATGTTGGTGACGTGCTGGAGAAATTTGGGTTCAAGGATGCTAAAATTGCTCTAACACCCATGGCTGAACAACCACTATTGACATCAGATCCGGATGGAGAATCGATTGATCAAACTCTATATCGATCCATGATTGGTTCTTTGATGTATCTAACTGCTAGCGGACCAGATATACTCTTTGTAGTCTGTCAATGCGCGCCATCAGGCTAATCCTAAACTTTCTCATTTAATTGTTGTAAAATGAATTTTTAGGTACCTTAAAGGGAGACCTAAATTGGGTCTCTGGTATCCTAAAAATCGTGAATTTGATCTTTATGCTTTTACTGACAGCAATTATGGAGGTTGTGACATTGACAGTAAATCTACAAGTGCTGGTTGTCAATTCTTGGGAGACATGCTGATTTCGTGGCAGTGCAAGAAACAACAAACTATGTCCACTTCAACAACTGAGGCTGAATACGTTGCTGCATCCGCTTGCTGTTCTCAAGTCATTTGGATGCAATATCAACTGTAAGATTATGGTTTGAATTTTCTTGACACGCCTATCTTCTGTGATAATGTTTTTGTCATTCAAATTGTTAAAAATTCAGTTCAGCATTCTAAAACCAAACACATAGATATTAAAGTTCATTTTATACGAGACTGTTTTGAGAGTAAACTCATTCATTTGAAACAAATCCACATTGATAATAATGTGGCCGATTTGTTTACAAAACCTTTTGGAAAAGCTCGTTTTAATGTGCTTGTGAGTTTTCTTAAAATGATTCGTTTTGAAGACTAAAAGTTTTTTTTTGTTTTGTACTTTGTGTATTTTATTTTTGTTTTTGTTAAATTTGTTCATATTTTCCCTCTATGCACAAATTTAGGGGGATAATTAAAACCAAACAAAAATAATAAAATTCAAAAATCCAAAAATATATTTATTTCTGTTTTTTTTTCTTTTTCAGAAAAATCAAAAAAAAATCCAAAAATATTTTTACTTTTTTGAACGTATTTTAATTTTATTTACATTCTTAGTTATTTTTATTGTGTGATAAGTTTATTTTATTTTTATTTTTATCTCAAAAATTTCATTTGTCTTAAAACGTGAATTCAAAAGAAGAAGAGACTCAAGGAGACTGTGTCGGAATTTTCTGTGCGAAAAGTGATCTTGAAAGGAATTGACGGAATTACGCTTCACACTACTTTCACAAGGAATTGAAGGCATGAAACCATAGAAATTGTCTATTAGGCAGCTTCTCTCTAAGAACTGTCGTATTTACAGAATTGAAGGCATTAAACTGTACAAACTGTCAGTTAGGCAGTATCTTTCCAAGAACTGTCGTATTTAAGGAATTGAAAGTTTGAAACTGTACAGATTGTCAAAATTGGTCTTGTCAGTTATCTTTACCTAAGAACTGTCACGACACCAAGGCGATTCACCCAACCGGGAAACAGATATCGCTGAACATCCCGCCCAGGGTCTTGACATTCTTTTTGTCATGCAAAACTGTGGAGACTCAAATGTATTCTCGGATACATTCTTCGCAGGTCAGGAATTAATGGTTATTGGCACTAGGGTGATGCACCTCGCAAGGCACGATTATCGCTGAATGTCGCGCCAAAGAGCCTTCACTTTGTGTCATGCTAAACTGTGAATATGTCTTCCGATATTTTGTCACAGGATGGTTTTGTGAGTTATACCTAATTAACTCTCACTGGTACTAGAATGGTACAATCAGCTGAGATTCAGAAACCATTGAACGTCTCGCCAAGGGCCAAGTTAACTTGTTAACTTGAAAAATTGTATTGAGATCTTTGATCGAGGATATGCAGGGGCTAACATCAAAAATAGCCACGAGTAGTTCTCCGATACTCAACAAATCGCAGTGCGTTCCTCCGTGTTCACACAGATACTACGAGCAGTCTCTGTTTGAGCCAAGGCTGGGTCCTTGAACAACTGTGGTGAGAAGGGTCTTTATGACTCTATGATCCACAGGGACTTTTAGTGATGGTTACTTTTCAAAACGCATCTGTGATCGATGAAGAATATTCATTCGAAGGAACAAGAAGTGAAGATTGTTTTTCAACATACAACCTTTCAACCCCAGAAGCAAGGTGAAGCTGTATTTGAAGTTATGTGTCAAATTGCATTGAAGCCTCCTTAATCAATTTGCTGCTATCTATGAACTTGCTGAAGTGATCCAGAAGAATCGGTCTCTCCGTAATTATCTCTGAAGTTTATCAAAGCTAAAAGTGCTAATTTACAAGAACTTATACAAGAAGTCTCTATACCCAATGTGCGTTCAAAGTCAAATTTTAAAGGAAGTCCAACTATTCAAGATGAAGTCATTCATGCAGAAATTCATATGTTCATCTTGAACTTGTGAAGAAATCGAAGATAAAAGTTGAAGGTCAAGAACAAAGAGAAGATTGAAAAGAAAAGAAAGCTATAAACCAAGGGCGAGATTGTTAGGACATGATTTATGGTTTATACTTTACTTTTAATGACTTTTAGAGTTCTCGGTCTAGGACCAAAAACACCATGTTTTCGGTGGTGTTTGGACCGAAATCACCATGTGATTTCGGTGGGCTTAATGAGGTTTTCGGTGGGGTTTTGGGCTGGGCCTTTGTAAATAGGTTTAGGTATATATAGTATTGTTTTCAGCCGTGTAAAGGGTTGATGATTCTTCGAAGCTGATATCTAGTTTTAGAGAGAGAAAGAACCAAGAGTAATCAAGAATCTTATATACTAGACTATTATTCAATATAGTGTGCATTGAAGATTCGTTAACTGTGTTCTTAATTTGACATAACCGTTTTTGCATTAATCATTGAATTGGGATTCCGCATCAATTCTGTGATTTCGATTGATACACTAGATCACGGGTTTTACAGCCTCCATTGTCCTCAAAAGCATTACCTCGAAACCCTAATCCATTTTTAGAGCGATTGATCCTTATGTGTGTTTTTAGTGCATCTTGAAGAAGAAGAAGAAGCTTGGTGAAGGAGAATTGACCAAGTTGGAGCTTGTAGATCCAGGTTTTATTCATCATTTGTAGCTTCGTGGAGGTATAAAGTCTTGACATTGGTTATTCTAGGCTTATATATAGGAGTAGTTGAGATTTGAGCATATTTTGGTCCCATGAATGAGGTCTTGTGAGTAAATACTACTACAGAAGCTTTGAGTTGTTTCTTTTGATGTTTCTGAGGTTTCTAGTTCATAAAGTTTGCATCTTAATGGTTGTAAATCAACGGTGCATGAGTTAATGGTCATTTGATGGAAGTAGAATGCTAAATCTATGGTTTGGACCTCTTGAAGCCATGCAAAGGCTTAAAGCTCCTGACTTTATGGATTAAGACCTTGTTTAGAAGTAGATATGAGGTTTGGACGCTAAGGTATTAAGGGATTAAGTCACGAGAGTGAGAAAAAGTCACCGACCAGTACGCTACGCGTACTAGGTTTGAGTCCCATCTCTTTCCCAGCTGTTTAGACTTGTACATTGGGCGTAATCTGGTGGTACGCACAACGCACTCACCAGCTGGGTTTTTAGACTTTGAACTAGTTTGGGCCATAAGTTTTGGGCCATTATTGGGCCTTAGGTTTTGGGCCATTGTTGGGCCTTAAGACTTTTGGACTTAGGCCATGGGTTGAGAGGACCATTAAAAGAAGGGGTGAAATGGTCGTTTACCCATTGACATGTTAGAGGGTAGTCTGGTCCATTTGTGGGTTAATACCCTAAGTATTAATTAAGGTTAATTTGGAATGATCTTTGTGAGGAGTCGTAGTAGTAGTAGCCCGGGAATGTGGTTTGTCTATCTTCAGACTGAGGTGGGTTCCTTCACTGTACTCGTGGTTTGAAGGAACCAATGTGGACCCATTAGATTATGTTTGTAGGATGATAATTGTCTTTGTGACACTCATTGTTATGCATGTGTGTGCTTTTTGTCTTTGTTACCCTCGTTGATATGGTTATATACTTAGCTCTATGCGGTGAAATAGACCCGATACAAGTTTAAAGAGACCGAAGGGGGTGAAATAGACCTAGTACCGATTGAAAGAGACCGAAGGGGGTGAAGTAGACCCAGTATCGGTTGAAAGAGACCGGAGGGGGTGAAATAGACCTAGTTTAAGTTTTGACTGTTATGTATATATGGTAGGGGGTATTTTGGGGAAACTCACTAAGCTTTGTGCTTATAGTTTATGTTTGAGGTTTCAGTTACTTCCAGTTCGAAAAGGAAGGGCCTGGCATGATCGCACCGCATCCACCCATGTTTTCTTCACTTTTATGATTTCGGGATTTGTACTATGATGACTATTTTACTATAACATACTTTTGGTTGGCTTGATGTGAATATTTGATGGTTTGGGTTGAATTAAGAATGAAATTTTTACCTATGATTTTTGAGATGTTACATCCGGGATGATTCTTGAGGAAAGTACAAATAGGTCGAGAAGGTAGTATTGGTCCCATACTATTGGAATCACAAGATTCGTACACGAATCGAGGAAAATCATGAGGATTCTAAGAAGCTGATAGAGGGTTGTTGTATGGGTTTCTGGGTAGTGGGTAAAATGTAATAGCATAATGATAAAACTTTGGTTATGAGGCGAAAATTATGTTTTTGTTCAACAGAATGTCAATTACTCAACGGGAAGAATAGTACTCTGAGATTAATGCGGACAACGCAGAACTACACGATTGGATTGTGACTAAGGTTTTATAGACCTTACTAATGGAGTTTCCTAGTATCATTGGACAGATCAATGACAATTTGATTGTCAATTTCGAGGAGCATACTTCAGTTATTTGAACTGTCGATGCGAGTGTAAGGCGAATCAAGAAGGATATTTTGGTATGGAGGCACGCCCGGGGAAGAGGTAGCGGGCACATGATTCATCACTACTGGCAATGGGCGAAGGGTTCAGTGCTGCTAACTTGGGTACTAGAAGTTGGGGGGACTTCGACATCTGTGATAACTGTGGGAGAACCTATAGGTTTACCTGTCACAAGTTCAAATGCTACAACTATGGAGAAAAAGGGCATGTCAGCTGGGATTGTTAGAAGTGTTGGGTTTTGAGCATTCTAACACTCCTATGGTGTACATGCAACCCTAAATACCTTGGATCTATGTTTTCTCTAATATACATGCAAATGCTAATATTCCAAGGTATTACCCTATCTAACATACAATCATAGATACTTGGGTAATAATATAGATAGAATACATACCTTTTGTAGTGTAGCTGGACTCCATGGGGCTTGAGTGTCTAGTGCCTCAAATGTGACACCTCAAATGGCTCACACAACATCAAATGCTCTTGGAATAACTTAGAGAGAAATCCACACTTCAAGAAATCGGCTAGCCATTCTTTTACACACACTAGTCGCCGATTTTGGTGAATAATATGATGCTTATATAGTATGTTACAATTAGGGTTACACCATGTAAACCCTAATTGTCATGACCTTTCATTTCCATGACACATGGGTTAAGTAACCTCCATGGAGCATCCATGGAGCAACCTATGGGTTTAACCCAACTTGATTATCCATGGAGCTTTGGCCCACTATATAAGTTATGGATGATTTACACAATCAACCCATATATTTAATTAGTCTTCTTTTGATCACATAATTAATTCTAAATTAATTCTTGATCAATACTAATTAAATATTATTATTCTTATTATTAATATATTAGAACTTATAATATATTAATAACCATAAGTGTCTTATTTCTCTCATTTAGTCTATCCAAGTGCATGATGCCATGCAACCCAAATGGATCATGCCTGGTCGGGTCAAGTACATACCAAATATAGTTATGGACTTAGACACTAATCCAACAGTCTCCTACTTGGATAAGTCTAAAACTATTATTTCGTATGACTTTAAGAAACAACTGGCAATCGTAGCTCTCAAAAGCCGTTGTCGAACTCTGACCTTGTAACTGAACTCTGACCTTGTCAATGACTTGTCCATTAGATAAGGGATCATATATTCCTCCATTCTAGATATCATATGGACTGAGACATGGATTATAAATCATTCTCTCTGTCCATCTGTTGTTTCCCGATTTCCGATTCATGATGACTGACTGATTGAACAAATCAAATCAGTCCTGGCTTGGCCAAGCACTCACATGTGTCATCACTAAATCATCGAGGGGCCCACATATATCACTTTTATCCCGAAGGTAAAAGGAATGGATAAACTTCGACTCATATGGCTTGTTCTACTACTTGTTGAATCATACACAAAGGCACGTTTTATAACATCGAGTTACCAATGCGTTTTCGTGCAATCAATGTACTATCAACTCATAGTAACAACTCATATCTCTAGGTTTGAAGAATATACGATATTATCATCTCATGATCACTCGTGATAAAATCCATGAAGTGATTCAAATGAGCGTGGGTTGAATCCAATACTCAGAACTTATGAGCACTCATGAGTGTTGTAGCACCACTTTGTCCACCAACTTGGACCTGTACAAGCCAACCCATGACAGTCTTGATTCATATCTACTTCCAACATATGACCGACTGTGGATGGTTTGAATAACTGAGTCATTCCGGAAGAATAACCTAATTTATTCTGGAAGTCAAAACATGCAAGATGAAACATAAGAATAAATGAATCTAATATGGTATCAAACTATGAATATAAATAAAACATTTTTTATTTATCACCATACTGATTACTCATTATTCATTGTTTCGGTTTTATCAACTTTATACTTGAATTTAGAAAACACTAGTTGTCCCATGCTCCAAGCATGTACACTATGTTTTCTAAACAATAGCTTTGCAATGCACTCTATGTTTGTCTATGATCCTTACTTTGTGAAATAGGTCGATTGAACATACTTTCAATGATTCTCTTTTCACACTCCCAAATCCTTATCGAAAAATGTAAGAATTCCAAATTCCTAACATTTACCAAAATTTGTTTAGATTTTAAACTTATATGCACAGACCCTCTTGTAATGAATATGTACAAAGTCACAAAGACTTGTCATCAGTCATTACAGGTTATTCCAATGGAGATCAATTCCATGGAGACGAAGTATCAAAGCACATTGCTTTGAATATCCTTCTTGCATTAAGTTTTCTAATCTTACACATATAACTTCCACCTATGGAGACAACTCCATATTCCTTTTTTGACTACTACTTCTGAACAAGAGTTGTCTCTTTTCCAGAATATGTCAATATGGTCCTTCCAATATTAACAGTATACTTCCAACTATCCTTGAGCAACCAATCTTTGGTAAAACCTTAGATTGTCCTCGACAATTGCTTAATCACTTTAGTCATATCCAATTCTAGACATTTTTCCCCTTAATGCCCCAAGGCATTTGGAAAATTCATAAAGGATAAATATTATAGCACATGTAATCGATCTTGTACCCAAAGTAAACGGGACACGATTTATGATGTTTCACATAAAGACATGATTCTAGACCAGTCTTTTGCTACAATATTTTTATTTGTCATGTTCTCAAAATTTGACTATGAAGAGGGATGCCGTAATCATAATCGAATTTTGAGAACGCAATATATAGAATTTCCTTAATTTGAACCAATCCAACATGAAATTCATATATATATTCTTGACAAAAACGATTAAAATCTCAATCTAAGCCTTTTAGAATTGAAATGAAGTATAATTTCCTCTCCCTTAATTATAGCAAAACAACTTTTTCAACCCCTACAACCTCACGAATTGAAACTTTTGTTTTCTATAATTGACATTGCTAACTTGCAATACTTATCATAATTATCATGCTCCCACTAACATGATGATTATCAGCATAATACTTATGCTCCCACTAGCTTTGACATGTATTCAGAAATTAGTGGACTTCTAGAAATCAATACTTTATTGACTTTCTTACCAAAGTTCAAATTTCTGATACTAGATTGCTTTGATAAGACTTTATCAAAATCATACACCTTATTGTAGATAGCCCACTGGTGTGTCTAAACAATTTAAGAACTATGAAAAGGGATGTCGTAATCATAGTCTCAATTGGTTAGACCTTTGCTATTTCTCATAAGTCCATGTTAGTGTACTCTACTAACGACTTTGAGAATGCAAAGATTACTATCTACTTAAAAATCTACTTAGTGAAAGTGTTTTCTCACCATCATTTTCATGAATCGGAGAGAAACCTTATGACACTTAGATTTTTATGGTGTATGAGTTCCTACCCATATGAATTTGTCAAAACCATAATCACAAGACAAGGTTAGTGACAAATCCAAACTCATATGGATTGAACTTGTGCAATCTTAAGTTCTTGCCACCTGGCTACACAAGGGCCTGCCATAGCTTCCAAGTAGCTGTGCAACCAATTGAGAACTCTCAGAACTACTATTCAAAGTCAACTTGAATAGGCACAGAAATGTCAACACGATAGGTTATACACCTCAAGTCGTGTGCTAGTGAAGAATTTCAGGTTTTATTCTTGATTAGGTCTTGAAACTTTCAAGAGCTTTAGGACTCCCACTGTCCTCTTGACATATAAGACTCACTTGCCAAATATACAAGAGATAGTGCGGATTCTTTATCAAGACAAACACTTCACACACTTGGTCTAAGTTGGTCTCTGTTTTATCCAAAACATCACAACTTACCAATTTCAAATGTACAAGAGTAGATAACCTTTTACTCTTCCATTTGACTAGTGTTAATAAACCTTCTTTAAGATATGTCACTCAAGTTACAATCTTGGAGTATGACTCTAAGAATTGTTTTGGAACGAAGTATGACTCATCTTTTTGATTTAACCATTTCAACAATTCACGACTCCTCTTCTTAGTCATAAAAATGCACTAAGATGACCTTAGAGGATCAATTGTGATATGGTATCTTAATCATTAAGATGATCATAAACATGATACTAAAGTACTCTCCCATCTTTTCAGATTTGAGAAACTTTTATCTTTCTGCCAAATTTGATTCTTCTCATTCGTTCTGCCATACATTGAAGTATTTTCAATGTTTTTCAGAATTATACTTAAACTTGTAAGTATAACCATATTTACTAAGCTTTAGTAAATCATGACGAATATTCTTGTCCATCTTTTGTGGTGAACTTTGACTAGTGCACATGAATGTGTACTTGATCCCTTAGTCCTTCTCTTGAGTCACATATACATGTGAACAAGTAACTAGTCTTAATTTTTCCAAAGTTGAAAATTCTCATTCATCATACTATACACCTTGTATGATTCCAAGTTTCGGTCCAATTGAAACTTGGGTGATTAGAAACTTTCCTTATTTGGTAAATTAAGACACTACCACAAATGAAAGAATCAAAACCATTTTCCTATATTACTAGCAATGGAATCATATAAGCAACAAATTTTTTTTCCACAAATGCCATTGTAAGGATACTTAAAATAAATAAAATAAAAAATTTCCTTTTATTTTAAAAAACTTTGCGGAAAAACTCATCCTTACAATCCATATGAAAACCTTGTTGTTATCTATTCCTAAGCAATGAGTCATAACTCCTAAGTAACAACTCAAAAATTCTGATGCGATCGAAGTCCATCTTCGCGATCAGAATCAGCATATACTTCCTTTAAGCTTTCTCTCTTTTCTTTGATTCTTATAACATCAACATGTGACCCAGTCACATCATCTAATAAGAATCTCCAAGTAGGAACTTAATAGAGTTAGACAATAGACTTTACCTGAAATAAAGTCAAACTCATTGACTTTACCATCCTTAGGTAAGTTTGGTAGCTTCGTAACCAAAGACCCTTCCTTTGGCAATAGAAACATATGGACCCTTAGGTAATAGTACATGGGACTATCTCAGACTTAGCCTTTCTCTTTACCATTTGGTCAACCAAGTTGACTATGGCCAATCCCTTTCCATTGGGAAGAGAATGCTTTTCTGGATTTCCTGTGTCACTATTGTCCCTGTCCATAACGTTTTGGGAAGTCGATCTTCTAATCAAATTTGCTTTACTAGCCTTCCAAATCATTGCTGATTCAGCAGTACCAAACAAATAGATAAGATCATTAAGGGTCTTGTCATAGTCTGTTTCATAGGAGTCCCAAAGGAACTCATTATGTGACTTAGAAAGTGATTGAACAACCAACTTTCTCAAGACTTTTACACCCAACTCTCCCGGCTTGTCAATATGTGACTTCATCTCCAAGATGTGATCACACCTACATCTTGCCTTGCCAATAGGGCTTGAGTGACCTTGAACTTTTCAAGAACTTGTGGGTTAGGGATAATAACTGGAGGAGGTGAAAGAAGTAAAGTTCTAAGAAATTTGGGAAGATCATAGATGTCTGAACTTAGACATCTTTTGGTAGATATTCAAGATAGTTGATCTAAAGTCCTTAATATGACACCCAATATGAAATATCAAGGCTAGGACCCAACAAACTATTTTATAACTTAGAAGAGGGATGCCGTAATCCAAGCTATAAAATATTTGAAGGTAGGTGAATGACGATTCACCAATTTCCACCAAGATAAACGAAATGTATTATTAGTTTTTAATTGGATTTGAAACTCCTAGATCTTTTGAGATTCATTGAACTTTTCAATGGCATGTTTCAATCTCGAGTGTGCCCTTCAGGTTTTGTGACTGGGATGCCGAGGATCACAAAACAAGGTGTGAAGTAACCATGCAAATTACTTGGTACCCTTAAGTGTTTACCCCTCAATCGATGTGTCGGTTAACCACACACGCTCCATCGATACTATGATAAACATTAAGTTACCCTTTGCCTACCTTGTTAAGTCCAGGTTAGTGTGCCGGTTAACCACACACGCTCCACTAACGGCTTAAACAAAGTGCAAAGTGTAATTTCATGGATTAGCACCTTATTCACATTTTCCTAAGTAACTAAGATTGGGAATTTATAAGTGTTTAGTTACTTAGTATTTATCATTAATACTTTTAATGAAGGGAGAATTATAGTCTTTGTCCTACCCGTTCGGCTAACGACCCTCCACCAGTCAAGGAAGCGGTGGGTGAGAGTGGACACCCATTAAACTGTCATTTTATAAGCAGTAACCTTATACCTCCCTTATAGACCGGCTTCGTGAATAAGGCCTACTAATGGTAAGACTGACTTTACTCTTATACATATATATAAATATTATTAACTTATAATATTATAAAGTATAAGGGTTGAATTTAACTTTTAAAATTCTAAGGGCTAATTTGGAATTAAAGTATTCATAAGTGAAAACTTTTTCAAATTCCAAAACTTGAGGGCAAGTTTTGAAACTATTCAAAACTAATTAATTCCATAACTTATGTGTTTAAAGTAGTTTTAATTAAAAGACTCTTTAAGTTCCATAACTTGAGGACAAGTTATGGAAGACTTTAAACTAATAAAAGAATGTAACTTTTTTTTTATTTTGTAACTTATGGAATTAATTAAGGTTACATATTTTATTACTTAATGAAGTGACTCTTGAATCTCCATAACTTGAGGACAAGACTCTTCATTTTTGTAACCATTGCCAACTTTTATGAGTTTTATGAAACTTAAATGTGACTTTTCATATAACTTGAGGACAAGTTACAAAAACACATTTTAGAATCAACTCTTAGATTAAAATGGATTGAAAACACATAATCAATTAACTTTTCTATTAATCTAAGCAACTTATATGAACAAGATAATTAGAATCAAACTTTTTTCATGTAATTAGCATAACACTTAAACTAATACAAAACATGAATCTATTGACAATTATCTTTGAAATTGGATTAGCATGAACATTACCACATCAAAAACAAGTTTATAAGTTCAAAAACAACTTATGGTAATGTTCCTAGTCCAATTCCAGCCAAAAAGCACGAAGATATGCATTCTGGGACACAAACTCGTCGAGTTCTTCATGGAACTCGTCGAGTTCATGCTCTAATACATGAACTCGTCGAGTTCATGCTCTAATACATGAACTCGTCGATTTTTCCTCCAGAACTCGTCGAGTTTCAGGTCCTGACAGATTCTTGGCTTCGAAAAATCAGTTTGCATCAAGTATAATCGAAAACAGCCCTAGGCTCTGATACCACTGTTGGGTTTTGAGCATTCTAACACTCCTATGGTGTACATGCAACCCTAAATACCTTGGATCTATGTTTTCTCTAATATACATGCAAATGCTAATATTCCAAGGTATTACCCTATCTAGCATACAATCATAGATACTTGGGTAATAATATAGATAGAATACATACCTTTTGTAGTGTAGCTGGACTCCATGGGGCTTGAGTGCCTAGTGCCTCAAATGTGACACCTCAAATGGCTCACACAACATAAAATGCTCTTGGAATAACTTAGAGAGAAATCCACACTTCAAGAAATCGGCTAGCCCTTCTTTTACACACACTAGTCGCCGATTTTGGTGAATAATATGATGCTTATATAGTATGTTACAATTAGGGTTACACCATGTAAACCCTAATTGTCATGACCTTTCATTTCCATGACCCATGGGTTAAGTAACCTCCATGGAGCATCCATGGAGCAACCTATGGGTTTAACCCAACTTGATTATCCATAGAACTTTGGCCCACTATATAAGTTATGGATGATTTACACAATCAACCCATATATTTAATTAGTCTTCTTTTGATCACATAATTAATTCTAAATTAATTCTTGATCAATACTAATTAAATATTATTATTCTTATTATTAATATATTAGAACTTATAATATATTAATAACCATAAGTGTCTTATTTCTCTCATTTAGTCTATCCAAGTGCATGATGCCATGCAACCCAAATGGACCATGCCTGGTCGGGTCAAGTACATACCAAATATAGTTATGGACTTAGACACTAATCCAACAAGAAGGATTAGATGTGTTTTCACTGTCACCATCTGGGTCATCTCAAACTCGACTGTCCTGAGTGGGCGGCCAAGAGAGTGCATGCCCCATCACCTATCGTCCGAGTGGAGGTCAAGGCCAAACCTCAAGAAATCACCGGTATGTATTTTGATCTTCGAATATGTAATTATATTTCTATCTAAAATAAGTATGTTCCTGGTCAGTATTGTGCCAACGTACATAATATATTTCTCTGGGAGATTTAGATGGAATCAGATGCTCGACTGCCTAATTAATTTCAGATGTAGGCATGCGTGAGGGGTTGAATCTAAGGTCTCGAGGGCCTTGTTCGAGGTAGTGCCACTTTGAGATGTCATTTTCTATGACATGGTTGAGATTTTCCATCATCCCTTATTCATGAGAGAGAGAGAGAGAGATCGGTCATTTAATTTCATAATTGAGATGTAGAACCAGCATATAAATGGTGAGTGGGTGCAGAACTAAGTACCACCGATGGATAGATAGCCCTATTATATGGCGAGTTTGTTAGAATTATTATTGGATCATCTATAGGTTTTGATGGAACAGGGTTGAGTTCTCGATGTGATGGAGATTAGTGCTCATAGCCATAATAAAGCCCAATAATATTACTATAAATAACAAATCCCTTTTAGGTTACACACAAGAACAAAAATGAAGCAGATCTGAAAAGATATTTATTTAAGGGTCTTGTTTTGTTAATTAGTTGATATGTTAATTAATTAATAGTAAATAAATGGAATATGGAATATTTGTAGAATGATTTGAATGCCATAGATAATTACTATTATATTTGGTAATTATCTCTAGTGTTTCAAATCACCTCCCTATAACTAGAGGGCTCCAAATCCAGTTTTGCTACTTGAGAAACATACCTCTAAGCTATCAAAGTCCTGAATCCTCAAAACCCTAAAGCATCCGGAATTGTCGTCCCCACATCGTGGCCGATTGATTCCCATGTTGTGGTCGAAGAACAGTATCGAGATTTCGATTCTATTTGAGCTCCATGTTTGAGGCTTCCTTGGATCTATTTCTTGTTTGATTATTGGGTGCGATCACAGAAGAATAAATCTCCTTTGGGTTCTCTAGTCTAATCCACTGGCTCGGCAAAAGTAGAAACCCACTAAGAAATCAAGGGTATGTTTTCTATCTATAAATTTCTAATAAGTTGCATAGATTAATGAGTTTAGATACTTCCGATTTCAAGTTTAGATCAGATTTGTTTATCGTTTCCGCTGCCCTATGTTTGATCTAATGAGGCTCGAAACCCATCAGTAGTATCATAGTGTGTTCAACTCAAGTCTATTGCACTTAGAATTTGTCTTTTGAGTATGTTAGGGTTTGTATGTGTAGGGTTTCTGTTTTAAATTGTATCAAAAGTCTAGAAATTTGCCTTGATTAAAATTGAATCTGTTTACTCTTGAAAATCAATGTTTTAGTTGATCTGCCTCTTCGTCGCGATGTAGCTGGTCATCCACCATGTCATGGTATCTACATGGATTGCGACTGTCTTCGTTGCTACGTCGTAGTCACCTCTTGACTATGTCGTGGTTTGCAGTTGAGAACCTAAAATAATAATTTAATTTAATCGTGTGTTTTCTGTGTAACACGATGTCGTAGATATTTCCCCATGTCGTGGCACCTGAGCTTCCAAATTCTTCTAAATTCGTTTTTATTTTTGGTTGCCCGTCTTATTTTATTTTAATCACATACTAACTAGCATTTGTACTAAAAGATAAAGTTACATTTGATTTAATTATAAGATTAGTTAAAAGACAAAAGTTTAGAACTCTTATAATGTAATTGTTGACCTTGTAGTCAATAGAATTAAAAGACATATAATCCACAAATGATTAAAATAAACATTGCCTTCTTGCATGTTTCTTAATGTTCATTATTAGTCTTACCACGACTAGACCCATCCACTTTATTGTTATAAGGAATGTATAAGGTACGTAGGTATCTTTTATTCCTAATGAGGTCGGATTTTAAGTGGCATCCATTGCCTGTCTTCCTCATTGCCTTCTTGCGTTTGAAGTGGAGTTACCATAAAAGGTTTGATAGGATAATTGTGCAAAGTTAAAAGTATTAACTCTATAAGTAATAAAACAAAATACCGTTATATATATATATATATATATATATATATATATATATATAATGTGAATCTTATGCTTCCCATGCAATTACACCTCATGGTATGTTCTTGTTGACATAAGCATGTGTGGTTTACCGGCTCGTCAAACAAAGAACATAGTTAAAGAAAGGTATATGGTGATTGCGATTCTCAAGTGTTACTTGAGTTAAATCTCAATGTAACTTCGCATGGTCAATTCACCATTTGGATTCACGATCCTCAACTAATCCAGTCATGAATGTGAAATGGACATTAGAAGAGATTAACATACTATTGAGACAAGTCAATAAATCTTGATTCTAGTAATCACATATGGATTGAGATCGACAATAGTTTGTCCACCTAAATTACTTCAGTTTGTAATTTTTGGCCAATCTAGTTTACATTGTGAAGCTAAATACGGATCCTAGCCTTTTGATTAATAAATTGTTATTGGGTAATTATTATAAAAGGATTCTTGATCAAACTAATAGTGTTTCTTCTCTTAATAAACGACGAACGGCTCGGGTGCTACTCCTCCTCCTCCTCCTACACCAATCACTTCATCAAACTTCTATCTACTCCAACTCCTCTCGTGAGATAAGCTCGTTGGTGCAAACTACCTAGATTGGATTCGTAACCTAAGGATCACTTTGAGGTATGAAAAGAATGAGTATGTCTTGGACGAGTATCTAGAAGAGGAACTTCCTGACGATACTACTAAATAAGAAGCATTCAAACATGAAAAGCATCATTATCACTCGATTTAAGTCTCGTTTCTAATGTTGGCAACCATGTCTTCTAAACTCCAAAAGAGTTATGAGAACATTGGGGCGTACGACATGAACGAGAGGCTTAAGGACATGTTTCAAGAGCAAGCTTGAAATGAGAGTTTCAAGGTGATGCAATCTATTCTATGTTGCAAGCAACAAGAGAGTGGTTTTTGTGAGTACCCATGTGTTAAAACCGAAAGGGTACTTTGACAGACTTAATAGTTTTGGCTTTCCATATACTCAAGAATTGGATATTGATGTCATTCTTAACTCTCTGCCTCGTGCATACAAGCAGTTCACTATGAACTACTATATAAATGGTATGGAGAAGAGTATCATGGAGCTACATGGGATGTTCAAGATATCAGAAGAAAGAATTGTTCCACGTAGGAACACAAGTTCAACCACTTCTGTGTTGGCTATTAGGGAAGGTGGTTTCAAGAGAAAGACGCCCTCAAATCCCAATGTCAATGGAAAATGAAAAGGAAAGGTGGGTGTTACCAATTCCAACCCTAAAGAGGACGTTTCTGGCATACCACCAGTAAATGACCTTGAGGAAACCATTTTCAACTACTGCCAAGAGAAGGGTCATTGGAAACATAACTTCTATTAGTATTTGGAGGATCTTAAGAAGAACAAGGCCAAGGGTGCTGGCACATCAGGTATATTTACAATTGAACTGCATTCGACTTCTACTTCTAATACATTGTGGATGGATGGTGTTACTTTTGGATTTGATAATAATGATGCTTCTATTTTGGTTTACAAGGATAATGCTCTTTATTTTAAAGCAAGTCCTTTCAATGGGATATATGAATATGTGATTGGTGTAAGTAGAAAAAACAACTTAATCTTAAATGTTAGTTCAACTTCTTTTGATAAATCATGTGTATGGAATTTTCACCTTCGCCATATAAATAAGAAGAGAATTGCCAAAATTCAATCGGATGGAATCTTGGAACCATTTAACCTAGAGTTTAATGGAGATTATGAATCTTGTTTACTTGGGAAGATGACAAATTCACCTTTCATAGGAAACTGCGAGAGAGGACCAGATCTATTGGAGATCATTCACTCGGATGTATTCAGACACATCACTAGTCATGGTGAAAGATACTTTTTCACATTTACGAATGATTTTAGTAGATATGGATATGTTTGCTTGATTGAACATAACCCTAAGACATTTGAAGTTTTTAGGAAATTCCAAAGTGAAATAGAGAACCAACTAGGCAAGAAAATCAAGATACTTCGTTCTAACAGGGGATGAGAGTATCTTAGTGATGACTTCTACGATCATCTTAGAAGTTGTGGAATAGTCTCATAACTAGCACCACCAAGAACACCACAACATAATGGTGTGACTGAAAGGAGAAATCGAACTTTTCTTGACATGGTTTGTTCTATGATGACTCATGCTACACATCTAATTAGTTTCTGGGGTTATGCTCTAGAAATGGCCGCTTATATTCTAAACCTCGTGCCAACTAAAAAGGTTGAGAAAACATCATTCGAAAGGTGGAAATGGACTCGTCCCTCTCTTAAACAAATCAAGGTATGTGGTTATGAGGCTTTCGTTCATCGAGAAGTGCTAGATAAACTTAAAACCATATTCGAAAGGTGTTACTTCATTGGTTATCACAAAGACTCTTTTATATAATTTTTTTACATGCCTACTAAGAACAAGATCTTTGTTGCTCATAGGGAAGTCTTTCGTGAGAAAGAGCTGATATATCAAGAAACTAGCAGGAGCCATATTGATCTTGATAAGATTCAAGAGTTAACCAACAAAGAACCTGAAGTTGACACCAGACCTCAACAAGAGGTTGGACAACCTGTTGAGGAATCTAATGTAACTCTACATCCATCTCATATATCTGATCGAGAACATTGTCAACCTAAGTTTTATGGATTCCATATTACTCTAAAGGATGACAACCTGTTAGGTGATGATGAGTCGTGCAGCTATCAGGAAGCCATGGCGAGCCCAAAGGCTGCAAAATGGAAAGAGGCGATGGATAATGAGATTCAGTCCATATACGATAACTAAGTATGGAACTTTTTTGACCCTACACTAGGTTTTAAAACCATTGGATGTAGATGGGTCTTCAAGATGAATAATGGCGTGGATGGGAACATACATACTTATAAAGATTGATTGGTCGTGAAAGGTTATACTCAGACTCAAGGAATTGATTATGAGAAAACCTTCTCACCAGTAGCTATGATTGACTATTAGGATTCTACTTTCCATAACTGCATTCCATGATTATGAAATATGGAAATGGATATAAAAAGTGATTTCCTTAATGGGAAATTGACTGAGGGTTTTTACATGGCTCAACCAAAAGGTTTTGTACAGTCCAAGTCTTCTAATTTGGTATGTAAGCTAGATAATTCCATTTATGGACTTAAACAAGCTCCTCTTAGGTGGAACATCTGTTTAGATGACAAAATCAAGGAGTTCTATTTCTCACGAAATAAAGATGAAGATTGTGTGTATGCTAGATCTAAGGGGAGGGTAGTTGTCTTTCTTGTTGTGTATATCGATGACATTCTACTAACAGGAAACTACATCCCTACACTTAATAGTGTAAAAGTATGGCTTAGGAAAAGTTTCTCTATGAAGGAATTGGGAGAAGCTGCCTACATACTTGGCATCAAGATCTATATGGATAAATCTAGGCATCTAATATGACTTAAAAAAACAATTACTTAGATAAAATCCTAAAGAAATTCAAGATAGAAGAATTTAAGAAGGGATTTGTACCTATACAACATGGCATGGTTTTAAGTAAAACCTAATGTCCCAGAACTAATGAAGAATTGGACAGAATGAGTGGAGTCCCATATGCTTCTGCTATAGGATCGATCATGTACGCCATGATATGTATAAGGCTAGACGTCTAATACGTCATTAGTATGGCGAGTTTTTACCAGTCCAATCCTGGTCAAAGTAATTGGACTGCAGTCAAAAACATTCTGAAGTATCTTAGGAGGACTAAATATATGTTCTTGGCTTATGGTGGTAAAGATGAGTTAAGTGTCAAAGATTACGTTGATTCAAGTTTCCAAGCTCACATAGATAACTCAAGATCTCAGTCGGGTTTTATGTTCAAACTAAGTGGTGGAGCAGTGACCTGGAGAAGTTCCAGGCAAGAGACTATTAATGATTCAACTACAAAGTCAGAGTATATTGTAGCCAATGAAGCAACTAAAGATGTAGTGTGGCATAAGAAGTTCATCAATGATTTAGGATTTGTTCCAAGCATAACTGAATCGGTTGAGATCTTCTGTGATAATGAGGGTGCAGTTTCCCTGACTAGAAAACCTTGAGGTCATAATCACACAATGCGTATTAAGAGAAAGTTCCATCTTAAAGGAATCTAGTTGAATATGGAGACATTATCGTGAACCTGCTTCCAACTGAAGATAATCCAGCAGATCCACTTACCAAACCATTTTCACAGATTAAGCATGATGTTCATACTAGGTTTATTGGCATTAGATTTGCTAGTGAATTGGTTTGATAACACGATTTGTAGTTTGATATCTGTTTGGGAATTTTTGGATATTTTGATTTGGTAATTATTATTAATAAGTTACTATGATTGTTCATAATATCCGTGTTCCTTTTTTTTCATGTTTAGAACCGCTTCCAGAATAATTTATTATTTAAGCATTCCACAATCAATCATACTCTTGGAAGATAGTAGTGAATTAAGATTGTCATAATATTGGTAGATTATTTATATGGATGAACATAAAAAGCCATGCGACTAATACAGATGAAATGAAGATTTTAAGTATTGAAGTAACCACACTTAAATATTACTCTATGGATCATGTCATGAGTAAACTAAGACGGCTATTTTTCATATTCTTCAAATGGAGATACATGAGGTTTTGTTCTATAATTTATTGTATCTTGGTTTTTCCCCAACGTTGTCCGTAACTGGCATCTATACAAGGTTTAAGTAGGTATTGCATGAGGAATAATACTAAGCTATAATCCAATTTTATTTGATCCTTCTGCTAGAAATATTGAAGTAGATATCTCTGGACCCCTCGTTGATTTGGTGTTGACAAAAAATGCTTGGCCAAGCTGAGACTAAATTGGTTAGATTTAACAGTCAGTCTATGAAGTTATCACAAGTCAATATTGGGAATATAATCTTAAACCATGAGATTGACCATTGATCCATGTATCTAGTTCATAATAAGATATCATGAAGATCAAAGGAATTTGAAGTTATTAGTCTTAGGGTTGTTTATAGAAAAGTTGCTATAAGTACAGTAGTTACATTAGACTCTCACTCCCTATTGTTCCAAGTGAGTATTAGACCGTTCAATTGTTGATGTCTAAGTGCAAGTATGAGCTGATGGAGATTAATGCCCATATCCATAACAAAACCCGATAATATTACTATAAATAACAGTGTTCTTTTAGGTTAAGAATAAAAATGAAGCAGATCTAAAAAGATATTTATTTGAGGGGCTTGTTTTGTTAATTAATTAATATTAAATAACTGGAATATGGAATATTGTAGAATGATTTGAATGCCATAGATAATTACTATTATATTTGGTAATTATATCTAGGGTTTCAAATCACCTCTCTATAAATAGAGGGCTCCAAATATGGTTTTACTACTTGAAAATATACCTCTAAGGTACCAAAGTTCAGAATCTATAAAACCCTAAGGAATCCCGAATTTTCGTTCCCACCTCGTGGCCGATTGATTCCCACATCGTGGTCAAAGAACAAAATAGATATTTTGATTATGTTTGAGCTTGAAGTTCGAGGGTTTCTTGGATCTGTTTCTTTTTTACATCTTGGGTGCGATCACAGAAGAGGAACTATCCTTTGGTTTCCCTAGTTCAATCCACTGGCTCGACAAAAGAAGAAACCAACTAAGAAATCAAAGGTATGCTTTCTATCTATAGAGTTTTAATAATTTGCATATATTAGTGAGTTTAGCTCCTTCATATTTCGAGTTTAGATAAGATTTGTTTATCGTTTCCGCTGCCCTATGTTTAATATAATGAGGCTCAAAATCCATCACGAGGTGCCTCATCAAGCAAATGGTGTATTGAACATTCTTGTTGGGTTCGAATCCGTAAAATTAGGGAGATTTTCTAAGGTCTCCATTTGAGATTTAGAGTTTCCTTATAATTAATTAGATGTTTATTATCTATAGGATCACCTTAAGGTTGGTATGTTTGTATTTTAGCCGGTCAAAGGCTTTTTTGGCTGCGGACGTCAGTCGATGGTGGTCCAAACCCTTTGTGGAGGAGAACTGGATATTCTGCTTGGAGGATCATTTGTTTGTTCGATAATATGGCGATTTAGATTTGCAATACTTTTGGCTTAGGTATATTGATGCATAAGAGAAGGAAGGAAGGCTGCCATCAAAGTGCTCATGTTTTTGAAGTTTTCTCGTCACGTTCTCAAGGATACATCAGAATCCTTCATGTTCATGAAATATTTAAGATTTTGTTAGATCACAAATGTAGAACAAGTTGCTATCATTTTCATGCCTTCAGGGATGTGCGTGTTGTCCTCACATCAGAAGTTGTTTTATGAAGATCTAGTTGTGGCCATTAGTCCCTTTCAGGACTGCCAAAGATTAGGGTAAGAGATGCTTGAGCCACCAATGTTGAGTATCAGTTTTTGAGGGATTAGTTAGCTCACTGTATCGACTGCTATCTGTAGTTAAGGAAGAGCGGTTGTTGACCTGTCAATCAAGTTCAGAGTTTGGTATGTGTATTTTTACATGATATTTTTTCAACTAGTGTGTTGAATCATTGGATTAGTTTTCAATCTATTTTAGATCGTTTTTTATTTTGTTTATTGTCAAAAGCCGAGGTTGTTTGAAGGTTTTGAGTCATGTTAAGTTAAAAGTGAAATTGGTACATTGACTGTTTGTCATGTTCTATGAGGTGTACATCTAAGTTTCTAAGTAAGTTCACATTTGGTTGATCGGTTGTGGAATTGTTGTTCTGGTAGGCACAGGTGTTGCAATTGTCCTTGGGTATTAGAAGTTCGGATGTCAGAGTGTCGTTACTCAAGTTTCCTGGTGTGACCTCGGGTCTACATAAATTTCAGTTTGGGATGTCACACCTTCGAGGTTGGAATTTAAGGATTATCAGATCAGGGTTCTGGCAGCACTTTGGCTATTTTGGAATCTTACTCCGAGTTGGGATAGTTGCACATTGGTGGGATCTGTTCTGTTTTATTTAAGGTTGGGATCATGATTCGGTTGTCAGGAGAATGATTCTAGTAATGATTTAGGTGCGTCAATTAGTTGGATCAGATTGTATATCACCCTTTAGGTAATGTTGTGATGAAAAAGGAATGTAGTCGACCCGAGGAGTGTTGTGTGTTCACATGGGGTATGTGAAATCTTGATAGTTCAACAAATTTTTTTGGTTCTTAGGCATAGTTCTTGTCTAATTTATTGCTTTCGAGATGGAACAGACATTCCACTACTTTCTACTCTCTTTGAATCATGTTTCTTCTAATGTTGTGTTGGTAGCAGTTTACACTTCGGTGGGGTTTACATGTTATTAAGTTGTATGACACGTGTTGTGTTTGGCAAGTTTTGAGTGGAATGTTAGTTGGGTTCCTGCAAGTCCGTGGGGGTGATGGTCATGTGCATATAGGCCCATTGAGGTATAGGTCATATGTCTTCATGCCCATGGTGGGATGATGTCAAGGACAGTGTAGGACTGTAAGCTTCTTAATCCAATGGTTGAATGGTGTCACATCATATCATGGAGCATCGTGGATTTGACTTATGTGAGTTAGACTCGACAGTTATGTAGTGGAGACCTGTATGTTGATTCGTTATTTGTTTGGCATAGTTGGGTGTTTGAGCAATATAATATTGGTTCTGATGGAAAAAGGGGTTGATAGGTTTGGGGCAGGATTTTTAGGAGGTGACTAGTTGGAAAAGTCACAAATTGTTTATCGGTAGTTTCTTCATAGTAGGTCCTTGCTCGTTTTTTGTGAGAATGGTTGACGTGAGTTAAGTTACCCATGCTGGAGTTCGTTTTTGGTCACCTGGATGATTTATTAGACGGTTATGCACCTGTACTGGTGTGGGAGTTTGGATTCTACATAATTTTTTTTGTTGGATTGACTAATGTTACGCCCGTAGGTGCCGTAGATCAATGATGCCTTGTCTGGAAGTCAAGTGTGTATCTGAGGCCTTTTGGGATATAGTTTCCAGATTTGGGATTGGTTGGAATTAACGATTGGTATTTTTGAGTATTCATACTGCATGGTTGGATGGTAATCCTAGTAAGGGATTAGGGGTTGGTACGACGAATAGATAATCATCAAGATTGGGTATGGTCTCTAGAGTTTAGAGTAATGAGTACTCGGTCTCGTGAAATGCAATGACTGAGTTGGTTTGTAGTTGCATTTGCGAGAGTTTCCTAGTTTGAATGGTTTTCGGTTTGAGTTGGGTCTTACAGATGGGAAGAGTGAGGTACTTGTTGTGATGGTGTATTTTTAATGAAAGGATGGTTTGTTGGCAACAGTAGATTTCCGAGCGGTCTCTCGATCTTCCTTATGGATGGCTTGATTTTTTTAAAACTGTTTGGAGAGTGAGTTTATGGAATTTATTGGTGTTGTATTTAGAGACCCTAATCGAGGCGGATTTTGAGGATGAAATTTGATTCAAGTAGGATCGAGTTGTAACATCTACTTTCCAGGAATGCTTCTTCCGAGTTTAATTATTTAAATCTAAGTTTTGGGAGTTTTGTCTTGGCTACAACTTGGTAATTAAGTGACCACGACGTGGCATCCTTAGTTCAAAGAATGCGCATTCGCGAAACACCATGACATAGCAAGGCATTGGCCACGATGTGGTGACAGTATTATGACAAACACTAGATTTCTGATCCCTGAGCCCTATTTAAAGGATGTGACAGCTAGGTTTTCCTCGACCCTCAGCCACCATCACCTCCAAAGTGCAACTCATATCTACTCCTTGTGTGCATCATCTGGACACTTTGTAAGTCCTCAAGCTTCCATCTTTTTGGTTCCTTTGTCATAGATCTAGGTTATTTAACATGTTTTGGTTTAAAGTTGAGATTTGAATGGTTGAATGAGATAAAGGTTGCAACTTTATTACTCATGAAGGTCCCTTGAGAATCTTATTTTTTTGATCTAGAAGTTGGTTGAGTTTTGAGAGCTTTTCATGAGATCTTGGTCACTTCTTCATCTTTATGACCTAGTTGGGTGAAGGGCATGCATGGGTCATGCATGTCCATAAAATTTGGATTTTTATGGACCATTAGGGTCCCAAGAACCTTACAACAAAGTTTAAACAAAGGGCTTAACGGACTAAAGACTTAATCCATTAAGTTGTCCATGTGTAGAAACCACGACATGTGGTTACCATGACGTGGCGAAGTGAGATTTCACGATTGTTTTATCTGGATACTACTACGTTATGGTGGCATGCTTTCCACGGCATAGTAGCGGATTTTGAGCGCGACTGAGTTGGAAAGTCACGACGTGGAGACTGTTGACTGTTGACTTTTGGTCAAATTTCTAGTTTTAGAGTGTAGACTGAGGTTTGACAATGGGTATTTTCCTTAGGTGGGTTGTAGCATCGGTTTCACGACTTTGCGAGCAGTGGTATATCCGACAACGAGTATGAGGTGCGTCTTCTCACTACTATGTAAGATGCTAGCTGTCTTTGTCACTCTTGCATGTATGTTGGGTGGGGCCCGATAAGTGAGTTGGGCGGGACCCGTTATGATAATTGGGTGGGGCCCGTTATGCTAATTGGGCGGGGGCCGTTATGTTTGTGGGTGGGGACCGTATGGTTATGTGGTATTTTGGGTAACTCACTAAGCTTCATGCTTACGGTTTATGTTTATTGTTTCGAGTACTTTTGGTTCCAATGGGAAGGGCCTGACTTGATCACACTGCATCCCCTGGATTTTAATTTAGCACTATGCATTTTATGGTTTTACTATGATGTTTGAGAATATTTTATACTCTAATTATCTTATAAAAAAATCAATGAATAGTTTTGGTTGTTTGAAAAATGAAATTTTTACTTAATATTTTTCGGGCATTACAGTTGGTTATAATAGGAAGAAAGCATAACCACTGCCAGAGGCTTTGTCCTTTGAACCCCTCTAGGGGTGTTGTCCCTAGACCTTGCTAGGGATGCTGCCCCTTGGAACCCTGTACCCAAGGGAACTGCCCCCTGGACCCCCATATTCTGGAGCTCACATTTATCACTCCGAGTGTGGACCCCACACTTGTAGTCTCGGTGTGTAAATAGAACCCATCATATCTCAATATTAATAATAACTACACTAAAATATGTTGATGACAATAAAATCACAAACATTTAATTAATTACCAAATCTTATCCTTTTAGGATTAGCCATGATTCTTATTTCAATATGAAGCTAAGCTTGATGATTTCCTTGATTTCTTCATTTGAATGTTCTCCATTTTAGTTGATAAACCTACAACTGGAAATGTTGTCATGAATCTTAGATATAGATGATCCTGTCATGACTATAAGAGGAAAAAGTAAGTAGTTTCAAGTATATGACTATATCCATTCTATCATGTGCTAATTTTGTGAGTGTGACCATGTTGTAACACCACATTTTCCATTTAAATTATTTAATAGTGGAATTTAAATATTAGAATATCTAAATAAATAAAAATAAGGATTTACTAGTGTTTTAATTAATTAGAAAGTATTTATAAGATTTTTGCCATCAAATAGTTAATTAATTAGTTAAATATATAATAAGGAATATATAATGAATTAACGTAGTAGTAATAATAATAATAATAATAATAATAATAATAATAATAATTAATATATATATATATATATATATATATATATATATATATATATATATATATATATATATATATATATATATATTAATTCGCATAGTCTTAAGGAATAGTACTTTTCATTACTTAAGACATTTGCCACCAAAGTTTCCAAAGTTTCCAAATTTTGGTCCTTGTATTTTGCTAAATTGTTGTACCACCAAAATATTTTATAGACAAAACTGCAAAATTGGTCCTCCTTGTTTTGCAAAAACTGTGGATAGCGTCCAAAAATTTTCCAACTTTCATGGAAGGTCTAAAATCAAGATTTTTCTCTGATTTTGGTCCATTGACTACTTGAAATGACTAATTTTCTTTTTTAATTTCTTTTTTAATTTTTCTTATTTTTCTTTTAACACTTTATTAATTAAAAAATAAAAATAAAAATATTAGGCCCACCCTACCCCTTCTTTCTCTCTCTCTCTCTCTCTCTCTCTCTCTCTCTCTCTCTCTCTCTCCCCCCCCATCATGTTCTTCCTTCAATCTCAAACCACCATTGTAGATCCTCCACCACAAGCACCAACCCACACCATCCACCATCGATGAACAAAACAAAAATCAATAATATGCACCATTTATTTGATCCATTCTTCTCTTTATGTCAAAGACACACCCACCCACAAACTCTCACATACACTCTCCCATTAAAAACCTTTTTTGTCTTCTCACCTAGAGCCACCCATGAATACCTTCAGCCAGATTGAATTACCCTTTTCACATACAACAGATCAATCAAACACAGACACATAAATGGGTTTGATTTTCTCACTTCTTTTGGGATTTAATATCGATTTCACAACTAGGTATTATTTGAAAGCATAGGTTCACGAGAATCGGAACAAGTCGAGAGGTAAAATGACCCTCTAAGAGATAGATATGGACTGAGGTTGAGAGGAATGATAATTAGATGCAGGTTGGTAGACTAGAGACACCTCCTTCTTTCTCTTTGACTTTCTTTCTCTCCCTTCTCCTTCATGTCGAGCAACATCCTTCTTTCTCTTGGACTTTCTTTTTTCTCCCTTCAACTTCCTATCGAGCAACACCAGATCATTGCTCTATATTTCTTTCTGAATCAGATTTGCAACAATCGAACGAATAGAGCTTATCAGAAGGAAAAAAGGAAGGGCATCCTGTGTGTATGTATGTCTGTGTTTTAATCTACTGTGTATATGTGTGAAATCCAATCGATTGATTAGACATATTAATCGTTAGCACTCTAGAGATTGCACTAGGGTAGTGGATTTCATAAAATACATGATTTTGGGCCTTCCATGCAAGTTGAAAACTTTTTGGGCCTTGTCCACAATTTTATGCATACCATAGGGTCCAACTTTGCAGTTTTGTCTGTTTTATATTTTAGCAGATTTAGTCCCTGCAACAAAGGTTTTACATTTTGGAAGATTTTGTCCTTGTAAAAAGGTTTTATATTTTTGGCAGATCTAGTCCCTGTAATTTACTCCATGCAACAAAGTTATTACATTTTGGCAGATTTAGTCCTTATAATTTTTTAGTTTATAGAAAAGGTCCATTTATCCTAGCTCTTAGGAATAATAACTTTTTGATGATTAGAATTTAACCACAAATTCCTCAAATCATTATTTACACACTAACTTTTTCATGATTTAGAATTTAGCCACAAATGTTTCAAGAGTTTGCCACTTTTGGTCCCTTTCATCTACCAAATGTGACCCCTAAAGTTTTCGCCACATTAGTTTGTGGAGTTGGAACTTCTGGCCCCCTATTCTCCCCAAAACATTATAGACATACAAAATAGAACCAACAAACGAGAAAAAACCAAAGAAACACCAAAACATGTAAACATAAAATTCACTATTAAATCACATAGCTTGTAGGAACAGTAGAGTTTTCCTTTTTTAGAGATTTGCCATTAAACTTTTACATTTTGGTATATTTGTCCCCGCAATAAAGGTTTTATATTTTTGGTAGATTAAGTACCTATAAAAAAGGTTATACATTTTGACAGATTTAGTCATTGCAACAAAGGTTTTATATTTTGGCGGATTTAGTCATTGTAATTTTTTAATTTATAAAATTGGTCCCTGTAATTTTTTTTTTCAAAAACAGTAATTATTTTTATGTTATTTTTATTTTTGGCAGGTTTTACCCATATACAAAACTAATTATTAATATTTTTGTTTTGTTTTGTTGGTGTGTTGATAAATTCTTTCTTCGAGTTTTAGTTTTTTACAAGTAAAATGGTCATTTTATAAATTTTTGGATTTAACATAGCAAAAATCAGAAAACTCGCGTCTGTTTTTGTAATTTTCCCATTTCTTAACGTGCTTTTGGTAAATTCTTTCTTCAAGTTTCAGTTATCTATGAAGGTTATACATGTTACACTTCCAACATCGATGTGGTATGTCTCTTAAGAATGTTATAAAAAATTATATTTGCGTTATTATCATTTTAGAAACGCCATGACATTTACAAATTTTATTCAAGCCTCAACAGATTTCGCTAAACTTATTTGAACACGTGCTAATGACATGAGGGGGGGGGGGGGGGCTTACTAGTTAGAATAAAAGTCTGGGAGTATTATGATATTTTTGAAAAGCTCTTTTATAGATGGAAATTGAGTTTAAAGTTGAAACTACCAAAAGATCAAACCTTGGGGACTATTTATGCCAAACTACGAACCATGCGCATCTTTTCCCTATATCACGACACATAGTGTTTGGGAGAGCATTCATTCGATTCTCTTGCTAACCGATTGTGCTCTGCTCTCCATAAATCAAAGCCTAAATGTGAGTGTGTGCTTGTGTGTATATATATATATATATATATATATATATATATATATATATATATATATATATATATATATATATATATATATATATATATATATATATATATATATATATATATATATATATATATATATATATATATATACTAGGTACGTTTTTAAGGGTCGTGCTAAGCACGACCCAAAGAAGGATATTTTATGTATTTTTTGAATTGAAGATACAATGTTATAATCGACTTGAAGTACAATCTTATAATATGGAAAAAATAAAAATGTGATGTTATAATTGAATGGGGTTTTCAATGTACAATGTCCTAATAAGAAACAAAATAAAAATATTTATTTCATAATTGGCTAAAATTTTCAAAATACAATAACCTACTTTTCCAAATCTCTATTTTCATTACTTCCATGACTAAGATGGGTTGAATTTTGACCTTGATTCCTTTCTTGACCAAAACCTTGATCATAAGACCAGCCACGGAGCATCCACTTCCCATGGAGAATGGGCATCCACTCCCCAATAGACCAAAGCCCACCTTTTTTTTTTTTATAAAGTGATTTTTTTGAACCTTGTCATGTGTGCATGAGCTTATGGTGATCCTGCAACGTGAATCAAGAAAAAAAAGCATCAGTTAGTAGGACTAAACAAGCTTTATATGGCTACTTCTGATGATGATGAGGAGGAGGAAGGCATTTATATCTTTGTATTTTAAGAAAAAAGCAAGAAGTTTCAAATAGACCGACACCCAACAAAGCATATGGAAGGTTTATAGGAAGAATAAGAAAAAAGGTGGTGCACCTTGAAATAAGTGGCATAATTCACTTCTTTGCTTATACCATATGTCTCATCTAATCATTATGTCCAAGATGTGTTACCGTGACTTTAAGAGTAAGAAAGTTGTTTTCTCCTGTCTGTAAGTATGTGTAATAAGATTCGGTCTTCAATAGTAGTCAGGTGGCTACATGAATTTCCATAACAAATAAAAAAAGAATCTAGAACTACCGCATATTGCAGCAGCCTTGCAGTTAATTCACAGGAAAAACAATTTTATGCAATAACTGATATACTTTCACTTTAGACACGGATGAAGCATATTGATAGGCTCAGCAAACAACAACACACTCTTCTTTTTTCAGGAATTAGAAACAACCCAATTGGATTAAGGTATGTGCTTGAAAAAATAATCATGAGTCTTGCGATATCAATGGTTGGTTCATCACACTTTTTCTCCGACTTGGGCGGTTTACTGTTTTGGAGAAGCAACAACAACAACAGAAGACTCATAAATCACATAAACCAACAGCCGAAATGCCAGTCAATCTCTTAGAGGTGAAAGTGAAAAAAGCATCTAATTATCTTTGGTGACCAAATTAACTGCCACAATCAGGTTACCTGTTGCATACATAGAAACTTTTAATTTTGTCTAAAACAAAAATATATAAAATATGTGATGTTTTTGTCCTAAAGCTTTACTATATTTTGTCAAGATTCATTTAAGTAATAATGATACCCATAAACATGAACCGAAATATACTTAATTACACAAAGTTGTAACCAGAGACTCAATGTGAGGAATTAATCAATAAAGATTCTATTTACCGATAAAGCTAAGTATTAAAATTTGATCAATTTAAAAGGATGTCTTCCATCCTGTTTGTGTTATAACTACAAATAGCAAAATTTATATTTATCATAAAATCTAGATCAAACCACTTATAAATAAGATAAAATGAATTTGACTTGCAGTGGCCTTTTTTGTTTTAAAATAATAAACTATATATTAATAAATAGTTCAAAAAAAAATATTTTTCAAATTTCCAATATCCTGAAATATCCACCGATACTTTTCTTGTTCTCCAAAATGATCTCAAGTTCTATAATGACTTTTTTCCACAAGTAGCTTGATCTTCTCATATTATTGTATTTGATAGACGCTAAATCCCCAAAGAAAAAAAAACCAACACAATAAATATTCTATGCCAATGCAAGTACGGGAAAGAACAAGCAACTGGTTCTATCACTTCAAAGAATCAAAGCAAATTTCACAACAAGAAATATAGTTATTAGGGGCGACGCCATTAGAGACGCCAGGTAGTATTAGGGACGACATGTGACAAGACGCGGTTTGTCGTCGCTAAAAGCTTGGAGTCGTCGCTAAATGGTCGCCTCTAATAGTCCACGTCGGCGATCCGTGTGACTTCGCCCAAAGTGAATCGTAGCCGTTCGTTTTTGATATGATCCAACGGGCAGGGTTTCTCCGTACCAGGGCAATAGCGGCGACGGTTATAGAGACGATGTTGTCGTCGCTACTAGTGACCAAAAAAGACGCGGGATATCTTCCCTCCAACGTGTCGCCCCAATTAGTGCCTTGTCGCCGCAAATAGCGTCGCCGCTAAAGGGTACGACCACTTTACCTCCCCACCGTCTCTCAGAACAGGTTACAGCTTCACTCCAAAAATCTCTTACACGATTTCCGGCGATTTTCCGGCCAAAAACACCCTGATCCTCTCGATTTGATCGGCGACCATCACCACAAACCCTCTCATTTCTCCTTTCCTCTTCACTCCTCATCTCCCCCTCATTTGGCCGACGCTGTGATATGTTTTCCGGCGACAAACTCCAATTTTCTAGCATTTGCAGCAACGGTAGGTGCTCCCTTCCCTCATTTCTCTTTCAATTTCTTTTCTAGAACGAATTTGTGTGTTAATTTTGGATTTTGGTGTGATTTTGGTGGTTTCACAGCAACATCTCCGGTGACACCACCTCTTCTCCGGTGATACCACATTTACTCCGGCGACCTCGACCATAGCACCACCACCTACACGATTTCCAGGTTTTTTTTTCTTCTTTTTTTAATGTAGGTATAAGAAATGTTGGTATTTGTATGTGAAATGTATATGTATATATGTATTTGTATATGAAATATATGACTATGTATGAAAAAAATGTGTGTATAAGAGTATTTGCATGTGAAATATAAATGTATATGTGTATTTGTTTATGAAATTTATGTGTATGTATGAAAAAAATATGTGTATAAGAGTATTTGTATGTGAAATGTATGTATATGTGAAAAATCTATGTATATGAGTGTAAATATATGAAAAAATTTATGATAAAATGTATGTATGTATATGAAATGTATGTATTTGTATGTGAAATGTATATGTATATGTATGAAAAAATGTATATATATTTTTGTATATGTATGTAAAAATGTATATGTATGTATATGTGTGGATATGTATGTAAAAATGTATGTATATGTTTGTATATGTATGTAAAAATGTATGTATATGTTTGTAAAAATGTTTATGTGTGTTTGACGTTATAATGTGAAATGTATATGATTGTATAATTGGAAAAAAAAATTAGAAAAATATGAAATTGTACACTTGTGTTATAATTTTTTATATTATGTTATATATATATATATATATATATATATATATATATATATATATATATATATATATATATATATATATATATATATATATATATAGTGTTATAATTTTTCAGGATGTTATTTTTTTGGGTTGCATTGGTTCATTTCATGGCTGCTGTGATGGGCCATGGAGGTGATGGTGGTGACGAGTCACCACATCCGTTCGGTGGAGATTTTGGTGTTCACCAGATTGATGGTAATTAATATTTATTCTAATTCATTGTATTTCATATTGTATGTATATAAAAAACTATCTTTGCTAATATTTTTTTTGCAACTATACCTCCCAGACGAAGAGGTATGGCAGTAAACAAGAAAATGCATCGGCTATATGAAGCAAACGGCAGACAACATCTAAAAATAATATATTTGACAGAAATACTTTTGTACCGATTGGGGATGTATACGAATCTTTCATTCGGGAGGTTGGAAGTTATATATGGCGTCACATAGCTTTGGATAAGAACACCTGGAAAGAAGTTCTTGAAGCCGATCGGAATGGCATGTTTACATATCTTTCGGTAAATTATTTATTATTTATAAAGTTATATTTAACATGTTTAATTTTGATTTATTTTTAACTTCTTATTTTTTGTAGACATATTTTGATTTTCAAGCCATTTCAAATGATCCCGATGCTAGAATTTTATGGGCACCATCGGATATGTCAGCGGTATAGAGGCCGCAAAAATATTGCAAAAGGTAAAGTTATAGATATGCTAGAGGGTGCGGAGGCAGTAAGGGCTCGACCCCCCGTGGGTATGGATTCAGCGCGTTGGAGTGCTACTATTGACCACGTCTTAACTGATACGCATTGTAAACGATCTAGTGTAAACAAAGAATGCCGGAAGAAGCAAGTAGTTAAGAATCGTGGAGGGACGTGCAGCTACGGTAGTGCTTCTTTCAAAAATGTAAGTTACATTAATGTTTATTCAGTTATAACATATTTTGTAATGTTTATTTAAGTATAATATATTTTTTAATGTTAAATAGAATTTGAATAAACTTGAAGTATTTCACCGTGCACATGTCAATAAACAAGAGGAATTCGTTGACCCGTTAGTTGAAGAACAATATGTAAGTTATTATTACTTAAAAATGAAGTAGAATGTTGTTTTTTTGTGTTTGTTTTGAAGTATATTAACAATCTTCGTGAAATGCAGAATGCTTTAGTTGTTGAGGTTGCTTTACAAACTCAGCACATAGCCGACTCCGGTGGTGATCCGAACTCCATTGATTAGATAGCCTTATTTGAGAAGGTGTTAGGTGCTCGAAGGGGACATGTGAGAGGCATCGGGCCTAAGCCTTCTGTAGCGGGTACAAGTGCTCCCACTCAGTGGCAGTCACAGTCACAGACACCGCAACCAACACAGGTACTTATAATAATAATAATAATCAAAATATAATAATAATAATAATAATAATAATAATTAAAAAAGAATTAAAAACAACAAAAAAACAAAATAGGAAAAAAACAACAAAAAAACAACAAAAGACAAAAAATCAAATAAAATGATGAAATTGAAAAAGGAAGGAGATACTTATAGAAAACCCTAACTAATATGAAGTGTGGCATGTGCTACCCCTTATTTTCTTCCTATTATTAAAATATTGAGTTTTTTTATATACATGGTGGAAGGCTGCAAGCTAATATTTAAAGAAGCAACTAGTATTTTACTAGGCTTAATAAAAAAATCCAAAGTGTTAAATCATCTGTCCAAGTAAAAGCCCGCTCTAAAAAAAAGTAAAAGCCCGCTAAATGAAATGAATTAACTGACCCACTACATGCACACCAATGATTCTACACAGGGAAAAAGAATGAACAAGTCCAACTTACGTAATAAAAATTTGTAATTATTTTATGAACGATGCTTTGATTTGTAGTGTAGAAAAAAACACTTATGGTTAAGATCAAACGAGTGATAAAACACTTTTGAAAAATGGATAAACGAAGAGGTCACCCTTAAAATGCAAGTTTTTTGTGCTAGTTTGTTATTGCTAATAAAATCATAATTTTTAAAAAATATTATCTTATTATCTTTTATCCGGATTTTTTTTGCGCCACCCACAAAAGTTTCTGGTTCCGCCATTGGTCACATCGTGATAGAGTCCAGACAAAATAGTCGCGCAAAACACCCGTTGTACGACGTGACACATAACCCGTCACATTGTGATACCCTATCTGGACTGCTTAAAGCATTAGGCTCTTAATCCTTCAATCCAAACCTTTAAACCTTCCAGAAGACTTTCCCCAACCCAAAGGACCATAAAAATTGTAGCTTTTTAGTCATGCATGTCTAATGCATGTCTTGGATACCAACTAAGTCAAAATAAAGGGAAAATGAGACCAAAACTCACTCATGGAGTCCAATCCACCACCAAACTTCAGATATGTTTAGTTTTATATAATATTTGGGATCTTGTTTCAGTTGTTTATGAGAATTTCTGTGTTAGCGGTTTAATGTTCATCAGTTGTTTGGATCCGATGGTGATATCATATTAACTCCAGTTGGATGTTGGGAGAAGGATAGAGATTCATTTGGATATGAAAAGGTATGAGATTTCTAAGTACTTTACTCTTTGAGTAGAGTTGTAATGCAGAAGGAAAGTAGTGGATCTGAGGCGGTTGGTACGTCTTATTTGAGGGTGTGTGAATCTTGGTAGTCTATCGGGTGTTTTCGTAAGGGTTGCATGTGTTCTGAACAAGATAGTATGATTTATTGCTTTCATGTAGGAACAAATGTTCGACTGCATATCACCCTAAAATATAGGATGGTTTACGTGGTTTTAGAGTTGTATGTCTTGTGTTGTGATTGGCAAGTGTTGGGAGGGATTTTAACCAGGTTCCTACAGGTCGATGGGATGATGGGAGAAAGTGAAGCACTCCTAATTATCGAGTAAAGTAAGTCGGTTGGTGCATGCGGGAGGAGAGTTCATGCTATACTGAGTAGACAAGATTTAGAATTTTCAAGTTAAAGATCATGATAACTCAAGGGATACTCTTGAGAGTGTGAAACATGTTTAAACATGCGATGAGTTCAGTGTTAGGAAGATACCGCAAGCTTTATCTTATAAGATGAACAATAGATAAACATCTATAACTATGAAATGAGTATATGGGGATAATATGGACCTTGGAGCCATTAAGATAAGTAGCTTAATAGTAAGTGTTAGAAGCAAAACACAAGGCCAACAATTTTGAGGATGAAATTATTGTAAGTAGGGGAGAGTTGTAACACCATGTTTTCCATTTAAATTATTCAATAGTGGAATATAAATATTAGAATAAATAAATAAATAAATAAAGGATTTATTAGTGCTTTAATTAATTAGAAAGTATTTATAAGATTTTTGTCATCAAAAAGTTAATTAATTAGTTAAATATATAATAATGAATATATAATGATTTAATAATAATAATAATAATAATAATAATAATAATAAAATTTTAGGGGTATTATCATATTTTTGAAAACCTCTTTTGTAGATGGAAATCGAGTTTAGGGTTGAAACAGTCAAAAGACGAAACCTTAGGGACTATTTATACCAACATACGAAACATGAGTATCTTGTCCCCCATAACACGACACAACTTGTTTGGTAGAGCATTCATTGGATTCTCCTGCTAATCGATCGTGCTCTACTACCTTTATGCTGAAGGCCAAATGGGCAGACCAACTATATGCTGAACGCCGGGACGGACCAGTTGTGCTGAGGGCCAAAGGGATGGACCAACTTCGTGTTGAAGGCTATGTTTGTATGTTTTGTATGTTTATTTTTGTATGTGGTACTTTAAGGAACTCACTAAAATTTTTTCTTACAGTTGTGGACTAAATGTTTTTCATGTACTTATCAGATTGTGAGAATGCAAAGACGTGACTGTACATACACATAAGTAGTTTTATGTTTTGAGATTCTGCGATACTTTTCTTTATAAATCTAATTTTTGGATTGTGGATTATGAACAAAAGGATTCACCTTGATTATAAATCTATGAAAATGGGCCTTTATATTACTTTTAAAAATGAAAAAATTATCCTGAAAATTGGGACGTTGGTGGGTTGGTCCTGATCCCACATCGGTTGGAAAGGAGAAGTAAACATTCATTACGAGCAGGGCCGGCCCAAGGCAAGTTCAAGAGGTGCCCATGAACAGGGCCCATCCTCCAACAGGGCCCAATTTCTCGTTTAGGGTTAATAACTTGCTTTGTGTTTTCGCCTAAAACAGAACACGTTTTCTTCCAAATCAAAGCGCGCAAAATCAAAATTGAAAGCGGTAATATGATTGAAATCGATTTTGCTCCTGCCTCGTATTCAATATACGCGTGAAGGGAAAACAATAGATGGCATACACCGATTCAGTTCTTATTAGCGATCTCATAATCCTAGGATATATCGGGATTTAAAAATTGACATCCTTCAAGGCTTCAAAAAGAAAACAATTTCTTCCATTTGGTTCTTCTGTTCTTAAAAAATCATAGCATTCAACATCCTTCTTGTTCAGGAATCGCAACCTTTAACCACAAAGCACCATCATGTTCAATAATCGTGGCCTGAACTTCTTCTCTTCTTGAGTCTGACATCTTTTTTAAGATGTAAGCAAGGTTGTAAAAAACGTCCGACGTTACCTAGTCGGTGGACTGTGGTCAAGGGATTAATCGGCTAGGCGGAGATTTATCGGGGACCATTAATTGCTAATTTGTTGAATTTTAAAAAATTAAATATGACTAATATCATATGAAAGCTCGTAAATCCCACTAATATGATAACAAAATAGGTTAATATGATTAATACAACACTAATCATGCCTCAAATAGTTTCCATTGAAATAAAACTTCTTCAAAATGTTAAAATTTCATCGTTTTATAATGTTTCACTCATTATCTATGCAGGGATTAATCGCTAGGCGCCCTCTAATCGGTCGAGTAGCGCCTAGGGGTTAATCGGAGATTAATCGGAACCTAGTCGTGATTTTTACAACAGTGGATGTAAGTTACTGAGTACGTTTTGTATCTTTGAAAGACTTTTTACTTTTTAGAGTATGTTTCAGATTTAGATTTTAACATATTCTTAGAGTAATACATTTGGTTTCTCAAGAGTCAAGTCAAGATTTCTGATTTCATTCTTTCTACATAATCAGAGGTATTATACATTTTCTATTTTTGAGCCTTCATTTTTTTTAAATATCTTAGTTATCATCTTAGTTTGATCCTTCATTCTTTTTTATTTTTAGTTTTTAAGAGATAATTGTTGTATATATAATTATGATTTTGACATCTCTTCTGATTTTGAAATTTTCAAGAGGCAACCTATACAAATAAGGTTAGTAGTTCCAGATTTTGCAGATTTTGAAAAGGTAAATAACAATTCTGATTATATCGTATTATCAGTTTTGAATTTTAAATTAAAGTCATCTATTTTTTTTTGTCTTTCTGATTCGGATTTATGCATTTCATTTTTTTCAGATTGATTTTTCAAAAGCAGGAAAGGAGAAAATTTCAGTGATGTGTTTTCCTAATTCATCTGAAAGAGAGAAGTTGGGCTTGGATATTAAAAGGATTATATATTTTGAGTGGAAACGAGTTTACTTTTTCATGTACTATTTTGAAAGGACTTGTAATATACATATACTGTCGGATTAGATGAAAAATAGTAATTTTAATGTTGATATTTTTAGAATTTATTGCTTAAGGCCCTTTATTACTAAATTGCACAGGGCCTCTAAATTCTCGGGGTCGGCCCTGATTACGAGGGTGTGGATACCTTCACTGTTGCAACGTGTTTTAAAGCCGTAAGGGTAGCAGTGTCTATAAGAACTCTGCAGTTAAACGTGTCTGGGTGAGAGCAATTCAGGGATGGATGACCCACTAAGAAGCTTTTGTGCCGGGAGCCCAAAACGGAAATTATTATGATACGTTCTAGAGGGAGGGGATGTTACATATATAGCCTTACATCTCAATTAAATCCAATCTATTCTCCATTTAGAACATGATTGGAGGGACCTAGACTCACTATTGCTAAAAAAATATGGAATTGTGTTGCTACAGTTGGTGGACAATATATTTAGACTCATACATAGTCTTTTTCTAGTTTCATCGATAGGGTAATTTTAGTCACGTATATGTTATTCCATGTTTAGATAGTGGAACCTCATCTTTTGGTGATTGCAATCATCCCATCAATATGATAATAAATCATAAGAAGATGAATAAATTGATTTTTTTTTCTCTTGCCCCTTTTCATTCCATGGGCAAAGGTCAGTGGGTCATCGATCTTGGTTTATATTACAACATATTGAAGGGTTTTATAAAATTGCATCTTTGGCTAATTTACTTATATTTCTTTACTTTGGGAGGTATACAATGAGCTCCAAGCATTTCATTTCGATGGTTCTGTTAGTTTTTTTCAGATGTTAGTGCTGCTACAACTTATTTATACCTATCTACTTAAGTGCTTAATTTCATTATAAAATGGTACTAAATGCCGACAAATACTTACTTGGGTTAAGGGCAAAGAAATTTGGGAGCACACACACGATATAAAAGAACATGGCTAAATATATTTGGCATATCATGATATATGATATATTTGAATCTAGAAGTTAAGACATGATTATTAGTTGTATATTATTTACAAGTATATGAATTTTATTGAGAGAGCTTTAAGAGCCAAACTTGTTTAAGGGAGCCCTCATATGAATCGTGCTAGTTAGTGTGGAATGAATTCTCGATAATATTCGCTCTTATGAATATTTTTACTTTCTTGCATTCATATTATCATCCTTTTGTATACACATATTAAGGTGATATCATACTTAACAAAAACCTAAGGAAATAAAAAAGAAGATATACTATATGAATGATTATATCCGAAATTTGGTTGCAAGTGACTACATAACCGGATGTTTTTCGAAAGTATAGATTTGCCCTTATAAAAAAACGTTGGAGTGATGATTGGTATTTGGTACCCTTTGTGTAGGGGAGAAATCCGCCTAATAATGACATTTTAGGCTTTAAAGATTTGAAATTGTATTTTAGTTTTAGTTGGGATTAGCCAAGTAAAGGTTTTTTTCACCATAAAAACATAATGATTTGGTTTAGGTGAAATATGGGAAACATATTTTGGAAGAGAAAGGGCAAAAAGGTCTCAACATTTTTATACCTAAACAAAATAAAATAATTATATAAGAAATATGAATTATCATAACTTTAAGGTGCTGTTGTTTTTTCTGAGGCAAAATGTTTACAATCTGCGGACCATATCTGTAGACATCTGTAGTAGAAGATGTAGTAGAAGAGGTGAATCAAATGTCTGCATTCTGAAATCAGAAAACTGTTTGTTTTTTAATATCTGTAGACTATTAAAATAAAAAAAAAATCTAATTAAACTAGTTTTTTTTTTAAAAAGCTTAAAATAGTTTTTAATAATTTTATGACTTTATTATAAATAATTAACAAATGTAGATAAACTTTTATATATTGTTATATAAAAACTGAAAATAAAATGGTAAGAATTAATGTATATATTTGATAAAAACCAACAAATTTTGGTTGCAAAATACCTAAACATTGTAATTAGGGATAAAAAGATTTAACATATAAAATGGATGAAAATAAACTTTGACTTTAAATGAAAATTTTTCAAATTTTCATTTTACTTTTTCAATTAAAATAGTTAAAAAATGTCCATAATTTTTTTCTTAAAAATGAATGATAATGCATTAAATAATGTTTTATAAAATTTGACACAAAAAATATAAGACAATATTAAGATTTTTTTCATATTTATATAAATAGCTCCAAGAACCATTATTGTAATTAAATATTTAGTTATAAATTTGTCACAAAGATCATGATTGTATCATCAAACAATTTTTTTTAAGTATTGTAACTTTTTTTCCAAATTATTTATCATAGATAAAGTTGGAATAAATCTAAGTGTTTTTTTTTTTTTTTTTTAAACAAAGGTATATGTTTTTTAGGCTAGAAGATGTCTGAAGAGGTTTGAAGACTCTGGTCCACATCTGCGCCAAGAAGAGGGCGTGCAGACCTTTTTAGGTCCACAGTCTTCAAAAAAACAAACAGTCTGCGAAACCTAATGTATGCTCGTGGTTTGCGTGGTGCAGACAGAAGAGGCCAAAAAGATCTACAGACAAAAAACAAACAGCAACTAAGTCATTCTCAATTTTTCATCAATAAATATATTCTATAAAACATAAAAATGGTCAAAGTAAACCAAAGAGGATCGGTTGGCTGCATGTTCAGGTAAATGTCAAGTTTACGCATGTAGACAATGGCAACGAACTTTCAATACTCACTCCATAATAACAATGTACTTCTGATTGAGAAGTACATTGCTATCCAGGAGTAGGTATTGAAGCTTCATTTCAATTACAGTAAATGAAACTGGACATATCTGCACTTGCCCACTCAAATTGACATATTTTCCCCTCTAGTTTGATACTAGCACCAAGATAAACTCCAAATCATTCACCTAGGATGGAAAAGCAACATAAGGTCTCTTATAAGTTATAAAGCTATCATTAAATAATGGTTTGTTTACCTTTTAAAATGAATTTAGTTTTAAAGGATGAAGGATAAGCTTATTTAAAATACGTTGCTACAAATTTTTTGCTATAGGTTATTGTAGATCGTATTCATGAGGAAATAAAGGACGAACTTAGGGTGGAACGTGAAGAAATTGAGGCCAAAAGACAAGAAATTGTCAAGATTTATAACGATATTCACACTTGATTCACCAAAGGAAGCAACCCACCCAACTAATTAAACTTCCACACTTGATTTTTGTAATTTGGTTTCAATAGTTTGAAAACGATTTAGACTTTGACACTTGATATTTTTAATTTAGTTTCAATACTTTAAATGTGATTTGTTTTCAATATTTTAAAATCGAATATTAATCTTCATTTTTCTAGTCAAATATTAATATTTAATTTAGTAGTTAAATTTTAATTTAATTTATTATATACTTTAAAATTATGTTGTAAATTTTGGTTATAGATTTAGAACAATAAAACTAATGATATAACTAACAATCATCGACGAAAATACGACATAATCCGCTTTCGTAACAAGTTACTCCGTAGCTAATAACTCATCTGTGACGGATAAGCGACGGAATTCAGAGGTTCCCTGGGCAATTTGTGACATCGCTAATCCTGCTACTAACAATTAGCGACAACGGTTCTTCTGACTACCGAAATTTGTTGGAAATCTATTATTGACACCTCTGTTTCTAGTAGTGATGTTTTGATAGTTTCTTGGATATGCACAAATAAGAGTGACGATGATTGTTAAGAGATCGACCAGGAAGCTTAGAGAATAATATTAAGGATAAATTGAAAAAAGATGCAACATCCCATTTCCGATGATGTTTTTCTTCGTTTATCAAGAAATTTAGTTCAATGAAAAGTTGAAGGACGGAGCAGAATGAGACGTTATTTATCACAATCATTGAAATTTGAGATTTAATTATTCCCCTCGATGGCGCGACACGGTAGAAAGGATGTTGCGGCACAGTGTCGGCCCTTGGGCTGATGGCCTTTTCTTGCTATTTGGGCCTATTTAAGGAGCTCTAAACCCTAGGGTTCGAAATTTGCACCCTCTATAGCCTCCAAAACCTCCCTTAATAGAAACCCTAGCCTCCATACTTGGTTTTGAGCTTGTTCTCTTGATTTTGTGAAGCCTGAGGAAGAAGGAATTCCGTTTTGGTGTAAGGAAGCAAAGAGCTTGCTTAGATCCATCATCTACTTCAGATTTATGAGTCATTGGAGGTATAAAGTTCAAACCTTGAACTTTGCTTTTTCTAGATCTAAGTTTATTCACCTTCTGGATGGTTTTGAGTCCCTTTCCTATATATCATTGGAGTTGAGCAACTCCTGCACCATTTAAATGACACAAGTGACTTCTGGACTTGAGTGTTTGAGGAAAGGTGTGTTTTCATGCTTCCTTTTGAGGTCAAGCATGTGTCTTGGTTCACTTTGAAGTTAGGTTTAGAGTTTGGGTGCATTTGAGACATGCGAATGGATAAAGTTGGAAACTTTATCTATTAGGACCATTAAAGTCATCAGATTTGAGCTTTTGAGATTTGTAGATTAAAGGTTAAGTGCTTAATCCATTAAGTTATTTTGGATGTTCACCATGACGTGGGTGGTTGGACACGATGCGGTAATGAGTTTCGACCGCGACTGTCCTGTCGTGTAGCTACCACGGCATGGTCATTGGTTGGCCACGATATGGTGGTTTAACCGTTGATCGTTTACTTTTTGACCAGTTTGACTTTTAGTTAAACTTGAGTAGAATTGGGTATTTAACTAAGGGTTGGTCTCGGTTTGACATTAGGTAGCTTGCGTTAGTTGTTCTGTTGTTGAGGTCGTTGTTGAGCTTTTGTTGTTTAACCCATATGAGTTTCCTCACTATACTATGTGTAACGATGTATATCATTGCATCATAGGATGTATATGAGTAGGTTATGTTGGTTAGAGTATCGATAGATTGGTGACTACCGAAGTGAATATCATAGGGGTTGTATGTATTCATGTGAGATAGCCTGAGAACTCTTGATCTAGGCTTTCTTGCCTGTTCCTTATTTGGTTGTAGCTTTAAGGTAGGATCATCTGTTCGATTGTGTATATTATCTTTGATTACATATAGCTATGCATTCATTTGGTGATTGGTCAGTAGTAGCATAGAGTGCAGTATGAGTCCTATGTATGATAAGAATATGTTGTAGTGAATTGTTAGATAGGTAGTTTAGTTTAGACAGTTGCATGTGTTTTTGGATTATTGTTTTAATGTTCGGTATATATGTCGACATATCTTGTGGCGAGTTGAGGGCGATCCTGCTTTGTGTAGTAGGCCAAGATATTTAGGCGGACCTGCTCTATGCTGAAGGGCAGTGACAGACCAATTTTATGCTGCAGGCGAGAAGGGCGGACCAGTCGTGGACTGAAGGCCCATGTTTGTATGCTTGCATGTATATTGTAATGTATGGTTGGGGAGCTCATTAAGATTTAATTTACAGTTATAGATTAAACGTTTTTCAATATCAGTTCGTGGGGATGTGAAAACGTAAATGTACACACGCATCAACAACTTTTGCATTTTGTAATTTTACGGTTGTTATTATACTCTTATTTTGGGATAATGTCTTTCGAAACAAATGATCTTGATGGTTTTGTTATATGAAAAAGGTGTTTTAGACTTGATTAAAAATCAAAAAAATTATTGTAAAATTGACTTTACAAAAAATAACTTAGAAATTATATTTGACTAATTCCTTTTATCACTTGATAATTAACCTTTTAGTAATTTTGGCATGGGTGATGGACTATTTTAATTTTTTAGACTTATCGTGTATCTTTTGGATCAAAACATATATCATACATACTTATAAAGCTAGCATTTTTTCTTGAATCTCATGCATTTGAAACTCCCATTCATTTTTCCTTTCACCACATTCATTTAAAACTCTTATGACTTTTCAATTTCTTTATAATAATGATTATAAGTTGGTTAATAAGGTTAAATAAATATAAAACCTAAAGTGTAATCATATATAAACTAAATTTCTATATTAAAAAAAATATATTTTCTTCTACTTATAAAGTTATGTTTTTAACTTTTAATATATTATACTTAATTTATTAGGTCTAATATGTTGTTGTATGTAAACCATTATCATTTTAAAGCTACAACTTTTGAACAATTTGTATAAAATACGTAAATTGTTAATTTAAATATAACCTCACAAGATCAACTTAAATATAAATTTTAGTTCAACTTAAACAACCTAAAAAATATTTTGTAAATAGTTAAAAGTGATAAATTGTAGTGTCTTTCTAATAATGATTATAAGTTGGTTATTAAGGTTAAATAAGTATCAAACCTAAAGTGGAATCATAAATAAACTAAATTTCAATATTAAAATAATATTTTTACTTCTACTTATAAAGTTATGTCTTTAACTTTTAACATATTATACTTAATTTATTATATTTAATATGTTGTTGTATGTAAACCATTATCAGTTCAAAGCTACAACTTTTGAACAGTTTGGACAAAATACTTAAATTGTTAATTTAAATATAATATTACAGGATCAACTTCAATATAAATTTCAGTTCCACTTAAAAAACTCAAAGAATATTTTGTGAATAGTTAAAAGTGATAAATTGTAGTGCTAAATGGAAAAACTAAATTATAATATCAATTTAACTAAAATATTTCCTAAAGATATTTTTATAATCGTTAAAAGTTTTCAAATAAGTAGCTTAAAATAACTTACAATAACAATAGTTAAAAATAACTCTATATAAATAATTATTTTGTTACCTTTAAAATAAAAAAAAATTGTTTGATGTTTTAAATAATTACAATGATAGAAATTAAGACGTTAAGCAAATAAATTTTAAAAAATTAATTAACAATAACAAAAAATATAAATAACATTAAACCATATATTATATTTTTTTTCATGAGTAACTCGTGGGTAGAAGACATTCAAACGGTTGAGATTATGCAGTTATAGTAGATGTATATATTATCATATAATTCAAAATAATCAATATATTATATCAATTTAGTATATGAATTAGGGATATAGATCCGGTAAGAAGGAAATTTTTGGTAGGAAGGTAAAGAAGTTTTTTTTCTATATATTTTTTTGACAAACAAAATAAATGAATGACTAGATGATTCATTTGTAAGATGATTCACAAGAAAAAATTCCCAAAAAAACATCTTTATGATTCATTTTTAAGTAAATTAAGAAAAAATTCACTTTTATGACAATTTTAGTGAATAACAACAAAATCATTGTATAAATGAATCATCGAGATGTTTTTTTGAGAATTTTTTCTTGTGAATCATCTTACAAATGAATCATCTAATGATTCATTTTGTTTGTTCGCGAAAATTTTTTTTAGAAAAAAAACTTCTTACCCTCCTACCAAAAATTTCCTTCTTATTTGATCTTGACTCTATGAATTAGTATATCAAATTTAACAACAACGTTATTGTTATATTTAAAAATAAACATATATTTGTAAAGATTTCAACTATATAGGTGTTTCTGCGCAACGCGCGGGCATTCGCCTAGTTCTCTAATAAATATGGATCTTTTTGCCACATGTCACATTCTCATTTATTTTGTCACATGTCATTTTATGGTTATTTTAAATTAAATTTTATTCAACATGTCATTTTATGGTTTTTCTATTTTATTAAATTTCACATAATATTTAAATATAATAATAAATGCATATCAATTTCATTAATTGACTTTCCTTCTAATTTTAAAATTACAAAATTGAAGCCTCGTTAGTTTTCTTTATTTATTTGTATAAATTTAAAAAAGAAAAAAATACTTTGATTTTAATAATTCAATATTTTTCTTATAAATTCAAACATCTCAATGTTTAGAATTTCATATTTAATTTCTCTTATAAATAAACTCATGTATTGCATGAGTTTCACATCTAGTATATGATAAATCACGAAGACCTTTTTATCATATTGTTTGATTTTCAGGTTTGATAAAAACTTTTAATCTATCATGATATTATTACGAAGATGATTTTGCATAATTGATTAAATTAAAACCCCAACTTTGCACAAGATTCATGTTTTGGATACTTTTAGACATCTTACTATCACTGATCGAATGTCTAAGGGTTGGGACACGACTACTCTGAGACGTGATCCTAGAGGTGGAGTTGAGCAGGAGCAGTGGGATGGGTTACTTATGATTGCTCAGAACGTCCAACTTCAGTCGATACCTGATAGATTGGGCTGGATTATTGATACTGATGATATGTTTTTTGTTTCTTCTGCTCGTGGCTTTATAGATGGAACTATGCTTTTTATAGGTGGTGAAGTGACCCGGTGGAACAATTGGGCTCCCATTAAGATTAATATTCTTATATGGAGGATTTAGCTGCTTAGTATTCCCACTAAAGAGAGACTTTCTCACAGGTGGGATTATGGTAGAGTTGATTCTTTGTCCCATTTATTCTAGCAATGTGGAGACTATTGAGCATTTGTTCACAAGTTGCACTGATCTATTTATGATTTGGAGACGTATTGCTATTTAGCGGAGTATCCATATGTCGGGGCAGATCTCAGTTCATTCCTTGATATCGTGGTCTGATTCTATTTCTATGAGAAGAGGCCAACATCAAACGTTTGATGCAGTAATTATGACTACTTTTTAGTGTATTTGGAGTTTTCGAAATTCCACTATTTTTGGAGCGGTGAACCCTTCTAAATCTATACTTTTTGATGAGGTTGTTTATAGAGCATTTTTTTGGATTAGTAATAGATGTAGGAAAGCCAAGGTCATTTGGAACTCTTGGCTCCATAATCCTACAATTTTAATGTAATTTTTTTCTAGCTTTTTGCTAGTTTTTTAATAAAATCCCCAATTTAAATATTAGCATATATTCTTATTAAACTAAAATTCTAGTTATTATTAATATATATATATATATATATATATATATATATATATATATATATATATATATTAAAGTTAGGAAAGATTTTAACAGTAAAGTGCCACCTTTTTTGTCAATTTTGGTTCTCCAACTTACAACGTTGACCCTTCATCTTTATGTTTTTGTTCACAAACAACCCTTTCACTTTGGTTTGAATTTTTCATAACCCTCGCATTTTATTACATATTATTAGTATTTTGTCTTTTGGCAGAAATGGTCCCTCATCATTATTATTATTATTGTTAGACAAAATTACACGATTGGTCCCTGTGGTTTACCAGATTTAACATTCTCTTTTTGGTTTTAAATTAATGTTTTATTTATTAGAAAATACCCACCCAATACCATAAACCCACCCACCATCTACCATCACCACCACCACCACCGCCAAAATTACATAAATGGTCCATATGGTCTACCCATGGTGACAAATTCAGTCCCTACTACCTGAAAATACCAAATTACCCTCACATTAACGGACAAAAAGCAACCAACATGCTACTTTACTTTACAAAACAATACCTTCCGACCCGGCAACGCCGGTGAATCTTTTCTAGTTATTATTATTATTATTATTATTATTATTATTATTATTATTTGGTGGGCCTTATGTTTTGGATTAGCATCCGTAGCTATTACGTTACTATATTAGGACGTCCCATTCTGTAGCCGATCCGTAACGATTCCGTAGCTATTTTCTGTAGGAAAACCCCTATTTTCTAGTAGTGACCGGAATATAATGGATATGCGATTTGAATGATAGAAAACTTTATGGCGTAAAACACGTACTTTATTAACGTAATAACCTAAATAATATCACAACATTACTTTTTATAAGATATCTACTATAGTCAATTGTTTTTATTTTGATTATTTTATAATATAATCACTTGCAAAATTCATATCCACCGCCACTCAAGTCATATACGTATATATGTCACGTTGATCACTATTTTTTTTAAGTTAATGTCATGCTTTTTACTTGAGGAAAAAATGACGTGTTGAAAGTATACCAAACTTACTACATCCCCTACACGTGTCACAATCTTCTAACACGTGTTACAGACTTGCTCTGCCACCCTCCATCCTTCATCCACCTTATAATCAAAACTCCCTCCCAACAACAACGGCAGAAAGATAAACATCACACAAAAAGATTTGCAAAAACAACGTAAACACAAGAATATCAGGTCCTTTAACAATGGCGGCAATGCATTTCACAAGAACAGGAATCTTCAACATATCTAAAGCAAATATCCCTCGTTTAACGTCTCTTTCTTTTACTCACAAAGCCTCGAGGGTTTGCTTCACTTCTGCCTCCAAACATTCTCAGGTATTATCAACATTCAAATGGATCGATTTCACTAGATTATCTAAATGTTCTTGTAACCCGTTATATATGTCATCGTTTTTCACAGGGAAAACATGCAAGTGAAGAAACCAACAATGGGTATAACGCAGATGAAACAGTCGGCTACTATGGTGGAAAGTCATCGGATATGGGACGAGATCCAAAGGACAAAATGAAAGAAGGTAAAGAGAGAATGAAAGAAGGTGCCGGAGAAATGAAAGATGAATCCATGGATAGTATGAAAGGAAAGGCTACAGAAATGAAAGACAAAGCAAACGACATGGCAGGAAAAGCAGCAGACAGAGCAGGTGACATGAAAGAAAAGGCGAAAGAAAAGAGTTACGAAATGAAAGGAAGTGCTAAAGAGACTGCAAACAAGGCAGCAGATAAAGCTGGAGAAGGGAAGAATAAAGCTGCAGATATGGCGAAGGCGGCAAAGGACAAGACTATGGATGCTGCCGGAGCTGTGGCTGAGAAGACAAAGCAGACGGTGGCAGGAGCATGGGATGCAGCCAAAGATACGACACAGAAGATCAAGGAGACTGTTGTTGGGACATCAACTGATGATGATGATGATTGGGGGGATGATCGTACAGGGAAAGGGAAAGGGAAAGTGATGGGTGAAGATGATGTGAATCTAAGGAGGAAAGTTGGTAATCTTGATCATGAAAAGAAGGATTATTAGTGGTTCTTTTTTGTTGATTTCTTTCTTTGTGTTTTTAATTACGTACCCCAAGATTTTTGGGTTGTTTAGAGATCTTGGATACCTGCAAGTTGCCAAAATAATCGTCCAAGAGTGAAAGATAATGTTAATGTATATATGTTTTAAAATTATGTTATAGTTTACAGATGTTTACCATCTTCTTGATCGCAAAAGATGTAGAGAACTTATGAAACCATAATTAAAATAATTGACTTCATATTAACCATTGAACGAGAGAGTAATGTAATAGAATGATGCATTTTAGGAGCAACCTAATATACTTGAAAATTGAAATTACAATCTTCTAATGGAAAGAAATAGGGTCGAAGCTAGGCATCCACAATGCAACATCATTTTTTTACATTTAATATAAATATCAATTTTTTTCCTATGAATTTCAATAGAAAATTATAAAAATTAATTTTTATAGTATATATTTAAAAATTAATTGAATGCCATGGTGATATAATCCTTTAAATGACAAATAGTCGCCTCATTTAATCCTCCTATTAAACTAAACTTATGATGGTCTAAAACACGAATAGATAATGGTTATTATTTTTTTGTATAACTCGACTTGATTATTAAATATGTGTTGGAAGATCCTCGTAATTGGAAGGACGCTGTATATGTTATTAACTTATTGCATTTTCTTTTCGTATTTTACATTTGTTTCATATGACTTGCTATAATGGTAAAGTTGACAAACGGTAGAGTTTCATATTGGATTCTTTGATAACAACGTAAGAGATTTAATTTCCTGTAGGCATCGCCAACTCGAAGCACACGTAGAAACGTAAGAGGTTTCCCAAATCGATATGTATTTGTACTAAAAACAGGGCAATCTAAGTGAAGTAATTCAGAATCTGAAGCATTACTTTCTTGAGGAGAAAAGGTATCAGAATGTTAATTTTTCTTTTCTTTCAGCAAGAAAAGCATCTCAACCCTTCAAAACACCTTCCTTCTCCAATCAAGTTTCAATCTTTTCCAAAAAAAAAAAACAAAAATAGTTTTGAGTGAAAAAGAAATGGCTCCTGAGATTGTGGATGATGATATTGAACAACATCTTCTCGAAAAAATCAGTCATGACATTCAACGTATAGGTGATCAGCAAAATCTAATGACTAGATACTATTCATTAGATTCTGATTTTAATGATGTGAAGGACATCCTCACGCGTACAAGAAATCCAGATTATAACGGGGATTGGTTGAGTGCAAGAAGGGAGAATCTTTATTACCTCAACAATTTGTTGAATGAATGGCAACTCATCAAGAAACGCAGCTCATTTGCTCCTGTTGAAGATCGTGAAGCATGTCTGAACATCAAGAAGAGCTTAAAGAAGATGATGAAGGAATTCAAAGGTGAAGAATCCAGTTCAAGAGGTGATGCAGAATACTCTGTTACTCGTCATCAAGACCCACAACACCTCACTTTTGAAAGAAACAAGGAAGATGTTTACAGGTGGAGCTCCAGGCATGGACCGAGGAAAGTTCATGGTTTTGAACACAATGCCATGGCCATGGAGAGGGAGCTTGCCATGCGAAATATTAATGTTCCATATAAGGTTTTTGGGGTTGTGGGAGTCGCCGGAATTGGGAAAACGACTCTTTGTCAGGACATTTTTGGCCGGAAGTTAGTAAAGGAGCATTTCTGTCCGAGGATCTGGGTTTGTTTATCCAAGCAACCTAGAGACAACCATGACTACAGAAAAGAGATTGTTGTCAGGATCTTGAAATGTCTCGGAATAGAAGATAAAGTCATAAGTGATGTAGCGAAGGAAGAACATGGACTCCGGAAACTGATTCTTCTTATCCGGCTACAACTGATTGGAAAAAGATATTTGATTGTTCTCGATGATGCTTGGAACGATAACGAATTCTTCTTGAAATTGATTCGAACGGAAGACCCGAATATGAAATGGGGTGAGGAGTTGGCATACGCATTGCCAAAAGGGTGTGGTGGAACAGTCATTTCGTCGAGCAGGTCGGATGCATTACTAAAAAAGATGCTTGGGAAAGATGTAAGTTTGCTTTATTTGAAGCCACACACCAAGGAGATCATTGATCAGATTTTCCGAGACACCGTGATTGGGTATGAGGAAGACGAGAGGGAATTCCCTACGCATTTGGATGAATTGAAAATGGAGATACTAAAAAAGTGTGATGGAATACCGTTGGCTGCAAAATTGCTTGCTAAAATTGCTCGGGAACCATTGCCGCTAAAGCTGAAACCCCCACCGCCAACAAGCGTCGTCGGAGGTAATGAGAATAAACAGGCTCCGGAAAGTGGTGGCGAACAGTTGAAAGGCGGTGTCGAAGCCGGTGGCAGTGGCAGCGGCAGCGGTGTTCATGACGGTGAGCACAACGGCGTTGTTCTTCCAAATCCGAAGCAGAAGGATGGTCTCCCTCCGATCGGATCCGATCAGGTGGGATAAGCACTGGAAATAAAAAATGCCGATAGGTTTGGGTTTTTTAACAAAATAAGCTTGTTATTGTAAGTTTGTTTTCTTGATAAAGGAAAATAAGATTATGACATAATTTACTTAATGTATAAATTATTATTTTTATCAATTTATGTTTTGCATGACTGTAAAATCATAAATGGAAAAATTATATCAAAGTGAATTAGTTTCACATATGTTGGCAAGGTTTTGTTTGTGTGATACATATTAGGGAGGAAGGAGTCGTTCCCTCCCAACCCACCGAACTCATTGTCACATTAATTTTTCTCTTTTATTTTTCTTCATCTTTCCGAACCCACAACATACGGAAATCCTATCTTTTTGAACTCACTCAACCCACTCAATTAAAAAAAAATACAAAACAACTAAGGTACAAGTTTTAAAACACATGGTACAAGAAAAAATAAGAAAGAGAAATTAGAGAGAGATGATGAAGTGAGTTAGTGAAACCAATCAACTCACTCGTTGAAGCAGAAGTGGTACCGCCGATAACTCTATTGCTAATTAAGATTTTACATTTGATTGTTTTGTATTTTTTTTTAATTGAGTGCGTTGAGTGAGTTCAAAAAGATATGATTTCCGTGTGTTGTGGGTTCGAAAAAATGAAGAAAAATAAAAGAGAAAAAGTGATGTGGTAGTGAGTTCAGTGGGTTGGGAGGGAATGACTCCCTCTTCCCTTACAATATGTTTTATGGATGCAAATTGCAATGATTAGGGAGGAGGGAGTCATTCCCTCCCAACCCACTTAACCCACTGTCATATCATTTTTTCTCTTTTGTTTTTCTTCATCTTTCCGAACCCACAACACACGGAAATCATATCTTTTTGAACCCACTCAACCCACTCGATTAAAAAAAATACAAAACAATCAAATGTAAAATCTTAATTAGCAATAGAGTTATCGGCGGTACCACTCCCGCTTCAACGAGTGGGTTGATTGGTTTCACTAACCCACTTCATCATCTCTCTCTACTTTCTCTTTCTTATTTTCTCTTGTACCATGTGTTTTAAAACTTGTATCTTAGTTGTTTTGTATTTTTTTTAATTGAGTGGGTTGAGTGAGTTCAAAAAGATAGGATTTTCATGTGTTGTGGGTTCGGAAAGATGAAGAAAAATAAAAGAGAAAAAGTGATGAGGCAGTGGGTTCGGTGGGTTGGGAGGTAACGACTCCCTCCTCCCTTAGTAACGAAAAGAACAACTTAAGCAAAAACAAGCAAAATCATTGTGGTCTTGTACAATAGAAATCACAAGCTCACAAACGGATTAATACGTTTGTCATGATACTCTTCTAATTCAAGATGAATAAATTGAGTTGTGATGTTCAATGAGTATTCGTGTGATCTGTAACGTTCGATTGAGTTGAATGATCCATGTTTTAAGACACGATTTCAAATTGAATTAATAGACATTTTGTTTACGCTTTGTATGATTTTTTTAGTAGAAAGCATGAATTCCTTGAATTTAGAAAACTACATATACTTGATTATAGGATAAATAATAGAAAGATGGGGTGGGTCGGATCGGAGTAATTATAACATCCGTCATGTGAGGTTAGAAGTTTTGACATTTAAGTGTAAATTGTAACAAATAAAATCACTTTTGATTTAAATAAAATAATTATAATTAATTAAAAATGCTTGTTTCAAATGTTGTAATTAAGTTTTAGAGTTTAAAGGTAGAGTCTACTTATAAAAAATTAGAGATTTAAGCATGTAACTTTAACTTAACCTTACTAACTAGTGTTGGATTTGATCTGTAAAAGTGTCGATTGTTTAGGATCTAAGTAAAAGCCAAGGACTTGGTTAACTAGGTATTTATTTTATAAAAAAAACATTCGAACTACTCTTGTAAAATGGTAAAAGTTTATATCTTAAGCACTTGTTTGGATCCATTTATTTAAACATTTAGGTAATTTGTGAATTAAAAAATAAAAAAATATTATTTATTTTAGAATAAGGGTAAATTGGTAAAATAGCTAAAACTTAAATATGGAAATATAAATAGTTTCCTATTTTTGAGGAGTTTTTAGTGGAACTTTTGAAATATGAAATTAAAAAAAAAAACAAATTAAATTTCAAAATTGAGAACGTGCAAGTTCTTATATAATTCGAAATTTCAATTTACAATTATTATTTTACAATTTTGGTATATTCTGATCAAAGTGTGCGATATTTTTAAAAAATTCTTATATGAATATTAAATTCATGATATATATTTGAAACATATTATTATTCATATATAAACACACACATAATCTTCATAGACAAAAAACATTAATATTCATGACAAAATATATTAAGATACAATTTTTATAGAGAAAAGCATAAATATTCATGATAGAATATACACACATAATTTTCATAGAGAACAACATAAATATTCATGAAAGAATATGTATACATATAATGTACATAGGAAAAACCATAAATATTCAGAATAGATTATACACACATACAATATTCATAATAAAATATATGAACACATAATCTAATGTTTATCTATAAGTTCTTGTGTAAGTACTCATGGTGAATCTAGAATAACTTCATCAACCTAGCTTGGAATAGCTTCATCAACCCACCTAAATAACACAATTCAATAGTATCATCAAATATTCATTTATACAAACATGAATATTGTATGTAAATAAAAAAACTATACACATAAAGATTCACACATGAAAAAATTGAAGCAATATCCATTCATTTAGGAATACAGACAACGAATATTCAAATGACAATTAAATAATCTATTTAAAAAGCATTCAACATATAACATGCATTCACTACAAAATATTTACCTATAAATGTGTTTTTGACATAACATTCAGTGTAGAGTATTCATATATAAAAACTTACTATTCTTATTAGAATATATATTAAGCATTAAAAATGACTAATCAAAACCCAAACAAAAAGAAAAAAAAATACAAGTGAAATTCATATTGAAGATAAATCGAATTGTGACATAAAGTCCAACTATTTAATTGTACGGAGGGATAAAAAGGTAAAATTTTAAGGAAAAAATTGAAAAAAAAATACCTATACGAATCAATGGATGTTCAACGCAAAAAGGATTATAGAAATTTTTATCGATGACATTGAGGACAACCATGAAATAAATCTCTTTTCTTCTGTTGAAGATTAAATTTGAGCTTTTTAAATTCAAAATAGAATTTCAAATAACATTTCGCTAAAGATTTAATTCAATACAGAATATTTAATAGAGTGTCTAAATTGAAAAGGGATTTTCTAATAGCAATTCAAGTTCTCAGAAAAAACTAACATTGATACAAGAAATATTGCATGTTGCTTAGAAACACCTTGGAAAATCAAGAAAAGTCTACAAGAAATAGTTGAATAAATGTAATTTAAAAATATGGTGTTTTTACATCAAGTGGGACTAAGAAAATCATGTCAGAAAAGTTGTATATCTACACATTTTTCTCTATATTAAAAAGAAAGGTCAATACTTAGTTTCTTAGATAATAGTTCACATCATTAGAGTTAGATAGTAAAGCATATAATAAAAAAAAGCAACAAGTTTAGAATGAAACCAAATTTGTCGAAAGAAAGGTTGTCATCATTAGAGTTAGATAGTAAAGCATATAAGAAAAAAAAAGCAACAAGTTTAAAAATGAAACCAAATTTGTCGAAAGAAAGGTTGTCATCTAGGAGGAAAGAAAACTTCTTACCACACAATTGCTTTAATGGTTTCCTGCATGTTTATAAATTCCTTTGTCGGAAAAACCGACTGTACTTGCTGCAAAATTCGTTGTCACTGTCAATTGGTGACCATCAAGTATCCATCATCAACCCTTCCTTATGCCATCATCGTAACCTAAATACACCACTCCCTGCACCGATCGACCCTGATGATCTCTCTTGTTTCCCAGAAACGCAAACAACATGTAATCATCATCGAAATCAAGATGGGAAATACAAAGAACTAGGGTTCTGATTTCATGAAGCAAGATGGGAAATAAATAAATAAATAAAATGAAGATTATCAAAACATAAAAGAGAAAAACATACTTGTTGATACCTTGATCGACGACGACATTGACAAAGGGATCGATATCTTGCACGAGTGGACGAAAAGAGCAGCAATGGCCGAAAGCGGCACACATGAAGAAGCGTTAATCGGATCTCATAAAATGCGTATAAATGGCAGCCTACTTGGAGAGATAAAAACTAATTTCCAAAAATATAGGATTATTTAATTATACTATATTAATGACATATGTAAAATACCATGAACGCCTTTTTACTATTTTTATTATTATTGAATTAAATGGATAAAATGATTGACTGAAAAACGTTCTTATGTTGTCACAATAATCTTTGTTTTTATTTGAACCTACTTATTTCTCTCTCTCTCTCTCTCTCTATATATATATATATATATATATATATATATATATATATATATATATATATATATATATATATATGAAGTTAGGGAATATACATTACAGCTCTACCTAATCTTAGGTACTAAAGGGATATATACATTAAAGTCTCAATATTTTCATTGATTTGACAAGAAAGTCCTAGACTTTATTTTTTTGACAGTAAAGTCCAAATTACCGGCAATTTTTGACACTTTTACCATTTTTTCCCGGTTAGCCGGTAATCAGGACTTTTTTGTCAAAAAAAAATAAAGTTTAGGACTTTCTTGTTAAATCGTCAATTAGGACTTTACTGTCAAAAAAATAAAGTTTAGGACTTTCTTGTCAAATCGTTGAAAATATTGGGACTTTAGTGTATATATCATTTTTTTTTGTTAGAAATTTGATGGTATGATACTCTTTAAGCGTAAGAGTTATTGAAACATTTTCTAGTCAGCTAGATCCTATTGAAATCCTTAACGTTTGCTTCTTGTTAAATAGTTTTTTTAATCTCAACAAACCGACATTGAAAAAAATGGAGATAATCAAGAAAGAAAGAAAGAACCAGGGTTGTGTTAGCTTTTTGTAGTCCCAAAAATGGAGAAATAAGAAACCGAAAAAAACGAAATTGCCCTTCTTTCCCTTCTCAACATTCACACCCTTTTGACTAGGCATGTGTTGTTTGTGTTTGTATAATCTGTTCCTACTTTTTAGTTCAAGATTTGGCGGCGAAGCAAGAAGAAACTTTTACAAGGGTGATATATACACTAAAGTCATAATATTTTCAACGATTTGACAAGAAAAACCTAAAGTTTATTTTTTTGACAGTAAAGTCCTAATTGACGATTTGACAAGAAAGTCCTAAACTTTATTTTTTTGACAAAAAAGTCCTAATAACCGGCTAACCGGGAAAAAAGGGTAAAAGTGTCAAAAATTGCCGGTAATTTGGACTTTACTGTCAAAAAAATAAAGTTTATGACTTTCTTGTCAAATCGATGAAAATATTAGGACTTTAGTGTATATATCCCGGTACTAAACCTCTAAAATGTGTCGTTTTAACTTAGTTAATACATCCGGTTTGGTTTTCACTTGGTAAATATACCATCCCCGATAACATTTCTTTCCCGCATTATCGTTTTACAATCGATGTTTTCTTTCCTCCATTACCGTTTATTACTTCACCCCAGTGAACATTAATATTCTTCACCGTCACGAAGGTCGAAGATAATCAATATTCTTGCTTCCATATCAAAATTATTGCGTCAATCATGAATCTGCAGCTTCAAGTGTTAATCATAAATCCCTAATTGCATTATTTAGATTATAAAACAACGTATTTTCATGAAGTTTAGTACCTAAGCTTTAGATGGGTCTGTAGTTTATATTCACTTTTCCATATATATATATATATATATATATATATATATATATATATATATATATATATATATATATATATATATATATATATATATATATATATATAGGTTCAGGTTCATTTCAGACCATTCTAATTTTGTGAGACCGTGAGACCAAATCTAAAAATAATTTTAAAATGCAAAATAAATGGAAAAATCCAAAAATTATTTTTTTAAATATTATTTTCGGAACTTGAATTAACTAAAAAAAATAAAAATAAAATAAAAATAAATAAAAATAAAATAAAAAAAAATCCCGTTTTTTTGAAAAATACGTGAAATATCTAATAGAATATTACACTGACATATTCTAAAAAATAATTTTAAAATGCAAAATAAATGGAAAAATCTAAAAATTCTTTTTTTAAATATTATTTTCGGAACTTGAATTAATTAAAAAAAAAATAAAATAAAAAAAAATCCCATTTTTTTTTGAAAAATACGTGAAATATTCTAATAGAATATTACACTGTACATATTCTAAAAAATAATTTTAAAATGCAAAATAAATGGAAAAATCCAAAAATTCTTTTTTTAAATATTATTTTTGGAACTTGAATTAACTAAAAAAAATAAAAAAAATATTATTTTTATTTTATTTTATTTTATTTTTTTTAGTTAATTGAAGTTCCGAAAATAATATTTAAAAAAAGAATTTTTGGATTTTTCCATTTATATATATATATATATATATATATATATATATATATATATATATATATATATATATATTATATTGGAAAAAGTTATGAATAGTTAAGTTCTCGTGGTTAAGTTATTGGCCACAATAGTTTATGACATTGGCCGTTGTGGTAACTCTAATCGATTGGGTTTTTAGGGGATTTTCCAGATTAGGGTTTTATTCACCACCGCGTTACTTAAATCTCTTTTCATTTGATAGTTTGGTGATAAATCCATCCCCAAGTTTGTTTTCGCCGCTTCAAATCACCGTCTTCTCTCAATTTTGTAGGATAGACTCGATCTATTTCTTCGATACAAAGGGCATGAGAGAAAGAAACGCACACCGCGGAGAACAATCGGCGGTGGTTCAGGTAAACGACTGCAGACCCACATCACCTTGATGTTTTCTGTTGTCATAGCAGTATTGGTCATCTACACCTCGAATTACCATTAGTTTCTTTTTTTGTTTATGTCAGATTTTCTTCATTCGCAGTTCCTCGATACATCCTTCGGTTTCTTAAACCAGTCTATCACAGCCAATACCTCACATCCAAGGAGCGAGCAGAATTTGGTCGATCATCTACTGAAGAATGTTGGAAATATATTTGAAATGTAAACATAAACAATGTCCCCATGTGGTTACGTGAAGTGTACCCACACTAATGAAGTCCACTTTATCAACTTTTCCTTTGATTTTTTGTATTGAACATTTTTTCACAACTTCATATCATTCATATTATTTTCTGTTTCTTCCAAATGTTGAATTGACATCGCAGGTTCTATTTCTTCCAAATGTTGAATTCACAAATATTGGCAACATATTTACAAAAAGATAATGAAGCTTTTGTGACTTTGTGGTGTATTAGTGTGTGGTGTCCTTTGGTATTTGCTATTTCTTTAGTATTTCTAGATTCAATGTTCAATACTTTTCATTAAAAATAGAAGTAATCGTGTTACATTGTCAGGTAGTAGATAGATGTGAATCAATAGACACATGCTGGAAAGTTATAAAAGCGGTACTGGAATTCATCTTCAAATCCGATTCTACCAAGCCATCTTTATCTATGTGGAGAAGGCGGCCGCTTGAAAGGTATATGTCATTCTTATGTATTTTAATTCATGTTTTAATTTTCTGCAATCATTGTCATATCTTTAATTTATTACATTTCATTGGATGTGCTATTCTACTTCAAAGCTTTGTCCCAAAGGAAGTATGTCATGCAGGAGGATGGACACTAAGGTAAATGTATATCCCAAAAAACCCTTTTCTCATAACATATATAAAGAAACACCCAAACCATTGTATTAGTTTTAATTTTTTTATTTATAGGTCAAGGAAAAAGATTCGATATTTGATATGATAAAACTATTCTCGGATGTTGTGAGCATTCCAATTATTGCAAGTACTGGTGCAAGAACTACTCAACATTTGTTACTTGTTTTTGAAAAGAAAAATGCTTTTGCAGCAAGGAAAGAGGTATTTCGGTTATTCATTATTCTTTTATAGAAAATATATAGAACAATGATGCAAATATTAGCACTCGGAAAGGCACAGACAGTCATATCAAAGAGACCCTCAACGAAATAGAAACAGTCCTTGAAGAACGTATGAAATAATGCCATTTGTAAATTATAAAATCAGACAGAAAAAAACTCATTTTTCATTTTTAATTCCTTATTGTTGTTTACAGGAGATGCAAAGGAAAATCCAAGTATAGAAGCCACCAATCCCATTGATTCAAAAAGGAGGAATGGTTCTTCCATTTAATCCACTGATAATGTCTTTCAACAACGTGCTTTAGCTGCTAATACCAATATGATTTATTTGATTACCCGTAATCGCAACATACTTAGATTTCGATATAATGATACGTACATTGTACTTCATTTGTCACATATTGGTATGTAAAAAATACAAATAAAAAACATTCATTGTTTACATCGGTATAAAGACTAAAGGACATTGTTACTTCCTGTATTTTCCCATGTAATTCTTATTCTGTGTTTTTTATATTATTTTATTGAATTCAAGACTTTGTAACCTTAACTTTTGACTGAAAGTAAGTTGTCATTTCAAAACCTTATGGTCATCAAGAGTTCACGGGTAAAGACACATGCAGAAAGAAACATTAGAAAAGGGTGTTGACAGGTGATTTTACACACCCTCAAAATGATAATGTACCAATTGTTTCCTATAGTGGGTCTTCAGATGATAGAAGAAAATAGATGGAAGAAATTAGTATCAAATTATAATGTAATATCATGAAGACATTCAAAGTGATAATATACTAAGATGGGGTCGTTTCTTTGAGAGCTTTAGTGAATATCCTAATATTGTTCGAGCCATGACATAGATAATAACCGGACTTCAAGGAGACATTCATAGTAAAAGACAAATAGGCTTTGCTTTTGTTGTTCAATAGTAAGTATTACCATGATTTCATTATATGAAGAGTTAAGTTAGTACTTTGTAGAATTGATTGATTAATTAGCCCTTTTGTTTTACAGAAAAAAAGTTGTAACTTCTGCCAAGCACTATGTAAGAGATGGTGGAACGATGAGAGGCATCAATGAAAACAACATTGCTATAGATTTTCCTGGTTCAAAGAGTATTCATATGCCTCCTTGTCGTGATGTGATTCAGAAGGGTGTTGCAAGCATTATAGTTTCTTATTCAAGCTGGAAGGGAGTCAAAATGCATAGAAATCATCAACCTATAACTGGATTTCATAAGAATCCTATCAAATTCAAAGTAATGAACTTGTATTTTCTCTTATTATTTTTAATATTATGGTTTCATATACATAGAGCCGTGATGTTTGAATTTTTTTTTATATCTTTTACAGGGACTTGTGATCTCGAATTTTATGGGTATTGATAAGCTGACAGATCCGCCTTATGTTGATTACACTTGGTCCATTCAACAAAGCGTTTCGGCTGGCTTAGACATGGGTGGTTCAAACACGATTATATACTAACGCCAAGTTTATATTTTGGTTTTTTTGTTGATCATGTCAAAAGTGTTGCAATTCATTGTTGGCTTCAACTACCTAGAATACATGAGTGGGTTAATACACCTTGTGAAGAAGTAGTTCATCCCAATGAGTCATATTGATGATGCACCAAGGAGGATTTTTCATGTGAATTTGATGATGGGTTTGTTCGAGAATCCATTCACAGATTTCAGCACAACAAAATAGCTTAGTGAACAAGTTGAAGCCTTTGCTGTTGGATTAAGGTGTCTAAGCCAGTAACTAAATTGGTATATTCTTGTAATTAGAAGCAAAGTCTTTTTTGGGTTACCCTTATAACTAGAACTTGATTAGAATAACATTTATAGAGAGAGGATGATTTATTAGATTATTATATGATTAATAAACTAATTGGAAATTATGAGGAAATGATTTGTTAATATATTATATGATTAATATATTAATTGGAAATAGATAGTTGATTTGTTAATTCATTATATGATTAATAAATTAATATGAGATCAATTGTTAAAATGATTGATTTGTTAATTTATATGATTGATAAATTAATATGACATCAGTTAGAATTGATTAATTATTAATCAGAATTAATATGAAATTAATTTGGGATTAATTATAATTAACTGAAGGTGAAAGGGGTGAATTGTAATTGTTAAATAGTTGAACAAAAGAGACATCTCTAGAACCATCCCAGGGTGGACGGTTTTAGGAGCCATTCTAGGGTTTTCAGAAGCCTCCTTGATGTTAATAAGGAAATGATATGAATCAGAATTAAATCCATTATTTAGTTATTTATATCTTGCTTTATCCCTAAGTTACTTAAACTATTAATAGGGCCCCTTGGACACTCAAATTCGTGGTTCTCTCTTCCAAGAAGGTTATGAACGAAATTCTGCTCTCTCCTAAAGTATTTTCTAGTTCTAGAGTTTAGGTGTCAATCATTAGCAACATCATCCTTTTGGTGCTAGCTTTCCAAGCTCTTTAGAGGAACGATTGAAGTAACTTGTTTACTACAATAAGTTTGAGGTATGTATCTTTAGTTTCGGATTTTTGAAATTACTAGGATGCATATTATGTTTTTGTTATTCAAAGTATGACATATATCCTTTTAGGTTGCATGTTCCCTCTTCTTAATTGTTAACTGATTTTTCGCATTGAGCATTATTGTTGTAACCTAATAAACCTATCAGTGGTATCAGCGATAATTGGTGTGTCTTTCCTTAATCGCACATTAGTAAATTAAACAATAAATTTTGTCAGATCTGTGTTCACGACATGACAGTGTATCTGTCACGACATGAACTCAGTACAAATCTAGAATTTTAGGATTTCTTGCCTAATTTGATTTATGTCATTGTTATTTGGTAATTATCTGCTTATAAATCCGATCTAATCTGATTTCTCATGCTTTGGATGATTAAATAAAATCCCTAAATATTAGGAGATATCTTTACACAAATTAATGATTAATTATGAATTTAATTAATACTATCCCTACGGATCTAAATGATTAATTTAATTATAAGACTAATTAAAAGATAATTTTAAATGCATAAATGGTTTAAATGATTAATTAATTAATTGATTTAAATAATTAATTTTAAGTGTTTAAATATTTTATTATAATCAATTAATTCAGATAATTAATCTTAAACCTAGTAGTTTGAAATGTTTTAAAATACACCCATATATATGTATTATAAGATTAATTACTCTATGTATAAGAAAAGTTAGTCGAATCACTAGTAATCCTCATTCACAAAGCTATGTTATAAAGAGGGTATAAGGAAACGGTCTACAAAATGATCGTTGAATGGGTGTCCTTTTCACCTACCGCTCTCCTGCGTGGTGGAGGGTTTTTAACTGAACGGGTTCAATATGACATAATCAGATTAAAAGTATAATTTATAAAGTACTAGAAACTTCTTTAAAAATCTTAGACTAGTTATGTTAGGAAAAATATGAAATTGTATACTAATCCATGAAAACACACATCGTTTATTTATGAGTCATTATTGGAGCGTATGTGGTTAACCGACACACTAAGTTAGGACCATAAAGATGAAATGATGAAGCAAATCGTGTTTATGTTTATTGATGGAGCGTTGGTGGTTAACCGGCACATCAATGGGAGATCATAAATCGATAAAGGGTGTTTGAGCGGGTTTGCATGGTTATTCACATCTTAAATGTGATCATCGGCATGCTAGTCACAATTGGTAAGAGAATAATTGAGATTAAACATGTCATTGATAAAATTCAATGTATCTCAAAAGATCTAGGAGTTTCATAAGATTGAAATTGGTAAAAGCCTTGCCTACCTAAAATAGATTCACAATTTGTTTACAACATCCTTTTCAAAGTTCGAATGGAAAATATGGATCCTAGACTTAGTTTAATTTATGAGTTAATAATTAAGGATTAAAATCAACTAACTTGAATACTCTCTTATCCCAAGTTTAGATGTTTTATGAAGACAGAAATGGTCTTCCTCGTTCTTATGGAAATGTCTTTCCTCAATCTTCAAGAGATGGTCTTCACATTCAAGTAAAGGTGAAAATGTCTTCCCTTCCTTAGGAAATGGTGGAACTAGACATCATCTCTCTTCAACTATTCCACCTCCTCCTCCTATGACTCTCCCAACGTCACGTTTTCGTCAAGTTGAAAGATATGAAACTACTCAAACCCTATTGGCATGTAAACATGAAGATGGGAATCTTGTGTGTGCACACATTCTAAAAATGAAGTCGTACATTGAAAAATTGGAAACGATGGGTGTCGTATTCCCAAAGGAGTAATCCATTGATTTGGTTCTTCTTTTGCTTCCTAATTCATATGGTTAGTTCGTTGAGAACTTTCATATGAGGAATCTTGATGTGACCTTAATTGATCTGACCTATATGTTAATGGTTGCTGAAGCAGAAATGCTTAAGAACACAACTAAAGTAGAAATGCTTATAGGGTCTAACTCCAAGAATTCCATGGACATTAACAATGGTAACATTAGTGATCTAGAAAGGATTTCTCTTCCCAATCGAAAGGAATTGGCCAAGCTCAAACCGTTTGATCATATAGTAAAGAGAAATTCTCGTTCTGAGATCATTCCGCATGTTGACCCCAATAGGTCCATTTGTTTCTACTTCTAATTGAAGTGACATTGGAAGCGAAGCTGCGCACAATACCTGAAAGATATTAAAGATGGTAAAGTCAAGTCGTGTGACTCTACTTTAGGTACATCCATTATATAGTTCCATAAGTTCCTATTCTTAGACTCTTAATACATGATGTGATGATCACATTTTGATGGTATTGTAGGATCTAAAAGAAAGAAGGAAGCTTAATCAAAGTGAGCTAAATCTGATCGTGAAAGATGTGGTCGCATGGTTCGATGGTAAAAATTTGGAGCTACTTCTAGGGAGTTAGGATAATTTAACAGATTGATATTACTCTCCGGAGATGTTTAGAAATATAGTTTTCCATTTCATGCATTGTAAGGACAGGTTCCAATTTTTCAATAAAAGCGATGTTTTGGTTTACTTAGTTGGCTTATCTTATTTCCTTGTAATTGCATTAATGAAAGTGTTAGTTATGCTTCTATTAATATCAATATAATTGTGGATTTGATTCTTATGATATCGCTTGTGGTATTGTCATAATTAACCAAGTGAAAAAAAATATATCATCGCCAACTGGAAAAATACTTGGTGTCGTAAAATTCGAATGGTATAATATATGGGAATCTTGTTCGTTGGAAAATTATGACTTAATCATTTTTCACACGCTTATGTGAGGCAAGTGAATGACTAATGGATCTAGTACATATTGATATGGACTCTTCAGATCCACTACAAGGGATGATAACTCTATTAGTCATGATTTATTGATGTTTCAGGAAATATGATTGTGTTTATAAGATTAAACATAATTATGATACTTTTGAAAAGATTCAAAGAGTAGCTGAACGAATAGAAGAATCAATTAAGCAGAAAGATAAAAGATTCTCCAATCTGAAAATAAAGGAGAGTGGTTTAGTATCATGTTTTATGATCATCTTAGTAATTATGGAATTGCATCACAATTAATCCTACAATAACATCTTAGTGCAATTGTATGACTTAGAAGAGGAATCGAACATTGTTGGAAATGGTTCGATCATAGATGAGTCACACTTTGTTCTAATCAAGTTTTAGAGCTAGGCTCTAGTAACTGTAAATCGTATCTTGAAACTCATTTCAAACTAAGAAGGATGATAACACCTTGTAGTATGTGGAGTAAGAATGCTTTCCTTACTCTAGCATATTTAGAATTGAAGTTTTGATGTTTTTCGTTAATCGAGAAACAAAAGATAAAATGAGTCCAATTCTATGAAGTGTTTTATTGTCGGGAATCCATGCAAACCTTTTGAATATTTGTTTTAGCTCGTCAAGGAATGTTCCTTGAGAGAAAACTCATATGTCAAGAAGTCAGTAAGTCATGTTGATCTTGATTTGCAATGTCAAACGACAATGATCCTTTTAGTAATCACTAGCAAGCGACATGAGGTTGATAACCTTTTGTGTTTAATTGGCATATTCTTATTTCTGTGCACTTCCAGTTGAGTTGGAAATGCTTATGAGTTCTATGTTCTTCATTTAACTGTAAAAAGCTAAGCACGTTGGTTAGTGAAAGTACACTAATCAATATGGGTGAGGTGCTGACAACATGGAAGCACTGGTGGGTGTTTTGAGCTTCCAGATGGAAAGAAACTTAGATTAGTAAAGTTCAGTCCATGAAGGAGACCTAAATGTGATTTTGGTTTGTCCTAAACCTTGTCTTGTGAATGTAGGTTGGAAATGAAAGTTCTACATGGATGGGAACGTATGCACCTTTGAATCTAGGTGACAAAAAGGTTTCGCTCTAATTCATGAAAATGGTTATGAGGAAACATTTTCACTAGTATATTTTAAGGATTAGATAAAGATCAATATGAATATTGGTTGTATTAATTGCATTCTCAAATTCACAATATGATTACGACATACCTCTTCATATTTAGAATTGTGAGGAATGGCAATGAACTGTTTAAACTTTTAGGAGAACTGTTTATCATGTCTTGAAAGGGTTTGAAAACATACACTATCTGGATATAGTGCATAAGCTTAAGAAGCCTAATTAGAGGCTTGACGAAGCATCGCGAAATAGGAATCTACACTTCCATGAGAAAGTCAAAGGGTATTGATTTCAAGAAGTCCAGTTTCTTTCTGAGTATATGTCAAAGCTAGTGGGAGCATAATTGTTATTCTAGTATTGCATGTTGACAATACTATTCATAGCGAACAATGTCTCTAGTTTGCAAATTGCAAAAGTTGGGAGCTGTTTCACTAAAGTGGACATAATAGAAAGGTCACTCATACTTCGTTACGAATATAAAGGTTTAGATTTTATAGTTTAATAGAACTTAGTCAAAGGCATATATGAATAGCATGTTGAAATGTTTCAACATAGGATATTCCATATATGGAAATATTATAGTAAGAAATGAATAGATATTAGACCCTTGTAATAATTATTCGAGTCCCATATGCTTCGGATATATGAATTGATTACATATGCTATAATATTCAGATATTCTAATTTTCAAATGCTTTTAGCATTCTATGAAAAGGATTTGAATTTTAAGTGAAAAAAGTTGTTAAACAACTATCAAGAACGTTCTAAGGTTTTTACTAAAGATTGGTTGCTTGTGGACAATTGGAAGTATGGTATTGTTTTGGAAAGGACCATAATGACATGTTTTGGATTGAGATGATTCTTGGTCAAAATTGATGGTCATATAGGAATATGGAAATGATTCCACAATGGGAGATGGGTATATGGAAATGTTTCCATAATAAGAGTTTGTTACAAAATGTACATGTGAGTTGGAAACTTTAATGCAAGAGAAGTGTTCAAGAAGTGTACCTTGAATTTGAAACTTCATAACCATGGAACTGTTTCTAGTAACATGTTCTAGTGGAACATTCTATAATATCGAAGGCCAGTCTCTGTGACTTTGGAACCTCAATATCATAGAAAGACAATGCATGTAAAGATGAAAATTCCACTACATCTTAGATAGCGATAAGAATTTGGAATTGTGAAATGAGCATCATTAGAGTAATGTCTAGTCGATCTGTTCACAAAGGAAGGACCATCGAGAGGACTAGTATGCATTTTCACAACATGGCATGACTGATGTTATTAATATCAAGTGGTTAGTTGATTACTCGAAACAATATACAATGAATAAATTGGTAATTTTTTATGGTGTTTAAATAATAGGGATTTATTTATAATCAATGGGTATGGTACCATAGTTAATTAATTTATTATTGTGTTTCACTTTGCATGTTTTACTTCCCTGAGTAATTTAAATATTATTCAAAATTGCATAGTCGGTCATACTTTTAGAAGTAGTGAATTAAGACTGTCATGAATTGATTGTAGATTGTCCATAAGGGATTGGACATTGCATGGGATTGCTATATTGTTCATGGGTACTTGGAAATGGGGATTTAAGTATTGGATAAACCAATGCTTAGAGATTACTTCATGGATTTTAATCACAACTAATTCTAAGACAATAATATCTTCTATTCTTAAAGCAGAGATATATAGTTCATAGTTTACAGATTAGTTGTGCATTGGTTTGATCAAAAATATCTCGTAATTGTATGTTATAAAGGGTTATTCCATGTATGATTTGACATGTAAATTATACGACTATATAGTCAAAGTAATTCTTTCCTTTTTCGTTAAAAGTAAAAGCGATATATGTGGGCCCCTTGGTGATTTGAGTTGATCTATGAAAAATAGGCGTCTGGTCCGGACTAAATTGATGTGTTTAATTTTGTAGTCTAAATTGATCACAAATCGGGAAATTGGGAAACAAATAAATAAAGATGAGGTTGATCATTTAATCATTGACTCAGTTTATACGATATCTTGTAGAACGAAGGAATAGTTGATCACTATCTTAGGGACAACATTTGATTTGAATCAGAGTTCGGCGGTGGCTTTGGAAAGCACTCTTTGCTGTTTAGTTCAAGGTCTATACTTGCAACTGTAGTTACAGACTTATCAAAGTGGGAGACTGTTGGATTAAGGTGTCTAAGCGATTAACTATAGTGGTATATTCTTGTAATTATAAGCGAAGTCCTTTTTGGGATGCCCTCAAAACTAGAACTTGATTAGAATGTCATTTATAGAGAGATGATGATTTATTAGATTATTATATGATTAATAAACTAATTGGAAACTGTGAGGAGATGATTTGTTAATATATTATATGATTAATATATTAATTGGAAATAGATAGTTGATTTGTTAATTTATTATGTGATTAATAAATTAATATGAGATCAATTATTAAAATGATTGATTTGTTAATTTATATGATTAATAAGTTAATATGCCATCAATTAGAATTGGTTAAATATTAATCAGAATTAATATGTGATCAATTTGAAATTAACTAAAGGTGCAAGGGGTGGATTGTAATTGTTCAAGAGTTGAACAACAGAGGCAATTCTAGAACCATCATAGGGTGGACGGTTTTGGGAGCCCTTCTAGTGTTTCCAAAAGCCTCCTGGATGTTAATAAGGAAAATATTTGAATTGGGATTAAATCCATTATTAAATTATTCAAATCTTGCTTTGTCCCTAAGTTACATAAACTATAAATATGGCCCCTTGGACACTAAAATTCATGGTTCTCTCTTCCAATAGGGCTATGAAAGAAATTCTCCTATCTCCTCAAGTGTCTTCTAGTTCTAGGGTTTAAGTGTTCACCATTAGAGGCGTCATCCTTTTGGTGCTAACTTTCCAAGCTCTTCAGAGGAAGGATTGAAGTAACTTATTTACTACAATAAGTTTGAGGTATGTATTTTTAGTTTTTGATTTTCAAAATTACTAGGATGGATATTAGGTTTTTGTTATTCAAAGTATGTTGCCTTAGTGTGAAGACATAGATCCTTTTAAGTTGCATGTGTCATCTTCTTAGTTGTTAAGTGATTTTCCGCATTGAGCATTTTTGTTGTAACCTAATAAACCATCATTTCCAATGTAACATTTCTCTAATAAAAAAACATTTTCATAAATTTTAGACAGAAGGGTAATATAGTACCCAAACAAATGGAATTACATCGACTTTTCTTGCATATACCATCTTAAAATTACGTTTTTTTTTTCTTTCATTTTTATTTTGATATGTCACCCATGCAAGAAATGGATTTTTTTGTTAGGCTAAATTCAAGAATAGCTACGTATTTTCACTTATTTACTTTCTATAACATCTTGCTTTCATTTCTTTCCATTATCAAAAAATTGTACTTTGAATAATCTTCCCAATTATAGTATTGTACTTTTTAACTTTTTCCTTATTAGGAAATTGTATTTTGAAAAATATACCAACTATAGCAATGAAAAATGTTTTGTATATGGATGACATTGTTACAAGTGGGTAGTTAAACGAAAGTATGTTGTTATTTGTGGTATTTAACCATTTTATATGGAAACATTGTACATGTATCACGTGAGTCATATTCTGAATGTTTTTTTTTGCAGATGATAGAAGATGTGTATGAAATTTCGCTAAACGAAGACATGTGACAATATTTCTTGCTCCAATGTAACATCCCAAAAACCATAGTAAAATTTTTCATTTTAAAAACCCTTTAATAATCCATAAACCATACAAAAACATTGTTTTCAAGAACATAGTAAAAATCAGAGTATCCCAAAATCATCAATCAACAAAATATCCAAGGATAATGTGCACAATCACGCCTTCGCCTTGCCCCGATCATCTGATGTACCTGAAACCATGATATCAAAATGTAAGCCAAAACTTAGTGAGTCTCCCCAAAGTACCCTACACAACCAAACACATAACATCATGCACATATGAGCCTTCATCCTGACTCAACTGCCTCGTAGGCCTTACAACCCATCTGGACCGCTCACCGAGCCTTTAGCTTGACTGAACTGCCTTGTAGGGCCTACAACCTATCTGGACCACTCTCTAGTCCTTCAGCCTGACTGGACCGCCTCGCAGGGCCTACAACTTATTTGGACAGAACAGGACCGCCTCAAACCAAAATAAAATCATCCTACTAATCTAACCTATAACCAGCGAATATAGGTAATCATACAAATCTACCAGTCTAATATATACCCATCATAACATCATCCTATATACCAGGATACATAACCTAGTGGGTCGGCATTGGTACCTTCGACCCACGAGTACAGGGTTGAAAACTCACCTAAACCACTCGACAGAAGCCCAACAGCTACATCATCATCGGAACAGATAACCCAAGCTTCCTAAAACCAAACCGAGAAAAACCCTTAGTCAAAAACTTAATTCTGCCCAAGTTTGACCAGAAGTCAAACTGGTCAAAAGTCAACTGCCATGGTGTGGCCATCCATGACCACATCGTGGTCCACAAATGACAAAATAGACGATAAATCATCAATCGCCACGTCGTGGCAACCTAAGGCTACGCCGTAGACTTTAGTATGAAAATCTTTTCTTCAATAAGAGCTTATATCATAAAGACCAAAAGTAATAACATCAGATCCGGTTCCTAATAACTTCATAAAGGATAAAGTTTCCAACTTTATCCATTCAGATGGTCCAAAATAACAAGATATAGTCTTTAAGTCTCAAAAGGGACCAAAAATGCATCTTTCTTAACTTAATCCATTAAGTTCGAGTCTCCAACCTTCAGATCTGGATCAACATAATGTTTGGATGGATAAAGTTTCCAACTTTATCCATAATAATGTCTCAAGCTTTCAAGATCTAAACTTTAATACACCATAATGACCTAAAGAACGAAGATAACTTGCATGACTAAAAGGGAAGGCAAAAGATCATAACTTTCCTAGTCCATGAGGTCTATGAAGCATTCTAAGCTGATCAAAAGATGTTGGAGTCAACTTAACTCCAAGATCACCCATAAAATGGACCAAAAGTGCCAAAAATCCCAAATGACAAGATCTAAAGAACTAGATAACTGGATTCGAACTTTATACTTACAATAGTCTAGAAATGTAGTGTCTTTGATGGATCCGAAACTGAAGCATCATTCCTTGCAAACCAAAAGAACTGTATTGTTCTTTAGACTTCATCAAAATAAGATAAAAAACATCCAAAAGAGGGAAGATGAGAGAGGAGAAGCTCAAATTTTGAAGGTGGAGGCTAGGGTTTCTCCCAAAGGGTCCTAGAGTTGGTGGAGGCTGCTAAAATGTCCAAAAATGTGGAACCTTATGCTTAAATACGTTGATAACCCTAAAATCATAGGCATGGGCCTGACAGACTGCCACGCCGTGGGCTCTGATTCCCACTCCTTGGCGACGGTTTTCACCCAAAGCCCAAGGGTCTAAACCCTATTCCCTTAAAGCCAAAGGACTTTACTTGATCCATTTATTTTCCACAATCCTGGAATAAGAAACTTCTCGAAATAGGATGTTACAACTCTCCCCCACTTAAACAGGATTTTGTCCTTGAAATCCGTTTTGGTTTGGATATCTGAAAACAAAGCTAACATATTCCATAAGTTTCCTCTCACCCTTTGAAATCAAGGCATCTTATAAAGAAAACTCAAGAGACCCCTCGATAACCCGCAACTGCCAACAAACAACCTAATCAGTTGAAAATACTCAACCGCAACAACTATCTTTCTCTCCCTAACTGCAAGACCTAAATTCCAAAGAAAACCACTCAACCCGGGAAATCTAAAAACTACAACCAAAAACCAACTCCATCAACCTACTCTCCAAAACCAGGAACCCATTAGTCTAAACTTCAGAAACCATATCCTATGACTAATGATCATCCATTCGTCGTACCTACACCTAGTTCTTTGACTAGGAACACCATTAACCCATGCATAAAGAATACTCAAAACATCCCGATCGTGAATTTCATCTAATCCCAAATCTGGAAATTATGTTAAAAACCTTAAATACATACCTGAATTCCTGACATGTCATCACCAACCCACTGCCCCTACGAGCATAATGATGGTCAATCCAAGAACCTCACGTTGCATCCAAATCCCTTGTTAGATAAGGTGTATATCCACTTGACAATTCACTCAAGACATTTACAACAAACTTCATTACTCGATATTTAAGAACTGATACCCAACATTGGTAACCAAACTTACAATAACAGTCTGCCAGCAAACGGGGTTCATAAAGCAAACATTCAGCAAGAGACTTCTGATGCACAGTTAATACTCCCAACAACACTTTACTGTCTACATGACCCATACCTACTGGTCACCGAGTCTCCCAACTCCTAACAATGCACTAACACCCAAACATGCCAGTAAGACTAACGATCCGAGACCTAAGAGTCTCAATAAAACGACTACAAGGACCCACCCATGTGAATCGTACATCCACGGGTTCACGATACGTAGTGACACCCTATAGCCACTAGAACGATAAGCTCATGGTGCTATGCTGATCTCGCCGTTATTGCATCACTGTCCTGAAGATTCATGACCAGCACCACAGGGGCTGAAAGGTACTTAACCATCAACCCACCGACTTGCAGGAACCCAATCAACATACCTCTCAAACACTAACCAAACACATCACGAGCCATATCCTTCTATAATGTATAAATCCTTTGAAAATATAAGTTGTTACCAATGCAAAATTAGACAAAAACATTGTCGCACACAACCAACGAATAAGATAGGCAGTTGTACTCAACCAAATAATACCAATAAATTCAGAACAATTGCTCTCATGCTATCTTAGTTAGACCACATACACCCAAAGGGAAACACATAATCAACCATAGATCTGTTGTATTCCTTCTTCCTCACAACCTTGCCCAAAGGGTGAGGTACCAATTAATCTAAACCAAAATAACGAACCTCAACCGCTAACAGGAAACATCCTCATGATTAGCCAAAACAAAGATCCCACACCTTTATTGAAACTGAATAGATCCTACCAATACGTAACTAGCTCGATAAAATCTTCCAAATTTATCCAGAAATGCTGTTAAAACCATGGTCGAATCAATCCAAATACTATCCCTGCCAATACATCATGCCGAAATTGGATTCGACACAGATCTAAAGCCACACCTGGAAAACTGAACAATGCTGCCCCAACATTCGAACTTCCAATAATTAAGGACATCTGTCAAACTCGATCCCGCTATGAAAAATAATTCTATAACCAACAATTGAGGGTAACCATACCCAGAACCAATATATATAACGTACAAAACTTGATGATGAACTCCAATTGATACAACTCGAAACCTCCAAAGAACCTCTATTATTGATGATGAACGAAGTGACCAACAATCGTGGGTGCGTTGAAGACTAATCCATTGATCCAATTCACTAATGGACAAAGCCCATGGGGAACTATACATACCCAACTCTGAAGCTCATTGACCGATCAACAACTGCTCATCCTAGACTATAGATATCAATCTATACAATAAGTTGACAAATCCTTCAACAATCGATACTCTGTCTGAGCTACCCAAACACCTCTTGACCTATTCCTCGACGTTCTAGAAAGGAACCATTAGCTACAATGATCTCCTTTTCCAACAACTTCCTACCGCGAAGATGACTCTTGCATTCCTGAATACACATATCTGATGGCAACTTGCTCTGTACCCCGTCTTGACCAAAACCTAAACCCAAGTCTCACATACCTGAATCGTAGATTCCTATGACCCATTATTCCAAAACCATAAAATCGAATAGCTCAACAATCCTCCAAGCAGAACATCTAATTCTCTCCCACTTAGGGTTCAAACTACTACCAACTGGCATTGCAAACAAACCACATCTCAAATCGGTCCAACCAAGTACATACCATCCCTTACTCTTGAAATGTATAACATAACGCAAGATAATCTTCCGGATAAAGACCAAGAAAACTCACAGAGATTTTGAATCTCAGATGGAGACCATGAAAACTCCCTAATCATAACTGCCTCTAACATCAAAAATTCCATGCAGATGCTCAAGTAATAATTCTAACAGCCCATGCATAGCACCAATCCTCTATCTTGAAGCAAATGGATTATCCTACACCTCGTCTATAAATCCATAACCATTAATTCATCGCGAGAATCATTCATAAAACAAGAGGCATCATTCTCATAGTCGGGATACATCAGAGACAACAAATGTTGTCATTCCTGATTCACTTCCCTGATCACCTAAAACAATTAACTAGCACCTGACCTCACTATGTTCAAAGAAAGCAGTCCCTTGATCTCACCTCAAGGAAACCCTACCACAAGAATCATCTTGTCCATTCCTATAATGCCATATTTGCTGCCAAAAACCGCAACTATCTAGCCCCATGTTGGGTCTACATCCAAACTCTGAAAATCACATGTCTGCTCCTACTTTCCTCCAAATTCGAGAAGTTGGAAGAACATAACCCCCGTCATAGATATTGACATCCCAATCTATCTGCCAATCGCTCAGCCTCCGGCTGCAATCCTCGAGCCGATCATAACAATTGATTCCTTCTTGAGTTCCACGACTCAATTGGCACTACCTTAAGCAAGGCCCTCGAGACCTCAAAATCAACTAACTCACCTAGGTCTGCACCATTCAAACACCAACCTGACATGGCCACTAAATCCCAAATAATCAATAGACCCATCCTCATCCTGAACATCCATAACCGATAAATGAAATAAGACGGACACACATTGCAGTGAGTCATGGTGTCAAACCATACAATCTACCCTCAATCAGCTCCTTAGAATCTATGAAATTTTCCTTGATTCGATTACAGATCCTGTGCTTTCAGTAGTACGTGCCCAATACTACCTTACACACCTATCTGAACTTTCCTCATGAATCATCCCATATCCTCTAAGTAGCTACTCATGCTGATACTCTCAAAACCCGCTAAACAGTGCACCAATCGCACTAAAGCACTTCCTAGGATACGCATACATCCTACACTCACTCTCTCGAGAGTGGCTAATCTTTCCTCATATAGGCCGACTATAAATTATACTCACTCATGAAACTTCCACTAACCCTGCAGCTATTCGTGTATGGTAATCATACATAACACTAGATTCGATAGACAATCAAATATTTGATTCCACCCTAAGCCCACAACCAGAAAAGGAACAACAAATAAGGCTATATCAAACATTCTCAGGCTATAAAATGTTAGGTTGTAAGGTCACACATTTTGATTTGATGAGTCAAATACATGACACGTTGATGTATCAGCGTCAACATCTACACATTGACAACGCGAGCGTATCAAGTTTACCAGCGTCAACTTACAATTTAGTTATCCGATTGTAATTCTTTGTATATAAGGTAGTGATATAGATAAATATAGAATTGATCACAGATCCAATATCTTTGTGATAGGATCGGTTATTGATATAGATTAGACGACATCCCTTCAATCAAGGGATATACATGTATAGATTAATATATATACAACATTAAGGCAAACCCTAATGTTGTGGTTGTGGTAGTTGTGATTGTGGTTTTGTGTCAATCGTCTTTGTGACAAACCCGTATTCTTGGTGAAGAAAAAACCTCTTTTCTTGGTGAAAGGAACAATTTGGAGAACTTTTGTGTTAATTACTTTCTGTTGATTATTTTGCTTAGATTAGGTTTACCTTTCTTATTCATACTTGAAGTGTATCCGATCATCACAAACCTTCAATTGGTATCAAAGCAGGTTTGTGATACACTCAATTAATCATGTCGACCTCTTTTGTTCCTAAGTCATCTGTCTGTAACAAGATCCCTCCGTTTGACAAATACAACTTCTCTGATTGGAAATCAAAGGCCATGAAAGTTCTAGAGTTCATGGATTTCGATATGCTCAACATCTTCAACAAAGGTCCTATAAATGCTATTCATCAATCATCTAATAATGGTGCCTCTGGAAGTAAGCTGAAAGGGAAATCTATTCGCTGTTATGACAATGAAGCGAAAAGGATGTTGAATATCGATGTAAAGGCTAGAATTTCTATTGCAAACTCACTTCCTTTTTCTGTCTATCGTTTGGTCCAAAACTGCTCAACTGCTCAAGAGATGATGACCACTTTATCATCTGCTTTTTGAAAAGGAAAACTCTTCAGACGATGAAGATAAGTGTCTCATGGTTCATGTTGTTGAATCTCACGCTGACACTTCACATGACTGCGTTGGGATCCTTAACGCTGATTCTCCTCACACTGCTGATGACCTCAAGTCAGAATGAGATGATGCATCAGCGTATAAGGTAAAAAATCATGCAAATCTTACCTCTATTGATAATATCGAAAAAGATGACACGATTTATCTCTTACGTTTCAATTTATTGATCTCAAACAAAGAAAAAACTTATCTCAGTCTTGAGCTAAAGATTCTCAAAGAAAAACTCCTTTCTCTAGAAAAATCTCATTCTGTTTTAAAAAGGGAAACACTTGTATCTTGCTTACCAATAATTTTCTTCACATTGAAAAAGAAAAAGTTGTTGATCGTGCTAATCGCACTCAACTTATTTTAAATTTCTGGGTATCCTTTCGCTTTAATGTTATAAGAATCATTAATGCTCAGATTCAAGATCAGTGTAAGAAAATTCTTGGAGGTGATATAGAAGGTGCTGTTTCTTCATCCAAAGTCGAAACTAAACAAACCTTTTATAAAGTTGACTGCTAAAAAGAAGAGTTTAAAAGTAGATTTGTGAGTTCTCACTTTATAAATCAACCCTTAATCAATAGTCACCGCTCTACTGATTCTAATGGCATTACTAAATGTGTTTCTAAATTATCTGCTCTTGATCCTTCTCTCCAACCTTCTCATCGTGAGTATGTTCTTCCCTACACTGAGACTTTGCTCAAGTTTCATATATGTAATGGTGAACTTCAGTCTGTAAACGAAATTCTTAGCATGTTTCCTTAGTGCTCAGTTAGCAATTCTGAACCTGAAGATCAATCAAATCCTTCTACTCCTGATAACTCTTTAAAGGATCATGAGTCTCATGACAAGGTAGTATATGAGCATATCATTGATAACATTCCTTGTTCCAGAGCTAAATCAAGAACTCTTAAATCAAATAATCATAGTTATTTCAAATTCAGCAGTTGAAAAAAAATCAAAATCTAATGTTAAAGGAAAGAATCTTGGAATTAAAGTTTGTTATCGATGTGGTGGTGCCTCTCACAAAGTCAGTGAATGCACCTTTGAAAAGAACACCGTTAGTGCTGATAGTATCATGACTCGAAATGACAAGTGGATCAAAAAGGGAAACTCATTGAACTGTCTCCCTGATGATTGTTATAACATCTTCTCTTAGTGATCCTTTGCAAATGGGCCAGTGTATATTTAATGTATATTTTTTGGACTTATTGTACATCTTAGTTTCAAGGTAAAGAGCATATTTGGTATTTAGACAGCGGCTGCTCAAGACATATGACAGGATTCAAGTCTCTCTTGGAAGATTTCATAAAGAAGGATGGTCCGCCAGTTACTTATGGAGATAATGACAAGGGAGCTACAAATGGATATGGTCCATCAAGTGCAATTATGTTGTTTTCAAGAATGTCTCTTATATGAAAGGCCTTCAACATAATCTTATTTCTACCAGTCAACTGTGTGATGTTGGCTATGATGTTCTCCTTAACAAGAAAGAAGGAAAATTTGTTGATCAAAAGAACATCACTGTTCTTACTGCAAATCGACAAAACGACATCTATGTTCTGGATATGTTTTCTGTTGACAACTCTTTTCATCGTTGCTTCTTCTCTCGTGTTCAATCTCATCCAAACTGGCTGTGGAAAAAAAGGCTATCACATATGAGTTTCAATAACACCTCAAGGATTGTAGGATATCATCTTGTAAGATGAATTCATAAGATGAAATTTGTCAAGGACAAACTGTGTTCAGCGTGTGAAAAAGGGAAGAAAACCAAGTCTTCGTTCAAGCCAAAGTCTTGTTCTTCAATTATCAAACCTCTTCATATCCTTCATATGGACCTTTTTGGACAAGTTCCAATCAAGTCAAGAGCTGGGAAGAAATATACTCTTGTCATTGTGAATGAATTTTCAAGGTTTACATGGATAGTCTTTTTAAGAAAGAAGAGTCATGCCGCTGATGAAATCATTTCTCTCATTAAGCAGTAGGAAGTCCTCTATGATCACAAAGTAAAGCAATTACGTAGTGATCATGGAACTTAATTCAAAACTCCTATCTGGAAGATTTTTGCTTAGTCTCAGTAATCACTCAGAACTTTTTGGCAATTAGAACTCCCCAACAAAATGGTATTGCAGAAAGAAGAAACCGAACTCTCATTGAAGCTGGAAGAACTATGGTTGTTGAAGCTGGTCTTTCATTTTTATTTTGGGCTGAAGCCGTCAATACATCGTGTTATACCCAAAATCGGTCTATTATTGTCAAACTTTATAGGAAAACTGCTTATGAGCTACTAAAAGGAAGAAAACCAGACATTTCTTATTTTCATCTGTTTGGATGTGATTGTTACATCTTGAATCAAAGAGATCAGTGTTCGAAGTTTGAGGCTAAAGCTGATGAGGGAGTGTTCCTTGGATACTCTAGCATATCCAAGGATTTTAGAGTATTTAATCTTTTAAGGCAAATTATTGAAGAAACAATTCATTTCACATTTGATGAGGACTCATTCATTCATGATCGAGTTGATCACCCCTCATCAATTCTGAATGAACTTACTTGTAGTCCTTCAGACCCTATTCCTGAGCTCTTGTAAAATGACGTTGATCCTATTGTTCCCAATGTTGATCACTTAATCAGTTCTCAACCTATCTCCGAAGATCAACCTGTTGTCTATGAAGAAGTTGATTCATCAAATCAGGAAGTCTCTGCCTATAGCAATACAAATGAAAGTTCTAATCCTAGAATCCTTTGAGATCACCCTGAATCTAAAATCATTGGAGATGTAAATTCTGGAATTCTCACTCGTAGTAGAATCAACAACAAATTCTGATGAGATAAATGAATTTGAACGTCATAGCGTGTGGACTTTTGTTCCCAAACCTCAAGGAAAGACTATCATTGGCACTCGCTGGGTTTTCAGGAACAAAATGGATGAAGATGGAATCGTCATAAGAAACAAAGCTAGGCTTGTAGCTCAAGGGTTATGTAAGCTTGAAGGGTTAGAATATGATGAAACATTTGCTCCAGTTGCAAGACTTGAAGCAATTCGTCTGTTTATGGCCTTTACCTCCTTGAAAAACTTTAAAGACTACCAAATAGATGTCAATACTGCCTTTTTACATGGAGATCTTCAAGAAGAAGTCTTTTTAAAACAACCTACAGGGTTTGAAAATGAAGAGTTTCCAGATCATGTGTATCGTCTTGATAAAGCTGTCTATGTATTGAAGCAGGTTCCTAGAGCATGGTATGACATGTTGGCAAGCTATCTTCTCTCAGGTGGATACAAACGAGGAAATATTGATAACACTCTATTCGTAAAGCAATAAGGATCTCATATCATTCTCGCTCTAGTGAATGTGGATGATATCATTTTCGGGTCCACCGATGAAAAGTTAAGTAGAGAATTCACATAGGTCATGGACAAGAAATTCAAGATGAGCATGATGGGTAAACTAACTTTCTTTTAGGCTTGCAGGTAAAACAACTAACTGATGGTATTTTTGTTTGTCAAGCTAAATACATTGCAGATATGCTGAAGAAGTATGGTTTCTCTGATTTCAAACTGGCAAAGACTCTGATGTCTTTATCAGTGTCTATTGGTACTGATCCAAGTGGCACTGATGTGAATGCAACTCTGTTTCGAGGAATGATAGGCCCTCTACTCTACCTTACAGCCATTCACCCTGATATTATGTTTGCCGCCATTTTGTGTGCTCGCTATCAAGCTAGTCCTACAGAATCTTATCGTCACGCCGTCAAAAGGATCCTCTAGTACTTAAAACATACACCCAATCTTGGGTTATGGTATCCTCGTGACTCTGAGTTTAAGCTGGTGGGATACACTAATTCCGATCATGGTGGGTGTGACATTGACCGTAGAAGCACTTCAGGAGGAGCTCAAATGATTGTAAATAGATTGGTAAGTTGGTCCAGCAAAAAGCAGACATTAGTGGCTTGTTCTACCGTTAAGGCTGAATATGTTGCTGCTGGAAGATGTTGTGCTCAGATTTTATAGATTCAGAGTCAACTCTTGGATTATGGTCTAAACTTCTCGAAGACATCCATCTGCTATGACAAAACCAGTGCCATTCAAATGATACAAAATCCAGTGCAACATTCCAAAACCAAGCACATCGACATCCGTCATCATTTCATCAGGGACATAGTTCAAAAGGGAAAATTGGAATATATTGTTCTATATTCCATCCACTGATCAGCTGGCTGATATCTTCACCAAGGCATTGGACGAAAAGAGTTTGAACAAATTAATTGTAGATCTTGGCATGCTTTCAATGTCTTAATCATTTTTTAATTGTTTTCTGTCTTGTGAAAAACTAAAAAAAAACAAGTGCTTCTTTTATTATGAATGCAAGATATTACATTTAGTATTTACATGTATTTTCTTTTAAGCCTATCTAAAATTTATCTGCGTCTTATTGATTCATAATTTGTAAGGACTGGAGCTTTCTTGAAGGATCTCAATGCTCTTGGTATTGAGAGAAAGAGTGGTCTCATGTCCTTTTCTTCTTGAGGATACTCCTTTTCTCCTTCACTCACTGTTATGGATGCAAAGAGAAACCATTAATGCAGTAAGTCTTGTTTTCATCTACTGACTCATGATCCTATAAAACCTCTAATGCCCTCGTGTTGATCTTGAACACATGATGGTTTTATGGATCCAAGCCAATTAATTCGTTGATTACAAAGACTGATCTTCACTTATTATCTTGCTCGTAATGAACATGAACCTTGGAAAGCATCTGAAATGCTTCAATGATAAATAGCCTCATCACTCTTGATTCATAATGAAATGTTTATTGATGAGTTCATCTTTGCTTATTCTTCTCTTTTATAGCTGAAATTTGAAGTGGTAGATATCTTGGAAAATGGAAGTGCATTAATGACCATTCAATTCCAAATATTTGATGGAACGAGTCTTTATCACCTTTCTAAAAAAGCTACATATTTTTCCCTGTTTCAACTATTTTCTTATTTGCCTAATTCTTTTGTTTGTATTCTTATATTGTACCATTTTGTAAAGAAATATGACGGTGAAAATTTTGAGCCTAGTATGAAACTTTTTGACACATCATCGTCCCTAGAAGCATGCTACTGTATGTGACAAAATCTATCTAAGTTTCTCATCAGCGAGACCATCTGTTGAGAACATTGAGTCACCCTCACATGTTGATTGTTAAAAAATATTGATAAAAAGGCTAGGGTGTTTATTTTCAATTTACTCATCTTTACCTGACACTGTCCCTGAAAGCATGCTTGCCGTATGCATTAAGTCTCATGTTCTACTGAAACATTGCGTATAACCCAATGGCTTACTCTGATTGCATAGTCATCAGCGTAAGATATACTTGTATGGTCCTTAAATTACAAAGGGTTGTTCATGTCCCTGACCTCCTAGTTTGAGGTATGACATGGTACCATTATGAATTAATGGCGAATATTTAATTCTAGATTACAACTTACTCTATGATATAGAAGTTTAAACCACTTCTTGTTGATGTGTTAAAGTGTTAATGATTCACACCGATTTCACCTCAGCGTGACTGAAACAATCCATTCTCTCCTTTATCTTCTTAATAAAGCTTGATGATTCACTGTGTAAAACCACACATAGATATAAGTTCGAAAATCTGTGTCGATGGGTATATCATTGTCTGTGACATATTACACGCACCTATCCACTCTTGCCATTTTTATTCTAATAAAAGAGATTTATGATTCATCGTATGAAACCACACGTTGATGAAATCTCGCAATACTATGTCAGTGAATGGTAGTTTAAGCCCATGTTATCGGGGACATCACAATCTTACTACACTACAAGTTAAAACTCTGCTCTACTCAACGTTAGTTGTTGATGTCAAGAAGGGGGAGAAAATCTTGGTAAAATTGAAAATCTCACTACTAGAAAAATCTCACTACTAGAACTACAAAAAAGCACATTCTAAGGGGGAGTCAAGTGGTCCGTCGTCTGATGTATCTTCTCAGCGGGAGCATTTGTTAAAACTGCAAGAATCAAGATTTCATTATTATTCTCAGGGGGAGCACAAGCTAAAAGCATTCTGGTTATATATCAAAAGAAGTTTAGTTTTGACGTCATCAGATAGGGGGAGATTGTAAGGTTACACCTTATGATCTGATGAGTCAAACACATGACATGCTGATCTATCAGCGTCAGCATCTACACATTGACAACGCTAGCATATCAATTTTACCAGTGTCAACTTACAGTTTAGTTATCTGGTTGTAATTCTTTGTATATTAGGTAATGATATAGATAAATATAGAATAGATCACAGATCCGATATCTTAGTGATAAGATCGGTTCTTAGTATAGATTAGACGAAATCCCTTCAATCAAGGGATATACATGTATAGATTAGTATATATACAACATTAGGGCAAACCTTAATGTTGTGGTTGTAGTAGTTGTGATTGTGGCATTGTGTCAATTGTCTTTGTGACAAACCCGTCTTCTTGGTGAAGACAAAACCTCTTTTCTTGGTGAAAGGAACAACGTGGATAACTTCTGTGTTTATTACTTTCTGTTGATTATTTTGCTTAGATTAGATTTACATTTCTTATTCATACTTGAAGTGTATCCGATCATGACAACCCTTCATAGGTAGGTACAACTATGATGCATACACTAAGCAACCACAGTAATAATGTCAGTTCCATATATCATATCAAGAAATTCTCCTAGGCTACCAAGCATCATGAATCGAGGAACTCTATCATGCAATTCCATAAGATCCCTAGTCTACAACTAGCATGCAATTCTATCATATCAATAATACACATAACAAGTATATGTATCTTGGGTAACACTTTCCTTGGCTTCGACTGATTGTACACATTGCATCCTTTTTGTCGGTCTTTTTAGATTTAATTTTGAAAAAAAAATGTAGACCCGTAGTTTGAGTCTGGAATCACACAAGTGTTCATCCCATTCTCTCAAACCAGGGCTCTGATACCAACTTGTAACATCCCAAAAACCATAGTAAAAATTTTCATTTTTAAAATCCTTTAATAATCCATAAACCATACAAAAACATTATTTTCAAGAACATAGTCAAAATCAGAGTATCCCAAAATCATCAATTAACAACATATCCGAGGATGATGTGCGCAACCACACCTTCGCGTTGCCTTGATTATCTGATGTACCTGAAACCATGAAATCAAAATGTAAGCAAAAGCTTAGTGAGTTTCCCCAAAGTACCCAACCCAACCAAATAGATAACAACATGCATACATGAGGCTTCATCCTGATTGGACCACCTCATAGGGCCTACAACCCATATGGACCTCTCTCTAAGCCTTTAGCCTGACTGGGCCGCTTCGTAGGGCCTACAACTTATCTGGACTTCTCTCTGGTCCTTCTTCCTGACTGGACTGCCTAGCAGGTCCTAGAACCAATCAGGACCGCTCCGGGTATCTTCACCTTTAGCACAAAGTAGGAACGCCTCAACCCAAAAAACCATAACATGTCGACATATACAATAACAATCAAGAACCAACAAGTATAGGTAATCATAAAAATCTACCAGTCTAACATATAACTAACAATTACAGGTAATCATACAGATAAACCAGTCTAACATATTTCTAACATAACATCATCCTATATACCAGGATATGTAATCTAGTCAGCCGACATTGGTTCCTTCGACCCACAAGTACAGGGAGGAAAAATCACCTGAACCACTTGACAGAAGCCCAACAACTACCTCAACATCAGAACATACAACACAAGCTTCTTGAAACCAAACTGAGACCAGCCCTTAGTCAAAAACTCAATTCTGCCCAAGTTTAACCAAAAGTCAAACTACTCAAAAGTCAACGGTCAAAATTCAACTGCCATGTCATGGCCATCCATGACCACGTTGTGGTCCACAAATGACAAAACAAACGTTAAATCCTTAGTTTCCATGCCGTGGCAACCTAAGGCCACGTTGTGAACTTCAGTCTGAAAAGCTTTTCTTTAATAAGAACTTAAACCATAAAGATCAGAACTCATAGCATCATATATGGTTCCTAATAGCTTCATAATGGATAAAGTTTCCAACTTTATCCATTTTGATGGTCCAAACAATCAAGATCTAGTCTTTAAGTCTCAAAAGGGACCAAAAATGCAACTTTCTTAACTTAATTCGTTAAGTCCAAGTCTCCAACCTTCAGATCTGGATCAACATAATGTTTGGATGGATAAAGTTTCCAAGTTGATCCATAATAATGTCTCAAGCTTTCAACATCTAAACTTTAATACACCAAAATGGCCTAAGGACCAAGATAACTTGCATGACTAAAAGGGAAGGCTAAAGAGCATAACTTTCTTAATCCATGAGGCCCATGAAGCATTCTAAACTGATCAAAAGATGTTGGAGTCCACTATACTCCAAGATCACCCAGAAAATAGACCAAAAGTTCCAAAAACCCCAAATAACAACATCTAAAGAACTAGACAGCAAGATTGGAACTTTATACTTACAATAGTCCATAAATATAGTGTCTTGATGGATCTATACTTGAAGCATCATTCCTTGAAAACCAAAAGAACCTTCATGATCTTTAACTTCATCAAAATAACATAAAAACATCTAAAATAGGGTAGAGGAGAGAGGAGAAGCTCAAATCTTGAAGGTGGAGACTAGGGTTTCTCCCAAGGGGTCCTAGAGGTGGTGGAGGTTGCTAAAATGCCCAAAATACAGAACCTTATGCTTAAATACGTTGAAAAATCTAAAATCATAGGCTTAGGCATGACAAACTGCCACGTTGTGGGCTCTGATTCCCACTCCATGGCGACTGCCATGCCGTGGGCTCTGATCCCCACTCCATGGCGACGATTTTCACCCAAATCCACATCAACTTCAAACAGCAATAACTACTTTGTTTCAACTCCGGTTTCAGAGATTTTTATATCTACAGAAAGGTATTAACGAGCCCCACACTACTATCTAGTTAATTTTGACTTAAAATATACCAAACTAAAATCATTAATTCATGAAAGAAGTCTGAACATCACTTTTCTCATTTTACCCTTTGACTCCAAAATACAAACTAAGGCTTAGATTACATAACCAATATTATCTACATCTAACAGGGTCTAAAACCTATTCCCTTGAAGCCCAATGCTTTTACTTGATCCATTTATTGTCAACAATCCCGGAATAAGAAACTTCTCGAAACATGATGTTACATCCAAATTATGGCAGAGAATTTGACAATGCAAGTGCCCTATTGACTGTTGAAAAATCCTTAGTATGTTTTTTTTAATATTGAATCCACTTGATTATTCAAAAAGCCAAGAACTTCAATGTTGCTTGAAGGTTTTCAATCAATCCATTAATATTTTACTATGTAATTGTTTGAAAAGGATATTGTGAGACTTTAGCGTTTTTACTATATATCTACAGGTGAAAGCACATATGGTCGCGATTAGTTGCTGTCACACCCCAAAACCGGAACGGCGGAAACGTTCGGGGGTGGAGGACGTCATGTTCAGTATCACAACAATGCAAAGTAGTAAACAAGCAACAACATCATCCATTGCATTAATAATATAATTTCATACAAGTGTGTTCTGTCAAGTTATATAGATACCAAAAATATACATCAAAATAAAAGATGAGTCTTGATCGAGCTCCATCTTCTCAAAACATGGCACCGGTACCTGTCTACTGGTGACCTGAGAATACAAGTTATTTTGAAAGAGTTTATCAGCTTTAAAGCTGGTGAGATCATAAGTATATTAATGTATGTAGTTGTATGAATGTGTTTGTAAATCTGTAATTTGTATATGTTTGTAAAAGTTTGTATTTGTTTGAACTCTCTAAGAAAACCCTATGTTTTCTACTAAAAGTAGCCTTCTACCAAGGCATCTACTGTATGTGTGTGTGTCCCTTGTAAGAGTTTGTATTTTCCCAAATCCGACTATCATTAACCAAAAATATAGTTTTTACATGATTGTTTATTGTGTGAATATCACAAAGTAAATGTAATGGGAAAATGAAGTAGTACTGTAGTGTTGTATTAAGTAACTACTGCTGTACTAACTACCTTAAACCAATTGTTATTTGTGACAACCCAAAAATTTCATTGTATAATTTCCACAGTTAATCACTTCAAATAATATTCAAAAACATTCCAATACATTTTTGGCCGGATTTTAAACCCGTTTGGTGCTTTATTTTATTTTTCATCAAACGATTTAATTAACGGGAGTGACGTAATTAGCGACATGTAACAAACCGAACAACCCGACACCTTAGCTAGGTGTTTACGGCCAAAAAAGGGTGTTTGGGCTGTAAACACCCTCTTTCCCCAAGACTCATGCATATAGCATGAGTTTACACTTTATGTCCTCATTTCCCACTCCCCACCTCAAGAACACTAGCTTTTTCTCTCAAGTATCATCTTCTTCTTCTTCCAAATCCGCCAAAAATGTAAGTTTTTCTTCCTAGATTCTTTCATACAACCTTTAATCTAGTGTTTATACTTCTTTTCATCCATGAATTTCCGATTTTTACATAGATTTTCAAAGGATCTTCAAATCACCAAGAACACCAAGAACACATTTGTGTTTTTGGGTCCTAAAACACCTCTACAAGCTTCCTATAAGTAAGTACACCCTTCCTATCTAGTTATTGGCTTAGTATTCATGGATTAAACACCCAAAAACCCCAAGAACATGTGTTTACGGTTTGGGGATCTCCCAAAACCGTAAACACCCCAAAGAGGGGTTTTGATGCCCCAAACTCCTTCCAATGCTTAGCAAATGAACTAGGGACTTGCATGAAGGATCTATGAACCACAAAACACGAAAAGAAAGGGGTAGCAAGGGTTTACGGCCGTAAACTCTTGAGGGTTTACGACCGTAAACTCCCAAGGAGTGGTCCAAGGACCGCAAACTCCAAGGGAGTACCCTTTTGAACCCTAATCACTTCTCAAGCCTTTGATTTGATCTTAGAACCCTTCCTAGTGATGCAAGAGACCTTTAAACACTCAAACTCACCATTCCCATGAGTTTACGGCCGTAAACTCATGGGGGAAATGGTCTCTCAACCGTAAACTCATATTAGGGTGACCATTTGAAGTGTAAACTCCATAGTGAGGCCATACACTCCTTAGATGCAACCCTTAGCACTTCTAACACTTGGAACAAGGTGTTTTCATTCATTAGAGTGCCTTTAATTACTTAATTAGTGAATAAATATCTAATTAGATACATTATGTATCACTACATGTTACATAGGATCCGTGTGTGTGTTCAAGTCCCCACTTGACACCTAGCATCCTACCCGACACTTCCATCCACTTCACTCACTGCAGGTGAGTTCATACCCCTTAATCAACCTTTTAAATGTTTTTAAATGCTTTTATGGGGGGGGGGATACAAGTTGAATCAATCAAGTTATAGTATCAATCACATGTGATTTATAACTTGCAACCAAAAGGATTTTCTATACTTTCAACTGTTTTTGCCAACAAAACTGCTTTAAACGTTTATCAAACTCATTTTCATGTTATATTGTTGTAAAACTATTTCCAAACTCTTTTAAAACTACTTTTAACTTCCAAACCATATCTGCACCAATATATTTATATAAGTAAGACTTGAAGGACTTAGGACTGATAGCTCACCTTACTTCCTGTTCTTGTTTGATTGTGGGCTTAGGGTATATTGGTTATCTGTCCGACTGTCGTTGAATTCTTAGTTATATATTATATATATTTGTGTTGGATATAAAAGTCTTCAATTCAGTTCAATACTTTTGTGCATCATAGGTATGCAACCAACATTACTAGTTAACTATAATAGGTATAGTTAAGGATCACTCCTCATTACTAATGTTATCATGACACCTACTATGGTTAGTACAGTTATGAGTCAATACTTACTATATACTATACAAAGAGAATACTATATACTATACAAAGAGAATACTATATGCTATACAGAAGAACACTCTATACAATATACCAAGAAAGTACATTATACATAATACAAGAGAACATACTAAAATAGAATGTGACGTACTATTCCTTGATACGACACCTCATTGTGTTATCACCGTGTAACCAGAGTCTCCTGGAGGGAGAGCGGGCATTATGTGTATAGATCAATACGGAACAGACACTCCCACATCCCGACTGCTAGCTACAGTGTGACAACCGTCAAATTTCGGTCAAGTCAAAGTCAAACAAAGTCAACAAGTCAAACCGGTCAACTCCATTAACCCTTGTATGTTAAGGTTTACGTTGTACAATTCGCTATTTTAATGAGAAAACATCATTTGGAAAATTCATGTGTTTGATTTTCCTTAGCCTTTACAGTGCTAAACAACGAACCAAATCGATAAAACACTATTGCACAATTATCGGGGGCTGTGTAAGACTCTTAAACATGGCTTAACGGGGTTTACAAATATGACAATTGTAAAAATCTCATCATATTTACTATTTACTATTTACTATTTACTATTTACAACCTACTATTTACTATTTACGTTTTAAAAATTACTATTATTAGCCAATTAGTATTAACCATCTTCTAGAAACATTTGTCATGATTACATCATGAATATGTCATATACACTAACTAGTTATATGGAGAATGTCAACATTTAACACTTATTATTAAAGAATTATATATGAATAGTAATTCTTACTAGTATAAATACAAGGCTTAAGTCACTCATTTTCTACACCATTCTCTCTCAATTTCAAGACTTCCAAGGTTAATCATCAAGCTTTCTTCCACTCTTGGTTCTCGATTCGTCAAGGCATCTTCTAAGTGTTTTTGAGTTGAACACTTCTCTTCTCCAACATCCATCCTCTAAGAACACATAAGGTGAGTTCATACCCCTACATTTACATGTTTTTCTTAAGTTTTAAGGGGGGAATACAAGTAAAATCATCAAGAACACAATTAAACTTTTTCTACCAGATTACATCAGAAAAGAAGAACTTTGATCACAGACTGTTTTGGTCAACTTAAATATTTTAGTTTTCAAAACTGTTCCAGGTACAAGTAGTTCAAACTCTTAGCTTTAAAATGGCTACTTGCACATCTCCATATGATTTTTCTACAATTTATGGTGATTTTTACAAAACTGCCTATCATTTCAGAGGCAAACCCGGACCAGTCTGTGATTATGAACATTTTCACCTCTGTTAGAGATCACTAAAAATCATGATAAAATTTACGAACAAACTAGACTCATATTCCAAACTCTCAGAATTTGCGGATTTGGATTTAGAGCTTTGATGATTTTTCTATAAATTTTCTAAGAACAGTAACAGAAACTGTATTCAACGAAAAGTTGCTGTCAATTTCATTTCACCTTGTAACATGTTGAGCAAGGTGTATATCTTTATGTGATTATATGTTATTGCAATATATGACATTTTATCTTAATATTTAGACACTCATCAGTTTACAAATGGATTTGGACATATAAAATATAAAGAATAACAAGTGATTATAATCAAAGTACAACCGATACATTCAAACATTAAATAAACTATTTTGAATATAGTTTGCATACATTACTACGTACTACCCTTGGTTGATAAACTATAATAGGTATAGTTTATGATATATTACATAACACATACATTTAAAAAGGGTACATTTATACAAAGGATATTTTCATTAAGCAAGGTACGGCCATACGGTACCAAGTTTTCATAACACGTAATTCCGTTAATGACTTTGTGAGACATTTACTTCAAATTACCATTAAGTCCTGTATTGTAACCAGAGTCTCCTTGAGGGAGAGCGTGATAGTTGTGTATAGATCTATATTGGGTTTGACAAACCCACACCTAAACTGCATGCAACAGTTAGACCGATAGGTCTGGGGTGACAAATATCATAACATTTCCGACGCCTGAAGAACGTCGTTTTAGGCAACCTTGGTCATAGTATGGTTATAATAAACTCACATAAAGTATTAATAAACATTGGAATTTATGGGAACTTCATTAAAATTTAACGAGTTTATGTCGATTTAAACTTGCATTGTTTTACTATAAATATGACAAATTACTTGTACATTTCGGTCTTTGGGTTTTAAGACTACATTTACACATTAAGGAAAATATTGGATTTTCTAACACAAATACTACTTTTACAAACGAAAGGCTTTTAATAATACCAAACAAAAGCTTATGAACTCACCAACCTTTGTGTTGACACTTTTTCAAACAACTTGTATTCTCAGGAAATCATTAAACAGGTAACCAAGTTCTTTTGAGGATGGGGCGCTAAGGCGTCTACTATTTCATATTTTGTCAACATATTGTAATTGATTCGTAAACATGTAATTCATACAATGATGTCACTTTTTCAATTATATATATGTTGGTTGTGTTTGCTTCAATTACTATTACAATTGTTGTTATGATACTATACATGAAGTCATCCACCCTCGGACGTTTCCGCCATCCTTGGTTTGGGGGTGTGACAGATTGGTATCAGAGCACAATTTATAGTAAATTAAGTATATCAAACCACATAAGATATACAAACTATAAACACAATTGGGACTAATAGTCTCTGATTTGTGCATTTTTCAAATAAATATACTCTTAGAAAATAAATGATTTTCTTGATTAAAGTATACATACATACATTACATGCTCGCATGGTATCATAACTAGCGAAAACATAAAGCAAAAGAAGAAGAGTTGAACATTTTGAGTATGCCTTAGTATATGTGGATTAAATCTGGGAAGGATATAGCCTGATCAACTATATCTGTCCGGGAATTTACTTGCATATACCGGGGGATGGTCAGGATGGACAACAAATCTAACAAACCTAATAACACACTACAAAAGGATACTTTAAGAACTCAAAACTAAACATTTACAAATACTATAGGAGTATTTTGTGTTACTATAATAAATTATCTGAGAATTAAATAGGTCTTTATTTATAGATCAATAGCTGCTAAGTGGATGCGCTAAGGTCATATGTAACTAAGATGCTATATACTTAGAATTTATGTATCTTTGTTTCACTTCCTGTCCTTGTTTGGTTGTGGTCTTGGAGTTAGGGTCATCTATTCGAAGGACTATTATATCTTAATCACATATGACTGGTATGCACTTTGCAACTAATTTAGTAACCGATATAGATCATTTTAAAATATAATATATTAATTATGTCCCGACTAAATTAGTATATGTAAAACTTTTACAAACAGTCATATACTTGGAAACAAGGAGACTCAAATAAAATATTTTATACTTTCATTTTACCTCATAACCCAATGTATTGGGTCAATTAAAAGTATAAAATCGTATGTATCGTAAACATACCGGAAAACAACGTAATAATATACTTTATGTATAAAAGATTTCTCTTCCTATAAATATACTTTTACTAAAAGTACATTGGTTTACGACTTACGACAGAACCATGCCGCCAAGGAGAAGACCAAGACCTTCCGGCAACATAGCAACACCTCCTCCGCCGCTGCCTCCACAGTTTGATCCTGCGATGTTCCAGGCTGCAGTAACAGCAGCCGTAGCGGCCGCAATATCGCAGATAGGGACAAACGGAGCTGGTGGTTCTGGATCGGGTGCTACAAACTCTAACCATGGAGACAGTACGTGGCGTACAAGAGAGTGTTCCTACAAAGACTTCACCAATGGCAAACCCGACAACTTCAATGGGAACGGGGGAGTCATCACTTTAATGCAATGGTTTGAAAAGACTGAAGTAGTCTTTCAAGTGTGCTCTTGCCCCGAAGCGAGCAAAGTTAAGTTCGCAGCCTTCACTTTCACCGGCCGGGCCCTTACTTGGTGGAACTGTCGGATTAATTCACTTACTCTCGAAGTAGCTAGCTCCATATCCTGGGCAGAACTAAAAACCTTGATGATGAAGGAGTACTGCCCGAGAGGTGAAATTCAAAAGCTGGAACAAGAACTTTGGAACCTCAGGATGACGGGCTCCGACCTTGAAACCTACACCACCCGATTCAATGAATTGGCTCTCCTCTGCCCAACAATGGTTACTCCGGAGGAGAAAAAGGTGGAGCGATACCTTTGGGGACTGTCTCCCCAAGTGCAAAGTAGTGTCCTGGCTTCAAGGCCAACTACTTTTGACAGTGCCAGGGAGCTGGCACAACAACTTGTTGACCACCGAGCCAATCATAATACTACAACCACCACCACTGATCAATCAAAAGGGGGAAACAACAAAAGGAAGTTCTGGAACCAAAAGAAGAGCCAACCAGCACATGACCCCGCTAAGAAGCAACAAACTGTTGCTGTCCATGCTGCCACTAATGCTGCCACTACTGCTACCACTCCAGCACCACCGAAGCCATATGCTGGAACCCTACCTAAGTGCAACAAGTGCAACTTTCACCACAATGGTGCTTGTAGGGAGATGCACTGTAACAATTGCGACAGGAAGGGGCACACTGCTCGTTTCTGTAAAGCGCCGGCTCGACCAATCAACCAAGTCGCCAGTACGGGGGCAACCCGAACCTGCTACAACTGTGGAGACGCCGATCACTTCAAAAGAAACTGCCCCAAAGCACAAGCCCCTAATGCTGGTGGAGTAGGAAGAGTCCTGGCAATAGGACATGGGGAAGCAGTCGAGGATCCCACGGTGGTTACCGGTACGTTTCTCCTCAATAACTCTTATGCAAGCGTACTATTCGATAGTGGAGCGGAGAGGAGTTTCGTGAGCCACCAATATAAACAATTACTTGAACAAAATCCCCAATCACTAAAGGATACTTATGTAGTAGAAATGGCAAATGGGAAAGTAGAACGCACTAGCAATATATACTCAGAGTGTACTCTCACTCTAGACAACCATACATTTAAAATTGACCTGATGCCGGTCACCATAAAAAGCTTCGACGTAATCATCGGGATGGATTGGTTAGTTCCTCACCGTGCCGACATTCTATGTTACGAAAGGGCCGTTCGCCTCAATCTACCAAATGACGAAACCCTTCTCATCTATGGTGACAAACCTAGTGCGAATTTACAAATCATCTCATGCATCAAAGCCCAAAAGTATCTCCGGAAGGAGTACCACGCCTTCTTGGCCCACGTAGTAGACAAGAAACAAGACGTGAAAGACATCAAAGACATCCCCGAAGTGTGTAACTTCCCGGATGTGTTCCCAGAAGATCTTCCTGGTGTACCACTCGCACGACAAGTCGATTTCAGAATTGACTTAATACCCGGAGCTACCCCCGTAGCCAGAGCTCCATACCGCCTCGCACCAACAGAAATGCAAGAGTTGTCCAGTCAGTTGAACGAGCTTTTGAGCAAAGGGTTCATCAGACCAAGCTTCTCACCTTGGGGAGCACCAGTCCTTTTTGTAAAGAAGAAGGACGGATCCTTTCGCATGTGCATCGACTATCGGGAACTAAACAAACTCACCATCAAGAACCGATATCCTCTACCCCGAATCGACGACCTTTTCGACCAACTCCAAGGAGCAAATTTCTTCTCAAAGATCGACCGAAGGTCAGGTTACCATCAGCTACGAGTTCAAGAAGAAGATATTCCCAAAACTGCATTCAGAACTCGCTATGGGCACTACGAGTTTGTGGTGATGTCCTTCGGTTTAACAAACGCACCTGCGGTATTCATGGACCTAATGAATAGAGTGTGTCGACCCTACCTAGAAAAGTTTGTAATCGTATTCATCGACGATATCTTGGTCTACTCGCGAAGCGAAGAAGAGCATCGCCTACATCTACGCCAAGTGCTAGAGACACTAAGAGCGGAGAAGCTTTATGCTAAGTTCTCTAAGTGTGAATTCTGGATTAGAGAAGTGGATTTCCTTGGCCATGTGGTAAGTGAGAAAGGCATACATGTGGATCCCTCTAAGATCAAGGCAATCGAGAATTGGTCAGCACCCAAGACGCCAACCGAAATTCGACAATTCCTTGGGCTTGCTGGCTACTACCAAAGATTTATACAAAACTTCTCCAAGATTGCGAAACCACTCACCACCTTGACGCAGAAAGGTGTGATATTCAAGTGGGAAAATAAACAAGAAACTGCTTTCCAAACATTAAAACAAGCCCTATGCAGCGCACCGATCTTGTCTCTCCCAAAGGGAACCGAAGACTTCGTAGTGTACTGTGATGCTTCGAATCAAGGCCTCGGATGTGTGCTCATGCAGAGAGGGAAGGTTATTGCGTATGCATCAAGACAGCTTAAGACGCACGAGGTTAATTATACTACCCACGACCTGGAATTAGGAGCAGTAGTATTCGCTTTGAAGATCTGGAGACACTACCTCTACGACACGAAATGCACTATCTTCACTGATCACAAAAGTCTTCAGCATATCCTCAATCAGAAAGAGCTCAACATGCGACAGAGGAGATGGGTAGAGTTGCTGAATGACTACGAGTGCGAAATTCGTTATCATCCGGGCAAGGCCAATGTAGTGGCCGATGCTCTAAGCAGGAAGGAGTACTCGGACCGCCGAGTAAAATCCTTAACAATGACAATCCATTCCCACCTGACCATACAAATCAAGGAAGCTCAACTGGAAGCTTTGAAACCAGAAAAGGTGGCAGGAGAGACATTAAGGGGAATGGATAAAAACTTAGAAGTCAAGGATGATGGAGCACGTTATATCATGAACCGGATTTGGACACCGAAGTTCGGTGGACTCCGAGACGTCGTCATGAATGAAGCACACAAGACTCGATACTCCATCCATCCCGGGTCGGATAAGATGTATCTGGACCTCAAGAAATTATACTGGTGGCCGAACATGAAAGCTGAGATTGCTACCTATGTGAGCAAGTGTCTGACTTGCGCCAAGGTCAAAATCGAATACCAGAAACCATCCGGGCTATTACAACAGCCGGATATACCTCAGTGGAAGTGGGAATGAATAACGATGGACTTCATAACCAAGCTGCCTAAGACATCGGGCGGGCTTGACACCATATGGGTAATCGTAGACAGATTGACCAAATCAGCACACTTCCTTCCGATAAAAGAAACCGACAAGATGGAGAAGCTGACTAGAACGTACATCAAAGAGATTGTACGACTCCATGGTGTGCCGATATCCATTATCTCCGATAGAGATAGTAGATTTACCTCACGGTTTTGGCAGTCTCTACAAAAATCATTGGGAACTAGGCTTGACATGAGTACGGCCTACCACCCACAAACCGACGGACAGAGCGAACGAACCATTCAAACGTTGGAAGACATGTTAAGAGCTTGTGTGATAGACTTCGGTAAAGCATGGGATACCCATCTACCGCTTATCGAATTCTCCTACAATAACAGCTATCATACTAGCATCAAAGTGGCTCCATTCGAAGCTCTTTACGGCCGCAAATGCAGATCACCCCTGTGTTGGGCTGAGGTGGGGGATACACAGCTAGCTAGAGGGCAAGTCTCTAATAGCACCCTCACTGGCCCTGAAATCATAAGGGAAACCACAAAAAAGATCGTTCAAATTCGAGAAAGATTGAAAGCGTCTCGCGATCGGCAAAAGAGTTACGCAGACAAACGACGCAAACCCTTGGAATTCCAGGTGGGTGATCGTGTACTACTAAAAGTTTCCCCTTGGAAAGGAATGATACGATTCGGCAAACGCGGGAAACTAAATCCAAGGTACATCGGGCCATTCGAAATCCTTGCTAGGATTGGGCCAGTAGCATACAAACTTCGATTACCTCAGGAACTCGACAAAGTACATCCCACATTTCACGTGTCGAACCTAAAGAAGTGTTTGTCTGATGAGACACTCGTAATACCACTCGACGAAATCGAAGTTAACGAAAATCTCCACTTCGTGGAGGAACCAGTCGAAATCATGGATCGGGAAATCAAACGAACGAAACAAAGTCGTATTCCCATCGTGAAGGTCCGTTGGAACGCTAAACGAGGACCCGAATTCACCTGGGAACGCGAGGATCAGATGAAACAAAAGTATCCACATCTCTTCCCGAACTCTTGAAGTCCCAGTCTAAAATGCAAATTTCGGGACGAAATTTCTTCTAACGGGGGGATGATGTGACAACCGTCAAATTTCGGTCAAGTCAAAGTCAAACAAAGTCAACAAGTCAAACCGGTCAACTCCATTAACCCTTGTATGTTAAGGTTTACGTTGTACAATTCGCTATTTTAATGAGAAAACATCATTTGGAAAATTCATGTGTTTGATTTTCCTTAGCCTTAACAGTGCTAAACAACGAACCAAATCGATAAAACACTATTGCACAATTATCGGGGGCTGTGTAAGACTCTTAAACATGGCTTAACGGGGTTTACAAATATGACAATTGTAAAAATCTCATCATATTTACTATTTACTATTTACTATTTACTACCTACTATTTACTATTTACGTTTTAAAAATTACTATTATTAGCCAATTAGTATTAACCATCTTCTAGAAACATTTGTCATGATTACATCATGAATATGTCATATACACTAACTAGTTATATGGAGAATGTCAACATTTAACACTTATTATTAAAGAATTATATATGAATAGTAATTCTTACTAGTATAAATACAAGGCTTAAGTCACTCATTTTCTACACCATTCTCTCTCAATTTCAAGACTTCCAAGGTTAATCATCAAGCTTTCTTCCACTCTTGGTTCTCGATTCGTCAAGGCATCTTCTAAGTGTTTTTGAGTTGAACACTTCTCTTCTCCAACATCCATCCTCTAAGAACACATAAGGTGAGTTCATACCCCTACATTTACATGTTTTTCTTAAGTTTTAAGGGGGGAATACAAGTAAAATCATCAAGAACACAATTAAACTTTTTCTATCAGATTACATCAGAAAAGATGAACTTTGATCACGGACTGTTTTGGTCAACTTAAATATTTTAGTTTTCAAAACTGTTCCAGGTGCAAGTAGTTCAAACTCTTAGCTTTAAAATGGCTACTTGCACATCTCCATATGATTTTTCTACAATTTATGGTGATTTTTACAAAACTGCCTATCATTTCAGAGGCAAACCCGGACCAGTCTGTGATTATGAACATTTTCACCTCTGTTAGAGATCACTAAAAATCATGATAAAATTTAAGAACAAACTAGACTCATATTCCAAACTCTCAGAATTTGCGGATTTGGATTTAGAGCTTTGATGATGTTTCTATAAATTTTCTAAGAACAGTAACATAAACTATATTCAACGAAAAGTTGCTGTCAATTTCATTTCACCTTGTAACATGTCGAGCAAGGTGTATATCTTTATGTGATTATATGTTATTGCAATATATGACATTTTATCTTAATATTTAGACACACATCAGTTTACAAATGGATTTGGACATATAAAATATAAAGAATAACAAGTGATTATAATCAAAGTACAACCGATACATTCAAACATTAAATAAACTATTTTGAATATAGTTTGCATACATTACTACGTACTACCCTTGGTTGATAAACTATAATAGGTATAGTTTATGATACATTACATAACACATACATTTAAAAAGGGTACATTTATACAAAGGATATTTCCATTAAGCAAGGTACGGCCATACGGTACCAAGTTTTCATAACACGTAATTCCGTTAATGACTTTGTGAGACATTTACTTCAAATTACCATTAAGTCCTGTATTGTAACCAGAGTCTCCTTGAGGGAGAGCGTGATAGTTATGTATAGATCTATATTGGGTTTGACAAACCCACACCTAAACTGCATGCAACAGTTAGACCGATAGGTCTGGGGTGACAAATGTCATAACATTTCCGACGCCTGAAGAACGTCGTTTTAGGCAACCTTGGTCATAGTATGGTTATAATAAACTCACATAAAGTATTAATAAACATTGGAATTTACGGGAACTTCATTAAAATTTAACGAGTTTATGTCGATTTAAACTTGCATTGTTTTACTATAAATATGACAAATTACTTGTACATTTCGGTCTTTGGGTTTTAAGACTACATTTACACATTAAGGAAAATATTGGATTTTCTAACACAAATACTACTTTTACAAACGAAAGGCTTTTAATAATACCAAACAAAAGCTTATGAACTCACCAACCTTTGTGTTGACACTTTTTCAAACAACTTGTATTCTCAGGAAATCATTAAACAGGTAACCAAGTGCTTTTGAGGATGGGGCGCTAAGGCGTCTACTATTTCATATTTTGTCAACATATTGTAATTGATTCGTAAACATGTAATTCATACAATGATGTCACTTTTTCAATTATATATATGTTGGTTGTGTTTGCTTCAATTACTATTACAATTGTTGTTATGATACTATACATGAGGTCATCCACCCCCAGACGTTTCCGCCATCCTTGGTTTGGGGGTGTGACATACAGTCCGAGCCGACTAGGCCCAGGGGTGACAAAATGTCACCATACTACGCGTGACCTGGAGGGTCATCAGTTATTCGATCGTCAATCAGCATGGTTACATACAAGTTCACATTCGGACCTTTAATTAATACATTAAGAATTAAAGGCAAACAGACTCCCCGAGGTGTATTGTATATTTAATACCACCTGGAGCCTGCATTTTTCTTACATTAGCCTGCAGTACTACTGCCGGGGTAAAACATATTTTCCCAAGCACTTTACATGAACAAAGTTTAAAACTATATTTTCATACTGATAGTTTCACTGGGAAAACTCTTACATTTTCAAAGATCAAACTTGAAAACAACCGGGTCTTGGTAGAAGACTACACTTACTGGAAAACATAGGGTTTTCTGGGGATTTCTATTTTTCAAACATCGAAATCAATTATTCTACTATCTAGTTGAGAACCTTTTTATACAATCAATAACACTAAATACTTATGAACTCACCAGGTTTATGCTGATAAACTCTTTCAAAATAACTTGTATTCTCAGGTCATCAGTAGACAGGTACAGATGCAGCTTTTGAGAAGATGGAGCACATACAAGACTCCTCTTTATTTGGATTATACTTTTGGTGTCTAACAAACTGTCCAGAACACGCTTGTATTATAATTATTATATTAATGCCATGGATGTTGTTGCTTGCTTTTACTATTATGCATTGTTATGATACTGTACATGATGTCCTCCACCCCAAAACGTATTCCGCCGTTCTCGGTTTTGGGGTGTGACAGATTGGTATCAGAGCATTGTTTGTAGTGAATCAAGTATATCAACCCATAAAAGATATACGAACTATAAACACAACGAGATTAAAACACTCTGAACAAGAATATATACTTTTAAATAATAAAATATTTAACTAAGTATATATATACATGCATTCATATAAAGGGTCAGTATCATACTAGAACAGAACAAAAGTATTAAGATTGTTGGACAACACAATTAGGCTTAGAGACATATAGTCAAATCTGGGTGGATGTAGCCTGATCAACTACATTATCCTAGGAGTGATTAGCATGTGCCTAAGAATGATTGTGGTATTGCAACAAGTCTAAAAACTTACCAACACTACTACCAGAACATTTGAACAAGAATACTATAGGAGTATTCTGCGTTTCCTGTAATTTACATATGTGAGAACTAAAAAGGTCGTTACTAGTAGGACAATAGTTGCTAAGTGGATACTCCACGGTTACATGTGACTAAGACGTTATAGACTTAGAACCTATGATCTTTGCTTTACTTCCTGTTCTTGTTTGATTGTGGATTTAGAGTTAGGGTCACTTATTCGAAGGTCTATCCTGTTTCGGTTACATGTAATTAGTATGCACTATGCAAGTATTGGGTCAACTAATAACGATCATCTTATAAGTATCTTAGATTAGTACGTCTATTAACTATTCTTTCTCCTATTCTCGCGTAGATAGCATGGCTGGCTTCCACCTTCCCGGCGACCCGTACTATCCGAACCAAGGCATTGGAGGATGGCTTGAAGAAGAGCCAGAAGATGATCACCCGATCCCTTTGGATGATCACCGTGCAGAAGGCTTTTCGGATAGCTCCGACTCCGAACCAGAAGTCAACAACCTACCCCCAGTAGCTCTGAACCCTAAACCCCGTCCGACATTTCAAGGTCCTACCCCTATGTGGGCAACAACCTTGAATCGATGGAGTAATGAGCAGGGCCAGCCCTTACCTTTCAACGGAGACCGAAGCTTTTACAACATAAGCGAGGGAGGTTCAGCTGACCAAGTCTTACCCATCATGGTCCGAAGGATTGCTAGGAACGTCGAGCAAGGTCATGCAGCCATCGGCAGAGTGGTGGAAATTGATGCCAACTCTAACCTTAACACCGTCCGTATCCGTCAACTCGAAGAAGCTATGGATAGGACAAGGAGGACCAATGAGGCTCTGCAGCAACAGCTAGCTGCATCCCGAGCTGAAGTCCTGGAACTCCGAGCGCGTCAGAGAGTGCAGGAGCGACATCTTCAGGAAGTTGCACGCCAACTGGATGATCTTAGGGTTCGCCCGAGGGATACCCGTCGCCAGTAGAAGATGTCAACTTATCCTTCTCTTTTGAATTAAGAATAGCCTTTCTTTTCTATGCTCGGTAGAGCACTTGTCTGTAAACATTCCTAACTTTGAAAGTACTCTAACTAGACTTGTAAACTGCCAACATTTTCCTTTATGGTTTGATGTAAGACCTACTGATAGGTCATTTTTCCGAACTCATGTTACATCAGTAATACCAGTAATATTGGCAGTTATCTAATTTATGGGAAAGTTTGTACTCTTGTGTTTCACTAATCTATTGGTATATATCTATCTAATAGATGGACTATGACAATTTAGTCCATGAAACACTCTCACCATGCTCACAATCGATTCTTACTATTATCATCCTTTCCATAAAATTTCAGTACAGGATGCTGCCTCGCAAGCGTCCAGTCAGGAAAACACCCGCAACTCAAGCTCCACCACCTCCACCTCCTCCGCCACCCCCACCGCAGTTCGATCCGGTGATGTTTCAAGCAGCTGTGACCGCTGTCATGGCGCAAGTCAATTCTAGTGGCGCCAGTGGAGGTGGAATGGGCACAGATTCTAGTCATGGTGGAACCCACCCACGTGCACGAGAGTGCACCTATAAAGATTTCATCAGCTGCAAGCCTACCTACTTCAATGGAACCGGAGGGATCCTCGCACTAACCCAATGGATTGAAAGAACCGAGGCAGTATTCGAGATGTGCTCCTGTCCCGAGGGGAGCAAGATAAAATTTGCTGTTTGCACCTTCACCTAGAGGGCCCTGACGTGGTGGAATGGCCATGTCAAAACACTCTCCCTGGTCATAGCCAACGCCATGGGCTGGGACACGCTGAAAGACCTCATGATGAGGGAGTATTGCCCGAGGGGCAAAGTTCAGAAGCTTGAGGAGGAACTCTGGAACCTCAAGATGAAGGGGACCGACATCGTAACCTATACGGCCAGGTTCTGCGACTTGGTGGCTCTATGCCCTAACATGGTGCCCACCGAAAGCAAAAAGATTGAGCGATACATCTGGGGTCTGGTACCCCCATATCGATGGAACGTTCTAGCATCACACCCTGCAACCTTTGAAAGTGCCAAGGAATTGGCCCAAAGGCTGATTGATCATGAAATTCCCTCTACTCCATCAGCAGCTGCAACCACTACCCCTACATCAACTCACACCTCAGACAACAAAAGAAAAAGGTGGGAACGAAAGAAGGGTAAATCAGCCAAATCCTCTTCCAATAACCAACAAACGGTGGCTGTCCATGCTGCCACTACTCCTGCTGCCCCTGTACCAGCCAAAACATATGCTGGAAATCTACCTAAGTGCAATAAGTGCTCTTTCCATCACAACGGCCCCTGCCGTGAAATGCACTGCACTAACTGCGACCGAAAGGGCCATACTGTCCGGTTTTGCAGAGCACCTCCCAAACCCATTTCCCAGCTCCCCAGTTCAGGAGCCAGCCAAGCCTGCTACGGCTATGGCGAGGTAGGACATTTCAAAAGAAACTGTCCAAAGGCTGGAAACGCGGGAGGAGCTGGTAGACTACTTACTATTGGCCATAATGAGGCCGTGGCAGACCCCACCGTAGTCATGGGTACGTTCCTTCTTGATAACTCTTATGCTTGTATTCTATTCGATAGTGGGGCAGAAAGAAGCTTCGTAAACCAGGAATTTAAGCACTTACTCAAACAATCACCGCAACCACTAAAGGAAACCTTCGTCGTAGAAATGGCTAATGGAAAGACAGAGAGTTCTAACGAGATTTTCATAGGTTGTTCCCTCACGCTAGATAATCATTCGTTTCCTATCGACCTCATACCAGTAGCAATCAAGAGCTTCGATGTCATCATAGGCATGGACTGGTTGAGTCTCCATCGTACCGATATCCTGTGTTTCGACAAAGCCATCCGTCTAAACCTACCCAACAACGAAACCTTAATAATCTACGGAGACAAACCCAGTACGAGCCTTCGTATCATCTCGAGTATTCAAGCCCAGAAGTATTTGCGTAAGGAATATCGTGCATTCCTGGCGCATGTTGTAGATACGAGCCAGAAAACAAAAGAACCGAAGGATCTTCCCGTAGTACGTGACTTTCCCGACGTCTTCCCTGAAGAACTACCAGGTTTACCCCCGCAATGCCAAGTCGAGTTCCGAATCGACTTAAATCCCGGAGCTACCCCCGTAGCCAAATCACCCTATCGTCTAGCACCTGCTGAGATGCAAGAACTGTCCGGTCAACTTAACGAACTGCTCAGCAAGGGCTTTATAAGACCAAGCTTCTCACCCTGGGGAGCACCAGTCTTGTTCGTGAAGAAGAAGGACGGATCGTTCCGTATGTGCATCGACTACAGAGAACTCAACAAGCTAACGGTCAAGAATCGTTACCCTCTTCCTCGCATAGACGATTTATTTGACCAACTGCAAGGGGCGAGCTACTTTTCCAAAATTGATCTAAGGTCCGGGTATCACCAGTTACGAGTGCTGGAGGAGGATGTTCCGAAGACAGCCTTCCGGACTCGTTATGGATACTACGAGTTCGTAGTGATGCCATTCGGACTGACCAACGCGCCCGCAGTATTCATGGACTTGATGAATAGAGTGTGCTGTCCTTACTTGGATCAGTTCGTCATCGTCTTCATTGATGACATACTTATCTACTCTCGAAGTAAGGAGGAGCATAGCGATCATCTGCGACAAGTCCTGGAAACCCTACGACAGAAAAACTATACGCAAAGTTCTCTAAGTGCGAATTTTGGATCCGAAGAGTCGAATTCTTAGGACACGTGGTTAGCGAAGAAGGAATCCACGTGGACCCATCCAAGATTAAAGCTATTGAGAACTGGTCAGCACCGAAGACACCTACAGAAATTCGACAATTTCTAGGCCTCGCTGGCTACTACCGCAGGTTCATACAGAACTTCTCTCGAATCGCGAAACCCCTGACTGCATTGACCCAGAAAGGCGTGGCCTTTGACTGGGAAGAGAAACAAGAGAAGGCATTCCAAACCCTGAAATGAGCCTTATGCACCGCACCGATACTGTCCCTCCCCGAAGGGATAGAAGACTTCGTAGTATATTGCGACGCATCCAATCAGGGGCTCGGCTGTGTTCTGATGCAACGAGGTAAGGTCATCGCCTACGCCTCAAGACAGCCGAAGACACACGAGGTCAACTACACCACACACGACCTCGATCTAGGGGCGGTCGTGTTCGCCCTAAAGATCTGGAGACACTACCTGTACGGCACGAAGCGCACGATCTTTACCGACCACAAAAGTCTCCAACACATCTTCAACCAGAAAGAGCTCAACATGAGACAACGACGGTGGGTTCAGCTACTCAGTGACTACGAATGCGAAATTCGTTATCATCCGGGTAAAGCCAACGTAGTAGCAGACGCCCTAAGTCGGAAGGAATATTCTGGTCGAAAGGTCAAGTCATTAACAATGACTATCCATTCCCATCTCTCCGCACAAATAAAGGAAGCTCAGCTCGAAGCTTTGAAACCTGAAAATGTAGCGGGAGTATCCCTGCGAGGAATGAATAAGAACCTGGAAGCCAAGGGTGACGGAGCCTTATACCTCATGGACCGGATCTGGACACCGAAGCACGGGAGCTTCAGAGACTTGGTCATGAAGGAAGCGCACAACACTCGATATTCCGTCCACCCAGGTTCAGATAAGATGTATCTGGATCTCAAGAAATCATACTGGTGGCCTAACATGAAAGCAGAGATTGCTACCTTCGTGAGTAAATGCCTTACTTGCGCAAAGGTTAAGGTCGAATACCAGAAACCGTCAGGTCTACTCCAGCAACCGGAGATACCTGAATGGAAGTGGGAGCGGATCACCATGGACTTCATAACCAAGCTACCCAAGACAACGGGTGGGCTGGATACCATATGGGTCATCGTCGACAGATTGACCAAGTCCGCACACTTCCTAGCCATCAAGGAAACTGACAAGATGGAGAAGCTCACAAGAACGTACATTAGGGAGATCGTACGACTGCATGGTGTTCCTATATCTATTATCTCTGATAGAGATAGCAGATTCACTTCAAGATTCTGGCAGTCACTACAAAGCTCCCTGGGAACGAGGTTGGACATGAGTACAGCCTATCATCCTCAGACCGACGGACAAAGTGAGAGGACCATCCAAACTTTGGAGGATATGCTACGAGCCTGTGTGATCGACTTTGGTAAGGCATGGGATACCCACTTACCCCTTGTAGAGTTTTCCTACAACAACAGTTATCACACGAGCATCAAAGCTGCTCCATTCGAAGCCCTCTACGGCCGGAAGTGCAGATCCCCTCTGTGCTGGGCCGAGGTGGGTGACACTCAATTAGCTAAAGGACGAGTTCCTGACAGCACTCTCACGGGTCCGGAGATCATTCGGGAAACGACAGAGAAGATCGTTCAGATTCGTGAACGATTGAAAGCCTCTAGAGACCGACAGAAAAGCTACGCAGATAAACGAAGGAAACCTTTAGAATTTCAGGTGGGAGACCGAGTCCTTTTAAAAGTCTCACCCTGGAAAGGCTTAATACGCTTCGGAAAGCGTGGAAAGCTAAATCCAAGATACATAGGGCCTTTCGAGATTCTCGCTAGAATCGGCCCCGTAGCTTACAAACTCAAATTACCCCACGAGCTTGGTAATGTGCATCCTACCTTTCACGTCTCGAACTTGAAAAAGTGCCTATCCGACGAGACGCTCGTAATCCCACTCGACGAGATCGAGATCAACGAGAGCCTCAACTTCGTGGAAGAACCTGTGGAGATTATGGACCGAGAGGTCAAACGAACGAAACAAAGCCGCATCCTAATTGTGAAGGTTCGCTGGAACGCCAAGCGAGGACCGGAATTCACTTGGGAGCGCGAGGATCAAATGAAGCTAAAATATCCTCATCTCTTTGCTTAGTTGTGTTGTAATAACTTAGCTGCTTGAATTCTAAATTTCGGGACGAAATTCCCTCTAACGGGGGGATGATGTGACAACCCAAAAATTTCATTGTATAATTTCCACAGTTAATCACTTCAAATAATATTCAAAAACATTCCAATACATTTTTGGCCGGATTTTAAACCCGTTTGGTGCTTTATTTTATTTTTCATCAAACGATATAATTAACGGGAGTGACGTAATTAGCGACATGTAACAAACCGAACAACCCGACACCTTAGCTAGGTGTTTACGGCCAAACAAGGGTGTTTGGGCTGTAAACACCCTCTTTCCCCAAGACTCATGCATATAGCATGAGTTTACACTTTATGTCCTCATTTCCCACTCCCCACCTCAAGAACACTAGCTTTTTCTCTCAAGTATCATCATCTTCTTCTTCCAAATCCGCCAAAAATGTAAGTTTTTCTTCCTAGATTCTTTCATACAACCTTTAATCTAGTGTTTATACTTCTTTTCATCCATGAATTTCTGATTTTTACATAGATTTTCAAAGGATCTTCAAATCACCAAGAACACCAAGAACACATTTGTGTTTTTGGGTCCTAAAACACCTCTACAAGCTTCCTATAAGTAAGTATACCCTTCCTATCTAGTTATTGGCTTAGTATTCATGGATTAAACACCCAAAAACCCCAAGAACATGTGTTTATAGTTTGGGGATCTCCCAAAACCGTAAACACCCCAAAGAGGGGTTTTGATGCCCCAAACTCCTTCCAATGCTTAGCAAATGAACTAGGGACTTGCATGAAGGATCTATGAACCACAAAACACGAAAAGAAAGGGGTAGCAAGGGTTTACGGCCGTAAACTCTTGAGGGTTTACGACCGTAAACTCCCAAGGAGTGGTCCAAGGACCGCAAACTCCAAGGGAGTACCCTTTTGAACCCTAATCACTTCTCAAGCCTTTGATTTGATCTTAGAACCCTTCCTAGTGATGCAAGAGACCTTTAAACACTCAAACTCACCATTCCCATGAGTTTACGGCCGTAAACTCATGGGGGAAATGGTCTCTCAACCGTAAACTCATATTAGGGTGACCATTTGAAGTGTAAACTCCATAGTGAGGCCATACACTCCTTAGATGCAACCCTTAGCACTTCTAACACTTGGAACAAGGTGTTTTCATTCATTAGAGTGCCTTTAATTACTTAATTAGTGAATAAATAACTAATTAGATACATTATGTATCACTACATGTTACATAGGATCCGTGTGTGTGTTCAAGTCCCCACTTGACACCTAGCATCCTACCCGACACTTCCATCCACTTCACTCACTGCAGGTGAGTTCATACCCCTTAATCAACCTTTTAAATGTTTTTAAATGCTTTTATGGGGGGGGGATACAAGTTGAATCAATCAAGTTATAGTATCAATCACATGTGATTTATAACTTGCAACCAAAAGGATTTTCTATACTTTCAACTGTTTTGCCAACAAAACTGCTTTAAACGTTTATCAAACTCATTTTCATGTTATATTGTTGTAAAACTATTTCCAAACTCTTTTAAAACTACTTTTAACTTCCAAACCATATCTGCACCAATATATTTATATAAGTAAGACTTGAAGGACTTAGGACTGATAGCTCACCTTACTTCCTGTTCTTGTTTGATTGTGGGCTTAGGGTATATTGGTTATCTGTCCGACTGTCGTTGAATTCTTAGTTATATATTATATATATTTGTGTTGGATATAAAAGTCTTCAATTCAGTTCAATACTTTTGTGCATCATAGGTATGCAACCAACATTACTAGTTAACTATAATAGGTATAGTTAAGGATCACTCCTCATTACTAATGTTATCATGACACCTACTATGGTTAGTACAGTTATGAGTCAATACTTACTATATACTATACAAAGAGAATACTATATACTATACAAAGAGAATACTATATGCTATACAGAAGAACACTCTATACAATATACCAAGAAAGTACATTATACATAATACAAGAGAACATACTAAAATAGAATGTGACGTACTATTCCTCGATACGACACCTCATTATGTTATCACCGTGTAACCAGAGTCTCCTGGAGGGAGAGCGGGCATTATGTGTATAGATCTATACGGGACAGACACTCCCACCTCCCGACTGCTAGCTACAGTCCGAGCCGACTAGGCCCAGGGGTGACAAAATGTCACCATACTACGCGTGACCTGGAGGGTCATCAGTTATTCGATCGTCAATCAGCATGGTTACATACGAGTTCACATTCGGACCTTTAATTAATACATTAAGAATTAAAGGCAAAACAGACTCCCCGAGGTGTATTGTACATTTAATACCACCTGGAGCCTGCATTTTTCTTACATTAGCCGGCAGTACTACTGCTGGGGTAAAACATATTTTCCCAAGCACTTTACATGAACAAAGTTTAAAACTATATTTTCATACTGATAGTTTCACTGGGAAAACTCTTACATTTTCAAAGATCAAACTTGAAAACAACCGGGTCTTGGTAGAAGACTACACTTACTGGAAAACATAGGGTTTTCTGGGGATTTCTATTTTTCAAACATTGAAATCAATTATTATACTATCTTGTTGAGAACCTTTTTATACAAGAAATAACACTAAATACTTATGAACTCACCAGCTTTATGATGATAAACTCTTTCAAAATAACTTGTATTCTCAGGTCATCAGTAGACAGGTACAGATGCAGCTTTTGAGAAGATGGAGCACATACAAGACTCCTCTTTATTTTGATTATACTTTTGGTGTCTAACAAACTGTCCAGAACACGCTTGTATTACAATTATTATATTAATGCCATGGATGTTGTTGCTTGCTTTTACTATTATGCATTGTTATGATACTGTACATGATGTCCTCCACCCCAGAACGTATTCCGCCGTTCTCGGTTTTGGGGTGTGACATTATTTAAGGTAACATGTGATCGGCCTGTATCCTGCTACCGACTCTATAGTAAAACGACGATGTAAGACGTCGTAAGAAATGACGTTTGGTACCCGTAGACTTGCAAGTCCCACTGTAGCGAGCAACAAGGTGTAGGATAGTCAATCCAGTATAGATCTATACACAAACTCATACACTCCCCGATTAAGGAGATTCTGGATACAAAAACGGTCATGACAGGTAGTGTCATGCCCCATTAGGTGGCTCACATAACTGATGTAATGTTCTAGTATATGTATGTGCTAGCTGTATTGTGTGTTCTCTCCCTGTCTAGCATGTATATATGTTCTAGTATATGTATGTGCTAGCTGTATTGCGTGTTCTCTCCCTGTCTAGCATGTATTGTTTGCTTCTCATCATAGTATATATTTTTTGTTTGTTATTGACTCATGTATGAACTGACTCATTTCATGTTTCACTGTTCTAGTATTAGTATCTCCCTAAACTATACCCATTATAGTTTACTAGTAATGTTGTTTGTGTATATGAACTTGTATGTATACCTTTACTACCCAAAGGTATTGAACTGAATGAAAGAACTTTTATGACCACATATGTATATATGATATACAACTAATATTTAAATGACCTTCGGACGGATAACCAATGCCCCAAAGCCACATCCAAACAAGGAAAAGGAATTAAAGCGAGTTGGCCTTCCTAAGTCCTTTAAACATTTCTTATATAACCATACATATATAGGCATGCATTGGACAATATATAAGTATAAGAGAGTTTAAGTGAAAGTATTTGACATGAAAAGGAGTTTGTAAGACAGTTGAAGTAAAACAGTTTGGTAACACAGTTTGAAAAGTAAGAAATCCACTTGTTTGGTAGTTATTAATCACATGTGATTGATATAATAACTATAATTGTTCAACTTGTATCCCCCCACATAAAAGCATTTAAAAATATTTAAAAGGTTAATTAAGGGGTATGAACTCACCTGTAGTGAGTGGTTTGGATGAACGGACTGTATAGGATGCTAAGTGTCAAGTGAACACTTGTACACACTCAATGATCCTAGTTAACATATAATAACACATATATGTATCCAATTAGTTTTTAAACAACTAATTAACAAAGTTATGACATCCTAGGGCATGTTAAACACTTTATATAAGTGTTATAAGTGCTAAGGATTTCATCTAAGTGCTTGTGGGACATTGCTATAGAGTTTAGGGTTCAAGGGAACCCCTTATAGGAGTTTACGGTTTTCTGACCATAACTCATTGAGTTTACGGTCGTAAACCCATGAGTTTACGGCCGTAAACTCATGTTTTCTTGACCATGAGTTGTTTTGAAGCTCTACAAGTCCCTAGAAGCATTTCTACTTGAAGTATAAGCCTATGGAAGAGATTAGGGCACCATTCCACTCCTAAATGGAGTTTACGGCCCTAAGACCATTTCCCTTTGGGTTTATGGCCGTAAACCCCTATGGTTTTGGTCTTTTGGTGTTTTCAAGTCCTAAACATATCAAGGAAGGGATCCATGCTAGTTTCCAAGGCTTAGGAAGGTATAGGGCACACATTGGCACCCTTTATAGGGTTTACGGTCCAAGAACATCTTGGACCGTAAACACCTTGATCTTGGTGTTTCATGGTTGATTTCTTGATATATGGAAGTGTAACAAGTCTTAAGATACTCTAGGATAGAAGTACTTACAAGATAGAGGCTTGAAATGAGCTAAAAGTCCAAGAACACTAGTGTGTGTTCTTGGTGAAACTTGAAGATCTAACCTTTTGGAATGATTTCATGGATGGAAGTGTGTTAAAACACTAGATTAAGCAATATATCAACTTACTAGGGCTAGAAACACTTACTAGATGAAGATCTTGAAGAAATTTTTGGATGATACTTGAGAGGATTTGAGCTTTGTTCTTGAAAGGTGGAAAAAGTGGTATAAATGACTAAGTGTCACTTATATACCCCCCTTCCTTAGGGTTTACGGCCGTAAACACCATTGTTTAGGCCATAAACTCCAAACTTTTGGAGTTTTGAAATATTATTGTTTCACAATATACCCTAGGGCATCCTCTCTCCTGATATCTCCTAAAGTGTTAATCCTAAAATACTCAAACTTAAACCAAAAAGCTTGAAAATTAGCAGGAACAGTTCTGACTTCTATTGAATTGAAATGTTGTACAGAATAGAAATTTCGGGTTGTCACAGTTGCAAGCTAGATAGAGTTGGTGATGGCTCCAATAATATTACAGTTTAGGTAGATTGAAACTTGTAGAGTGTTCCGCAACCATCCTTGGTCAGGTATGTTATAATGACTTATTTGGAGTTGTTTTTGCCAAAATTACATGAAGTTAATTTATACTAACTTTGTTTCTTTATAAAAAAAGATATTTTTTTTATTTATGATGTTGGAGCTAATTTAAGTTCTTCTTATATCAGTTTGATTTGGTTATTGTTTTTTGATTTTGAAGGTTGCTAGATCCATTATCAGCAGTGATATGAATATCTCTTATA